>NC_084488.1:18520000-19120000 GCF_030035675.1 Rhineura floridana | reverse complement strand
TCTCGCTGATCCTGCTTCCCACCCCTCTTGAGTGCCTTTGCCTGTTTAGAATATGTTCTTCATCTCTGGTAACACTTTTTGCTTGAAGGATAGGGAGGGGTGTGTGAGTGTGTATAAACTACCCTTCTGGACACAGATACAATTCATATTTTTTTGCTCTTCTGCTTTTGCCTTTGGCCCCACCCATCACTGGCATGTGCCCTTTGGAAGGTTGTGAAATAGCCCTGCCCCAACATTGTGCATGCTGAGCAGCTCCTCTTCTGCCATCCACATGCATCACTCTACATGTGAGTCCCCCTCTCTGCAGATGTTCCTGCTGTTTCCACGAATGCCAGGAGAAAGGGGATGCTAGGCAAACTATCACGCATTGGTTTTACATTCAAGTTTACAGGCAAGCATAACCCCTGCACAGGGCTTCAATCACGAGTGTATTTGTTCATCTGAGCAATTGATTTCCTATTTTGTACATGTTTCTGTGAAATTTATTCATGAGGATCACACAATTTCTAGGGTTGTCACTGGAGATTGTAATTAGCTAGCGCTGAATGTGAATTTGACAAGTTCATAATGTTCAGAGCTATTCCGAATTCAGTGCCATTGTTCCCACAAGTCCTTTTCCACCTTGGAATATTTTGTATCATTAATTGTTTTAATCCCCCCCGGTTTTAAATGTCTTTTATTTCTATTTTCAAATTGTTTTGAAACATTTTCTTTTTTATAAAGTGCCTGATAAATGTAAATAATAATAGTAGTAGTAGTAATAATGATATAAAACAAGGTCCTGCACATGCACAGTAAGCGTTTGGGATGACTTGGTTGCCAATGAACCAGAGTTTGGAAAAGTTACATTTTCTGAACTACAACTCCCATCAGCCCAATCCAGTGGCCATGATGGCTGTGGCTGATGGGAGTTGTAGTTCAAAAAAGTAACTTTTCCAAGCTCTGCAATGAACCAATGCTGTACTGATCAGTCAGTATTTTACTATGACCATGCTGTGTTAGTGAACTGCTTATTCAGCCAGGTTCTGCATACAATCTATTAAATTCTGCTTGGCTCCATTCCATAATTTATTTATTTCAACAACTTAACACTGAAGTCTTGTAATGATGTACAGAATGGTTAAAAAGATACAATAAAGATAAAATCAACAAAAACCATGAAATTAGAAAACTCACTTAAAACGCCTCCTTGAATAAAAAGGGCTTCACTAGGCACTGGAAGTTGAGCAGGAAGATTACCTGTCTTATCTCAGTTCCACAGAATTGGGCCCACAGTACAGAACACACGATTCCTGGTGAATATGAGCTGTGCATCTGAGCCATGTGTGGACCACTTACAATGAATCCCTCAAAGACTTCAGTGATTGGGCAGGATCGGGTGCTGCTTAAGGAATCCTGGACCTGTTGTTATAAGGGCATTGTAGATGAATGCAACAACCTTGAACTTGGCTCAGTAGCAGATAGGTATCCAGTGCAAGCTTTTAAGCACCAGAGTTGTATGCTCATGGCAGTATTGGCGGCAGCAGCAGCACTTTATTTGTATGTCACTTTTCCACAAAAATTGTGCTTATAGTTGCTTACAACAAAGACAAGAATGCCTCTCAAAAACAATTGCAAAAACAATTTCATAATAACTAGAATATTAAAACAGTAATGATAATAATAAACTTTTGTTAGTCGCCTATCTGTCTGGGTCAACGGACACTCTAGGTGACGTACAATAATAATAATATAAAGTACAATATACATATCAAAATCACTTATAATCAATCTAAAACAGCATCAGTTAATACATCATAAAACTAATCCACCCCAATCCCATAGGCCTGCCTGAATAGCCAGGTCTTTAAGGCTCGGCGGAAACCTATCAGGGAGGGAGCGTGTCGCAGGTCAAAAGGGAGAGAGTTCCAGAGGGTGGGGTCCACAATCAAAAATGCCCTCTCTCTAGTTCGCACCAGTCTAGCTATTTTAACCGGTGGGACCGAGAGAAGATCTTGCGAGGCTGATCTCGTCAGGCGGCCTAATTGGTGATTCTGGAGGCGTTCCTTCAGATAAACTGGGCCGAAACCGTATAGGGTTTTATAGGTCAACACCAACACCTTGAATTGGGCCCGGTAGACAACTGGTAGCCAGTGGAGATCTATTAATATTGGAGTGATATGATCACAGCGACGGCTACACTTAATCAAGAGCGCTGCCGCATTCTGTACCAGCTGTAGCTTCCGGACCGTTTTAAAGGGTAACCCCACGTAGAGTGCATTACAGTAGTCTAAGCGAGAGGAGACCAGGGCATGTATCACTCGTGGGAGCAGATGAAAAGGAAGGTAGGGTCGCAGCCTCTGTATCAGATGTAGTTGATACCAAGCTGCCTGGCTCACTGCCAAAACCTGAGCCTCCATGGACAGTTGGGAGTCAAGAATGACCCCAAGGCTGCGGACCTGGTCCTTCAGGGGTAATCTCACCCCATTAAGCATCAGGTCAGTAATTCCCAACCTTCCTTTGTCTCCCACAAGCAACACCTCGGTCTTGTCGGGGTTCAGCCTCAGCCTATTCTCACCCATCCATCCACTTACGGCTTCCAGGCACTTGGACATGGCATTCACAGCCAACTCTGGTGAGGACTTAAAGGAGAGGTAGAGGTGAGTGTCATCCTCATATTGGTGACACTGCAGCCCAAAACTCCTGATGATAGCCCCCAGCGGTTTCATATAGATGTTGAATAGCATGGGGGAGAGGATAGAACCCTGTGGCACTCCACAATTAAGAACATAAGAACATAAGAAGAGCCTGCTGGATCAGGCCAGTGGCCCATCTAGTCCAGCATCCTGTTCTCACAGTGGCCAACCAGGTGCCTGGGGAAAGCCTGCAAGCAGGACCCGAGTGCAAGAACACTCTCCCCTCCTGAGGCTTCCGGCAACTGGTTTTCAGAAGCATGCTGCCTCTGACTAGGGTGGCAGAGCACAGCCATCACAGCTAGTAGCCATTGATAGCCCTGTCCTCCATGAATTTGTCTAATCTTCTTTTAAAGCCATCCAAGCTGGTGGCCATTACTGCATCTTGTGGGAGCAAATTCCATAGTTTAACTATGCGCTGAGTAAAGAAGTACTTCCTTTTGTCTGTCCTGAATCTTCCAACATTCAGCTTCTTTGAATGTCCACGAGTTCTAGTATTATGAGAGAGGGAGAAGAACTTTTCTCTATCCACTTTCTCAATGCCATGCATAATTTTATACACTTTTATCATGTCTCCTCTGACCCGCCTTTTCTCTAAACTAAAAAGCCCCAAATGCTGCAACCTTTCCTCGTAAGGGAGTCGCTCCATCCCCTTGATCATTCTGGTTGCCCTCTTCTGAACCTTTTCCAACTCTATAATATCCTTTTTGAGATGAGGCGACCAGAACTGT
Source organism: Rhineura floridana (assembly GCF_030035675.1). Taxonomy (NCBI): domain Eukaryota; kingdom Metazoa; phylum Chordata; class Lepidosauria; order Squamata; family Rhineuridae; genus Rhineura; species Rhineura floridana. The sequence continues at coordinate 19,116,597 of NC_084488.1, read as the reverse complement.
ACACAGTATTCCAAATGCGGCCGCACCATAGATTTATACAACGGCATTATGATATCGGCTGTTTTATTTTCAATACCTTTCCTAATTATCCCTAGCATGGAATTTGCCTTTTTCACAGCTGCCGCACACTGGGTCGACATTTTCATCGTGCTGTCCACTACAACCCCGAGGTCTCTCTCCTGGTCGGTCACCGCCAGTTCAGACCCCATGAGCGTATATGTGAAATTAAGATTTTTTGCTCCAATATGCATAATTTTACACTTGTTTATATTGAATTGCATTTGCCATTTTTCTGCCCATTCACTCAGTTTGGAGAGGTCTTTTTGGAGCTCTTCGCAATCCCTTTTTGTTTTAACAACCCTGAACAATTTAGTGTCATCAGCAAACTTGGCCACTTCACTGCTCACTCCTAATTCTAGGTCATTGATGAACAAGTTGAAAAGTACAGGTCCCAATACCGATCCTTGAGGGACTCCACTTTCTACAGCCCTCCATTGGGAGAACTGTCCGTTGATTCCTACTCTCTGCTTTCTGCTTCTTAACCAATTCCTTATCCACAAGAGGACCTCTCCTCTTATTCCATGACTGCTAAGCTTCCTCAGAAGCCTTTGGTGAGGTACCTTGTCAAATGCTTTTTGAAAGTCTAAGTACACTATGTCCACTGGATCACCTCTATCTATATGCTTGTTGACACTCTCAAAGAATTCTAATAGGTTACTGAGACAGGACTTTCCCTTGCAGAAGCCATGCTGGCTCTGCTTCAGCAAGGCTTGTTCTTCTATGTGCTTAGTTACTCTAGCTTTAATAATCCTTTCTACCAGTTTTCCAGGGACAGAAGTTAAGCTAACTGGCCTGTAATTTCCGGGATCCCCTCTGGATCCCTTTTTGAAGATTGGCATTACATTTGCCACTTTCCAGTCCTCAGGCACGGAGGAGGACCCAAGGGACAAGTTACATATTTTAGTTAGCAGATCAGCAATTTCACATTTGAGTTCTTTGAGAACTCTCGGGTGGATGCCATCCAGGCCCGGTGATTTGTCAGTTTTTATATTGTCCATTAAGCTTAGAACTTCCTCTCTCGTTACCACTATTTGTCTCAGTTCCTCAGAATCCCTTCCTGCAAATGTTAGTTCAGGTTCAGGGATCTGCCCTATATCTTCCACTGTGAAGACAGATGCAAAGAATTCATTTAGCTTCTCTGCAATCTCCTTATCGTTCTTTAGTACACCTTTGACTCCCTTATCATCCAAGGGTCCAATCGTCTCCCTAGATGGTCTCCTGCTTTGAATGTATTTATAGAATTTTTTGTTGTTGGTTTTTATGTTCTTAGCAATGTGCTCCTCAAATTCTTTTTTAGCATCCCTTATTGTCTTCTTGCATTTATTTTGCCAGAGTTTGTGTTCTTTTTTATTTTCTTCATTTGGACAAGACTTCCATTTTTTGAAGGAAGACTTTTTGCCTCTAAGAGCTTCCTTGACTTTGCTCGTTAACCATGCTGGCATCTTCTTGGCCCTGGCGGTACCTTTTCTGATCTGCGGTATGCACTCCATTTGAGCTTCTAATATAGTGTTTTTAAACAACTTCCAAGCCTTTTCGAGTGATGTGACCCTCTGGACTTTGTTTTTCAGCTTTCTTTTTACCAATCCCCTCATTTTTGTGAAGTTTCCTCTTTTGAAGTCAAATGTGACCGTGTTGGATTTTCTTGGCAATTGGCCAGTTACATGTATGTTTAATTTAATAGCACTGTGGTCACTGCTCCCAATCGGTTCAACAACACTTACATCTCACACCAGGTCCCGGTCCCCACTGAGGATTAAGTCCAGGGTTGCTGTCCCTCTGGTGGGTTCCATGACCAACTGGTCTAGGGAATAGTCATTTAGAATATCTAGAAACTTTGCTTCTTTGTCATGATTGGAACACATATGCAGCCAGTCTATGTCCGTTGAAGTCACCCATTACTACCACATTTCCTAGTTTGGATGCTTCCTCAATTTCATATCTCATCTCAAGGTCTCCCTGAGGGCAAGGGTCTGAAACCTCATCTCCCAATGCCACCTGTTGGTGCCTATCTGAGAGAACAACAACATATTAGCAAATATTAACACAAACAAAAACATTTCTAACTATAAATTTTCCTAAGCCGCCATGCCATCACACTGTGTTATGTACAAGCCGGGCGTGGCACGGTGGTAGGGTGGCAAGAGAGGAGAGGGCATGAGGAAAGCAACAGTGGCTAACAGGGGGGACTGAACAAGTGGAGTGCCTGGGTAAATGAGGCAAGTGGGCGACTGTCGGGTGGGCAAGCAACCAGGCAAGTGGGGAAAGGTGAGAAAATGGGGGGGCAGTGGCAGCCTGGGTGGGACGTAGGTAAATGCCCTATGTTGGGAGGCAGCCTAGGTGTGCTGTGTGGCCTGTGGAGCGGTGCTGTTTGTCAAGGGGGAAGTGGCAGTGCAGGGTAGTGCCAGGGGCTAGCAGCAGGAGCAGCGACACAGCACAGGAAAGTGGCAAGGGGCCTGTGGTGGGCTTATGGCTGCCAGCACATACTAATGACCGCAGGCACTGGAAGGAATTGCAAGGGGAGGTTGTCAAGGGGAGTGGGGTGGGGGTGCATTTGCGGGTGCCTGAGGCACATTTGCGAGTGTGTGTGTTTCAGACCCTGTGGGTGGGTGTGGATGTGAGTCCCTGGATGTGTGTTTGGGAGTGCCTGGGTATGTGGGGGTGTCCCTGTGTGTGTGTATTTGGGGATGCTTGGTGTGTGTGTGCCTGGCGATGGGACATTGGCTAGCAAAGTGAGGAAGGGAGCAGAGCCCCCAGTCAGTACTATAAAATTAACAACATTACACCTACTGGCAACATTACACTTCCTAGAAATAGCAAATATAACAAGGGAGTTTGTTTGTCCCCACCAATTGATAAGGTTCTGCCTTGCCTCTGCTCTTGATTCTCCATATTCCATCCTTGTTTTACCCTTGGTGTACCCTGGAATGGGCAACTTTTTTTAAAAAAAATAAATCAGAATTTGGCAACTGTGACACCAAATGCTTAGTCCCAGCCCAAGCACTAGACTACTGAGTTCGGAATTTTAAAGAGATCATGACCACAGCTGGCTGCAGGGAAATGAAGGGTTTATTAAAGCAGGAGTTACAAAGCTACCGTTTGCAAGTAATAAAGCACTAAACTGAAGCTAATGGCAAATGGGTCTCTGCTTCCCCCCCTCTTGTCTTTAGTTGCTCTTATGTTTGCCCTGCAGTTGGAAGCCTTTAAACAACTACAGTGTGGATTCTTGCTGGAATCTTTGCTTGAAGTTGAAGCTTGGTCTTCTTGCTGATGGTATCTTGCTGGTATCTTGGGGCTTGGTTAACCCCCTGAAGGCTTAATCTCCCTGATCTAGGGGTCCTGTATTTATCCTTCGAAGACCCCCTGGGAGGGGACACCTTACGCCTATTAGCAGAGCTTGGAAGTAATTTGTTGCAAGTAACAAATTACTTGTAATTCATTATTTTTTGAGGAACGAGTGGGCAATTCATTTTGATTGTAATAGAACTAGGAGTAATTTTATTACTTTTGTGGAGTAATTGTAATGTTTCCAGCATTACTTTTGGGCATTACTTGGGGGCAGCAGGGAAAGTCTTCTGCTCCTCTGATTTGTGGATGAAAATTATGTGCCTCAGACTGCACTTCTGTGCAATGTCACTCTTCCCTCAAACTCTGTGGGTGGGTAGGAGGTGACGAGGGAGGAGATGGAGAGTGAGATGGGGTGGAGTGGAATGGAGAAAACAATTGTTTTTAAAAATGGGTGGTGGTGGTGATGAATGGAGTGGAGGGGAAAAGGAGCTGGAGGGCAAGAACATGGATAAAAGAGGAGAAGGAGGCAGCAGCAGAATGGAGATAAACAACTGTGGAGGTGAAAGATTACAACGTGTGTGTGCGCGCACACACACACACACACACACTTGGCACACAAAGTGGCCTCCATCACCCTCTCTGGCTACTGTGCTACATTGGCAGATTTTAACTTTTTTGCATCTCAGAGGAAAATGTTTGCTTAGGTGAGTGTCCCTTAGTTGGTGGCAGGGCAGGGTCCGGGAGGTGGTTAAGTGAGAGAGATTATGCTTGCTGGCTGAGTGGTTTGGGGGGTGGCACTTGGTTTGAATGAAAAGAACTGAGTAGTGCCTGCCTGCCTCCCCACCTCCCTTACCAGTGGAGAGCCAACCATTGCTATCTTATGGATAAAAAGAATTATTCTACTACTTCTGTATGTGTGTGTGTGTTTATTTTTAATGTTGTTTTAGGCTCCTTAGATGTGCAGCATCCAAGGCCAGCACCTTGTAGGCATTTTTTTTTAAAAAGTAACTAAAATGTAATTGTAGTGATTACTTTTGAGGAAAAGTAAAGTAATCAGTTACTTTTAGAGCAATTGTAATTGTAACAATAATTACTACTTTTGGGATCATGTAATTGTAACTGTAATTTATTACTTTAAAAAAGTAATCTTCCAAGTTCTGCCTATTAGATCACTATCTTCCCATCATTCAGGTGGCTGATTTCCTCCTCAGGTGATGTCTCCTGATACTATCCTCATGACATCTTGGGCTTCAGAATGCAGCTGCATTCTCAAGGTTGCTTGCTTGTTTTGATTTTCAGGCTACTTGTTTACATTAGCCAAGTAAGAACTTTTGTAAGCCAATTAGCTGATCACCTCTTCAACCTTGGGAAAACTATAAACAATCCCATGTGACAGAGCAAAAGCGTGGGACAAACTGCATTGTTTTGGTTACTGAGCAAAAACTTCCCAGACCCTGTGTTGTTTCGAGCACAGAAGCATAGGGGAACTTCCCAAACCCTGTGATTGTGTCAGGGAGCCTGCATTTTGAGCTTCCCAGACTCCCATTCTTAGCAGTAACAAAAACACTCAGCACCCCCATAAATCAGGGGTTTAGGGGCAATAATTAGGGGACAGAGGCCATTCACATGCCATTTCTAATCTCCTCGTACATCAAGATTCTTGTGGTGAGTGGCAGTATAGCAACTATATTCATGATTAAATTTTTGTTTACAATTGCTGGATTTTAAAACAAAATCAGAATCGTAGAGATACTATTTCAACATGCAATTTATACCATCAGAGAGCTTCTCAAAATCATTTTTCAAGGCCACCTTTAAACTTTGGAAGTCATTGTATAGTACCTCACACATGATTCTTTGATCCCAGGCAGCACATTTAAACTTTTTTTTTTTTTTCAATAATTTTTATTCAGATTTTCATAAAACATACAAGACAAAATCATAAAACATTCAAAGACAAAAAACAAAATCAAAAATAGTTAAACAAAAAGAAAAAAAGAAAAAAAAAAAACAAAAATAAAAAATAAAGAGTAAAATAATGACTTCCCATTTGTCAAAGATCAAATCAGTTATAAGTCTATAATATATAGCAATCCTGTCTCTTAAGTCATATTATAAAATCACTTTCCTCCAGTAGTTATCTTACTTAATCATCAAATCTCATAAACATTACTTTATTCTTTCCACAAAAAGTCAAAGAGAGGTTTCAATTCTTTAAGAAATATATCTATCAATTTTTTTTTCCAGATAAGCATATTGATTAATCCATCTCATTACTAATTATGATAATCTTATTGTCATAACCATAGTCAAAATAAACATTTCAATTAATCCATCACATCAGAATCTGTTAGGTTCAGTAATTTCAGTAGCCATTGTTCTATTATCTCTATTAGTTCCATTTTCCATCTTCCATCTTCAGTAGTCTTGTTAAGTCCAGTAATTTCAATATCCAATCTTCCATTATCAGTATTCCATAATAATCTTGCTGTCAAAGCCATAGTCATATAGTAAGAGTCTGATGGGAATTACCTCTATCCCAAATATTTTCTTGCCATCCATTCTGAATAGGTTGCTGAAATACTGCTGTAAAATCATATCTCTGTTCTTTTTTTCAAAATACACTGGGTCATCTCTTAAAAGTTTTTCCATTGTCACATGGCTGCAGTTAATTCCATAGATTTTCTCTATATTGGGCTCCATCACATCATTCCAGTCCAGAAGATAATCCATGCCATTGATAACTTTATCTCTAGAATCTTCATTAATTTCTTCAGAGATAACATTGAGTTCCAAACAATAGATTTTATTTCTAAAGTCCATAGACTCCAAATCTTGTTCCTGTTCCACGTTGGTTCCAATCTCCGGGATCTCCTCTCTCACAGGGACCCCTATTCCAGTCTCCAGGGTCTCCTCTCTCACAGGGACCCCTGTTCCAATCTCCGGGGTCTCCTCTCTCACAGGGACCCCTTCCAGGGTCACCTCTCTCACAGGGACCCTTATATCTTTAATCTCCTGCTTCATTTTACTCAATTCAATTTTCGTTATCTCAATCTCATCCATTATTTTCTGAAACATAGTTATTTCCAGATTCTCAGCCACTTTCTTAATTGCCATTTTAAAAGAAAAATATAGGAAAACCACTTCTTATTTCAGCAACAATTGGGTTAATACTCCAAACTTGGTGACATCACAGTATAAACAGAGCAGACAGCCTTATCTCTCCAATAGTTAAGTAAACAAAATGCAGTTCCCAGGATCGAAACAATTAATGGCAATCGTCAAGAAACAGATTCGTCAAAATAAAATAGACCAAAAAGAGAGTAGTCTCAAAACAGTATAATATTTTTCAAAATAAAAATCTGGAATAGAAATCCCTCTTCTGTGTGTATCTTTAGAATGCAAATCCAGGACAGCTTTTTGCAACAAAAACAGAGATAAGCTATTAATTAGTGCGTAGCAGAGAGAAGTTACGGCTCCCCAGTGAGATGTCAAAAACCGATCAATCTGGCAAATCTCTTTTAAACAGCAACAATTTAAGTCAAGTAAAAGAAAAATATAGAAAGAAGGGTGCTTGCCTGTTAGTGCGTTCTCTCTTAGAAGATAAGATGAACGTTCGCTTTAACAGATAGAGCTTGCTGTTGAAAATCCGTCCCACCTTCGTCGGCTGGACCTCGTCCCATAAATTAATGAGATCTGGTCGTCCCAACAAAAATAGGCTTTGAGGTTAATCTCTTCGTTTCTCCCTACCCGGGAGAAGTTTAATCAGTCAAAAAAAAAAAAAATCTGACTGATATATCTGAATAAGCTTCTTTTGAGGCAGGAGCCCGTCTCAAAAGCAGGCACAGGCTAAGTCACCCTTCCCGGAAGTCGCAGCACATTTAAACTTGATGACATCTGACAGGAAAACACAGTGGATTCTTGGAGAATTGGTAAAGTATTGTTTCACATTGTCATTTTCCCCAGAGATGGAGCATTTTAAGAATTCACATAAACTGTTCACATCAATAAAATGTCTCCCTTCCATGACTCTCACTCACCTACATACTCCTCTATTTTAAGAGTTTCCTGGGACTAACAAGAGCTTTAGTTCAAGTGGCTGTCCTACTCACCTACTTTTTGACAATATTTTGTCAAGTTGTCACCCCTTCTGAAGTTCTGTGTGGTATTCTTGTTGCTATATGAACAGGAATAATGCTGTCTAGTGTCTTCCAAACACATAGGCATTTCAAGATTATGTTTTTGAGACAAGAACTATGATGTTTTTTAAAATTAAATCAGTAAATATAAATAAGGAGTTTTAGCTAGTCAGGACAGTTATCCAAATATAAGACCGGGGGCAGGATGATGTTGTGCTTCAGAATTTTGAAAAGTCATATTTGGGCATTATTCAGTTTATTTTGCAATCTGTTCACAAAACCAGGTAAGCCCAATCAGGTCTGAGGCACTCACCTGCCCCAACCACATGTATTTGTTGGAATTGCTTTTAACGATGTTTTAAAACCTTTTTTTAAAAAAAAGAAAAAATGTTTTTAAAGATGTTTTGTTTTAATATATTTTAATGTCTGTTTTTATGATGTTTTATAGTATTTTTAGTGTTTTTGTTTGCCGCCTTGGGCTCCTACTGGGAGGAAAGGCAGGATACAACAACAATAATAATAATTAGGATGTATAAATGGAATGCACGTACATACATCCAATCTCTATCCACCCCTCCCTGCTTTTGAGAGACAAACATGCTTATAATGCCTCTATATAGGTATTAGTCAAATATGTGGTGGGCAGGGAATAATCCAGGAGTCACAGCACTGGTTTAGTTTAACCAATTTTATTAACTTCATGAACAGGCCTTGGACTAGGCCTGCTATTAAGGATTTGAAAGCTAACAAGTACAAGTTCATCTTTATTGAAGTTGCCATGACAGTGTGGATTGGGTAAGCTTTAACAAAAGCAAAACACTAGAAGTATACAGGCTTGAGGGATGGATGAAGGAATAAATAATGGTGAGTGCCTTCACTTCGAAATGACACCAGTGTCATATGGCACATGATCTCAATTATTATTTATCTACACTGCTATATATATATATCAGCTGCTGAAGACCCATCTTTTTATTCAAACATCTGGTTAAACTTTTACCCCTTTGTACTGATGTTTTTAAGGATGTTATGGATTTCTTTATGTATGTTCTTTGTATGTTTTTGCATAACAAAAATAGGGATCTGCTAGAATTTTGCAGAGTTCAAAGTTGACACCAGGTTTCCTATTTATTCACTTTTTTTTGTCCTTGTGGATCAGGATTTTTCCTAGCAGTTTTCTGCGGCTGAAACAGATTTTTTTTTTAAAAAAAAATCACCTCTAAAATATTAGTATTAATATTATTTTCCTCAAAATATTAATATCAATATTGATATTTTGAGGGAAATATCAAACTTTTGTAAAAATCTAGGAAAAAATATTTTTGCGGGGGGGAAAAGAATCGGTATTTATTGCAAATAGTGAACATTGATCCCTTATGAAATGGTACTGGAAGAAAGTTTGATGGAGTGAAAATCCAACTGGCACCGAAATGCAGATCCCATCACTAAACAAAAATTAATAAAAACCAGTAATGTGTATTGCCTCTTATCAGGTAATAGCTGTAGAACAGTGCCAAACTATTGGTTTTAACCTATAAAGCCCTTCACAGCTCTGGACTCCAATATATTTCAGAATGCCTTTCATGATATTAGCCTACCCAGATTTTTCAGTCTTCATCAGAGACCTTTTTTCAGATGCCCATTCCAAAGGAGAATCAGAGAGTGGCAACAAGGCAAAGGCGCTTTTCAGTTGTGCCTCCCCATGTGTGCAATGCTCTCCCCAACGAGGTCTGCCTGGCACCATCATTAACATCATTTTTGCATCAAGTTAAAGCTGATCTCTGCTTCCAGATATTTGATGGATTATGGCAAGCTAGCTGTTGGCCGACTGAATGAGATGTTCTTGCTGCTGAAGCTTTTGGTTTTTTTCCTGCTGAGTTTGTTTGTGGGTTATTTGACTGGTTTTATTGAAATGTATTGCTATGTTGTCCTTTTTGCAAAACTTTTTTTAAGAACAAAAACAACATAGCTTGACTCAGAGAAATCCTGTATCCATGTCCTGCAAATGGGGGAGGGGAACTCAATTTAGTTTACATTTAAAGTCAAATTCATCACATTTGCACTTTCCAATACAATATGGGAACCGACACACAGTCAATCTTCAAAATTATTAAAATAGCTGCCTTTTCTCCATTTCCAAAGGTGATAAAATCAGTTACCTTAGGAACCTCCTTGGGCTGATCAAGTAACACTTTCCACCTGCATAATATTAGTTTGAATTGCTGCTGACAGAGGACATCCAGTGATATTTCTCCTTCTCAAATGATGCAGGCTGTAATATGATGCTGTATACGAAATACAAATAATGTTGAAGGAGCCTAGTTTTACCCATAATGATTGTTAACTGCCTTTGAGCTCAACCAAGAGCACTGGAACCAGCTCCTCACTTATTGAATCATGCTATCCCTCTTCAGGTATTCAACAGAACATGCAAGGATTCAAACTGTGTAGGGGGATTAAGCATTTTCACACCAGCCCAACCCCAAACATCACCATATGTGCTGTCTCTCCTCTCCTGACATTTGCACATCAGCTGAACACAGTTAAAATCCTCTCTTCAAATGGGAATATATATAATAATTTAATTAAAAAGGGAGAGCCAACAGGGGGTAGCTATTCCAAAGGCCTGAGATGGCAGTTTGTAATTAACCAACTCCACCCCAACACATAAGTGGCATTGGTAAAGGCAGGGTGAAGTTGCAAAGCACTTCATGGGTGCTCATCTTGAGGCCACACGTGCTGGCTTCTAGAGGTCATATTATCCAGGCATGTGGACACCCAGTTCTGCTGTTTGACTCCACCCACTTTCCAGCCAGTTGGAAGGAAGTGGAAAAGCCTTGGCCACCTCATAATGTTAAGGAACGTAAATAGCAACAACCTCTTGGAAATTGCAGAGAAATTTATTTCCCATCCCATGATTTTTTGGGAGGGTCTTGCTTCACCCCGATCTGCCTAATGAACAGTCAAAACATTTTTTTGGCATTTTCAGCACAGCTCTGTTTGTATGTTCCCTAACAGTAGAGAGCTCAAAAATGTGTCCACACCCTACTTTCAGTATTGTTGTGTCTATATTGCAGTAAAGGCTCTTCTCTCAGCTGAGCTGCAGGTGAATTCCCCTCCTTCACATAGCCATTTTAAATGCAGTTTTGCAATTTCTCTTTTCATTGCTGGATGACACAACTTTTCTCTTGCCATACAAACTGCAATGGCAGTTGGATCACGACAGAACTGGAGATAGCAAACAGCTGGTGGTGCTGTAATGAGAAAAACCACAAGGTGGAATTCTCCCTTCCCTCTGCACAAATTTTAAAGATACAGAAGACCTCTGGGAGGCTGGGCCTGGCAACCAAGAAGTCTTCTGTATCTTTAAAAGTTGTGCATGGGGAAGGGAGAATTCCACCTTGTGTTTTTTCCCATTACAGAGTTGCAAGAACACCTGCACTTGGCTGACTTTCTCTTCTCCTAAAGATACAGGTTCAGTCTCAGGCCAAGAACCTGGCAACCCTAGCAATGGTCCATATTTTCTCATACCAAGCCTCCAGTGTCAGGTTATCAGCTGTCTTCCAATTTTGAGTTAAGACCTGTCTGGCAGCTACCATGAAAAGGTTAATAATTCTTTAAACAATAAGTCCTTTAACTCTTCAGTAAACAATGTTAGCCTGGGATCACAAGGAACCATCTGACCTATAATAAGACTTACTTCATCTGTTATTAAGCTCCAGAATGGTTGAACCTTCTCACAGGTCCACCACATGTGAAAGTATCTGGGCATTCTGAAGGTGGGAGAGGGTTGGACTGAGCCAGTCTCAGGATCTATTGGATCCTGAGGCAGACTCAGCGCTGTCAGGCAATGGCTTCAGGCCCAATCACTGCACCAGCCACTTCACTCCCAGCTGCCATGCACAGCAGTGTTGCAGATATGGTGGCAGCTCTGCCACCCTGTACAGACTCACTGGCAGGCAGGTGGGAAGGTTTGAATTGTGCCCTACACTACTTGCACCCTAGGGCTAGAGATGAGTGAGAATTTCAGTTGTTTGCTCTTCAAGCCAAATCTATTCAATTTACACTTTCCAAAACAATATGAGAGCTGAAACGCAGCCAGCCCTCAAAATTCACACTTATTTGAATTTTGTGATGCAAGTTGCCACCCAAACAATGTTTACAAAAATGAATATATTTTGGAAAGTGTGCATAAAAATGAAGATGAGTGAAATCAAAATGGAAAAGTTCAGTGTGTGATGTGAAATGGCTTGCAAAAATGTGTACGTTAGTCAAAATTATCTACAAAAAGATTTATTAGGAGAAATTCGCATTAAAATGCTGGAGAATTTTCATGAGGATTTTTTTTTAAAAAAAATCACAAATAGCTGCAGAATTGTGGAGAATTGAATTTAAGACTAGAAAAATGAGAAACTGACAGAACTGAAATTGACAGATCTTTCCATTCCTACTCAGGACCCTAACTAAATGTTTTGAGACATGTGTGGCCGCTATCAACATGGTTACCTGGTAATGACTCAAGTACTAAAATAAGACATAATGTGACATGTTCAGTGCTTCTCCATCCTCTACATGTAGCAGCCAATGAATTAGTGTAACCCTGGGTAACCTGTTAACCAATCATGTTACATCATATGATTCCTTTTACTAGATGTTTCTGTAGGAGACAAATGGCAACCCATGGTTGTGGGTCAATAGCAGCCACACGCTCCTGGAGTCCCCATGCTTTGACTAATAATCTGCGAAGTGGCGAGTGGTTTAAAGCAGTAGTACATAACTGGAAAATGCTGGATATAATACTTGCATATTATTATGTGTTGGTATTTAAATAAGTTGATTGGCTAACAGGTCACTTGGTAGGGTGTGCGGAAAAGGCAATACAGAGGAGGAATAGGTAAGGACTCTTGGGCACTTTTCAAGGTGAATTGTAACTCCTGAGACTTGTGCTCATTGCTTTGGGACTCATGGGCAGCGTATGAATCACAGTTGGGCTTAACCTGTATTGCCAAGCTGGGCAACCACAGGTCCAGAGGCCAAATGCAGCCCTCCAGGCCTCTCTAACTGCCCCTCAGAACTCTCCCCAAGTCACACCCCACCACAACCACACCCCTTCCCTCCAGGCCACATCCCTCACCAGCCCTCCTTGAGTGTTCTTGTCTGGCTGGAATGTCTCCCTGAAATCTGAAAATGTTTCTTGCTTGCTTGGATGGAAGATAGAGAGGATGTGGGCATAAGCTAGCCTATTGTATAAAAGTAAATTTCACATTAATGACTCTGCAGTTTCGTCTCTGACCACACCCACCACTAGCATGTGGTCCCCAGAGGGTTGCCCAGAATTTAATGTGGCCCTTGGGCTGAAAATGATTCCCCATCTCTGATGTATCACTTTGAGTTATGGGGCACAGAGGGAATATCATATAAATCATGAAGGCCTCCCTCATCAGCTGACCACCGTCCACCCTGCTGCCCAACAGCTTCCCTAACTGAGCTGACAGAGGTAGTCTCGGAGGTACTGTTGAAGTCCCCCAGACTATTGGTACTGGGAGACTTTAACATCCATGCCGAGGCTGCCTTATCTGGGGTGGCTCAGGACTTCATGGCCTCCATGGCAACCATGGGGCTGTCTCAATTTGCCATTGGCCCAACGCATGTGTTGGGGCATACTCTTGATTTGATCTTCACCACCGGACATGGAGATGGTGATCTGGAGGTGGGGAGTTTTTCATCGACTCCATTGTCATGGACAGATCACCGCTTGCTGAAGTTTAGGCTAACAGCGACCCTTTCCCTCCGCAAGGGTGGGGGACCTATTAAGTTGGTCCAACCTCGGAGGCTAATGGATCCGCAAGGTTTTCAAAGGGCTCTGGGGGATTTTCCCGCTGATAAGACTGGCGTTCCTGTCGAAGCCCTGGCCGAAGTGTGGAACACGGAAATGACCCGGGCCGTAGACACGATCGCTCCTGCGCGCCTTCTCCTATGCAGAGCTCATGCAGCTCTGTGGTATACCCCGGAGTTGAGAACGATGAAGCAAGAGAGGAGGAGGCTTGAGTGCAGATGGATGCATACTCCTGATGGATGCAACTATGCCTTGGTAAGTGCCTCTACTAAATTGTATACAGAAGCGGTGAGGGCAGCGAAAAAATGATATTTCGCTGCCACTATTAGATCATCTCTCAACCATCCAGCGGAGCTCTTTAAAATTGTCCGAGGGCTTCTACATTCTAGCCCTCAGGATATTAAAGATTCATCGGTAACCCGCTGTAATGAGTTCGCTGGGCACTTCCAAGAGAAAATTTTATGCATCCGCCGGGACTTAGACTCCAATGTTATGGCAGTTGAACCTAATGAGGTATCCGGAGCACAGTCTTGTCCTCATTTACTGGATGAATTTCAGTTGGTACAGCTTGAGGATGTTGACAAGGTACTTGGACTAGTGTCCACAACCACTTCTGCACTAGATCCTTGCCCCTCTTGGCTTGTGAAAGCTGCCAGGGATGGAACAGCCGGCTGGGCCAGGGAGGTTATAAATGCCTCCTTGAGAGAGAGAGTGGTCCCTAGGTGCTTAAAAGAGGCGGTAGTGAGACCAGTCCTGAAGAAACCCTCCATGGACCCAGATGATTTGAACAACTACAGACCGGTTGCGAACGTTCCATTTTTGGGCAAGGTCTTGGAACGGGTGGTTGCCAGCCAGCTCCAGGTGCTCTTGGATGAAACAGATTATCTTGATCCGTTTCAATCCGGTTTCAGGCCCGGTTTCGGCACCGAAACAGCCTTGGTCGCCCTGTATGATGACCTATGTTGGGAGAGGGACAGGGGGAGTGTAACTCTGTTGATCCTCCTTGATCTCTCAGCTGCTTTTGATACCATCGACCATGGTATTCTTCTGGGAAGACTCGCGGAGTTGGGAGTTGGAGGTACTGCTTGGCAGTGGCTCCGCTCCTACTTGGCGGGTCGTCTCCAGAAGGTAGGCCTTGGGGAGCATTACTCGATACCCTGGACTCTCCATTGTGGAGTCCCACAGGGATCGGTTTTGTCCCCCATGCTTTTTAACATCTATATGAAGCCGCTGGGCACGATCATCAGGAGTTTTGGAGTGCGTTGTCACCAGTATGCTGATGACACGCAACTCTATTTCTCCTTTTCATCTTCTTCAGGTGAGGCTGTTGATGTGCTGAACCATTGCCTGGCCGCGATAATGGACTGGATGAGAGCTAACAAACTTAGGCTCAATCCTGACAAGACTGAGACGCTGTTGGTGAGTACCTTCTCGGCCCAGATGATGGATGTTCAGCCTGTTCTGGATGGGGTTACACTCCCCCTGAAGGAACAGGTCCATAGCTTGGGGGTTCTTTTCGATCCGTTCCTGTCTCTTGAGGCTCAGGTAGCCTTGGTGGCATGGAATGCATTCTACCATCTTCGGTTGGTAGCCCAGCTACGCCCATATCTGGATGGCAACGACCTCGCCTCAGTTGTGCATGCTCTGGTAACCTCTAGACTAGATTACTGCAATGCGCTGTATGTGGGGCTGCCTTTGAAGACAGTCCAGAAACTTCAGCTAGTGCAAAACGCTGCAGCCAGACTGCTGACGAAGACCAGGCGGTCCGCACATATTACACCTGTTCTGGCACGTTTGCACTGGCTGCCTATTTGTTTCCGGGCTAGATTCAAAGTGCTAGTTTTGACTTATAAAGCCTTACATGGTGCGGGACCACAGTACCTGGCGGAACGCCTCTCCCGATACGAACCTACCCGCTCACTACGTTCAACATCAAAGGCCCTCCTCCGAGTTCCGACCCACAGAGAGGATCGGAGGGTTGCAACGAGATCTAGGGCCTTTTCAGTGGTGGTCCCCGAATTATGGAACAGTGTCCCCAACAAGGTGCACCTGGCGCCCACTCTTTTATCTTTCCGGCGCCAGGTCAAAACTTTTTTATTCTCCCAGGCATTTTAATATTCTTAATATTTTTAATACTTGAACTTATTTTAACATATTTCACTTGTAGCTAATAATGTTTTAGGATGTTGAATATTTGAAATGTATGTTTTGATGTTTTTATTGTGATTTTATTGTACTTTATAGTTGTAATAATTTTATGCTGTGCACCGCCCAGAGAGCCTTCGGGCTTTGGGCGGTATAAAAATTGAACAAAATAAATAAAATAAGAGGCGTGGCTTAGGGAAGGTTTGGCAAGTCTACATCATCTTCAACAAACAGACTGACTCACCAATAAGATCAGTCTTAGCAGCCTGTTAGAAGATATTAGATTTTCACACATTCCATGCAGATCTGATTTGTTATTTATAACATGGACCTAGTTTATTCCACTTTCTGTGGTCTGGTCTCTATTTCTCCACCTCCACTTGCAATAGTCAATAAATAAATACCATTTCTCAGTAAACTCACTGTGTTAAATTATTTCTGTGTTTCACTTAGCTCCAGTCCTTAATAATACATTTTTTTAAAAAAAAATAGGGCAATCAACCATTTTTTTCAAAGTGTGCATATGTGATACACAAGTTATAATATTATAGACATGCCCACGATTCTAAAAAATCAATCTGAATGAGAAGCAATACTTTTTTCTCCAATAAGGTGTTATCAAAAATTTTATTTTGACATCTGTTTTATATATATAACAGTTTACAATTGTTTGTTTATTTTGTCATTTGGTGTTAGTTTAGGTTCAACGGCACAATTAGCACTATTTTATCAAGCTATCACAGAGATTAATTAAAACTAGAATTTAAGACCCATGAGAGGACTAAATTCCATTTCTCAGAGCTGCAGGCATAGCATTCAGTGGTCATATACAATGCTTGTATACAGACACTTTCACAATCCTTGACAAGTATTTCTTGTCAGGTGGACCTTGGTTTCTAGAGGGATCTTGATTGCCACAGCAATATTCAGTAATAATATATACTGAGAGAAAGGTCTATAAAATTCAGTGAAATTATTGAAAACAAAGAACCATCTGAAATAGTGTTTTTAACATATATAGTTATTGGTTTTAAGTGTGGAAATGGTAGAAGTCATAAATATACTGGCGTTTATGCACTGGGTGAGTTTTAGTGGCCTCAAATGGAATATAATAAGGAAGCAATAAAAATCTCAGACTGTTCATACATTATGGAATAAATTTTCCTTACTGAGCCTATGTGAGCAATTTCTTTTGTGTACTCAGATCCATGTGGTTAGCATTCCTCTTTGCTCACCTGTTCTATGCTAGGACCTCTTTGCTCAGGTTGCCTTGCCCACCTGTTCTGTGCTAGGACAACAGGAATCCATGACCACAGCATGGCACCATACATGTTAAAGCTCATCTATGGTGTGCTAGCCAGCTGTGTTGAATGCTGTTAGTATAAGTGGAATCACAGATTGGGAGAACACTTTCCATGGGCATCTAGCTGGCTACTGGGAGAATGGAGTCCTGGAATAGATGGATCCTTGGCCTGAACCAGCAGCGCTCTTCTTATGTCAACATATTTGAATTCTTTCAATAAGTTTCAATTAGTCTTCCAATACTTCAGAAACAATGAGAAGCTTTAAAAAAAGAACAAAGTAATTCCCAGTCATCAATAAGAAGAGACTGAATCATATATACAGTATGTAAGTCAAAATATGTTCAGCATAACAGAATTATGTTCTAAAAGAAATGTAGACATTCTCTTTCTGAAACTAACAGGCATGTATGTGTGTTCATACATTCAATTAAGATGCAATAAAACTACAAAGAGGCAGAGACCACAGATGAAAAACAACCTTTAAATAAAACATGACCTGTTGCATCTGTACTATGATGCTCAACTAGGCCACATTGAAATTTCTGGATGTAGTCTTTCATATGGAATTGGAATGTGCAACTGCATCTGCGGCTAGTAGTTGTTGCAGGCTTCTACACTAGAACTGTAGGCAGGGTCATCTGACAGCAGAGAGCACTGCACTACAGTAATACCTCAGTTAACAAAGTAGATGTGTTCCTGAACATTACTTCTTTAAAGGAAATTTTGGTACCAGATATAGGAATAGGTTCCAGCCCCCACTCATATATGGTGTGGGCAGCTTCAACAGGGGCTTTAAAGGATGCCTACCCAGCACCCACCCCCTCCCCTCAATCATATTGGATCCTTCTCTCCCCAGCCCTGGGATAAAGCAAGAGATCTCTTTAATACAAAGCAAACACATAGGCTTGTCAGTTTCACCCTAGCAAAGCAAAGGCACAGGCTTATGAGTTTATTGAGAGCAAAGCAAAGACAGTAATTGTTCAGTTTCACCTTAAAGTAAAGGCACAGGCTTGAAAGTTTATCTATAGCAAAGCAGACACAGGCTAGACAGTTTCACCTTAAAGCAAAGGCATAGGTTTTTCAGTTTATTCATAGCAAAGCAAAGACACAGGCTGGTCAGTTTCACCTCAAAGCAAAGGCACAGGCTTGAAAGGTTATCCATAACAAAGCAAAGCTTGTCAGTTTTGCCTTTTAAAAAGGCTTGGTTTAAAGGAACTTTGTTCCTGGAGGATTCCTTAACCGAGGTATTACTGTATAATGAAAATGAATTCCCTTTGACACTGGAGCCTGGATTGCTTCCATGCTAACCCATAGAGACCTGACCCTAAAAAGTAAGGATAGAATTTGTGTCTGAAGCTTTACAGCTAGATTCATGTGTGTGTGTTTCCTCTTTGGAAGATGAGCATTATTAGATATCCCCCTTTTTTCTGAATAAAAGCCTTTAATAAGTACACATTTTGAAAGTGTTTGAATGCAGTTCCGGCGAAAAGAACTTCATTGCTCTGACCTAACTCATCAATATTTCCTCCATTCTCCAAAGGGCTCTGACCTCTGGATGATGGCACCCAGATGACCTCCTCTCCCATAGGTCACAGCACAGCCTCACAAAGTTTACTGAGCAGTTTGCCAACTCTGTGTTCCTAGAAAAATCCCCTGTGATTATTTTACTTGTCTACTGGGGATTCTGTGGTGTTAATTAGCCTCCAGTTCAATTTTTCTAGCCACTCCATGAAGGGGAAGAATCATTTGCTACCACTGAGACAAGATGATTAATCCATATTCATAATTAGATATTTTTGTGCTTCAGTGAATATCTGAATTCATATTATATGTCCACTCTTGTCATGTTATATGAAATCTGTTGTTTTTCAAACTGGAGAATCCAGGGATTCCTCAAGAGAGAAGATTGGTAACGGAAGTAAAGCTTTCCTTACACTGTAAGGCCTCTCACCACAACTAACAACCTTCTCCTGCAATGAGCAAGGATGTGTATGTCGAAAGGGTATGCATTCATCTTGCAATAACAAACAAAAGTCTGCCGACAAAATACTCCAAATCTCTAGATGACCCCACTCAGTGTTTTCATGTAGATGTTAAATAGCATGGGGGATAAAATCAAACCATGTGGAACCCCACACTGAAGGCTCCACAGGGCCAAACAATGCTGATGACACACAACTTTATCTCTCCTTTTCACCTCCAGGTGTGACAGTGGAAGTGCTAGACCAATATCTTACCTCAGTAATGGACTGGATGAGAGCCAATAAACTAAAGCTCAATCCAGACAAGACCGAGGCACTGTTAGTGGGTGGTTCCCTAGATCAGATGGAGGGGATGTGGCCTGCTCTTGATGGGGTTATGCTCCTTCTGAAGGAGAAAGTGCATAGCTTGGGGGTACTTCTGGATCCATTACTGTTGCTTGAGGCTCAAGCAAATCATACTAATTAATGACTTTTTTACATTGTTTTGACATTTCCTTTACATTGAAATGAATGAAAGTTACATAAGTTACATAGATAGTTAATTAACTTATGTTAAATAGTGGACAGTAAGATGAATGATATAGTGTTTTGCAGAAACCAAACTAGAGTGGAATTGGAAACAGCACTGATTGTAATGAATTGGAATGAAAATCACTGCCTTCCTATATCTCTAATTGGAACATATGGGACCACCAGAATGTGTGAATCAGGTCAGTTCATCAAATCGGAATTCACGAAGATTAAATTTCTTAAATATCCCTACATCAAACGAGATTGCACCACCGTATACCACCAGTAAACATGCTTAGAAGAAGCATAATTCTGACTTGTGTTTGGTAAAGAACCAAGAAAATGCTATATGTAAAATGTGGAAACAGAGAATACTGTTGCACGCCTCCCCAGTCTCCGAGCGGTGAGATTTCCGGGGTCTCTGCGCTCATCCAGGGTTTGGTTTCCTTTGGGAAGAAGGTCAGCGGAGACTACAGTGTCTTTATGAAATATGGTTTATTTATTTACACACATTCTAACCTGAGCTTAGGATGGAGGGGGTTCAAGGCATCAGCAGTCCAATATCCAGCTTTTCCGTCTGTATTACAGGAGGCACCCGAAATGCCATGGTGCAGAGAGCCAATCTCTCTGCCTGCCTCCAGTCACCAACCTTTCTTTGGACACAACTAAAAACACAAACCTCTTCTAGGCTCCAGGAGGGGGGGAAGGCTCTCCTGAGGAGTTTCAATGACAAAAGGATCTTCCTGGCTCATTCATCAGTTGCTGGGCACCTAATAGGCCCATTAACTACCTGGCCACTCTATTTGTTAACAAAATAAATTCATCTGGTTAGCAGAGCCAGCCCCAAGACACACGATTCCAAATCAGAGGCTGGAAAGGGAACTCACAGGGATCATCCATTCCAACCCCCCTCCCAAAGTCAGAACAATACTATCTTGTATTGGGCAGTTTGATTCCAGTTTAATGGAAAATATTCTTTATAGCTCAGCCATGTGACACACACATAAGGAGTATTTACACATTACTCTGCACCCCAATACAAGCCCTCAGTACCTGGGTTCAGCTGCCCTTGAGAAAGAGTCTCCATGTGACAATTTGAGAAATCACCACATGTACCGGTGCCCTGAAGAAAGAGGTATTTCGTTCACGTGTTGACTCTCCCTGCATGCTATCCATGTGCAATTAGTTTTCCTCCCTGGGAAGAGCTTGAAGTTTTGTTCTAGCAACAGTAGCCGTTGCCAATCAGAAATGAGCTCAAAAAACATAAACTGCTGGAGCCACAGAGTGGGAAAGAAGAATAAGGCTAAAATGGAGGCAAGGACAAGAAAGAGGGAAAGGAGATCAGCTGAAGCAGAGCTTCTGTTTGCTGGCAATGAATCTTATTTATTATTATTTATTTATTAATTGCATTTTTAAACCGCCCTATAGCAACAAGCTCTCAGGGCGGTGTACATAAGATAAAACCAAAATTAAAATATGAACAAGTGTGGATTATAGAACATATTTAAGAACAAAATTAAATATAAATTAAAATAAAAATTGCAATACAATTAAGTTTAAAATTAAAATTAAATTAAGCTTAAAATGCCTGGGCAAAGAGGTATGTTTTTACCTGGCACCGAAAAGATAACAAAGAAGGCGCTAGGCGTATCTCATCTGGGAGGGCATTCCATAATTCGGGGGCCACCACTGAAAATGCCCTAGATCTAGTTGCTGTTCTCTGGGCCTCCCTATGAGTTGGGACCCAGAGAAGGGCCTTAGACATCGAGCGCAGTGAACGGGTAGGTACATAGCGAGAGAGGCGTTCCAACAGATATTGCGGTCTGATGCCGTTAAGGGCTTTATAGGTAAGAACCAACACTTTGAATCTGGCCCGGAAACATATCGGTAGCCAGTGCAGTTGGGCCAGAATAGGTGTTATATGGTCGAACTTCTTCGTCCCAGTAAGAACTCTGGCCGCAGCATTCTGCACTAGCTGAAGTTTCCGAATCGTCTTCAAAGGTAACCCTATGTAGAGTGCATTACAGTAATCCAGTCTGGAGGTTACCAGAGCGTGAATAACTGAGGCGAGGTTTTCTCTGTCCAGATAGGGTCGTAGTTGGGCTACCACCCGAAGCTGGTAGAACGCATTCCGTGCCACCGAGGCTACCTGAGCCTAAAGTGACAGGAGCGGATCTAATAAGACCCCCAAACTACGGACCTGCTCCTTTAGGGGGAGTGTAACCCCATCCAGGGCAGGTCTGACATCAACCATCTGGGCAGAGTGCCCCCCCCCACCAACAGCATCTCAGTCTTGTCAGGATTGAGTTTCAGTTTATTAGCTCTCATCCAGTCCATTATCACGGCCAGGCAGCGGTTCAGTACAGTGACAGCCTCACCTGAGGAAGATGAAAAGGAGAAATAGAGTTGCATATCATCAGCATATTGCTGAAAACGCACTCCAAAACTCCTGATGACCTCACCCAGCGGCTTCATATAGATATTAAAGAGCATGGGGGACAGAACTGAACCCTGCGGGACCCCATATTGGAGTACTCAGGGACTCGAGTAGTGCTCCCCAACCATCACCTTCTGGAGACGACTCCCGAGATAGGACCACAGCCACTGCCAAGCAGTGCCTCCAATTCCTAAATCCGTGAGTTGCTCCAGAAGGATACCATGGTCGATGGTATCAAAAGCCGCCGAGAGATCAAGGAGAACCAACAGAGTTACACTCCCTCTGTCTTTCTCCCGACAGAGGTCCTCATACAGGGCGACCAAGGCTGTTTCTGTACCAAACCCTGGCCGAAAGCCCGATTGAAATGGATCCAGATAATCAGTTTCATCCAAGAGGGCCTGGAGTTGGTGAGCGACCACGCGCTCTAGAACCTTGCCCAGAAATGGAACATTTGCTACCGGTCTATAGTTGTTGAAATTATCGGGGTCCAAGGATGGTTTTTTTAGGAGTGGTCTCACCACCGCCTGTTTCAGGCAGAGTGGGACCATTCCCTCTCGTAAAGAGGCATTAATCACCTCCTTGGCCCAACCGGCTGTTCCATTCCTGCTAGCTTTTATTAGCCATGAGGGGCAAGGATCCAGAGCAGAAGTGGTTGCCCGCACCTGTCCAAGTACCTTGTCCACATCCTCGAGCTGTACCAACTGAAACTCATCCAATAAAACCGGACACTGTGTTCTGGACACCTCATTAGGTTCATCTGCTACAATATTGGAGTCAAGGTCCCGGTGGATGTTAGTGATCTTATCTTGGAAGTGCCTCGCGAACTCATTACAGCGGGCTATTGATGGTTGTATTGCATCCGGAGGACCAGAGTGTAAAAGTCCCCAGACAACTTGAGGGAATCTTGAGGGAAGAAGGCAAAAAATGTGGACAGGGAGCTTTGGAGCACTCACACTACAATTTTTAAAAAGTCTGCTCAGATGTAAGTCCCACTGAGTGGAGTTTAGGAGTACCTAAAATGTGAGAGATTCTGTCAGGGAAGCTAGAGCAAGAAATGGACTGTCTAAATGGTTAATTCTAAAAAATTAAGTTTGTTTTACCAACTTAAATGGAGATCAAGCCTCTTGTGGTCTCAGACATGGGAAATTTGCTGTTCTGAGAGAAGGCAAAAGGAGGCAAGGAAGCACAAACCTGGAGGAGGGGGGACTTCTTCTGAGGGCTCACATTGTAATTGTAAAAATGTCTACTCAGAAGTAAGTCCCCCTTCCTTCAATGGGAAAGGTAAGTGAAGTTAAGATTGCCTAAAAAAAGAGTGATCCCTATCAGGGAAGTTAGAGTTACACATGGATTGTCTAAAATGTTTGTTGTTGTTTTAATTTTTTTTTGTTTACATTCACAATGCAACCCTAACCATGCCTACTCTAAAGTAAATCCCATTCTGTTCAATGGGACTTACTCTCAGGTTAGGACAGCCCCACAGAAGAAACAGTTTGGGAGGGCAGAGAAAGAGAGGGGAGTTTGTCTAGGTGTCTGCTCACAGTACAATCCTAGCCATGTTTACTCAGAAGTAAGTTCCACTGAGCTCAATGTGACTTACTCCCAGGCAAGTGGGATTGGGATAGGATTGCAGCATCACTTTGAGGTGAATGTAGGAAGAGGTGAATGGACAGCAGAGAGGTAATGAAGAGAGAAAAGCCGGGAGGAGGGACCCTAAGACTCTGAAGCAGACCTTATGTGGTCATTGCGGGATCAGACAAGTGGAAATGGTTATCCTGAGAGAAGGTGGATGTACCAGTAATCTAGTAAAGGGAATGGGGAGAAAGACTAGGAATCTGAAGTCATAGTGTATTCCTAACCATGTCTACTAAGAAGCAAGTTTCACTGAGTTTAATGGGGCATACTCCTGAAGTGAAAGTGAACATAGAATTACAGCCTTTAACATCTAAATTCATTTTTTCCCTTTAAATACTAGATGATTTATCAATAAATATTAGAATATTTATATAATGTCTGTTCAATGTTCATTGTGTTATCATGTGAGTCTTGTGTGTTACAGAGTAGCACAGCTACTCTTCAGGATTGTGCCACAAATAGATTTCAAAAAGTCTACTTTAAACTTGATCCAAACCCCTGTGGCATGTGATAAATAATAGCTGCAGTCACAACTGCCATAATAAAATAACAATGTCTACATTGCTCAGAAATGATAATTATCAATAAATAAGAGAAACTTGGGTAATAGTTATCCCTTGAGTCTTAACAACATAATTCCAAGCAGGTTTACTTAAAAGTAACTTTCACTGTTCAGTGATGCTTATTCTCAAGTAAATGTGCATAGGATTGCAGCCTTAATTTTATTTAATGCCTTATTTCCTTTATATCTCAACTTTCTGCAAAGAGCTCAATGTGGCATACATGGTCCTGCACCTCCCCAATATATCCTCAGAATAATCCTATGAAGTAGTTCAGGCTGAGAAGGTGACTAGCCCAAAAGTCACCCAGTGAGTTTCATGGCTGAATGAGGATTTGAACCCAGGTCTCCCAGGCCTTAGCACAACAGTTATCACTGCACCACACTGGCTTTTGCAGAACCTGCACACTAAAGTACATCTATAAATCACAATATAAATTACCCCACTATAGTTTTCTTCTGGGTCTTTTAAAACCTATTGAAAACAATAGTAATGTAAGTTCTGTTGTGTGCTTTATATTTCCTCCTAAAGGTCAAGAGAGAATATAGCTAGTACTCTTCCAATAATTTGATGGCATAGGTCAGCAGTGACACATGGGGGGGCAGAATGGCAGTGGCACCAAGATGGTAAGGTTGGGAGTACTTTGGTGGAAAGGCAGCAGCAGCCTGCAGGCATGTGGCCATGTGCTGAAGGATGGTGGTGCCACCAACCCTGAACTTGCAGGCACCCTGTCCCATCCCCTTTCAGTGACAGGCAGTGCTGACATCACTGGGAGAGCACTGCTGTTGCAGAGTCTTGAATCTACCCTGTTTTCTGCTAGCACCCCAAGAGCCACCAACTACAGGCTGCTGCAAAAGACATACGTCTAATATCAAAGAACATGGTGTCTCTGAGACGCTGCTGAGCACAGGGTTATCAGAGCTCACAGTCTTTCCACACATAGATCTTTCATAGTTTCCACAAGCACTCTTAACTTCAGTTGTCAAGTTGCCATATAGATATATGTTCTTTTGGTGCTCTTGTTAAACAACTGGAAGCCAGAAGCTCTTGCCAATTGACTACAAATCTCCCAGGAATCTACCAATAGATTACAATCTACCTTCTAGCAACCTCTGCACTAAATTATTTGTATGGACACAGGCCTACCTTACAGGGCTGTTGTAGCATATTTCAAAGGAGTGCTTGCAAGAATATAACTACATTGGCAGAGGTAAGAATCTTCAAAACATTGCCAAAGAAGCCATACTCAAAAAACAAAACAAAAAAACAATGTCACCTTTCTACTGTGTACCCAGACATTGAGAAGAAAACAATTGTGGATTTGTTAATCTCTGTGCAGCTCTTGCCTTCTGCATCAAGTGTCGTGCATCAAAATTAAACACACCTGATGGTCAAACACATGATAATGGCTGCCCCCATTAGAAACTGCTACTAGAAGCAGCTGCATCATATGGTTTTATGGTAACACAAACCTGCCTTGTAGGGTTGTAATACTCTGGAACAGGATGGTTAGACTTCAGATTTTTGGTATTATTATTATTATTATTATTATTATTATTATTATTATTATTATTATTATTACAAAAACCCAAGATCAACCAACCAGAGCAAGCCACAAAATATATACACTTAGAATTAAATAATTCTTAGCCCAGGGATTTGTTTTGAGTTCCAGAATTTATATGAGCTCACAATATTTCCACACAAAAATCCACTCCTGAATACCAACCAGCTTCCTTCTTTTCAGCAGTATAATTGGGGGGGGGGGTCATTTTCTTGTTTTCATTGTGAAAGAGTAGGAGTCTGAAATACTCACTAATCTTCTGCAAGTCACCCTGAAATAAGCCAATACATTTCAATCTACTTTCTGCTCACTCTGCATTTAAAGCAGCTGGTGCAAAATGTGGCAGCGAAACTGCTCTCTGGGGCATGGTATTGCTAACATTTCACCCCGCTGCTGAAATAATTGCACTGGCTATCTATTAGCTACCAGGCTAAGTTCAAGGTTCTGGTTTTGGTGTACAAAGCCCTATACAGCTCGGGACCAGGATACCTGAAAGACAGTCTTATCCCTTATATACCCAGTTAAACACTGTGCTCAGCAGGTGAGGGTCTCCTGCAGATACCATCTTATCAGGAGGATTGTTCCACACAGTTTAGAAAACAGACCTTTAGTGCAGTGGCACCTACCCTTTGGAATTCCCTCCCCTTAAAGATTAGACAGGCGCCATCCCTGTTATCTTTTCGGCGCCTATTGAAGACCTTCCTCTTTCAACAAGCCTTTTAAATTGAGACCTTATCCCATTCTGCGCCTGTGTTGGAATTGCTTTTTAATATATTTTAACTTTTCTTTCTTTCTTTTTAAAAGATGTTTTAAAATCTTTTTTAAAAAATGTCTTTTTAAAGATGTTTTCTTTTAATATATATTAAAGTCTGTTTTTATGATGTTTTAAAGTGTTTTTAGTGCTTTTGTTTGACGCCCTAGGCTTCTCCTGGGAAGAAGGGTGGGATATAAATCAAAATAATAAACAAACAAACAGACAAATAAATAAATAAAGTGCTATCCGAAAGCTAAACATTATACGATCATAAAAAGAGATAGATGATCATTTTTTGATAATGAGCGGCAAACATTTCCACTGAAAAACCATAAAACCACAGCCCAGAGCTTTCCTATTTCCCAAATACCAGGAAAGGCTTTCCAGGGGACAGAGTATGTTACAGTGGGAGCAGCAGGGTGGAAAGACCAATTGATAAATAAATAATCTTCCCCACATTTATAATTTGAGTGTAGTTCTGTGTCGTATGATAGCCTCAAGAAAAAATGTGTACTATGTTGGTTGGAAGAATCATTTCAGTTCATACTCTTAAGCACCTTGTTTTTGTTGCATGCTCCACCTCCTCAAAATAATTTCCTATACAAACATTCACTATAATTAGGTCTGCACTTACAGATATTTATCTATGAGTAAGTCCTATTGAACTGTATAGGACTTACATCTCAGTAGACATGTATAGGATTGTTCTATGAATGCCTGCATTAAAGAAAACAATACATACTTTAAGAATAACAGGCAATGAAAAATGCACTGTTTTAATAGGTATAATTCTGATAGTTTCAGAAGTTGGTATGTTCTTTTTAAAAGCTGGTGTTTTAATTTTAAAACTGAAGAATCTGCAGGAAAAATGAAATTAGTAAAACTACATTCCTCTTTCTGCCAAAACTCTTTCTATTGAATGTATGCCTTGACAGGAAACAGTTTCAGGAAACCCAGCATGCCTTGCCTTGTTGCCAGTAAAAGGGAATTACTTCAATGGCACATTTAATAATTATCGTTGAAGCCATTTTCTTTTCCTGGCAGTAAATGTGTATATAATGGAGACTGTACACTCATTGAATGTTACATGTGAATAACTGTATGAGTGTACAGTAGGGCCCCACTCATACAGCGGGTTATGTTCTGGACCCCCGCTGTAAAGCGAAAACCGCTGTAAAGCGGATCCCATTGACTTACATTGACCCAAAATGGCGCCCGGTGGCAAAAAACCACCGTAAAAGCGGAACAAGCGCTGTAAAGCAGGGCCTTTCTACAATTCACAACTGCTGTATTAACGGAACGCTGTAAAGCGAAGTGCTGTAAAGCGGGGCCCTACTGTACAGCTCAACTAATTGTGCACCCAGGTACACAGACTGTAGACTTGTTAAATGTAACATGTGAACAGGCCATAGTTTCAGGATAATGCATTTTGTTAAAATTGTTGTTTTCTAAATGTAAGGTGATCTGTATAGTTTGACTCTATACGGTAATATTACTGCTTGATGCAGTTACTATAAAAATCTTACAAAGCAATAATCTTCCATAATCTTGCCACCACTGAGTATTTCCCTTACAAGGTTAATAGAATTTCATTATGATATGACATTGAACTCACCATGTCCTACAGATGTATCTTTCCACCCCAAATAGCTGAGGCTCCAAAACAGCAGGGTGTTTATTGAAATATGGGACATGCTGTCTCCCTGTTCTGTGAATAACCATTAAAATCAGTTAGTGCCTTTATTTCCATAGAGTCTCCTGTAATCATTTGCTCAAAGAGCTTCTCTAAGATTAATAATGCAGGTTTTTCAAGTCACTCACAACTAATCATTATTATTACTTAACAAATAATCACTAATATTTTCATCATATTACATTAAATACTTTATCATCCATCAACAGGTTGAAAATGCAAGCAGCTCTATAACATCACACATCATTACGGCCATAAGATTTCATTCCTCTACTACATTGGAGGCACCTTGTGAAGAAAGCCTTACAATTGACACAAGCAATTTCCTGTACAGAGTGCATTTTTCATATTCTCCATTACCAGAATTATGTGCCTTAGTTGCAATGAAGTCAAGGGAAGTGCTGAACATTGCTTGACAGATTTTGGCCTCCTTAATATATATGTTTTTGTTAAAATCCACAAATTTCCTCAAAATCCACAAATTTCACCCAAAAAAGTGAATGTCAACACAACAGGTCCTTTCAGTTATATAGTTTTTGTACCAAACCTTTTTGGAGAGAAATTGTAGCAGACCATCCACATCACCAATCATGTGTTGCTATTTTTTGGAGGGTGATTGCCTTTTTTCCTGTCCATACCAATGCTGGGATATGTTCAGCTTTAGTTCTGTGGCTAAAGTCACTCACCCTCCATTGCCATTTTCCTCCAACCAGTATATGTTGGAGTTATGAGAATGCACATTTATACCCCACCACTCAACTATTCAGTGCCATGTCATATAGAAGCATATATAAAACAAAAATGTATAATAAAACCCATACTTTCCTGGAACTTCAGACAATTATATTTTCCCTCAGATTTAAAAAAGAAATAAGATTTGCTAAGCAACCCTATGGTCCTTCTACATTGATTGGAGAGCCTAAAGATCATGGCTAGGGCTGCAGTCCTACCCACATCTTCTCAGAAGTAGGTATGGAAGAATCTGTCAATTTCAGTTCTCTTAGTTTCTCATTTTACCAATTGTAAATTCAGTTCTCCACACTTTTGGAGCAATTTGCATTTTTTTAAAATTGTCATGAAAATTCTTCAACATTTTAGTGCAAATTTATCCTAATAAACACATTTCTGTAGAGTTTTGACCAATGTACACATTTTTTCAAGCAATTTCTTCTAATATATTTGTGTATGCTATTTTCACTAATATATTCATGCACACTTCCCTTAATACATGCATTTTTCTAAATACTCATTGGTTGGAGAGTTGTATCATGTGACAGGCATCCTAGCATGCAATGTATTCCTGCCTTTCAGGTGTGTGCCAATTTTTTTGCCTAATGAAAATTGTACCGGTATTCCAGCATAGGCATGGGCAGCAACATTCCCTTCCTCCTTTTCCTACACACACACACCAGTGCCCAGACACTGACTCAAGCAGTGTATTATGGGGGAACTATGGAGTGCATGTGTGTAATAAGTGAGGGATCAAAAC
Organism: Rhineura floridana; assembly: GCF_030035675.1. Taxonomy (NCBI): domain Eukaryota; kingdom Metazoa; phylum Chordata; class Lepidosauria; order Squamata; family Rhineuridae; genus Rhineura; species Rhineura floridana. The sequence continues at coordinate 19,087,207 of NC_084488.1, read as the reverse complement.
AAGGCACTATTTGTTGCAGCAGTGTCAAAGACAGTTGCGCAAATGACGGTATATCAGCCAAAAAGTCATGGTTCCTTAATGCAACAGGTACTGCAGTGTGAAAGGAATTTTAGAAATTGCTACCATTTTAATCTGTTAAACTAACACAATAATAGTGCAGCCTAAGTCCTCTTCACCAGTTGATCTACAAGATGTGCCTCCTGGAGCTTTTATTTAAAAGATTTACATACCACCCTTTAGTGAAGCTTCCAGGGCAGTTTACTAATGCAAGATAACATACCCAAATGAGATATAACCAGAAAAACCTCCAAAGATGACCTCAATACATGGGCAGGGTGATGTGTATTTTCCTCATTTCCAGTGCTATGCAGATCAGAAGTGAAGCCTACAACATGGCCTCCTATAACAGCAATGACCACCCTGTGTACAGCTGTTTCCCATTGTGCCAAGAGTTATGCAGAGGCGCTGCTATGGCCAACATGGGGATGGAGCAGCAGGGAATGTCACACACACAATTCTGTTCTCTCTCACTGGTGGAGCCAATCCAGAGCTCCTGCCATAAGTTTGTACTGCACGGACCTCCCCATTGGCTCAGCCCTCATGGTAAGCAACAGCAGCACACCTTCCAGGAAGCTAGAGTAGCTGCTCCTCTCCAACTTGGCTACTTTCAAAAGCACAGGAGCCCTGCTATAACTGGAACAGTGGCAACCTCATTACTGATGCTGTTCTGTAAAAAGTCTTTCCATTTTCAGCCAAGCCCCCATGTGATTATATGGGCTAACAAAAATAGGGTTTGCCCCCACACAAGGAAGACTCGTGACACCAGACTGGTATAATGTTATATTTATTAAAATATAACATCGTAAATCAAATGCAATACAGCCAATTATTCAAATATCCAACTCTTCGGGCAGGTGAGGCTAAACCTAACAACGAGGGATTACACCCTCACCTTCTAAAGGCATCCATTCACGTCATTATGTAACCCAAGAGTCAAGGACGTGTGTGAATTCCTCCCTCCTTGCTCTTGGAGCCAGCTGTGTGGTTCCCACCTCCACACCATGGCCCCGCCGTACAGGCGTTCACCCTGATGCGCAAGCAGGTCCCACAAGGACACAACCCAGATCGCCACCAGACACCAAGCCCTGATGGTTCCCTGTGGAGTGCCCCTTTTTCATGATGCCTTAACCGCCTAATTTTAACCCCCATATACCTCACCTGCCCGAATTCTATGCCACAAGAGGGGATCAGCTTAAGCTTGGTCCCCTCCACCCAATGAAGATAACAAACCCCTTAATCCCCCCATAAGATCCTCCAAAAAAATGTCACACCCTTGCTCAGAAAGATGACCACCGTCATCACAAAACAGATGTGGGGCATGGAACTTAATCCTTTCATGAGGAATAACTGCCCCACCCAAAAACAAAACTACCTCCCTTACCTTCCTATTAACCCATTTCCTAGATCTATCTATCTTATTGGGGTGTAATGCACCCCTCCAGATCCTTCTAACAACCATTTTGGACCATACAATTATAAGATTGGGATATACACGGATAAGCCACGTGAGATCACGCGTAACTTTCAGCAGCAAATCCAACGCAGGACACTGCACCAAATCATTTTCTCCCAAATGAATCAACACGATGTGTGGCCTATTAGCAGAGGACATGATTCGACACATGACAGGCAACAACGCATCTCATAACATGCCCCTCCGTGCATCCCACTGAACCGTAGCTGAGGCCGACAGCTGCAGCTGTGTGCCCGGAACAGAGGAGGATGCCCTCCGGTGAGCCCAAAACAAAATTGAGTGGCCACACAAGACGATCCTCACAGGAATTGGGATGTTTGTCAAACCTGTGGGAAACAAAAACAAATTCCTCTGTTAAAACCTGACATAAGACTTGAATGCATCGGAATGCCACCTGCCAATCGCCTGTATATCGCTTATACTCATGCCCACGAGGGCCGCGGCAATAGTTGCACCAATCCGGAATGAATGCAGCCCATAGACTCCAACAGCGCAACCACTGGCCAACAAGGCCCGCCGAACAACGCCCCAAAATTGAAACTGAGTCAGGGCAGTTACATCTGCATGTAGAAACAAATAACGCTGGCCCGCTGGCCAAATGGATAAGAATTGCCGCATTGCAGACACAGGGCACAATACTGGGACCTGGCATCGTTGTAAACCATGATACTGCCACGGCCCTTTTGATCGGTCTTAGAGACACGCAGGGAGAACCTCACTATATCCGCACCTAATGTGCAATCGCCAAATCATAAGGCTCGATTAGTCACATCACGCTTAGAAGGGGCCAGTATTTCACTGGGGCGAAAAGCACCATAAAACATCGTCAGAGTTACTGCGGCGAACAGGTGCGACTCATACTGAGATGAGCATAAAGAATTAAATAGTGCCAGGATCTGGAGGAGGACATTGGGCGTGATTGGCCTCCTCCGGCCAGTGGACCTGGCAGCGGAATGCGACCAACCCTCAAGGACCTTTCTGACCCTAAAATCTACAGAATGATCCGGCAGCCCCCTTGCCTTGGAGTTAAAGGCTAGCGCCGAGAGGTGGCCGGCAATAGTAGAAACAGAATTATTGTGCCCTTTTAAATGTATCATAAACTGCAATAGATGCTCCACAGGAATAGGCCACTCCAACGGCAGCTCCGTGCCCATGCGAAAAGTCGAAAGGAATGCAGCCCATAGACTCCAACATCGCAACCACTGGCCAACAAGGCCCGCCAAACAACGGCCCAAAATTGAAGCTGAGTCAGGGCAGAACCATAAAGAGATAACGCTGGCCAGCTGGCCTGAAACACAAACATTGCTGCATAGCGGAAAATGGGCATAAGTCAGGTACCTGGCAACTATAAAGAAGCAAAACTGCCACGGCCCTTTTGATCAGTCTTATAGACTTTTAAGGAGAACCTCACTAAATCTGCACCTAACGTGCAATCGCCAAAGCATAAGGCACGATAGAACACATCGCGCTTTGAGGAAACCAATAATTCACTAGGGCGAAAAGCACCATAGAACATCGTCAGAGGTACTGCGGCGAACAGGTGCAACTCATACAAGATGAGCACATTGACCTAAATAAAGGCAGGATCTGAAGGAGGACATTGGGCGTGATTAGCCTCCTGCGGTCAGAGGCCCTAGGAGCGGAACGCGACCAACCCACAAGGACCTTACTGACCCTAAATCCACAGAATGATCCTGCATTCCTCTTGCCTTGGATTAAAGGCCAGCGCCGAGAAGTGTCAAGCGATAGTTATGACAGAAATAAGTTTTTGCCCTTTGAATACAGCATAAATAGCAGAATACTTCCAGAACACATGCCCACGATGGCAACTGTTGCAGCTGCTCCTGTATGAAAGAAATGTAATCCTTAAACATAATGGCCTTGCGAACAACATAGCAATAATCAAAACTGAATCAATGCGTAGCCATTGATACATGAAAAGATAGTACTGGCCCACTGGCCTGAAAGAGAGAAAGGTCCCTCAGCGAACCAGGGACAGAGAGGGCGATGGGCAGCCCCTCAGCTTCACCACTCAATCACAAGCCCACTGGTCCGACTTAAGCATATGCGCTGACAACAGCACAGCAATATAAGCGCAGGGCTCAAGTATTACAATGACTTGCCCGGAAAACTAATTTTACCAGGGCAAAAGGCGCCTTAAAATTATTGGTAAGGCCACTGCCCAGGATATCTGGCCTGGAAGGGGGGGGCACTAAGAATCATCAAAGGCAGGAACATCAACAGTATAACAGGGGCCACATAGGACCAGGCGGTCTCAGGGTGGAATGCGACTAGCCTCCTTTGGTTTTCATAAAATGGGTTCTTGAATGCATTCGGCCTGAAAATTAAAGAAAGAGGCAAAAAGGAGGCAGGATATATTCCCAACGGTAATGTCCTGCCCTCCTTAGTAGAGCATGGGATGCAACAAGGTGTACATCATTCATACATGGGGAGGGGATGGCCTCATAGGATCAGGCGACATTCGGGTGGAATGCAACTGTACTTTGCGGAATAAACGCATGCACAAGGCGTATAGCTCAAATCACGTTGAGGTTCTGGGGATTTACCACATAACCATAGCCAAGTGCTGCACTGAACGTATCATGTGGATCAGAAGGGCAGAAGGCCACATATATACCGCAAGCACTGTCGGAAAATAGTCAGAAAATAAATTCTATTGTGAACCCCAGGCACCTTAAAAGCAGCCAGCCGTTATTCGGCACACCCAAGATCCTGAATTGACACCAAAATACCAACCACCGACTGCATCAAAGCTTACCTACAGTTCAAGCTACAGGAGCAAGTCCTTTGTTCTTGAAGAAAGAATGGCCGTTGAAGTCACATCTGGCCAGCAGCACTTGCACAACCCAGTAGAAGTGATCAGGATCTAGACGACAGCCTGGCCATAACACAAAAGCCCACACAACCTATGCAGGTTTCCCACAGAAGGTTCTTCTTCATATGATGTAAACAAGAACTGCCATCCCAACGTATGAATGAATGTGAATCGAACAGGTAGCAGCGCCTAGTATGCACAAGACTGCCATGAAATAGATGTGATTGAAGAGGGTACCTGTATCTTGTGAAACAAGCAGTATACTATTCATATTTTAGGAATGAAGTTAAATTGAATTAAAAATACCTTGGAAAAGCTTCATGATATAAATATACCAAATGCTATAGGAGCAGTTTAAGCAAGAACCAATAAGCTATCATTCCTAAAATAGGCATATTTTATATTTCATTTAGCTATTTCAGGGATAAAACAAAGCATTTAAAACTACAGGCAATATAATGCCTTAAGCAACCAACATATTAAAACATTCCTGCTACACTCCTGCTATAGAAAAACTATTGTTATAAGCTTATTAACTACTAAAGATCCATAAAGAAAATTACAGTTAAGACTTAATCACTCAAAAAGCAAACAAATACTGATTTAGCAAACTTATATATATACTTATTTATTTATTTATTTTTCCATTAACCTTAACGTATTGGCTCTCCGAAAGCCACAACAATGACTTCACCTGGCTGTAGAGCATTTCCTCTATGCTTGCATAGCATAAATTACCTTTCTCTGAATCACACTTATACATATTTTGAAGCCAAATAAGAAGTCAGAGATGTGGAATTCCAATGAACTCACCTTAAAATAAATGATCTATTGCCCTTTAGATGATATTACATAAGCATCTATACTTTTTCTCCATGCACAATACATGCAACAAAATTATGAAGCTAAATGATCAAGAACAGCATTTTAAAAACCAAAACATGAATGTAGGAGTACAAACAGAACTAAATATAAAATAAATTGATATGGGGAAAAGCAATAAACAAAAGGAACGGGTGTGTGTGTTAAATTTACATATATATCTATAAATATATTAAAATGAATTCATGTATTTATCTATTTCTTTATTTAATAATAAAAAATATATATCTATAATTATCCTAAAATTAAATTATGCTATTATCAATTGATTTAATAATCATAAAATTGTATGATATATAATAAATTAATAAGACAAAACAGACACCCCACCACCCTTTGAAGCAACTCACACCTCCCCCATGAAAGCGGCAAAAGGAACAAGAGGGGGTGCAAGGGGAGGTGGTAAACGACCCAACTTCCCACAACACCCAATAAGGGGTGGGAGAATTACAGCGCAGGCTGAATGGAATGGGGGGGCTTGACAGAGGATACCAACAAGTGGGGGGTGCTCGTGCAAAACGCCTCGACAAATCCCAGTCCAGCAAGGCCCCAGTAGGGCGCAATGAAAGGCCCTTAAAACAAATGGGGGGGGAGGAATGGTGCTGGAAAGCACTATCAAAAGGCCCTCTCCAACAGACCAGCACAAAACATGCCACTCAAAAGGCCCCTAAAAAAAAAAAAAAAAAAATTGGGGTGGGGGAATCACTATAACTCACAAACTATCGCAGAGCAAGCAGCAAGATTTTAAAAACAAAACAAAAAAGAAACGCTTGCCCGCAGTTTTTTGAAACTGCCCGCTATCTACCCGCTGACCAGCTGACGGGCGGGGATAAAAGGGGAAGGAAACGACACCCCAGGCTCTAAATAACGCCGGAGCAGGCAGGGAGCAAAACAGGCAAAGAAAAACAGACAACAACAACAACAAAAGCCAAGCAAGCAACGCCTGCCTGCTATTACACAGGGAATTTATTCACCCGCAGCACAGCTGAAGCAGGAATGAGGAGAAAGAAAACACACACACACACACTCCCTAACACACTGGGGTGGCATCTATGAGGGAGCAAGTGAAGGGGAACACGCAGCTAGGAAGGCGGGAAAACCGCCACAAACCAGCACCGACTCTGTAACAGCCCAGCTGCGTCGCTGCAACGGGAGGAAGGAAACACAGGAACGAAGAAATCCAACGAGGGAAGCTGAAGCCATCCAACAAAAGAGCTAAGTGCAAGCGTGCCGCAAGGTGAAAAAGGCAAGCGCGGGAAGGACGGAGCAGACTTATATCTGCTGCTCCGCGGCTTCATCTATTGGTTGATTGATCTCACGTGGCTCCTAACTGTTGATTCTAGAATGTTCACAAGCCTTCCCTGTAATTATGGTGAGGGCAAATACGCCCCTTAAAAGGAACGCCATTCTGAACAATTTTCATAAGCAGATCCACTTTATATTAACAGCAAGAAATGTTAAACCTTTTGTATGTGTAAGAATTTCCAGTTAACGTACGTGATAAAAAAAAGTGTCTTCATACAACAGTGGTCTCTTTGTCCAAGCTAAAAGATTCAGTGATCAGTTAGCTTAATTCTCACATCTCAGTAGGAGTAGTGTTTTCCTTTGAACACTCAAATGAATTATTAAATCTTATATATTTAACAGGTAATGAATTGCACATATTCCTTTCCCCCCCTTTTTTGAAGGAAACCATCATCTTGATGTAAGACAATTTTACTTTGCTGCAATTTGATTCATGATGCAAAGCACTTTAGATAATTTCCTTTGAATGTCAGTGTAGTGCTGTGTAATGTTGCATTATGCAGAAGTGAGAAGGTTCCCAGTTGGGGATAAATTTAGATGTCAGATATTGAGGATTTTTTTTAAGAAGAAAAATAGAAGTATGCACAGTTCATTATTGGGATACACACAAATGCAACTATTCAAAGAGAATATCGCTCCCCTGTTCCGGCTCTAAAAGAAGTCTGGATGGGAGTGCATTTAAGGGAAGGGCAGGAAGTGGGGTAAGAAGCTACTTCTGAACAATCCCTGTGCTTGTGCCAGGGTTGAGGAGGAGCGTGCAGAGGTTATATAATGCCTCAGCATGTGCCCTACTCCCTCTTCTTTGCAGGGTGGGACACAAGAGGAGAAGTCGACAGCTCACAGGTACACCACAGTGTGCAGTTTGGATTCCTCCAGCAGAGGGAGAGTGACGCAGCAACTGGCCACAGCAACCGTGGTCGGAGAAGCACAGTGGGAACAGAACATGCAGATACAGGGCTTAGATGACCGAGTGGTTTGGAGTCTTGGGGCAAGGCAGATAGCAGGCAGTAGCCCAGCAGACTCCCCTCCCCCCATCAGTTGGTAGAGTGAATGGGGCATGAGGGAAAGAGGGATTGAGAGTGTGGCCTAGAGGGGCTGGATGCGCAGCATCAGATTACCATAGCCTGGTGGTTGCTGCGGACCCATCCGGGGTAGTCAGAGGGCCAGGGACCCACCCATCATAGGAATTGGGTCCTTTGTTGCCCAAGGGCCTGGCTAGGTAGAGAATAAATTTCAGGTGTGGGGGCGAAACACTTGAGCAGGAAGGGCCCACAGGCAGTGGTAGTTGGTTGGAGCAGAATAGGTCTCCATATAGTTGATTAGGGAGGCCTGGGTACTAGGCCATAAATTGGGCTTAGTAGGCCAATAGGCTGTGGTAGCACGTCCTATGAGCAATCAGGTTTCATCCTTCCCATCCAATGTGATAAGCCCTATTTGGATTGGGGGGGGGGAGTCTTGAGTGAACGAATCATCTGGGAGATTGTTATGTATTTTTTTATTTAGGTGGGTATTGTCATTAGGTAGAATGGTAAACAGATTGGAAAGGGGGATTAAGCCACAATTGCCTTACAGCTGCTTGTCTAACAGGACACAGAGATGGCACCTAAGAAGGGACAGGATGGCTGAAAAGGCAACAGCAAGGCTCAAAAACTACCCACAAAGAAGCCAGAGGAGAATTGTCTGGTTCAGGATTCCTTTTCTGAGGAGGATGGTTTGGATATCAGGGCTATAGTGGTGAGGTTGGAAGCCATGGAGAGGGCAGCAGGTAAAAAGCCTGTGAAGCCTAAGAAAACTGGTACTAAGCAATCTTGGCTTGATATTGCAGTGTGTATGAATGCTTTGGAGGCTTCAACCTGTAGAGCTCCTTCTCCTGTGGTGGAGGTGATCATTCCATCAGAACAACTTAGGGATGCTGGGGAACCTCAGAAGCAGAAGCGGACTGAGCTTTGCACCTCCTCATATGAGGCTGCATTATTTCATGTAGCAGCCATGACAGCCTTTTTCACTGCCTTTTGGGTAGGGGAATTGATAGCTAGGGCAAAATCAGATTCCTTCAAGAGTGCCTTTGCAGTTAAAGTGGAATAATAGTGGAATAAATGTCTGGTGTGAATGTGGCCATAGAGTGATGATCTCCAGGCTGGGAACACAGTCGGGCCTTAGTTAGATGGCTCTAGTTCTATGATTGGGCAGACGGGGTTTGACTTGAGAAAGGTTGTTGCCCACCACCTTCCAGCAGGGCACGGTCAGACAGCAGCAAAAAAGCAAGGGGAGAAGCACCCAAAAATGCTCCAGCCAGAAAGAGGGGGACCCTCAATGTGCCAATCCAGCAAACAGCAGAGTAAAAAATGAGATTTTTTTTATTGCAGCTCAACACATTTTGGGTGTTAGGATAACTCTTTTCCAAGGGCAATGTGCAAAAGTATACACACACACACCATTAAAATCCATTACAAAGTGAATTCTAAAATATGAAAAGAATCACATACATATATCTGCTCAAAGTAAACACAACAACACTCTGAATGATGCTGGCCAAATACTGAAATTAAAAAGGGAAAGACAACCAAAATGAAATGTGATGAAAAATGAACACTAAAAAACTTTCAAAAACTTAAATTGGTTATGCTCAAACTCATCAAAGAAAAATTAAACAAAGCTATTAAACAAAGTAGGATAAACCATAACAAAGAACAGAAAAGAGGATTAAAATAGATGACTCTGAATACCTTGTGCAACTAACAAGCAGGTATCAATGTAACAAACTGAATTCTTAGAAACAGCTAGCTCTTAAAAGAAGAAAAATAAAGAGCACACCCACTCATGTAGGTGTAAGCCACTTAGTGAAAGCAGGGTGGTTTCTGGATTCTAAAAGGTATATGATACTGATTTCAAGATTTAGTGAGAGTAGCTACTTCTTAAAGGTAGATACAAACATCCACATAGGTGGCACTAGATGAAATGTATGGTAAAAAATGCAACAAGGCAATGATCTGAAATCTTCCTCAGCCTAGATGTTGAAAAACCCAAGCCGGGGTGGCAGAGAGAAACTAGTTAAGCCATCCATGTCTGCCTATTGTAAGTTTTACAATGTAATCAAATATCAACAATGTTTGTCTTTGTTAAATTTCTTATTAAAACTAATAATAATGAAAAAGTAGTCTGAGAGGAGCTTGCAGACATTCAAATAAGGCACTTTCAGTGTCTGGGAGGAAGAAACACAGAATTTGTATTGGCTGAGCCCTAAACAAGCAGAAATAACATAGACTGGAAACTGGAAGATTAAATTATCCCTACTGTGAACTGGCCCTGAGCTATCACATTAGTCCTCAAGGAAAGAGCTTTCACATCACCTGAAGCCGCCATACCACAATGTTTTTTTCTAAAGAGACAGTTCTCACATTCAGTGGCTCAAGCAAGCAATGAAAGATCAAACATTGTGTATGCATGTGTGAGCCCACCATAAGATTCTTGCGAATATGGCATTGTTGATTTTTAATGAACATCAAATTTTAACTTATATTTTGTAAACCTTTCCATTTTCAAATTTAAAAAGGCCTGGGGATTAAACAGTGCATTTAGACTTGCAGAAGAGAGCACAATTAAGCACTTGGGGAAATGCACAAATGAGCCTTGGCAGTTTCATGGTGGTATTGTACATATTGCCAAATCAATCCAGCCTTGAAGGGGTTTGGATTGGGATCAAATATTTTAATCCTGTCCATTTCCTTACAACAACTGATTTTTGACATGCTAACCAAATGGGGCATAAGATTCAAGCCATCATTTCCCATTGTGGATTTCCTATTGTGGTTGATAGTCATATGAATTATTTATTTTGCTCCAAAACTGAGGAAACCAGTGTGTTCACACATATCTAACAAAGTTTATTGAATTTATTTCAGTTTATTAAACACGAAGGATACTGAGCCATCCCAGTTTCAATGGAAATCTTGGAGAGGAATCATGACCCCTTACAAAGAAAAATAACCTTGAATGAGGTTAAACATTAATAGTTATACATCTCAGGGATTTGTCACTATTGATTTTCACTGTAATTAATAAACACATTATCAGCTCAAAGTCTTCATTTGCGACAGAATCCTTTGAGTACCACAATGTACAATTTTTGGACTTAATTATTCCCAATGTCTGTTTTCAAAAAGTTTAATCATAATACATTACCCAAATAAATGGATGGAAGAATGTATCAAATTCCAGCAATATGTGCACATTTCCCAAGGCCTATTAGAGATTAAGTCTACTGACCAGAAAATGGGCATAATTCCCTTTATGGAAAGCAAATGTGCATATTCTCCATGAGGCTTGCTGAATGTGCACATTGGCCAGTTAATATGCACATTAATCACTCAGCTTACATTCCTTTTAACATATATATTATTAAAATATAGAGTGAATAATGATACCAACTATTTAATTAACCTCTTCTAGAAAGCATATTTCTATTAGTAATTGAAACATATATTCTCAATAATTATTATCATACCAAGCAAGAACATCCCCTAGTGCATGGGTGGCCAACGTGATGCTCTCCAGATGTTGGTGGACTCCAACTCCCATCAGCCCCAGCCAACATGGCCAGTATTCAGGGATGATCAGAGTTGTAATCCAACAACATCTGGAAGGCACCATGCTAGCTACCTATGATGTAGCAGATTGGGGAAAAGAAGCTGTTTTTATTAAAAGATTAGGTGTCAAAGTTCAGATTGAGGCTGCAGTCCTAAACACACTTACTAGGGCAGCGGTTCCCAAGCTCAGTTTCCCCTGGACCATCTGACAATTGCTGATAGTGTTGGCGGACCACTCAATATTTTTCTGTCTGTTGTAGCAATTTCAATGCACTTTGCTAGATGCTGCATGATTTTAAATTGTATTTTTATTGATTCTTTTATTTCTTATTTCTTCATTTTTATTGTACTGCAATTTGTATTCCATAAAGTTCAGATTGTGATACCACAGAATACAATATAAGCAATAAAAAGGAGCAGAAATGCAATTGAAAATCACAGTGAATATTTAAAGTGGACATGACGTGGACCACCTGAATGAAGCTCACAGACCACTGGTAGCCCACAAACCACAATTTGGGAAGCCCTGTACTAGGGAGTAAGCCCCATTTGACACAGTGACACTTTTGAATAAATATGCAAATGATTGCGCTGTTAGTTTATATTTATACTAAACAAATACATTAGTTGCTATAGGTGGTATTTGCATTATCTCCTTCCCCCTCTTCTTATGCCATATCCACTCTAAGGTAGGGGTGTGTTTGCCATCCACTGCCCCCAAAAGAAGTTCTGGGAGATCTTCTTCCAAAAGGAGAGGAGGAGTGGGGGATCACTTGGGCTGCATAGCCCAATAGGATTGGGGCTTAAATAGCCAGCTCCACCCCCAACTTGGACTTCTTTTTCTTCATTGCAGTGCCTGCCCACTCTCGTTCCCTCAGGCTACGTGCACCTTTTATGAGGCTGCGTAGAATTTTTTTTCAGGGAATCCTCAATCGGCCTCATTTTTACCTACTCCACACTGCTGGGATTTCTCATTGGAATATTAATTAATTAAGCGATACTGTATTGCTTTTGTTATTTGCTTTGCATTTAGTGAAGGCAGGTGAGGGAATTATAAGAAACTGAAGGCTGAGCACCCTGAAGCATTATTGGGCTAAGGACACTCTTTAGGTACTTTCCATTTCCTTTGGCTTGGCAGGTCCTTGTGTAAGACATTTAGGCCTGCCATGCACACTTTGGTGAATTCTAGAGAGCGCGGCCCGAGTGCACATGTTAGTTTTACATGCCCAAGGCTCACTTAGCAAGGAGGGAACAATTTGCTTCCAATCCTTGGCTTTGGAGTCAGGCTATGGCTGTAAACATGCATGCCTTGGGGCCTGGAGGAATATGTCTTTACCAAATTTCTCCAGACCAAAACCTCACCTGCCAGTACTTTCTGAATTGGGCTAATCAGGCTGCAGATCTTCCATTTGTTACATTTAATAAATTTAACCTTTCTACCATTTCATTGCTGCTCGAGTCTTCTTTATGGATGTGGGGGCAGTGGGTGGTAATCAATGCTAGTCCTAGTCAGAGTAGACCCACTGAAGTTAATAGACATGAGTCGCATGACTAACTTAGGTTAATTAATTCAGTGGCTCTACTTTGAGTAGGCCTTAGTTGAATAAGACCTAATGATACTATAGCAAACTACCATAATCAAGTTTTCCTTGTTCTGCTAATGGAGGTTAGGAGCATGGCCCTAGGTTTCTTCTTCTTCTTTCCTAAATTTGCTCTAATCTTAAAAGGAAGTTTTGTTCAAAGTGACATTCAAACCATTTTCCAAATTAAGAACTGACTTTTGGGTTTGTTCCAAATATGTGAAGTCTTCCTTTTCTGTTCCTTTGTTTATGGAAAAGCTTTGTTTACGGAAAAGCAGCTTCAAATCAGGGAATTTAGAGGGGAGAAGTGTGTGTGTGGGGAAACATAACAGGAGTGGGGAATGTGTGGGCCTCCAGATATTGTGTGGGACACCAACTCCCATCACCCTTGCCAGCATGGCCAATTATCAGTGATGACCATTGATGAAGTCCAACAGCAGGAGGACAACGGGCTTCCAACCCAGGGGATATAACATCTAGAACCTTGCAATTGGAGGGGGCAATTTGAAGTAGAAAAAAATAGAAGGCATAGACTTTTGGAAAAGATTAATTATCCCTAATCAGTACTTCTCCACTAATAAATGCTTATTTTAAAATATGCTTTTCTATCAGAAAAGCTCTTGGGTTTCTTCCTCTATATTTTTCTTAGGCTGCCATCACACATTGCGACAACAGCCATCCATGGCAGCAGGTGGGCAAACAAAGTGGGGGGCAAGCGGGGAGGTGGCGGTGGAAGGTTGGTGAGTGATGTGGCAACAATGGGGGAAAGCGAAACAGTGGGGGGAAAGAGCAAGGCAGGGCAATGCTGCAGGCCTATGATGTGTGGCAGGCAAGAGAGGTGGCAGTGGCTGAGCAAGCCATGGAGGAACAGTTAGGACAGGACAGGCAGTTGTTCCTGTGTGGCCTGCCTCGGCTGGGCACTTCCCTCCTTTGCTTCCCTCAGGAGGTGGTCTAAAGGGGGAAGCTTAGCCACCTGCATGGGGGGGGAGGAAGGAGACTTGGCCAGGTCTAAGGGAAGGGGGAGTTTGGCAAGCTCTGGGGGCACTGGGGGGGTTGGCGGGGGGTGGTAGTGCTGGGGTTTGGTACTGGGATTGCCACACAAAGTGCAGAGTGGCAGGAGACCCTAGTATTTTTTTAAAAAAATAATCAAATTGTGTCATGTTGGAATACAACTCCCATCAGCCCCAGCCTACTTGGTCAATGGTCTGGGACGAAGGGAGTGGTAATCCAGAAACACACGCAGGGTCACAGGTTCCACATTCCTGGTGCAATGTCTAGATTCCTAACTCTCCCCGCTCCCAAAATAACTACAGTTCCAACATTCTCTGTGGAAGAACAATAGCTGTTAAACCTGTTTAAATATGTAAATATGCAGTATTGACATTTCCCATATACTCAAAAATATGCAAAGCAACAGTATAGATGGAATCAGAGATTCATTTTAGGGGTTTTGATAGAGCATCATTTAAATTCAGTCCCAGTTGCAATATATTGGCACATTAGTAATTGTTTCACACAGTTCAGTAACTGCAACCAAACCACCACCACCCCAAGTTATTGCCATTGGCATATATGATGCTACATGTAAGCAAAGATGCAATATAAAAGACATATGGCATTAATAAATGGTGTGGAGACTGAAATATTTAACTCAAATATTATTTTAAGCATGGCTCATAAAGCTCAATAGTTGGGTCGTAACTTGTATTTTTCAGTATGGTCTTGACCCTGAGTACTTTATCAGTTGACTGTGCAAACAGGAGGTCAGCAAAATAACATAACTGAATCTTCCCTGAGATTTATGATAGCACAAAATTAGCCAAATGTTTTACCCAGGATAACAGCAAGCCATCAGTGTGCTAGAAATCCTGAAAAATAAAGTCAACAGTTGATTCATGTTTAGAGTACACTAAAAGAAGATTATAAACAAAAAAACACCCCTCAGCTTGCCTTGGGGACCTTCTACTCAGGATGGAGCCTGAAGTGGGCACTCAGCTGCTTAGCTTTGGCAGCTTGGCTAATCGGGTCCAGGTATGGCCACACTTTTTAAGGCAGCCATACCTCCCACAGACTGCAGTTGCTACTTACAGGTAGCAACCCTGTCCATCCACCTGACTTCTGGCAGTGCAGGATTAGCTGATTGTTAGTGAGACTGAGTTTGCTGCTTCCCATCCTGAATTAACTTCAAAAAGAGATTATTTATTTACTTATGCCTAGTCACACTGGTGGACTTATGTAAAAAGTATAAGTCTTTTCAATAGGGCTGTGAAAAGGAGGTGGGGAAAATCTTTTTTTATTATTATTTTACTATTGTTTTCAAAAGTTATATTGGTTAATCACAAAACATACACAAAGCAGAAATGACATATAAATTGTCAAATGACACTGTTGAGTATGATTCTCCCGTAGATGCAAAATAGTCTACCATCCATTACAACAGGTATAGGGGGAACCTTTGGCCCTCCGTATGTTGCTGAACTACAACTTCCATCAGCCCTGGCAAGCATGGTCCAATGGCTAGGGATGATGAAAATTTTAGTTCAGCAACATCTGGAGGGCCAAAGGTTCTCCACTCCTGCATTACAAGGTCAATCCTAAAACCAGAACACCATTATTTACTCTCTAATCCCTTCAAGGTTGGTTACTCCAAAAACAAGAATTATCCATCCAGATAATCCCAGAATTTTACTCTCATTCAACTTGACATCCAGATTTATCTATGTATTACAGAAGGAGCATGGTAGTGTTCAACACAATGAGAAAGTATAATAAACCTGTGCTATATTGCATGCAATATTGCATATTGTTGGGCACTTCCTTGTTTTTGAAAACCCTTAGGTGGTGTGTTAATTTCTCGGCAACAGCTGTGTTCCAAAAATTATAATACCACAAGGATAAATCCAAGGGTCGGAGGATTATGATAGCTTTAGGATGGGAGTAAGTGAATATCATTTCCTCTTGGACAGGGATCACTTCTGACAGCCTACCAGCCTTTGGAAACCCAAAGTACAGAGCCCCCCTCCAGAACTTGAGGCTCAGATGATGGCACGGGTACCTCCCTCTTCACATCTTTCAGGTGTATGGGCAAGCAAGATTTCTTTCTTATTGCTTTATTTCAGACTTAGTTATCCATTAGGAACATAGGAAGCTGCCTTATACTGAGTCAGACCATTGGCCCATCTAACTCATTATTTGTCTACGTTGACTGGCAGTGACTCTTCAGGGTTTCAGTCAGGGTACACTCCCAGCCCTACCTGGAGCTGCCAGAGATTGAATGTGGGACCTTTTGCATGCAAAGCCACTGAGCTATGGTCCATTCTTGTATCATACATCCCTCTATCCCTTTATCCCTCCTCCTACTTGCTCTGACTTTTAGTATATATATAAAAACTGCAACTCCTGCTGGACTTCAAATGGAGCAGAGCATAAGGAATGCTGGAACATCAATGGAGTGGACCTGAAGGTTGTTCATCCCTAATCAATCCCCCAAGCTCCTTTTTGTGATGCCCACCACCTATTACACTTCCTGCAGAATTTCTCAGAGAGGAAATACTACAAGGACAGAGTAGAAAGAGAGTGTAGCATAGTGGATGCCTGTCTCTTTCTCTCTCACACACACATAATGAGTTGCATCTGACACTGTATTAGAAGAGTTCTGCTCATGCAGTGAGACTTTCTTTTTCTCCTCCCCCTGTGCACCCCCAAAATCTTCTACCAAGGAATCCCCAATCCTTTGGAATAGAGTTTGAGGGTGTACAGGAGGCTGCAGAAGAAAAGACAAGACTTGGAAGTTCTGTTGCCCAAGCAGAAGTCTGTTGTGTGAATGAAATAGCAGCACTGAATGCAACCCAATGCTATTTAAATGGCAAGCTGGGCCATTTCAATGGTTCTACTATTTTTAGCTTTTCATTTTTCTAGTTTATTCAACTGAGTGTAGTCTAGTAGGGTGTCACAAACAGTATAAGGGACTCCAAGAGGGCCAGATAAGCTCCCAGGGCTTGTGACGGACACCCATGGAGACAGAAAAGCAAGTGCATTGCCACTTTTCCTGGCAGCATTCTAAGATTTGAAGTGGAAAACAATGACATCAGAAAACAGAAAGCATCAACACAACCAGCTTGATTCTGTGCATTTGCAAACACTTTCAGCACTTTTGTTCATTGTTTCTCAGATCCAAAGCTGCAATACAAAACAAGATATACAAACAAGGATTCAAGACACTGTAATCAGAAAAGTACAACATTTACGAAGCCTTGCTTCTGGGGATGGGGGAGAAATTTGGTTCAATTCACATTTTAAGGCACATTTTAGTGCATTTTTGCACTTCCTGAAACAATGTGTGAATGGAAACAGCTATCCTGTTGAAATTTGCTCTTGTCCAAACGTTGTGATGTGGTTCTCCAACCAGTGTGGGAAGTGGTTCGAGTGCTGGACTATGACCTAGGAGACTAGGGTTCAAATCTCCACTCAGCTATGAAGATCACTGGGTGACCTTGGGCCAGTAGCTGGTCCTCAGCCTAAGCTATCTAACAAAGTTGTTGTGTGGATCATTGGAGAGGAGGAGTAACATGTACACCACCTCAAGCTCTTTGGAGGAAAGGTGGGATATAAATGAAATAACTAAATAAACCACAAAACTGTGTACAAAAATGTGTATAAGAGAAAACTGTATAAAATGCATACGTGTGAAAATGACATACAAAATGCATGCTATTAGGGAAAACTGCATGCAGAAATGGGTACATTAGGCAAAGGTTTGGTTGGCTGAACATTTTAATTTTTTTTATAATTGTATATAAACTGTTTCATTTCTTTTACTTGTTTCTACTTGTATGATTATATTGCTGTAATGCTGTAATCTGCCCTGGAACCTTACAGTGAAGGATGGATAAAAAAATCTTATAACTAAACAAAGTGTCAGTACTTTGGGATAGAACACATTAAAAAGGTGTGTTACATCCTTCTAAGTCTCCTTGAAAATGTGTGCAAGGACTGGTCTGGTATTCAAACAGCAAGTGTGGAATTATGCCCTGACGTTTATCCAAAATGTGTCAGTTTTTCAGCACTGGTACCAAGGAACAAAACAGTGAGCTAAGCCTAAGGTATCACTTCACTCAGAAGATGTGCAGGACATCACATTTTAGCAAGGAACAGATACGTTTCTTCTGCAAGTATCAATGTAAGCAATGCACACACACACATGCAAATGTATTAATGCTCCATTTATTCCTTGAATAGCAACCTTGCTATGTATATGCATGCCCACACCTTCCAAACTGGTCTTTGGAACAGCTGTGTATGTGAAATAGTCACATCACAAACACTTTCCCCCTCACTCGCTATGACTACTGAGGGAAAAGCCTCATCCATTCAGAGACGTCGCATCCAATCCATTAAATCCTTCCCCTTTGGTGTTTTAATTAAATAAAGGATGTTAATTGCTGAGGGAAATGGCTTGTCAGGGCACAGTCAGCACAACTATCCAAAAAGTTTGGTGTATTTGATCTGAATAATTAGCGCAGCACAATTCTTCCTCCAACCTGAACTTGTTTAAACACTAGAATCTAGTGGGACTCCATTCCTGTGTGCTTGTTTGTTTTGGAAATTTCCATTCCCTTCTTTTCAGAGAGCAGAGTCTACATTTTTTCCCCCGGTTCTCTAGGCCTGGTTAACAGACCAGCCAGTGAACAAGTTCTGCATAATCGGGTCAGCCCTCTGCCTGCCTCCATAATTTTCACCCCTCTCCTAGCATTGTCTAAGACACCTTGGGTGGCTTGGCCAGCCTGTTGTTGCTGCTGCCACCACACAACCATTTTATACTAAGGGACAGAAACTGGAATAATGGCCAGCACATTAGTGGCCTTAATCTAGATTTCTGGTCCTGAGTTAGGGAGCAATGCAAAAACAAGATCTACTGTTTGGATTTCTGGCGGAGCTGATTCAGCCTGGGTTCAGCTGGAGTGCCAGCTGAAGTCCCTCATCCCAGCTCAGCTAGTAATAAGCCCTTCACCCCTGCTGAGAAAGTGAGAGAAACCAAAAGTGGCATAATTGTCCACCCCTACTGCCAGGGTATTTCTAAAAGTGGGTGGGAGAAACCCCTAATGTATATTTCCACATAGTACCAGCCCAGTTAGTGGAAAAGTCAGCTTAAAATAAAAAAGGTAGGCTTAGGCTCAGCATAAACGTCAGTTTTTAAATTTAACAGGGAGGATTATACGTTAAAGCGAAAACACCACTTATGGCAGCTTACAACAGATTTAACATTACAATGCCATAAAACAATGTCGATCAATTACAAAAAATTAAAACAAACCAGCAGGAGATACAATAAAACAAAGCCAGAAATCAAAGAACACAATTATGAATTAACAAAATTATTGTGTTCAGTATTACTTACTGGGGATGGGGTTTGCTATCTGATTCCATTCCATTTTTCACTTTGTCAGTTGGGCTGCCAGTTCCTATTCGCTATAAATTGTGTACTGCTAGTTATTCCTGTTCTCCCTTTTTCCCCTTACGTTTTTTTGGAAAAATTGCATCATTTTCTCTGTTATTCCTTATGCTGCTGTATATTTGTATAATATAGCAGCAGCAGATTACATAAATAATTACATAAATAATTTCATAATACTTGCCATTTAAAAAAAAATTATGGTATTGCTAACAGCCGCGAACACACGCAGAGTGGAAGCCTGTTCGACAATCAGAGCTTGGAAAAGTTACTTTTTTGAACTACAACTCCCATCAGCCCAATCCAGTGGCCATGCTGGCTGGGACTGATGGGAGATGTAGTTCAAAAAAGTAACTTTTCTAAGCTCTGTCGACAATGAGACTAACTTGTAGATTATCCTAGAATTTGATGCCAAATCTGATTTTGCAAATATTCTACAACATCCCTACTACTTGCAAAATTTCTCATAATAGAATTTTCTCTGCTCCTCACAACTATTCAAAAAAAAAATGGAGCAAAACTTGCAAGGCAGATGAGAAAACATCCAGGGACAACTAGAAGCTTTTTCTGAGTCAGATTCTGGCCAAAGACTTCCAGATACTAATTCTACAGGCTATGTTGCCTGAAGGAATCTTGTGGAATGGACTGTAGCTATCTGTTATGTTGAAAAAACAACAACAAATCAAAGTAGTTCCTCAGGTGCCCATAAAAAGCTGGATAGATTTGAGGTGCCTGCAGGGCCGGTTCTAAAGGGCGGTCAGTTGGGGCACTGGCCGAGAGCCCCTGGGGCATGCGTGCCATCAACCAAGATGGCGGCAGAGGCTTCAGCCCCTTAGGGAAACCTCGGCCACCATCTTGATTGATGGCAAACCTGTGCATGCAGTGCGTGCCACTGAAAATCAGCACAGAGAAAGGTAAGAAGAGCGGGGGAATGGCAGGCAGCTTGGGATCTCCCGCCCTGCGATCCACGATACCAATCCTGCCGCGAATCACAGAAGGGGAGTGCCAGGGCCCAGGGCAGGCCCTGGGTGCATGTCCTGTTTTTTACCATTAGAATGGCACATAATCTAAATTATTTCTGTATCCTGATACAGCTAGTATTGTAACTGTACTTCATTCAACTTCCTTTTTTATGTCCTTTAAAAGGTGCCGCTATTGGAGAATGCAAACACAGGCTGCATTCTTCAAGTCTAGGTATCCCACAAATCCACATTCCCACCAACCTGGGGTTGCTAAAGTTTGCAAAGAGGAAGACCCAGAATCACCATGGTGCCACATTTCTGGCTTTCCCTCTCCCAGTCCTAGAAGAGAGATAGTGCCAAGGGGGAAATTTTACAGACTTGCACTGTCTCACATGTGCAAGTTAGCTTGCTGTGAAGAGTGTTGGTTGGTGTTTTGAGGTAGATTTTGTAGTACGTGCCTCAAGGGTTAGATATAAAATTGACCCTTTTCTGTCTTTTCTAGTAGTTAAAAGTGTCCTGGCTTGCAAATCTATCAAATTTCTTCTTTCTGGCTGTAGTGGAACTATCCCAACAATTTTCATTCCCAAAGTCAGCTTTAGATGTTACTGAATGCAGAAGAAACAGAGAGTGTGTTATCTTTGGACTATATTTAATGCAGGAAGAACAGGAAGTTCAAGTAACTTGAACTCCCAGTTCCTATTTCATTACTAAGTTATTCATTCATTCCTTTTAACATGTAGCTGCTTTTAGAAACAGTATTTCTTCAGTTGCTGTTCCTGTTTATTTCTAGGGTTGTTGTTTTTTGCACTGTAGGTTTTTCTTTTTGCTGCGGTTGTTATGCTATTATCTGATTTATATTCTCCCTTGCTTTGCAATAACAGCAATGGTATTGTAAACAAAAAACAAACCTTGCTTGCTCTTGACTACTGCAGACTTGCAATGTATTTCTTTTCACAAATATAACTAATAATGATTATTTATTAAAAAATGGATGTCTTCCTGTATTATTGATTGCTTGCATCTTGTCTGTGTGAAAAATGAACTGCTCATTCTGGAACGGCAGCACCACTGTGGATACTTTTATTGCTGAGCGATGCAGGGAAACAACTTGCTCAAACAGTAACTGGCTCAAAATGTTCCAGCTCCTTGAATTTACACTTATTATATACTTGAATGCCCTCATTCAGCAGGGAACTCTGCATAATGATGTTGACAAGTGCAACAGAGACAAAACAAATGCCATCCCTCTGGCATGTACTAAAATTGCATAATCACTCCTTTCTCATGGCCACAACAAGATGATCATGTCTTTTAAAGGTAATCATTCCTTTTATTACGTCTGATGTTTTCACTATCACTACACTTTCTGGGGAGTGATCATCCATTTATGAGAAGAGTATGAACCAGACCATTCTTCAGGCTGCCTCATGAATCAAAAACAAGCACAGACTCCGATGTACTTCCACTAACCCCCAAGGGCCATCGTACAGTCATAACAGTATCCCAAGAACAACATTTCCCAGTGTCCATCAGGAGTCTTTTGTGCTGGCCTGCTGAGCTAGAAAGGGAGGGAGAGAACTTCCTTTCCCCCCTGGCTTCAGCAGTTCTGCTGCTACCTGTTACTGTTACTTACATTTAAAGGGAAGGAAGAAGGGTTCTCTAAGCCAGAGAAGTCAGAGAACCCTGATGCATGCCTCTCCTTAGAGTCTTTTCAACTGAGTCCTGGAAGAACATGTCTCAGCAGCATCTCTCAGAAGGGCAGGGCTAAACTGCAAACATAAGCAATCTGACCAGAACTGATGTAAGCAATTTCTCAACTCTTCAGTCAGTTGTTGGAGCTGGGGCTTAAGCTGAGGCCTGTAGCACACAGTGGGCAAATGGCCCTGCTCCTGTTCAAAAGGTTAAGCGAGAAGCCTAGGCTCCTGGTAGTTATACTGGGCTTATC
This sequence comes from Rhineura floridana, assembly GCF_030035675.1. NCBI lineage: Eukaryota > Metazoa > Chordata > Lepidosauria > Squamata > Rhineuridae > Rhineura > Rhineura floridana. Next base: position 19,065,126 of record NC_084488.1, on the reverse strand, counting down.
CAATGCAAGGTTTCATACTGCTTGCCAACCATAGGGGCTGACAGTGGAGTGTGAGCACACACACTCCTGGTAATTTCCCTAGCCTCAGGCTATAATTTTCTGGGTCCAAACTCACATGTCCTCATGACAAACATTTTCTTTTGTACTAACCAGTTGGTCCAATGAAAGCTGTTTGTCAGAGTTGAAACACTTGGTTGGCAAGGCTGGATCTGCAGGCAGTAGTAGATCATATATCTCTGAATGGTTCCTTGCATGTACCAAACTGCTGCATCAGGGGAAAGGCTAGACTACAACTCTTTCCTCTAAAATGCCTGTTTTGCACATGTAAAGACCTTTTTCTATAGTAAAAAAACCCACCAACACCAAAACATATAGTTCCCATGTCTACTCTGGTAATACAAGTACACGACTTAACAATGGCATCTACAACATCAGGGGTTTGCTCACGTTTTCAGTATCTACAGCAGTATATGCCATTATCTGACAGCAATGCCCTTTTGCATTCTAGATAGGGCAAACAGACTGGTCTCTGCGCAAAATACACAAATCTGACATCAGAAATGGGCAATATCCAAAAAACAGTGTTTATATATACACTCCAAAAAAACTCTAACACAGAGAAGGACAACCAAAAATGATCAAGGGGATGGAGTGACTCCCTTATGAGGAAAGGTTGCAGCCTTTTAGTTTAACGAAAAGGCGACATGATAGAAGTAATGATGCATGACATGCAGAATGTAGATAGCGAAAAGTTTTCCTCCCTCTCTCGTAACACTAGAACTCATGGGCATCCAATGAAGCTAACTGTTGAAAGATTTAGGACAGACAAAAGAAAGTACTTCTTCATGCAGCACATATAGAATTTGATCCCACAGGAGGCGGTGATGGCCACCAGCTTGGATGGCTTTAAAAGGGGATTAGACAAATACATGGAGGATAAGGCTATCAATGGCTACTAGCCATGATGGCTATGCTCTTCCTCCATGGTTGGAGGCAGCATGTTTCTGAATACTAGTTGCTGAAATCTTCAGGAGAGGGGAGTGCTCTTGTGCTCAAGTCCTGCTTGCAGGCTTCCCATAGGCATATGATTGGTCACTGTGATAACAGGAGACTGGACTAGATTGGATTTTGGCCTGCCCCAGCAGGGCTCTTCTCAAAACAGCCCCCAAAGATTATAATAATCTGTGAGGCCTTAGGGAATTCTGACATAGTTTCCATGTTTCCATTTGGGCATTCCTTTTAGCTTCAAGAAATATGTTTGAAATGACAGCAAAGTGTTTTTATAGCAGAAACAAAAACTGAAACCCCTGGCTGACTTTTCAGGAGTGATAAACCACTCCTCCTCAAAATCTCCCCCACCCCAAAGTTACTTTTGTGGGGGACAAATGGCCAGCAAAAGGAGAGATATTTTGCACTGCACTAGTATTTAGTAAGGCAACATTTATTTGAAACAAAGAGTTTGGCTGCATCATTAAGAGTCATAGAAATGATTTTGTTGAATGAGCATGAGATTTTGTAGGCAGTGACCTAATTCAATAGCTTCTAGAATCTACCATCTGATGGAGAGGCAATTTATCTGTAGCTACCATAGACCATTGTAAAATCCTTAAAAGGAAAGGGCAGCATAAAATTGCTGAGTGTTACATAAAGGATAACTGAAATATTAACCAAATTCCCCAATGTTAGATCTTTATGGAAAAGATGATTTACTCAGAAGTAAGTTCCACTGAGCTCAATGGAATCTACTCCCAAGTAAGTATGAATAGGATTGTAGCCTTAGACACTTTGGATGTTTAAAATAAAGTCTCAAAACCATGTTGTTCCACTGCTCAAATAAAAGTTGATCTTCACCTGTATGCTCCTAATTTTTATTTTCTCCAATCTCCTGCGTGCCTAGGATTTGATTGGGATGATAAGCCACAATTTGCTGCTATATGCATATGTGAATTCATCTGCCTAGAAACAGGTGCACACTGTGAGGACTGGGCCTTCAAGATAAATCTTCTAATTAACTGCAAGCTGAGTGAGCCACCACAGTGATAGTACCAGAGTTAAGACCACCATTTCAAAAATCACATGTTACAGACTGGAGTGTATTCATCCTTCAAATGCCAACACTACTGTCTCATCTCATTAGGAATTTAGAAAAACTGTGCTAGTACTTTATCAATAAGCACAGGGGGATTTGCATGAAATGGTGTTGTCATCGTATTCAAGAGGCTGCGGTGTGGGGGGGGAAGGGTTGAAAAAAAAATCCTAACATGCTATGTGGCTTAATTTGGTTGTTTTCTTGGATGGACCCTAAAATATGTCAAATATATGAGAAATACATCTGTTTCGAGCAGTAAAATTGTGAGGGTCTCTCTCTTCACCTAACCAGGGGTGGTAAACTCTGCAGGCTGCAGTGGAGTGTGTGTCTGTCTATCTTTTGCTTTGCCCTCTAAATGCCATGAAACTAAATATCATTAAGGCTGCAATTGTGTACACAGTTACCTGGAAGTAAGTCCCACTTACTTGTGAATATACATACACAGTAGTATTGCTAGAGTGCTACTTTAAAGCCGTCTCTGGCAATCTGTTCTTTTGCCGTATTAGGAATATCATTCAGAGCAAACCTAGACAACTTGTAGGATTGCCACTTGCCCGGTATTTCTCTGGACTATTCATTCAGAAGCTCAGCATCTAATAAGCAGAAAACAAATTATGGGCAAAGGTTGTGAATGGAAAACTGTCCAAACAAACCTCAATCAGTCCTTCAGTTTCACAAATACAAGGTTTAGAAAAATATTTTTTAAATTCTGTTTAAGACAGATAGGTCATTTTATAGGAACATAACACATAATGTTACTTTGTCATCATCACTTTGCAGACAGAATGTAATGTGTAGGAAAATGAGGTCTTACAGTGGTGGCCAATATACTGCCCTCCAGATGTTGTTGGAATACAACTCTCACCAGCCCCAGCCAGGTCAGGGATATAGTTCAACAACCATTGGAGGGCATCACATTGGCTATCCCTGGTTGTAAGGGTGATCTCATATTAGTGACCAGTTTTCCAGCTCTGCCTTCAATAACAAAAATAATCAAAAGTTGGAACAAGATATTAATGATTATGGATGCTGAATGTCCCCTGGTAGAAGAACTTCATTAATCCACCCATTCTGTCTTCTGTGATTTACAATAACCCCTCTGGTGTTTTTCTCATTCTGCCTCACCACTCAGTTTAACAGGTTACAAAGCAACAGCCTTAACAGCTTGTGAATCCCAGACCATTCAAAGTTATTGAAGCAATCCAGGAGCAGCCAGTCGGATGGGTCAGAGCTGCTCTACTCACTTTCTGGCAGGTGAATGGCTGTTGTTTAGCAAGACGTAAGGGGTGAGGCAGTGGTGCAAACATACTGATCAAGCCAAGCTTACGCTGCTACTGGTGCATTTACACCATGCTAACCTCCCTGCTGCTTCTCCCCTCCCCTTCCCAGTAAGCAACAGTGACACACCTGCTGAGGAGCAAGCATAGCAGACCCATCCCAACTGGCAAGCTGCTTCTGGTTATGACCAGTCCTTTGAATTATGCTCAGAAACATAAAGGTAGCCAGTGAAAACTGAACAATACCTGAAAAATATGTGGCACAATGCAAATACCAGACAGCATTCTGACCACTACATTTTGCAGGGGAAGTTCCAAACTTTTGTCCAAAGCTGCCCTTTGGAGGTGGAGGTGGGCTTGTCTAGCTCTGGAAATTTCTGAACATACTTCTGCACAAGTGCAGAATCCATACAAGGGACTGCAAAGAGACCATTTAGAAAAAGAAACATTTCCTATGACATCATCACATTCGGCATACCTTCACATCACTCCATTATCTGCTTCTTCTATCACAATAGTGGGGAACCTGTGGCTATGTCATTGGCCTCCATCTCCCATCAGCCCCAATCATAGATCAGCAACCTCTGGAGGGTCACAGATTCCCCACCCCTTTTGTAAAGGTAACACAACACAATGACATAATCTCAGGGTTTTCTTTTATCTCCTATCTACCTTGTCCATCTCCTTGCCAATTATGACCTACCTACCAGGAAGCTAGCATAGTGGCACTCTCCACCCAGCAAGCTGCTTCTGACAGGCTGTTGCATTCATGACTTGTTCATGAACTTCCAAAGGTATACACGACTTGGGACCACAATACCTGATGCAATGCCTCTCCCGACACGAACCCACCCGTACACTATGCTCAACATCAAATGCCCTCCTCCGGGTGCCTACTCCGAGGGAAGCTCGGAGGATGGCAACAAGTGGTGGCCCCCAAATTATGGAATGATTTCCATGATGAGGTGCGCCTGGTGTCAACACTGTTATCTTGTCGGCGCCAGGTCAAGACTTTCCTTTTCTCCCAGGCATTTTAGCCTGTGTTTTCAAATTGTTTTTTAAAAATGTGTTTTTAAATTTGTATATTTGTTTTTAATGTTTTTAATTGTTGTAATCCGCCCAGAGAGCTTCGGCTATGGGGCGGTATACAAATAATAATAACAATAATAACAATAACAACAATAACAACAACAACAACAACAACAACCACAACAACCACAACAACAACAACAACAACAATAATAACAATAATAATAATAATATGGCTGGACAATATTGGAAATGATGGACTAGAGCGATCCTTCATATTATTCAGCAAGGCAGTTCCAAAATTCTTATGTTTAGTGCCTCCAAATATTGCATAAAGCACTAGTGCAATCTGTCAAGGGGAATCCCATTTTGTTCCCAACACCTCATACATAGAAATAATATAGGTGAAGTATTACCTTGAACAAACAAGTGACAAGCTCACCTGCCACTTAAGCCAATCCACAGGATCAGCCCACAACCTGGACAGCTGCTCACTTGTTTACTCTCAAAGTACCAGTGCAAACATTTTGTATTATTTACTTTTGTTGCTTTCCATTCAGTTTCTTTCATTTTTCTGGATCCCACCCATAATTGTGTAGAGCATTACCATTTGTTAAATCCTATTCTGGCTAAATCTGCAGCTCCCTATTGATTTTATTCATAGTTCTTGCATGCAACAGCAACTCTGCTTCAAAAAGATATAAAATTTTAATGGAAATTCAAAGACAACCTACAGCTCCAATGTTTTAAATCTCTCTTTCAAAAGACTTTTGCTTATCTTTTAATATTTAAAGGTTAAGGGAGAGGTGTACAGCCTGTATCTCTGCAGTGTGAGATTTTCATTACATCGACACTGCAAAGGGCATGATAATAATAATAATAATAATAATAGGAAAGTAATTAAATAAAAGTGAGATGAGTCAGTAGAGAGTATTGATGAGTCCAAGGAGCTCTAACGTCAAAGCAGAACAAGCTATTCAATGGAGAAGTGCTTAGTGAACAATTGCTGTGAAGGCAGGTGCAAGAATCTATTGGAAATGGCAAGCTGTTTAGTATCATTTCCCCAAATTAGGTCTTCACAACTTGTGACCTAATTTGGGGAAATGCAGCCCTGCACTGGAGCCTACCAAATGCCCTGGTGTTTGCTGCTTATCTGGGAATGTATAAGCAGGCAGATTGCCAAACAGGTAGGCTGCAATATGTGACTGATAGGCTGAATGCAGCCTGTAGGCTTTTGGCTGAGTTAAGTTTTGTCCCATTGTACAGTGAGTTTATTGTATGGTTTGAATTATTGTAAGCTGCCTTGATGTGTAGGGGTGTGTGGCTGAAAGGTGGGTGTGCACATACATAAAACACTTCCGTGGATATCACTTCCATAGATGCATTAACAGTGGTGGCTGGTGCCCATTGGGACTTGTAGGGCAAAAGGCAAGGCGGCCTATTGTAGGTGGACCCAGAGCCAATGACAGGCAGAACTAACCTGCATTCAGACAGCAGTTTATTCCATTTTCCTGATGTTGCTTTACCTCATCATTTCTGAACTTTATTTGATCTTTCACACAACATAAAAGCCACTTCTGGAAATCTAGTGGACTGTAGTAGAAGTTTAGGGCTCATCTCCATGTTAATTGCTTTCAGAAAAAAATCTGGTTGTAACCTTATTAACCCAGAAAATTATGGGAGTAAAGTGACTTTAAAAAGAGGACATCCCTTCCAAAGCTATACATCCTTCTCCCCACACCCACCCCGTCTTTCTTCACTTAGTAAAAAAGTACAACTGGGGAAAGAGGCTTTCAGTCAGGAGAATTACAAACTAAAAGAGGAGAAAGGCTTTCAGTCAGGAAAACTGAAAATGTCCACCAGCACATGCACACAAGATGCAAATGGAAGGAAGTGGAGAAAGCATGTCACATTGCCCAATTTTTTGGGTGCTTTCTTGTTGTATCTTTGTAGAGGAAGCTGCTGCAAGTTTTGACAGAAGTTAAAGAGAATATAGCAACCATTTATTTGATGCTTCCCCTGCCTCCCTTGGTGCCACAAGAAGCCAAAGAAACTCACAGCATGCAGGATCAGTTTGCAAAGTTAGCAAATATGCAAGTTAGAAGGAAGTTCAGTACCATGTCCAATTTTTTTGTGGAATTCTCACCCATCTCACCATGCCCGCTGGTGTGAACGAAATTTAGCGTGGCATGCAGTATATCAATCAAAAAGTCACAGTGCCATAATTCAACAGGTATTGCTGTGTGAAAGGAATGCTAAACATCAGGACAGAAGAGCTACCATTATAAATTAATGCCATAAATCCCATGTCTGAATGCAGCCTAATTCTAGTTTTGTTCCCAGCCTCCTCCCTGCTGAGTCTTATTAGGAAAAAACTGAGTCTAAGTAGGAGGAAACAGACAGACAAGGCCACCCCCTAGACTCTTTGTAGGTAAGAAGTCAGGTGGGTGTGGTTGAAGGAATCAAGACTGAGGTTGGTGGGGCAGTGCCCCATTGCCCTAATAGACCAGTTTCCACTGGGCATAGCTGTGTATGAAAGAGACCACACACAATATTGTCATTTGGTGTTAGCCACACATGCTGTTCTGCCTTTCAGGGAGACTTGTCAAGGCCCTTTGTGGGATTTTTCAAGTCTATGGGGCCTGCAGATAGAGGAAAGGGAGTGGAAGCAGCCTTGTATTTCTTTGGATCCTGTTTCTTCTTCTTCAAACTTCTAGTATTTCTCTTTATCTCCTGATAACAAGGTGAAAAACCTCCTCTTTTCCTTTTCTTTTTGCATAAAATATAATCTCTTTGATAGCATTCAGTATGAAAGGAATTTTACTCCCGATGTTTGTTTTGCTAAAGTAAGACCATCTTAGCAGCAGCGGAGCAGCTGTTTTTGAAAGTCACATATCTGTAATTCACAGCTTGCAACGACACTGCTCATGCCGTGATACTTCTTTAATGGCAATAATCCTTAAGCGCCACATATCCTAATTATAGGAGCAGCAGTGGTTCTTAATTCATGATTGCAATTTCTGAGAGAGAGAGAGAGAGAGAGAGAGAGAGAGAGAGAGAGAGAGAGAATGAATGGTAACTAGGCATAACATGTCTAGGGGAGTGGGCACTACCTTTAAGTCCCAATGATGAACATCAGTTCTAGAAGGAATGTTCCCTTAGAGCTTATAATTACCCCAGCAAGAGACCTGGCAATCACCTCTCCCTTTACTACTGAAGCATAGTCATGCATACTCTAATTATCAAATAGTCTCAGGCAGCAAGACAATATAAACCCACTGAACTCAGTGAGATTGGCTACTGATCAAACACCCTCATGATCCTGCTCTCAAATCATCTGATCACAGTTTCATTTTGCCAAATGTTAGCTCTCTCATAGCATGCACACACGTGCACACACACACATACACATATTCTAACACATGTAGGAACAGGATCACCACTAAAATGCTGTTCAACCCCTCTTCCCAGCGGACACATGTTGTTTTGGGTGCACTATAACACTCTGGGCCATACTGTAAACACAAGGATTTCCTAGGCCTCACATAAAATCATCTAATGGGCAGTTCCTCTTCAGTACTTCCATGCTCAGGAATTTTCCTCAGAATCATGCTTTAGACCAGCCTTTCCCAACCAGTGTGCCTCCAGATGTTGTTGGAGCACAACTCCCATCAGCCTCAGCCAGCATTGCCAATGGTCAGGAAAGATGGGAGTTGTGGTCCAACAACATCTGGAGGCACACTGGTTGGGAAAGGCTGCTTTAGACAAAACTCTCTACCAATAAAATGTGTATACACATCCAGTGGCACCCGGTACCTTCAAAAATGGGAAGTGTTACATCTCTCATGCTAAATGTTGGGGATGATCAACAGAGGAAGACTCTTGTTGACATGGTCCACTTGCACCCATTCCAATCACGGAGACAAATGACTTGCTCAAGGCCACAAACTAAAGATAAGTGAGCTATGGGGTCTGAACCTGAAAACAATCAAATCACCCCTTTGACATCCCTCTCCCCACCATTTGCTGCTGCAAAAAAAATTCTCAGAAGCCAAACCAGTTAATTTCAGACTTAAATCACATCCAGAATGATTCCTCTTCAACTAATTTACCTCAGTTTGTTACCCACCCAAATGATCATTAAATCAATTTTCCTTGAATTAATTCCCTCCCCACACACACACACCCATTACTCATCGCGATCCCTCAAATCAATTCCTCTTCAATTAACCACAGAGCACTTATTTTCCTTCTGCTTTCCAACATGAAAGAAAGGAGGGCAGGATTTTTATCTTACTTCCTGCCCACCCAATGCAGCCCTGTCTTTGTGCTGCCTGCAGTGGAGACTCAAAACAGTAGGTGTGTTGTTGTTTTCTAAAGTGCACCCATTCAAAAAATGGTGAGCGTTGATGAGTTGTATAGACTACAATGGTGGGCATATGTGTGCAGATCTCCCAGTGAGACAGCAAAACTCTTCCCTTCACTCAAAAGTTCCTCAAACAGTTCTCCTGAGCAAGAATCTTGAGATTTTCCATTGACCATCACCAAATTTCCACAAGAAATGCATTTCTTCCTTGGAAGTCATCTTATCCAAACCCACACTCAGTACAGGAACCAGCTGTCAAATAATTCTTACTGTTAAGACGTTTATCGTAATTTTTAGCTGAAGTGTGCTTCCCTGCAATTTTCAGGCATTGGTTCCACTCCTGCCTTTTGGAGCTATAGAAAAGGCATCTGCTGCATCTTCTACATGACAGCACTTCAAATATCTGAAGACCATTATCAAGTTAAGGTTTAGAGCTTCCTGCATTAAAGCCTGTTTTCCCATTTCTCAAGCAAACCTGAAACAGTTCCCCAGATAAATTTGCTTTACCCCAAAGCAGATATAATTATCCACTCTATTTCCAATGTTCTGGTGAGTGCTGTTGCTTACGTAGCCAAAATGGCACCACCTGCACACAAGAGAGAGGTATCAACAGTCACAGGGAAATCCCAAAGTTTGCAAAGAACAAAGAAACAAAAAATCTTTAGGGGAGGAAAAAAACAGCCCAATGAGTATGGAACGTCCTCAGCGGTCACAAAATACTGACTCACTGGGGGCAGGTATGGAAAACAAGGTGTGAAAGGGGGTGTAATAGAGACCAACTGACTGGACCGGTGAATAGGAGCATTGCATGCTGCAACCTTTTGTTGCAAATCCAACTTATCAACTGGAGTTCTAATTTTTGGCATGAAGGGAAACAAGCAGCTGTTCCAGCTAGAGATGGGTGAATCTGTCAGTTTCAGCTTCTCTCAGTTTCTCATTTTAAGTTTAATTCTATGAATATCCACATCAGGTTGTTGTTTTTTAAAGACCACTTGAAAATTCATCACCTTTCCAGTGTGAATTTCGCCTGATATACACCTTTGTATATAATTTTGCTTAATATACACATTTTCCAAGACAAATTTCCTTAATATATTTTATGTCATTTTACTAATATATGCATTTTTCTGCACACCTTACCCAAGTATATGCATTTTTGAATACTATTTGACTGGAGAAGTGTGAATTTTGAAGAATGGCTATGTTTTGGTTCATATATTGTTTCAGAAAGTGAAAACTACGTAGGTTCATCTTTAACTATGAAATGAATTCCGTTTCTCCCCCATCCCTAGCCTCAGCCCCATTTGGCTTTTTGCACAATCGTTTTAAAATTATTATTTCTTGGTAAGTTTTCAGACTGTGTCTGTGTATTCTGTTATTATTTCCCCTGCTTTGGCATTTACCCAATGCAATATTTATTTGTCCAGTCATGTCAACATTTTGTACTTCACAGTTGTTCCCCGTTCATTTGCTCTTCTCCAAAACAGTTTTATCCAGTATAAAATCTTTCCTCTCCTTCTGCTCCTTAAGATTAATACTCCCCCTCCTCACACCACTTGCAAATATAGACTCCCCCTCTGCGTTGAAGCTGCTGACTCTTAGATGCTGCAACAGTTTGATTGTCTATGATTTCTGGCTATTCTCAGTTGCTTGAAACTATGGGCTTGACAAACAGAACAATATGCATTTTTAAAAAGCTGAGTAAAAGAAAAGGAGAGGCTATTTTGTTTTCACAGAGTTGCAAAGCTTGAAGGACTGAAGGAACCCAAAGGCTCTCTGTCCCAGCGCCACCAGCTGCCCCTGTCACCTACACAGCTTCTCAGGAAACCTTGCACTTGCACTAGGGATGGGGGAGAAATTTGATTCAGTTTGCATTTAAAGCTGAATCTATCAAATCCGCACCTTCTTAAACAATATGAGAACTGAAACACAGCCATCCTTTGAAATTTGCACTTATTTGAATTTTTCAATACAGTTCGCCAACCAATGTTTACAAAAACACTTACGTTGGGGAAAGTGTGCACAAAATGAATATACTGGTAAAAATAACATGCATGTATTATATTAAGATAAAATGCTTGCAAAAATGTGTACATTAGCCAAAATTGCATTCAAAATGTATTTATTAGAAGAAATTCACACTAAAATGCTGAAGAATTTTCATGAGGATTTTTTTTAAAAAAATCACGCATTGCTGAAGAAATGTGGAAAACCAAATTTAAGATTTAAAAAGTGAGAAACAGAGAACCAAAATTGACAATTATTTCATCTCTAACTTACACTCAGAATTTCTGTCTATATCTTCCATTGCATATTTCTCAGATGGGAAGTAGTACTGAAATTAATTTCCAGCTCTTCCCTACTATGTTTGCTTTCGCACCCCATGTAAGGAAGTTCCCACAAACCTTTCCATGCACTGAAAGAATGTGCATACAGAGAATTGCAGGGATGCACAGGCTAGCCCTGCTAACCACTACCAGTGCGTGCCAGCATCATGTTCACCAAGATTCACTCATTCAACAGACGCCGGAAGGAGTTTTATGTTCATGCAGATCTATGTGGCAGTGGTGATTGGTGCTGTTCTGTCACAGGGTGCTACCCCTGTTCCAGGGTGACCACCAATTAATTGGTCAGAGTTCGTGAATCCCAGTTAGGCTATTAAGAGCAGTCTAGTCGCATTTATTTCTGAGTATAAGTAAGCATAGAATATCTCACATTCTGTTACGGTAGTGTTTATCACCTGAGGGCAACTGGTTGCCAACCTATCATTCACAGCCTGAATAGATCTTTAGCTAGGAAGGGTGATGTTTCTCCCCCACTCTCTGGTCAGTTCTGGGGGCCTCTGCCATTATGCTTCTCTGATGTTCTGATCCCTGCTGTCTCTCCTTGTCTGTGTAACAGGCTGACAGATGTATTCTTCCTGACCCCTCCCTTATAAAGTCAGCAGAAATGCGAGTCTAGCCTCATGCACATTAGCCCTGTGCATAGTGATCTAATACAGATGGAATGTTTCCCTGAGAGAACTCATGGCTATCATGAGCCTCAAAGGAGATAGCTAGTGCATGTCCACGATTTTCCTCTCTATATGCAATGATCTAATGATTAACTCCATCCATTGGCCAGTGGATGGGCTTCAATATTAACCTTATATAGGATCCCACACAGCGTTTGAGAGGTAATCTGTGAATGCCATCTACACATCCTTGTCTACACAACATTCTTTGACAATAAAGGTGCCCATTGGGACTGGTAGGTCAGATGGCATGGAAGCCAACAGTAAAGCCAACAGATTCTAGTTTTGTCCCCATCCTTCTGAGACTGGTTGTAAGTAAGAAGGCAGGAAGGTGGGGACTGGCTGAGTGCAGAATGAGGTTGCTGGGACAGTGACCCATTCACCATAAAGAACCAGCCTCCACTCCATGTAAAGATGTGATGAGATACTCTGATTGGGCATGGCTCTTCTTCACTTGGATGAGCTGTACATGCATAGGACTCCTTCCAACATCTGTTGAACATGTGGATGTTGGGGAATAGTGGCAACAATGGTGGATCAGGCTAGACTGTGCATATGCAGTGGTGTGCATAGAGTGTGTGGACCACAACATCCCCACGTGTTCTTTCAATCTGTGGAAGAATCCATATCACCCACCCATTGTCTTTGGAGCTGGAGGGATGGGATCATGTTGGGAAGTGGTAGATTAAGTTTTGGAAATTGTAACATTTGAAAGCATAGGCAGTGCTGGGGGATGGCTGAGGGAACCAAGCACATACAACCAAGGTGAGGAGGTTGCCTTCACCACTGCAGGATCTTGGTGGTTGGAAAGTCACTTTTCATGTACACATTATAACTGAATAATAAATTAGAAATTAAAAATAATCATCCTTACTTGAAAGTTAACTCCATCAAACTCAGTGGGACAGGTCTGTACAACTAGGCCAAAGGCAACCCACTTGTCATGTACTACAACTCATCAGGTGTTCAATAAAGCTCCTGTTTTAGCTGCCAGCTGCCTGGGACTCTCCACTGCTTGATAACTACAACATCAGGGGGTGAGAGCCCATGAGAGATCAAACACCACAGATAGAAGGTTCACACCTCTACACAAAATCTCAGATATAATGCTTCTCAGTGAAGGCAGTTCACCTATTCAGCTGTCAGATGTCAAGCATACCACAAACCAAGTATACAAAGAAATCAAGTGATGTGAGTGCATATGTGAACCTGTCCCAGTCTATCAATTACACTGCATTTTTTATTAATCTAAAAAGTAACCAAAGGTCACAACTCACAATGCTCTCTCCAACATGAAGTGGCTTTTATATTTTCATTAAAGGATTGCAGATTCGGGCTCAGTTGCGATTGGTTTGCTTTAACTGAGGAAACCCATGTTGACAAATTCATGTAAGCTTTTACAATTTATGGTTTACTGAACCAAACTCTCTAAGGAATAATTAATATCGCAGCCTAGATTGTCTCTGGCAGCTGAAAGACTGTTTCTCACATGGCGTCTTATGCTATTATCTTGCACAGGTGTTGGAGGAGCAAAAGGTCCACTCGTTCCGGTGTCTGGCACACATGACTGACACCCCAGGGACTCGGAAAACATCATTTGAAAAATTTGCTCTCTGTCACCTGATACACACTTCCAAATTGTTAATGGTCTCATTAGGCGTATCATAGAGAATGGTCTCGTTATTAATTGCGGCTTCTCCTATGTGTGGTTGCCTTCTGGGAATCTCCTCTCAGATTCAAAACCTTTAATAAGATGTTTTGGGGCCTTTTGTCTATTGCTAAGGTATTTTAATACCAGTTGCATAATATTGTCTCATATTTGCTTACCACCCACTCCTCATGGTACACATATATGCATATGTTCATACATTTTTCTCCATATTCTTGGGGGAAAAAATCCCACAGTGACATTTCAATGTTAAGTCACCAAAACAGTTTCTCAGATAACATTCCATTTGCCTGATATGGCAAACCCTATCTAAGGCTGCTTTCACCCATGGAGCTGGTTGTGTTAGTTTAACAGATTAAAAAAAGTAGCGCTTCTGTCCCGATTGCTAAAATCCCTTTCATACTGCAGTACCTGTTGTGTTAAGGAACAGCAGCTTTTCCAGCTGATATACCGGCATTTCGTGCAACTGTCTTTCACACCGCTTGTTTTCATCCCTCACCCATGCACACTGTTCTCCACTGTGTAGGAGGTCTAAGATCTTGTCCCGTCGCCATGCAAGCCCTCTCCCTTTAGGATCTGACTTTTTACATTGTTTTAGTTGTATCAAGACAGGGGTGTGTGTGGGAAATGCTGCTGCTATCTGTGACGATGCCGGAATACCAGTACAATGTTCGTCAGGCAACATGCACCCCTGCGCGACTAAAGGATGGGAGTGCACTGCGTGTTGGGATGCCTGCCAGGTGAGCGGCTGCAGCTACAGAAAATTGTAAAAAACAAGCTATCGTATTTGGGGGGCAGGGAGTTGGAATATTTGATGTTTGAAGTGTGAATTCTAGTCTTGTACATCAGCATAACAGCCTCAGTTGCCCATGAGTGGGGAAAGGCAGGAAAATAACGTAGCTCCTTGTATGCTTTTATTCTGTACGTCTCTCAGAGTGGCTGGACAACCAGCCAGATGGGCGACTAATAAATCTAATAAATAAATAAATAAATCAAGGCAGGGGTGTGTGTGGGAAATGCTGCTGCTATCTAAGCCGATGCTGGAATACTGATACTATGTTGGTCAGGCAAAAAAACAACAACACCTGCGCAACTAAAGGGCAGGTATGCATTGCATGCTTGGATGCCTGTCATGTGAGCAGCTGCAGCTACAGAAAAACTCCTGCAATCTTCCGGGTTCCCAGCCTTGCTAATGGATTATTTCTGGTATCATTTATCATGGAAATTTGTGCTAAACTTCCACTACATTCCACTAGAATTCTGGAGCTAGCTTGTGAAAGATCAAATATAATGCGCACATTACCAGGTAAGAAATCGTCAAAGTGCAGTGTGAAAACAGCCTAAAGTTTAATACAAGAAGAAAATCCATTGAGTTCTTATGATCTTTGAGAACACATATGGTACGTGGGTAGAATATTGGACCAAGACCTGAGTAATCTACATTCCTTCGTCAGCCAAGTAACTTTGATCCAGTCACCATGTTTTTAGGATAAAATGGACAATTCCACAATTAGCATAACATATCAATCAATCAAATGCCAGAAATAAGAGAGCGTTTTAAAAATGATTTGATAAATAATATATTGAATATTTTATTACTGCCTTTTCTTTTTTACTTTTAGGCCTTCAGAATGGATTAGAGAGCACATCTGGAGCTCTTTCTTTGTAGGATAATGCCTAAAGAAAAGGACAGCAAATAATGAAATTGTGGAAATGTTATTATTAATATTTTAAATACATCTTCAGCATGTTCCCAGATATGTTACCATTGAATTCAGAAATGTGAATAGAACTGGAGGCACCCAAGAAAATCTAGAAAGTGCCACCCTAGGCTCCTACTGGGAAGAAGGGCAGGATATAAATCTAATAAGTAAGTAAGTAAGTAAGTAAGTAAGTAAGTAAGTAAGTAAGTAAGTAAGTAAGTAAGTGTTGAAATGCTTCCTGACTTTGAGCATTTCTTCAGACCGGGAAAACATCTTTGTTTTTCAAGTATAACTGAATATAATTTCCTTCCCTAAATTATGTCCATATATCTCCTTTATCACTGGACAGCTGCTGAATATTTTCCAAACTATCTTTATGAATTTGATATTCTGAGGGGTTTTTTTCAATATATTTGATATTTTGCAGCTGATATTTTACTTAGGATTTATATAGCATCTTAGAAAATGGGCAAACAAGACATTTCTGACTGGCATTCCCAACATCCCCAGCCCCCAATACTAAGTAGTTGTGAAAGGGTCACAATGGATTGGGCCCATGACCTGCTCCATGTTAGAGTCGGGGCCATAGATAAAGATGAGCAGAAATCCAGATAGAAGAATGGGATCACTCTGTGTTCACTATGTAGATAGGGAGAGTTTGGTTAATTACAAGGCACCTAACAGCTATGACAATTGTCCTAGCAATGATTTGGAGCTAACTGAGGGTTTGCTCAGATTTGTGTTTTCGGATCTTCCCCCTCTGATAAAACACCTGGGGTTTCAAGAGGCAGTGATATATTCTGTAATCTTTGGCTCCAGTAGAGCTCCGAGCCTCCTGGTATCCCTCAGGATTGTGTAATCACAAAGAGGTTTCATCCTGAACTGCTGAGAGTTCTGAAGAAGAATCCTCAGTGTCAGAGGAGGAGTGGAGGACTATTTCATGAGGCAATGCAAATGAAGGCAGCACTTCTTCCTGGATTTTCATTATCATGGGAGTTTCTGATAGGGCTCTTCCTGGGGTTGGTTCCTCTTCTCAATCTTCCCAATTTCATTTTTTTAAAAAAAATAATAATCCAGATAATTGTTATCTAAGAAATTTTGGTTCAGCTATAGGATATTTACAAATATTTGTTTAATTTCACTTTCTGAAATTCAACAGGTTAATTTATGATGCCCCTAATGGGACAATTTGCAAAATGCCCAGTAAAATGTACAAGTTATATGTCTCAGACATGCTTATTTATGTCCTGACAAATCATAGGAGCAACCCAAACTCTGGGCAAAAGCAGGATGGTCACTCTTACGGTTTGTCAGGGTTCAAACAAGCATGCTCAAGAATTTTTGAACAGTTCACCTACTGCTTTCTCTTACTGTGTATTTCCAGGTGCTTTCATTCTGATCAAATGAAATCCCAACATTTGATGGATTTCATCTCACACTTATGAAAAATGAGAACTGTATGTATGTCTTTTCACCTTAGCATTTGGATTAGAGATTTGTACAAATGTGTCAGATCCTCTTGCACAAATTCTGTGAACTGAAATCGGCAAAGGGTGAGACAGTTTTATTAAAGGTGTGAGGCATTTATTTATCATAATCATTTCTATCCCAACTTTAACAATAACATTTTCCAAGGCTGCTTACAATAGCAAAACCAACCCAACAATAACAAAATATCAATTAAAATAATACAATTATCAAACAAATCCAAACATCAGCATAAAATCATGTATAAGAGCTAACACAAGAACAGTAAAATCTGTCATAAAAGGCCTTGCAGGAAAAAAAGCTTTTCAAAGTCCTTCTAAAAATGGGAAAAGTTGACCCATGAGGGTAGAGGAATTAGGGATCTGGCCTACTAGCGGAATCCAGTTGCCCATTCCTGGAGTACGGGAAGAATGGTAGCTCAGTGTTAGAGCATTTGCTTGCATACAGAAGGGTCCCAGGTTCAATCCCCATCATTTCCAGGTAGAGTTAAGAGTATTCTCTGCCTGAAACCCTGGAGAGCTGCTGCCAGTTAATGTAGACAGTACTGAGTTAGATGGACCAGTGTTCTAACTCAATATAATGCAGCTTCCTATGCTCTTCCTATGATGATGCTATCAGTGGCTATGAGTCAATAATGACTGCACACTACCTTCAGGATCTCAAGCAGCATGCCTCTGTATACCAGTGTCGTCGGAACAATGGGAGAAGAAATGCATTGCCCTCATGCCCTAGTTGTGGGCTTCCCAGAGGCTTCTGGTGGGCACTTTAAGAAACTGGGTGCTGGCCTAGACTGGCCTCTGCTTGGATCAAACAAGGCTCTTCTTATGTTCTTATTTTTTAATAGAAAAAATAAGAGAGAACAAATACACAACAATGATGAGTCCTTGTCATGAAACTTTCTGTATTGTCAGGAAAGGTGTAAATGGACTGAACAGTCTGCTGGCAACACAACAGAGTTTTTTTTTTAAAGCACTTTTACTGTTTTATCTATGAAAAACATCATTGCTTCCTAGTAAAGAAAACATATTAAATGATTCCTAAGCAATTTCAGTGTAAACCAGGGTAATATAGCATCATCAGTGAATTTTTCAAAAGTACATGTCTACTAGTCAACTGGTGTACTGATTACTTAAAATGAATTATTATGCTGCAAATGCCGTTGATCTTTAAGAGTAAGCAATGCAGTTTGGCACAAAGCCAGGCACCAGGACTGCTGCCAAAATAAGGAAGCGATGGTGCCAAGGCAGCCATAGAAAAAGCCAGACACTATGACCTTCTCCAGCCCTCAGGTGGCCATCCCCATTGTGCCTACAGCAAAATACAAAACAAATGACTCTTTATTAGAAAGAAAACTGTATATAATTCAACATTATCTTAACAATCATCCATATATTATGATATCTGAGGCCAATTTTGTGTCGCCATGTAGGTTGGGCCCATGCCCCATGGCAGATGTCCCTTTTACCCAACCCCATCTTATAATTTTCACTAACCTTGGGGTTTAAGAATGTACTTATAGCCCACAGATATTTATATCAAACTTTAAAAAGCTGGGAAATTGGGCAGCTATAGTGAATGCACCAGGGGAGCAGGAGACCTGAACTCCTGTTTGAGATATTGTACTGCCCTACAAATTTGTCAAAATGCAAACACAATTTGGGTTTGTCTTTCACAGTCCAATCCACTTCCTATGTAGCTTGGAAGAATTTGGTAACATGTGCCTCTGAGCATATGGTGACTGATGGCAACACCTGCAAACAGCCCAAATAACAGAAACAAGACATGTGCTGTGTTGATCTTGTTTTTGCAGGGAGGAAGCAACGATATTAAGATAGTTGATGCAGTTCAAATATTCACTTTAAATATGTTTGACATTTTAGTGAAGTTTCCTGTAGTAAATTATTTTCTTTTGCTTTTGTTTCTGTGAATATGTGAAGTACAGCAACACTTTGCATAACTTACACTAAAAAAAACCTCCAAAAACAATTGTGCAATAATGGCACTGACTATTTTGCAGAATTGGAGGAAAGCTTTGTGCATACCATGGACTGCAAAAAAGACAAATAATTGGGTGTTAGAACACATTAAACCAGAACTATAACTACAAGCTAAAATGATGAAGCTGAGGTTATCATACTTTGGACACATCATGAGAAGACATGATTCACTAGAAAAGACAATAACACTGGGAAAAACACTGGGAGTAATAATAATAATAATAATAATAATAATAAAATTTTATTTGTGAGTCGCCTATCTGGCCGAATTAACGGCCACTCTAGGTGACTTACATGTACAATAAAATCCAGTATAAAACCAATACAACATACTAATATTTAAAAAACTAAACACCTCTTTCAGGTAATTAAAAACTAACATACCCCAGATTTCCCATAGGCCTGCCTGAATAGCCAGGTCTTTAAAGCTTGGCGGAAGCCTATCAAGGAGGGGGCATGGCGAAGATCAAAAGCAAGGGAGTTCCAGAGGGTGGGGGCCACAATCGAAAATGCCCTCTCTCTGGTTTGCACCAGCCTAGCTGTTTCAACTGGCGGAATCGAGAGAAGGTCTTGTGTGGCTGATCTTGTTAGGCGGCCTAATTGGTGATGCTGGAGGCGCTCCTTCAGATAAACTGGGCCAACACCATATAGAGCTTTAAAGGTCAGTACCAGCACCTTGAATTGGGTCCGGTAAACAACTGGTAACCAGTGTAGATCTATTAACACTGGCGTGATGTGATCACGGCGATGGCAGTTACTAATTAAACGTGCCGCCGCATTTTGTATCAGCTGTAGTTTCCGGATCGTTTTCAAGGGCAGCCCCAGATAGAGCGCATTACAGTAGTCTAAGCGAGAGGAGACAAAAGAGAGTAGAAAAAGAGGAAGGCCAAACAAGAGATGGATTGATTCCATAAAGGAAGCCACAGACCTGAACTTACAAGTTCTAAACAGGGTGGTTCATGACAGATGCTATTGGAGGTCACTGATTCATAGGGTCGCCATAAGTCGTAATTGACTTGAAGGCACATAACAACAACAAAATTCTGCAGAATAGTCTCCAGTGGACATGAGGAGTGTCTCAGTTTTCACAACATAAAACAGTAGGAGGTGAAATATACTCTAGCAAATTTCTATGTGTGCTCTGTGTTTTTAATTGACCATGCCCACCGTTCCCTAAGGGGAGTGGTGTAAGCATAGCAGTCTGACAACATGTATCTTAGGCAGGGCAAGTTTGTTTTATCCAAAAGCTAGATTCATTGCTTAAGTAGCAACATACTGTAATCAGTCTGATTTTACATCAAGCTGCAGATTCAGATTCAACTGGTAATGCACCCAAAATAGAAATAGAGTATAACCTCCAGTTTGAACCGCAAGAGACTGTTTTCACCATCATATGACATTGACCAATAAAAAGGTTTTGAAATAAAAATAAAATTAAAATAAATAAATTTGACAAAAATTGCTAAGATGATTAATGAGTGAAATATAATTTTCTAGGTTAAATTCTCTGTGGAAGAGTAGCAACACAGCAAAGAAGCAAAGTAAGAACAACATCAACAAACATACAAAAAAAAGTAATTCTCCAGTGTAGTCCTGATTGCAGGTGTTGCCATCACTCACCATGTGCTCAGAGACACATGTCACCAAATTCATCCAAACTACACAGGAAGTGGATTGGACTATGAAAGACCAGCCCAGTTGTGTTTGCATTTTTACAAATTTGTAGGGTAGTACAATATCTCAGAGATGAGGTCAGGTGCCCTGCTCCCCTGGTGCATTCACTATAGCTGCCCAATTTCCCTGCTTTTTAAAGTTTGATAGGAGAAATGAGGGGAGGGGATGAGAAAGGAGAGAGAGGATAGGAGGGACAAGAAGGAGTGGTGGATGGGTTTGATAGATGGGTTTGCATGCTTATTGAGTTCAATGGGACTTATGCCTGTACAATCATTCTTAAAAGGGAGAGGGAGGAGGAAGGGAGAGGGGAGGGAAAGAAGATGGAGAGGAAGATGGAGGAGGGAGAGACAGGAGTAGGGGAGGAGATTTGGTGGGTGGGCACTGAGCAGAGGGAAAGCTCCTTTCCTTTCCAAAAGGAAAACATTAACAGTATTATTATTTTGGGGAGTTTCCCCCACCTTTTTATTCTACAGCAGACACCTGTACTCTCCCACCCAAATGTAAACCAGAGCTGACCATGATTAGCCAAGCCAAACAGCTGTTATGTCTGTTTTTCAGAACACTGACAGTTGGTTCTTACTGAGCATGCCTGTGCTATCATAGACTCTGATGTTAATTTTCTTAAATTAATTAAAAATCAACCATATACTTTTTAAACTGCTGAAGATAAAGTTCAGAGTATGGGGCAAGATCAGTAATAGGATTACAAGTACTCTCTGAACATGACTGAATTTTAATTAATTTCAACAAATTATGAGTCCAGTGACAGAAAAAGTCCAAAAACAGGGGTCTGGATTTTTTTTACTCTTGTTTTAGAGTTTGAACTCTCAATTTTCTCTGAGTGTTTTGTATATAGCCACGAAAACTTAGAGAGTTTATTAAGCAAGTGTTTCTATGTTCAGGACTATAAGTTTTATAAGATTTTGTTTAGAAATGAGCTTATGGAAAGCAACAGGATGGCATGGGGTATGTTCGATTTAACATGGTGGAATATGAAAACTCCATGCTGGCTATAGTATACAGTGACTCATGTGGCTGTATAATTGTGGTCATACAAGATGTGGGGAAGAAGCTGCTGGACCAGCTGTTTGCTTACAAATGACCCAGGCATGAGTAATCAGCTTTGATGGGTAGCTGTTGGTTCATTCTGCATGTGGGAATGATGAGAAGCTGCAAACTTCTAGAGCAGGAGTAGGAAAACTTTTTCAGACCAAGCAACACATTTTGGGGAAGGGGGCATACAGAGGCCACATGCCAGTGGTGGGTAGGGCCAGAGTCAAAAGTGGGCAGAGCAACAAATGTGAATTTTACCAGGATATTCTCCACTGCACTAGCAAGGGACATTCAAGAACACACTCTGGTGTGACCTATAGAGAGGGGGGTGTAACATTGGGAAAGTTCCAAGGGCCAGATACAGAAATCTTGAGGGTATTTGGCCTCTGGAACTGAAGTTTGCCACCCCTGCTCTAGACTCCTCCTAGTGGCTTAGGTGTCTCAGATGGAGTTTTGGAAGGGGAAAGAAAAATCCTGAAGACCACAGAAACTGTCTCATCAGGAAAGATAGAGAAACTGGCGGGAGTATGGTAGACTTGTTTATCTGCTTCCCTCCACGATGAGCAGGGCTTCTCTGGTCTGATGAGAAGACAGAGAAAGGGCTGCAACCTGTGCTCCTGAAGAAAACATGGAGAAGCTACCTTAAGGTCTGAAAGGTGTATGACATTAGAAGCAGTAAAATCCTGGTGTTTGGTAGTTATAACCAAATGCACATCATCTGGTGATGTGCTCTCCAGCACAAAGACTGTAACACCAGCTGTGGCTAGAGTCTGAAGTGCAGGAGTCCAAATGTACTGTTCTGTTGATTTATTTATTTATTTATTTTATTTAATTTATATACCGCCATAAGCCAAAAAGGCTCTCTGGGCGGTGTACATAGAGGATAAACAAGAAAATATATGAATAGAACAAATATAAGAAAATCAAAAAGCAAAACAAACAAAGAACAAAAACCAAACAACATCAGAATATACCAGTAATGAAATACTGTTTTAAAATACACTATAAAACAATGTTTTTTTAAAATAGAATATTTAAATTTTTTAAAAATGCCTGGGAGTATAGAAAGGTTTTCACCTGGCGCCGAAAAGATAGCAGCGTCGGTGCCAGGTTCAGGGCCTGAGACTGATCCTGTATCTTTGGAAGAAGAGAAAGTCAGCCAAGTGCAGGTATTCTTGCAACACTGCAATGGGAAAAACCACAAGGTGGAATTCTCCCTTCCCCCTGCACAACTTTTAAAGGTACAGAAGACCTCTTGGAGGCCGGGCCTCGCAGGGGGTTGCCAACCCTACTTGGATATATATATATTTGCAGAGGATCCCTAGTCGGGCTTTACCAACAACACAATCCAAGCCATATCTACTGAGAAGTAAGTCCCATTGAGTTCTATAGGGCTTAGTCCCTTAGTAAGTGTGTTTAGAATTGCAGCTCTTCAGGGGCATTCATCTTTATTCCTCAGTGCTCCCATCTAACATCTCCACAACACTAGGCTCCTTTCTTCCTACAATGGCCTTTGGGTGACTGGCCTAGCCTGGCCTGAGGGCACTTGAACCCTTTTTGCCAGAAGCGAATTGTCTAGATTAAATGTTCCCTACCCAGGCTCCATCTTTTAGCTAAGATTTGTATCTTAATTTCCAATCAGAGAAATGTTTTTGTATGAATTGTATGCACCACGCTACTGTGGTTGATGCTTAATGTATGAGTTGGACCCGCCCCATTATGTCACTTGGACCCACCCCCAAAATCTTAGGGTTTGGGATGCTTCTGACCTGGCAACCCTATTCCCAGGTCAAACGAAATAACCCCTGACAAGAACTACTATTGACTGTAATACAATTCATAGATTAGCCAAGTGATAAATGGAAAGCAGCATCCAACATTTAAAAATAGAGTGTGACGCCAGTTGGTTTGAAAGATTAACTCCTTTGTAACTGGATAAAGAAATAAACTGCTCTTTGCTTGGGACATTGAAAATTGAAGGAGTTTTGTTCCTTTGGCTTTAAGAATAACAATTAAGAAGATCATGGATGTACAAGAAGGGACTTTATCTTTAGACATGTTTCAGAAAATAATGAATGGGATTAAGTCAATAAAACAAGAACTGAGAAATAATAGTCAAGCGTGGAGAATTGAATTTCACGAAATGAGACAGGAGCTGAAAGAAATTCAGGATTCTATGAGAAAGGATAATAAAGATAGATCTGGAAAACCAAAAAAGGATGAAAGAGAAATTAAAGGCAAGGTTCAAACTATGGAGATTGGATTAAATATGGACATGGAAAAAGATTTGGATTTCCTGGCTGTGATGGATCCTGGAGACAAATATTATGGTTTGGAACTCAGCGCTGTCTCTGAAGGAATTGAAGAGATTGGAGATAAAGATATTATCGGTTCAAAAAAATTCCTGGACTGGAAGGATTTCATGGAACTTGAAATGGAGAAAGTTAACAGAATTAATCCCTGTTTTGTGTCAATGGAAAAATCTTCAAGAGATGTGCTAGTGTATCATGTAAAAAAGAGGAACAGAGATGCGGCTTTGCAACAATACTTCAGTGATACGTTTGGAATTGATGGCAAGAAAATATCTGTGACAAAGGAAATTCCTATCAGACTCTTATTATATGACTATGACAGCAAGATTATTGGGTGCGTAAAGATGGAAGATGGAACCAATACGAATAATGGAAGAAGAGCGATTTGAAATTACTGGACTTAATAGACTTGATGAGTTGGATTAATTGGCATGTTTATCTAGAAAAAAAATTGATGGACATATATTTCAAGGACTGGAAACTTCTCTTTGACTTTTTGTGGAAGAATAAAATGATATGATGCTAATGAGATTTAAAACCAATAAAGATAACCGCTGGAGGAAGGTGACTTTATAATCTACTTAGAGACAGGCTTGTTATATATTATAGATTTATAGCTGAACTGTGACAAATCGGAAGTCAATATTTTTATATATTTTTCTTTTTTTATTGTATTAGTTATTGATTTGTGTTTTTTCTGTTTGTATTGTTTTGGTTTTGAAAATTTGAATAAAAATTAATTGGAAAAAAATAGTACAATGCAGATTCCCAAGCATTTCTTGTCCTAATGTAATTCAGGGCCTGCTCTTGGAAGCTAAATGTTCTCTGATAAGCTCCTCTGCTAGGTCTGTGCATACACATCCTCTCCAGCAGGCTTACCAGATAGCAATGGCAGGCAGCAGAGTTCTGATTAGGCCAAGGCATTGAGCTGCCATGTTAATTTCCCACAATGCCTCAGAGTAAAGCTATGAAGGGGACATGGTAGGAAATAAAAATGAGCTGAGCTGAGCAGAGGGCCCAAGCCAGGCCTCAGTGACGGGCCCTGCCAAGACAGAAACTGCCTGTGGATGTTGCCTGCTAGCACTAGGCCTGATGAAGTTACTCTCTCATCACTCTGCTGTTGAGAAAGGTCAGGCCGTATCATAGTGCTGAGCCCTTGGACTTCTGTCTCCAGGCTGCAAGTTACCAGACACAACAGCAAGTGTTGCTGAATTAATAAAAATAAAATGAAAGCTGCCTTTTTTGGCTGCAGGTGCAAATCTGCCATGTGAAAGTATATTTATCTTCTACAGATATGAATGGAAAATGACGAGGATGCTTTTGTGTGAATAGTTTTGAAGCTGGTCCCCTCCCTCACCCCCCCCCCACACATTCTGGGCTTTGAGGTACAAAGGTATCTGGTATAGGGTGGTAGAGAAACAAAAGCAAGAAGAAACCCATCCTGACTGAAAATGTAAAGCTTTTGAGATTTCATCAATTCATTTCTTTCACTGTAATTGCATCCCTAATCAGATTATATATTTTCAAGCCTCCACATATTCTTATGTCCTCAGGCTAGTTACTTTCTCATTTTTTTCCTAAACCACCCTCCACCTTTTCAGGAGAGGGAATATAGTTTCCTGCTATTCCTTAAGTGCACGTTTTTTGCATGCTTCAGCATTCAGAGATGAATAATCAAGTTGGAAACTTCACTTTGCGGCAAGGCTCTCCAGCAAAGCAAGGTGACTTTCTGTCAGTTTCCATTAAAATTTTCAATCTCAGTACGTCTCACACAACTAAATATAAATGTTAACTCTTATTTAAAGTGGAGGGTAGTATTATAATTCTACTGTTGTCTAATTCACCTGTGTCCTGTGACACTCATGCAAAGAGAATATGCTGGGTCCAGAGGACAGAGGGTTGGACTTGAATTTAGGAGAAGTGGGTCCAAATGGCACTTTTGCCACATCTTTGTCATCCCAAGCCTCAGCCCCCCCAAGTGTTCTACTTTTTTTCCCCGAGGATGAAAAACAATAGAAAAAAATTCTGAAAGTATTTTGCAAACTAAAAGTGCAGTAGAACTAATAAAGTGGTGCAAAAATTCCTATGAAAATGTGCGGAGCGGGAGGGAGAACATTACAAAATCATAGAGAGCACCAAGGAAAGAATCAACTCAATATTAAAAGGCATAAGTTTTGTAATAAACTAGCAACATGTATGATAAATGTATCCAAACAGGATGTGTCACTTTCTCCTTCCACTCAACATGTTGGCAAAGCAACATTTCTAAGGACAACTGAAGGTTTCAAGAAAACCAATACCTTGTTTTCCCGTGGTACATATCCTTATCACATTCTACATCAGGGGTGGTTTCTTCTCCCATGACACAGGCTTCTGTTTTTCTGCCTTATTCACAAAGGACTTTAGGATTTCTTTAGAATTTCTTTATCTTTTTGATGACTGCAGAATAGAGCTTAATTTATTTTTGCAGGGTGGCCAATGTTGATGTGTTTTTCTTTTTCCATGAAAGATTTTACAAGCATTTTGCAACCTCCTTAACTGCTCGCACTTTCTGAACTGAAAAAGCTCTATGAAAGAGTTGCCTCAGAATGGCTTCATCAGGGCTTTAATTGTAGTGCAGGAAGTCAAGGAGGCTGCCTATATGAGATGAGTGCCTTTTTAGTTTTTCCTTTTAAGTACCTTGTTTTACCTTTTAAAAATTATTTTTGCACTGATTTCTTTTTTAGAAAAGTCTTCCCTTAAAAAAATAATGATGAACATGTATCAGGAGTGTGGTCCCCCAGCTTTCTGCATTTACAGGAAAGCTCAGTCAAGGACATCATGAGGTTTTCAGGAAGCATTGCTGCTAAATGCAGACCACTGGAGAGATGATTTGTCAAATGAGAGGGAAAAAGATACTCACAAAATTCTGAATTCTAGCTTGAAAATAAGATAAATACAACCACAATAAAAACCCTGCACTCCACCAATGAGAATTTCACTGAAACATTTTAAATGCAGTTTCTTTTCTCATTGAGAAGTAGTACCTGTTTCACTTTCTGAATCATTTTTACTTGCACTCTTAGCATACAGAGCTTTATAATAAACACTAAGCACCTATACTTCCTCTTCTCCCCCTGAGCATCCCCAAAATCTGTTCCAGGGTCCCCCAACCATCTGGATGCAATTTTGATGATGCATGGGGGGGGGCTGGAGGGAACAGCAAAGGAAGAGAAAGTTCCAGTGTGTGCATGGAAGTTTGTTGTGCCAATGAAACGGCAGTGTTGGATATAGACCCACGGTTTCCCTCCATGTACACCTGATACTTTGGCAGTGGGTCCAAGTGTCCTTCTGCATTATTATGGCAACTTCCTTATTCTTTGCTGCATTGCAGTGATGCCGGTGCAAATAGGAGAGATCAGGTGACATTAGGAACCAATAGATACCAATTCTAGCCTGACAGTGGGCTTATTCACATGAGAACATTTCTTCATAGTAAACACGCTCCTAGATGCTGTATGGGTTTTTTCTAATTTTATTTTTATTGCAAAAGCTACTTCATTTTCCCAACCATCTGGGAGGAGGGGCTAGTCTCCTGAAGCCTCAACAAGAAACTCATCTTTCTTTGGAAATGGACTGCCTTCAAGTCGATTCCAACTTATGGCGACCCTATGAATAGGGTTTTCCTAGTAATCGGTATTCAGAGGTGGTTTACCATTGCCTTTCTTTAGAATATCTTTAGAAATCTTTCTTTAGAATATGTTAAATTGGGTACTGAGCAGGGTAATTAAGGTTGCAAAGAAACTCACTGGACAAAACCTGATAAAAGTCCCTCCCATATCTACAAACTGACAACAGATTTTCCCTTTAGAGAAATACCAATGAAGGTGTTGAGGTTTTGCCATGAATCCTGAAAAGCCTTTTATACATATTTCACTTTGATATATAGCTGTACAAAATTACAGATTTACACTGAAGTGCAAAACTTATAAAACGGGCATATACTTTCCTTTGATCAGGGGAATATGGACTTGCAGAATTAAATGGCTAGGTGAAGAAATAACACTTATGCCACCCCTCCCTTTACACCCATTGGCAGAAGAGGAAATAAAAAATGTACTGAACACACTTGGGCAGTAGTTCCAAAACTTCCCCCCACTCACCACTTTAAAATTGCCAGTGGTCTGGATGAACCAATAGGCTGCAATCCAGTACACACTTACCTAGGAATAAGTCCCACTGAACCTCATGGAGCTTAGTTCTGAGTAGATGTGTATTAGATTGCACTGTTAATGATAGTTCTGCCTGTTTTGGGAATTGTAATATGCTGTATGATTTTTAATTGATTTTATTGCTGCTTTTATTTCTTATATATTGTATGCTTTTGGATCAAGGGGCTTAATCTACCCTGCTCAAGTGGGCAAGATCATAGAATCATAGAATAGTAGAGTTGGAAGGGGCCTAGGTAATTGGTTCCATTGCCGTATAGCTCTAACAGTTAGGAAGTTTTTCCTGGTGTTCAGTCGAAATCTGGCTTCCTCTTAACTTGAGCTCATTATTCTATGTCCTGCATTCTGGGATGACTGAGAAGAGTTCCTGGCCCTCCTCTATGCGACAACCTTTCATGTACCTGAAGAGTGCTATCATATCTCCCCTTGTCTTCTCTTCTCCAGGCTAAATAAACAGCTTATACAGACTTGAGAACCGACTTTTAATTAGCTCTTGTTTTAGCATGAACATGCTTGCACTGTAATAATGTTTTTATGCTGCTTTTATGATATTTTGCAACTGTATTTGTACGCTGGTCACTTGACCATAATAAACCTATCTATCTATCTTCTCCAGGCTAAACATGCCCAGTTCTTCCAGTCTCTTTTCATAGGGCTTTGTTTCTAGTCCCCTGATCATCCTTGTTACCCTCCTCTGAACCTGTTCTCTTACAACTGCTTCCCTCAGCTATTCCAAAAGTTCATGCTCTTTTAACCAAGTGGCTTTTGGAAAAGATGTTCTTGGTTGGGTACAAGGGGGTTACATATGCAAAAACAACAACAACCACCCTTCCAAACAAAGATAATTACAAGTACCTGCAACCTGCAAGACCCACTGCTGTCTGGGCTGGTTCACATGGGAGCTGAACTTTGGATTAAAGACATAGCTTTTTCCAATCGCAACAGGTTTGCAAGATTCAGACACTTCCTACCTTCCTACCTTCCAATCTGCTGATTTACATTCACACTAGTTTGCATTCATCTGAAGAGGGTTAGTATCACTGTTTCCTTGTTGCCCCGCCCCCCAAATGTACATGTTTACTCCCTCCGGAGTATCCATATTGCTAATCAAGAAGGGGAGGTATTTTTTTGTCAATTGCACACTGAAGCCAGGAGAGTGTTAGGGGTGCAATTGACATGTAAAACTATTTTCTGTCAGTTTCTTTTCCTCCTAACATATTTATAGTAACCCCCCTTTTTATATGTACATACAAGATGCAATTTTTATAGTGGGAGACAGTGTGTGTGTGTGTTTGTGTGTGTCTGCCTTTTATCACATCGCCGGTAATTGGCAGATAAAATAATCTTGCTTTGCAAGAGTTGTAGGATCGCCTGCATGAATTGCAGGATGGCTGGCTCCTGCCGGGAGGAAGGGCGGGATATAAATAAATGTGAGCAAGGGGGGGCACCCTTAAGGAATGGTCCAGGGCTAGGGAACATTGTGGTTTTGGAGAGATGTGGAGGTGGCTCAGGCCATTCTGGTGCTGCTTCTTTCCCACTCCGCTGAGGTGGCATGTTGCAAACTAGAAGGGAAGCACCTCATGGTCTGAAGAAATGCTTGCACAGTGGGTAGGATTATTTTCTAAGGTAGAGTCACTCCACGTGGAGCTAGAACTTGCCTTTCTCTTTCATTGTGTAAGGCCAGTGATTCCCCCCCTCCTGTTCTGCCTGCTGTCTCTCCCCAACTCTGGGAAAAGAACAGGTGATGGGGGGGGGAGAGAGAGAGATCTGCATGGGTTATGCATGCGTGTACGCTTGTGTGCAACTGCCGAAGTTGTTAGCCTGGGTCATAAAAGTGATTTCAGCGGAACTCGTTATGCACTCTGGGCTGTTCCCCATTTATATCATGCCAGGGCACTGCCGCCACCACACACTTCGCAGCCCAACATTCCCTTCCTTCTTGCAGATCAGCGGTGCTGCTTCACTTTTGTAAAGCCCAAGGGAGTTTGGGTGGAAAGAGTTCAACCGTGCCAAAGTTTTAAAAAAGAAAGAAAGAGCAGGTGTGAGGAAAGGCAGTTTACTGGGGGAGAAAGCAGCTGAGCTTCAGTTTGAGCACCTATCAAATCTTGCTTTCCTCAAGTGCTGTTATAATGCAAATTTTAAAAGGAACGTGTTCACACACATCTACTAGATATATCATTGCAATACTGACCCCTTGTTTTTAAGCTGTTTTACCTTTCTCTCATACACACACACACACACACACACACACTGGTATACTGTATGGCATTGTATTAACTTTTGGGATTTATTGTGTAGTTTTACATTGTTGCAATCCATCCTGACTAGTGTGTTGGGATATAAATTTGCTTAAAGAAAGCAATAAAGAAGTCACAAGTATAAAGGGTTTTTTTTGTACTTGTCATTGTTGAAAAGATAACAGTGGTATTCTGATGAAATAGGAGCTAATCATCTGAACAGCCAATTATTGGATATGTTTTGTTTTAAATATCTTAGAACCACTACAAAAAGCTGAAATTGTTTCTTTTTACTAACAGTCTTTTGATTAAGCATTGTATCTGCATAATTACCGTATTGTTTAAGAAATATTTCAATCTTTACCATTTTTACAGAATTTATCATTATACTTTTAGGCTCTGACCTCCTGCTTTGTAATACAGTATGAGGCTCACATACAGATACACAATAACTGACATGTGAAATCGCATCCCAAGGGAATTTTTGAATGCAAGAGAAACACATTCAGTTGAAGGTAGTCTAAATGGTCTGCATGGTCAACCATTTTATTTCTAAAACAAGTGTGCATTCATGCATGAATGTTCATGCAATGTTCATGCAACACTGTGGTGAGTTGCTTGTGTGACTCCTATTATACTTTCCCATTATTTTGTCAAACAGAAATTTCACATCTCCTCAGAGCAATACTTTTCAATGGAGTCAGTTCATACATTCATTTGGACCTGATTCAAACATGGATTTAACAACACATTTGGTGACTTGCAAGTAAACATATAAACAGACTTCACAATATAATATTTATGTCTGTATGCTGTTTCTGAGATGGACAATTCACAGATTATTAGTATTAGTATTAGTATTATTAGATTTATATCCCACCCTCCCAGCAGGAGCCCAGGGCAGCAAACAAAAGCACTAAAAACATTGAAACATCATAAAAGCAAACTTTAAAACAAATTAAAACAAAACATCTTCAAAAATGTTGCTTAAAAAAAGGTATGAAAACATCTTCTAAGATTAAAAACATTTTATTAAAAAAAAGTTTAAGAACATATTAAAAAACAATTCCAACACAGACACAGACTGTGATAGGTCTCCACTTAAAAGGCTTGTTGAAAAAGGAAAGTCTTCACTAGGTGCAGAAAAGATAACAGAGATGGTGCCTGTCTAATATTTAAGGGGAGGGAATTCCACAGGGTAGGTGCCGCCACACTAAAGGTCTGTTTCTTATGTGTGCGGAACAGACCTCCTGATAAGATTGTATCTGCAGGAGGCCCTCACCTGCAGAGTGCAGTGACCGATGCAAGTCATCAGTTGATGTTGCTGTCATGATGAATATGCATGTGTGAATCAAGCCCGCACTGGTCATGTATAGATAAATCTAAATGATGTGTCTGCCTGTTTGAATGTGTTCACAGCAAATCATGGTTAATTAGATCTTAGATAGGTAACTATTATTGTATGCTTTTTAATATACATCTAGCCAGTAAACTGGAATAGTCTTGTGTGTTATTATTACTCATGTCTATTTTAATGCAGATTGCATGTCACACCAATTTATTTGAAGCCAGAATGCATTATAAAAGGATCCAGCAGCAAGGGGATCTGTAAGACAAGTTGGATTCATTGTGGGTTTCAATTCATTCATTCATGGAGGACTAGAAATGAGACCTGGGAAAAGGTTTTCATGGGCAACTGGTTTGCCACCGTGAGAACAAGATGCTGGATGAGATGGGCCACTGGCCTGATCTAGCAAACTGTTCTTATATTCATAGTACTTTAATATGAAGAGCTCACAGATACATTTGGAAAGCACAGGTAAGAAGGCAGAATGTATTTTTTATTTTTAAAGAAATATTTATAGGCCACCTTTATGAGATCAGCTCTCTCAAGGCAGATTACTTGCACACAAATTAAAATACAACACAAAAAATACAATACAAATCTTCCAAAATAGCCACAACAGTAATAAAACCAGTAATGATTGGTGCATATTTATCTAGTCCAGAAACAAAACAGAGCTTCAACAAAACCATGAGTCAAAAGGAGCACAATAATGAGATGAATTACTCATGATGAGTAACCCTGGGCAGGGCCGGTTCTAAAGGGTGGCCAGGTGGGGCACTGGCCCAATGGCCCCTGGAGCTACAGGGGGCCCCTCAGCCACCCCTCTGCTCCCCTTCCGCAATCCACGCCCCCACGCCCCCACCTACTTGTCCACTATCTTTTACCATTGCCCTTAATGAAGATGGTGGCCACAGTTTCCCTAAGGTACTGAAGCCCCTACTGCCATCTTAGTTAATGGCAGATGCACGAGCGTAGCACGCACGCATGCCATCAACAAAGATGGCGGCGGAGGCGTCATCCCCTTAGGGAAACCATGGCTGCCATCTTCGTTAAGGGCAATGGTAAAAGACAGCAGACAGGTAGGTGCGGGGGCTTGGGGGTGGTGTGTGCATGCATGCGCATGCGCACAAGCATGCCAGGGCCCAGGGCAAGCTGATGCCCAAGGGCCCCAGCATTCCTGGAGCTGGCCCTGACCTTGGGTTTGTGAGGCCTTTCTGAAAAACTGAAGTGCATTCATTTTGAAAGTGGAAATGGACTGCCTTCAAGTTGATCCCGACTTATGACTACCCTGTGAATAGGGTTTTCATGGTAAGCGGTATTCAGAGGGGGTTTACCTTTGCCTCCCTCTGAGGCTAGTCCTCCCCAGCTGGCTAGGTCCTGCTCAGCTTGCCACAGCTACTTCCTTGTCCGCAAGTGCCAGCTAGGGGGCAACTGAGCTCCTTGGGACTATGCAGCTTGCCCACAGCTGCACAGGTGGCAGAGCATGTAATCCCTGAGCCACTCACTGTGGAGTGATCTTTAGCTGGCCCTTGACATCCAGGAGACATTTTACAGAGGTAAAATATGTAAAACCCAGCCAATCCCCTATGCCTATCTCTAAGAAGCCAAGATTGGGCAGAGGTCAAGGGGGTAAATAGTTGTGCACACTTCTACAAGCATCTTGTCCCATTCTCAGACTGCAATAATCAAAACTGATCCAATACAGATGAAACAAATGCCTCCATTGGACTTATTCTAACGGTGACATCTATTTGAATCTGAGCAAATTTGTATCTAAAGTGCCTCACAAATTTGTTACAGAATGTTTCTGAGGGCCTCAGAGCAATGCTCTCTTGGTTAGATGACAAAAGCCCATTCATCAGTCAGACAGCTACTTGCAGATGCAATGGTTGTGGAGAAATAAGCTCTCTTCACTATCACCACCACCACATGGTAACTGCAGTAATACAACCTCACCTGTGTCCTGTCAGGTTCAGACTGCTATTTACACCACCTGCACCCTATCCACTGACTCTCCAATTTTATCTCCCATAGGTTATTAGAATACCAAAGTGACCTACATGCTCCAGAGCAATGGCAAGAGCCCTCAGGGGCTATTGTGTCAATGGCTGTAGCATCACACCATTCCACAGTGTGACAGACTCCACAGGAATACCAGCCATGTCAGCCAGAAAGTTCCCCAGAGAATGTAGGAATCCATTAGATTCCATAAGTCTCATGGGTGGACCATTTCAATGGATCCCCCACCTCTGCAGTGTGGAGTAGATGCATTCATCCCAAACCTCACCAGGGAATGATCCATCCATGATAATGGACTCACACCAAGTCTCCCCACTCGCCATCAGTGGAGTATTATCAATCTGCTGTGTCCCAAAAACCAGGACAAGGGAATGTCCAGCTACATATGTTGGGCCAGCAATATACTGGGTCAGCCCCATGGTTGTCATGAGCTAGCCTGTTTGAGGAAGTCTTGCCATAGATATTAAAGACCCCCAACAACCACTTCATGGGGTTCTCCAACACCACATCTGAGACTACCTCTGCCAGCTCAGTTAGAGAAGTTATAGTGCATTGTGGTAGATGGTACACCAAGAACATTCCCATTCCATTTTTCTGGCCCAACATCACAAACTATCCCTCAGACCCAGATAAAATGCACCAGATTCCTGTTGAGTTTTTTTTTTAAATAAATGGACAATAGCAACCCCCCCAACCTCTCTGACCCGGAATGGTGTTGCACCAAGGTGGACATAGCTGGATTAGCATAAGGCCACTCTGTTCATCCACCCAGGTCTCAGTCAGAGCTTGGAAGATTACTTTTAAAAAGTAATAAATTACAGTTACAGTTACATGGCCCCAAAAAAGTAGTAATTACCCTTACAATTACAATTGCTGTGAAAGTAACTGATTACTTTACTTTTAGTCAACAGTTATTGCTGCAATTACATTTCAGTTACTTTTTAAAAAAATGCCTACAAGGTGCTGGCCTTGGCTGCTGCACATCTAAGTAGCCTAAAACAACATTAAAAATAAGTGCACACAAACAGAGGGTAGTAGAATAATTTTTTTAATTTGTAAGATTAACAGAATGACATAACAGAATCTCACATCCCCTCACCCCACCCCCAGCAATGATGATACCCCAACACACATATTTTTGTATATATATATTGCCTCCAGCTCTTTTCTCCTTCCACTCCTGTCAATTTTTAAACAATTCTTTTCTCCACACCGTCTCGCTCTCCACCTCCTCCCTCGTCGCCTCCTAAGCACCCATAGAGCATGAAGGAAGAACAACGCTTCACAGAAACCCAATTTGATGCACAAGATGTTTATTCACAAATCAGAGGAGCAGAAGACTTCCCCTGCTCCCCCCCAAGTAATGCACAAAAGTAATGCTGGAAATATTACAATTACTCCTCAAAAGTAATGAAGTTACTACTGTTACCAGCAAAATGTAATGAAGTTACCCACTCGTTACTTCCAAGCTCTGGTCTCAGTTATACATGCCAGGTCGGCTCCCACATTCACAACTAAATTGTGGGAGATAAATGTTTTATTTCGGGCAAAGCTTGGATTTAACAACAACACAAAATCAGGTGGTTGACTAACCGGCATCCCCAGATTCTGAAATACAATGGGCAAAACAGAGGGAGCAAGGACTTTAACGTAATGAGTCCTCCTACTCCCCTCTATATCACTTTGTCCACCTCTGTACCTTCCCCTACCTGCCGTCATTGCTCTCCTCCTTATTTGTGTTTTTACAGTAATAGGTTTTTATCTTGTGCTCCACCTTCAGTTCCAGCATAAGCCATGAGGCACCTCTTGAGGACCATGGCATGACAAGCTACACCTGCTGACACCATCTCTTCTACACAATGATTAAAGGTTCAGGAGCCCTGCCATCTTTTGCATTTGGCCACCCTAGGCTCACTGCCAGCCAGAGGCACTGGCATGATCTCCCTGTAGGAGAAGTTATTGGTAGCCGCATAGGAAGCAGAGCTTGGGAGAACCCAGGGACATCACTACCGGGGTGCAGAGGGTGCGGCCCGTACCTGGGTGTCACCATGAGGAGGGTGACACCCAGAGCCGCCCGCCCTGTGCCATTGCCCGGCAAGGCTGCTCCAACTCTTCGGAGATGGGTGGGCAGGCAAGACCGGGAGCAGTGTTGGCGGGGTGAGAGAGGCACGCCGGCATTCCCAGGCCTTCTCTGGCTGGGTGCCCCTCCGGTGCGCACCCTCCCAGGGGCATGGATGGGGTGGCTGGCCTCGAGCACGCACGCATGCGCATGCAAGCCCAGCCACCTCGTCCATGCCCCTGGGAGGGCACGCACCAGAGGTCTGCACTCCCCCGCACTCCCGCTAGTGGCACCGCTGGGAGAACCTACTCCCTTATCTTGGCACAGATTGCCCTGAGGCCATTGTGCTATTGCAGGGACATCTGGGATACTTTCCCACCTGGTAACAATTGAGTTGGATTTGTTTGCATCCATGAGCACTCTACTGACAACTCTTGCAGGTATGGACTGTTAAGAAAGCCAAACTCTCACACTCTTGCTAGCTGCACCAGTGTTAACAGGATCATGACAGGGTTGTGTTCCACAATAACCTTGTTCCTTCCTATTAAGAAAGGGAAGATAGCTGCAGAGGCTTCTGCAATAGTTCAGGTACCTCTGAAATGAGCTCTCAATTTCCAGTGAGGATTCCAGAAGGATCGGAGTTGCCAGCATTGCAATGGCTAAAAGGAGAGTGAGAAAGTTATGCTGTATTGCTATAGCAAACCCCTTACACTAGATCCCTTAGACCAAAAAAATGGGAATATGCCTCTGAAACCTCTGATCCTGTGGTGAAATTTTCCCTCTCTTAACAGGAGTAATAGAAATGCAGCTGGACACTTTTAGCCCTGGCAGTGCTGGCTGCACTAAAGGATATAATGAAAGATTGTGCTCCATTACCACCCAATATGGAACAGGAAGCCACTGTCCCAGAGGAAACAACCCAACCGGCAGGTGGCCAGGTTGGGCACTGGCTGAGGGCTCTGGGCACTGAGAAGGGGCCCTGCTGCTGGGGCTGGGTAGATGTAGCTCCTGTTCCATGATCCGCGCTAGCATTGGGTCACACAGCATGCACCCCACAACCAGATGCTGACACAGATCGTGGAGCAGGAGCCACTTTCCCAGGCAACACCCCTCTGCCAGCAGCATGGGTTGGCCTCACAATTTCCTATGGTGCCACATCAGCAAGCTGTGTGCGATGCTTCCAATCACCCCAAATGGTGGCAGGGCATCACCATCTTGGGTGATGGCAGGTGTGCACACACAGCACACTAATCCACTGTATGTAGCCAGGCCTATTTAAGCCCTTGGCAGTGGCTTTGAGGGCCCTTGCAGTCTGGTACCAGCTCTGCATCTCAGACACCTCTGGGATCATCTACCTGGTGAGCAGGACTCCAGACCACTGCCTTTTAGTCCTACCGGCACTTTCCTCCTTGCTATTTTTGGGCTGAGAGTAAGGATGCATAAATGGGAGTAATAGGGAATGGGCACCTTGTACACCCTGATGACACAGACCCACAAAAACCTCCAGCTGGCTCTGACTACCTTGAATCCTTTTTACACTGGAAAGGTGGCCCATAAGCACCAATAGATAAATAATCTCTTTTTCATATGTGAAACACTAGCAACAGAATGGCTGGTCCAAACAAACATAGAGGTCTATGAAATTCACTGTTGGTTTGCAATGCCAACAGGCTTTGAAATTGTTATTTATTTATTTATTTATTTAAAATATTTTTATCCCACCCTTCTAACCTACAAAAGGGCACTCAGGGCGGCTACAATAAAATCACACACATATATAATAAAATACACAATGAAATACACAATAAAACTTTAAAAATTACAGTAAATTAAAATACTGTTAAAATACATAAAATATGTTATGCACATACATACAAACATAAAACATGTATATATGTGCATACACATATAAGAAGGTGAGAATAAAAGAACTTAAAAGACAAAAATAAAAGATAAAAAACTTAAAACAGTGTCAGGCTGACCTGTCAGTCCCAACCAAAGGCTCTTTGGAACAAAATAGATTTTACAATTTTCCGGAAGACCATCAACGACGGAGCAAAGTGGGCTTCTTGGGGCAGGGAATTCCAAAGTCTGGGAGCCACAATTGAAAAGGCTCTCTCCTGCGTGCCTGTCAATCTAACTTCTTTCATTCCAGGAATGCAGAGGAGACCAGAGGTAGATGATCTTAAATCCAGGCTAGGAACATATGGACGTAAGAGGTCCCTTAAGTACACTGGTCCAAGGCCATTTAGGGCTTTAAAGGTCAAAAACAGCACTTTGAATTGGGCTCAGAAACAAATTGGGAGCCAGTGCAGTCAATAAAGCACAGGGGCGATATGCTGCCTGCACCGTGCTCCGGTTAACATTCTGGCTGCTGCATTTTGGACCAACTGTAGTTTCCGAATTGTTTTCAAAGGCAGCCCCACGTAGAGCGCATTAAAGTAATCGAGCCTCGATGTCACCGATGCATGTGTCATCTTGGCCAAGTCAGCTGCTTCCAGGAACGGACGCAGCCGGTAGACCATTTTGAGTTGGCCAAAAGCACCCCTGCTACCTCAGCCAGCTGATATTCCAGCAGCAGGGCAGGATCCAGAAGAACTCTCAGACTGCGGACCTATTCTTTCAAGGGGAGTGCAACCCCATCCAGAACAGGTTGCAACCCTATCCCTCTGGGGCAGTTTTTCCCTTGGCCAGCAACACTTCCATCTTGTCTGGATCAAGTTTAGTTTACTGTTCGTATCCAAGGCATAATATTTTACATAGCACTTTCCTACAAATCAGATTGCATCTACTCTCAATTACACTAAACTGCAGAATCTATAACAAGTGCAACATAGCTTCTTTTTTTAAAACTTCTAAGCTTTCTTTCTAGGACAAACATTAATTATATTATTCTAGCTTTTGGCAGTTTTACACCTGCTCTTGATTAAGTGCCAACAAAAAAACTGCAGACTCAGTCATACCTCATAAACAGAAAGTCTTTTTTTATTATTTATGTTATTTAAGCCTCTCCAAAGATCACATCAATTCAAATTGTCCAAAGGATGCATAAGTAATAAATAGGGGGAGGAAAGGAGGAATCATTAACCATTGTCAGATAAACTTATTAAATTCTAATTCATCACTGACTGACCCCTTTGTACATCTCAATAATAGATATGAGCAATTCCATCAATAATAATTACAGTAGGAAGAATTAACATTTCAATTATGGTGAATGCATGCAAGGTAGGGCTTTGACAAACCAGATGCATTTAGCGGTGTCCTGAAGGCTAATTTGAAAACAATAGATGATAATCATGATGGCATAATAAAGTCTGTGGGAAACGACTAGGAAAAGGGGTAAGGCGGCAAGGCTCAGAACTCATATAAACTGATTGTTGTGAGAGATGCTGAGGAAGACCCAATCCTACTGAGCATAATGCTCTACCACAAGGAGGGAGGGAGGAGCCATTGGTCAATGGCAGACTACATGCTTCTCACGCAGAAGGTTCCAAATTCATTTCCTAGCATTTTCAGTTAAAAACGCCCATGTAGCATGTCAGGATGTATGGTTGGAGTTCTGAGGTTTCTGAGAATGAGCTAGGAGAGGGGGGCAGCTGGGCTGAGGCGTCTGGAGGGGAGGGGGAAGCTTCCCAGATAGAGGGTGAAAATCTTGAACAGACAACAGACTCGTTTCCCACGCACTCCCCCCCTAGGAATGTGCTGCAGTTACAGACAGAGAGGGAGGAGGAGGACCAAGGTCGTTCTGCTGCAGAGAAGGGTAGAGAGAAATCGCCTGAAGTGTTGGGCCAACCCCCCCACTTCCTACCATCCCTTCCTAATCAGAAGGGGAGGAGGCAGCCAACCCCCATCACCCCGCACCCGAAGACAGTTAAAAAGGCGCCAAAGAAAAGAGGAGGGAAGGGGCGTAGATGTGGGCAGTTTGAGGCGGAGTGAGAGGATCCGGGCCCGAAAGCCCCCTTGATAAGGGACGGGGAATGCTTGGAACTCTGTTCTATCAACTCTCTTCCATGCCGCGGGTTTTGGTTCATGTTAAGAGTTCATGAGGCGGAGAAGCCTATGTCTGGAAATTACTCTAATAAAAACTGATTTGCTTTCATCAAGTGATTCTGTTCTTGAGTCCCAACCCGGGCATGACATAGCATGTGATGTCAAAGACTGCTGAGACCCCAGAGTGCCAATGCCAGTATGAGCAGACAATGATTGAGCTAGATGAGCAAATTGTCTGTCTTGGTAGAAGGCAGCTTCCATTGTTCATATATACAGTATATTCACCATTCAGCTCTGTAAACGTTGTTTTGTCTCAGTTCTTTCAACCTGAGCTTTCTATCTTGAAAGCATTTCAATATCTGCACAGCCTAACTTAGTAAATGTCACCTGAATGCTCTTACAAAAAAATGACAAGCCTTCAAATACCAACGCTTCATAACAGTGGAACACCCAATGATTTTATTATGTAGGCTGATTTGGTTTTTTATTCTTTCAGCTAGATGGCAGAACCACTTGAGAAAGACCAACTTACTTCTTTTCAACATTCTTAGCTCACAGCTTGAGCCAAATTGCAGATTACCAAATTTTGTTGAAAAATAACGCACCAATATCCATCTTATTCATCCTACAAATATTCAGAACGGTTTATGAAAGGATTTTTTGTGTTATGTGCTATGGCAAGGGGATCATTACATGTATACAGAGTTTATAAATCCATATCTATGCTGTTTTTCGAACTTCTTAATAGCTAAGTCACACTTTTTTATGAACTCAAATTAGAGGGATATTTCATTTTTTTACACAAAAATGTTTGCTTCAAAGTATGCCATTTGACACAAAAATGTCCTCTGGTCATTTTTCTATGGATACTTTTCAGCTTGTAAAGCCTGAGGATGTGGACAGGACTCTGGGAGAAATGAGGGCCACTACTTGTTCTCTTGATCCTTGCCCATCCTGGTTAATCAAATCTGCCAGAGTGGGATGGCTGCCTGGTTGGCATATTTAATTAACACCTCCCTAAGTGAAGGTTCTATGCCAACATTGTTGAAGAAGCCTTTGTTAGACCCTGCAGATCTTAACAGCTTCCGCCCAGTTTCTACTCTCCCCTTTTTAGGAAAGGTGATTGAGAGGGTAGTGGTTACTCAGCTCCAAGTTTTCCTGGATGAATTGGACTATCTAGACCAGCTTTTCTCAACCAGTGTGCCTCCAGATTTTGCTGGACTACAATTCCCATCTTTCCTGACCATTGGCAATGCTGGCTGAGGCTGATGGGAGTTGTGGTCCAACAACATCTGGAGGCACACTGGTTGGGAAAGGCTGATCTAGACCCTTTTCAATTAGGCTTCAGTCCTGGTCATGGGACAGAGACTGTCTTGGTCGCCCTGCTTGATGACCTACGCCGGGCATCAGACAGGGCGAGTGCATCCCTGTTGGTGCTGCTGAACCTCTTGGTGGCCTTCTATACCATCAACCATGGTATCCTTCTGGGCCATCTAGCTGGAATGAGATTGGGAGGCACTGTTTTACAGTGGCTCTGGTCCTACCTGATGGACAGGACCCAGAAAGTGGTGCTGGGAGACTACTGCTTGACCCCCTGGCCGTTGTCCTGTGGGGTACTGCAGGGTTCCATTCTGTCTCCCATGCTCTTTAACATTTGTATGAAACCACTGGGAGAGGTCATCAGGAGATTTGGAGTACAATGCCATCAATATGCTGATGACACTCAGCTCTATCTCTCCCTACCACCTGATAGCAGGGAGGAAGTGCTCATCCTAAACTGGTGCCTGGAAGCTGTGAAGGGCTGGATGTGGGCTAACAAACTGAAATTTAATCCAGACAAGACAAAAGTGTTGCTGGTCAAGGGGAAAACTGCACCAGGGATAGGGTTGCAACCTATTCTGGATGGGGTTGCACTCCCCTTGAAGGAGCAGTTTGGGAGTCCTCCTGGATCCTGCCCTGCTGCTTGAATATCAGGTGGCTGCGGTAGCCAGGAGTGCTTTTGGCCAACTCAAACTGGTCTACCAGCTGTGCCTGTTCCTGGAAACAGTTCACTTGGCCACAGTGACACATGCATTGGTGACATTGAGGCTTGATTACTGTAACACACTCTATGTGGGGCTGCCTTTGAAAACGGTTCAGAAATTACAGTTGGTTCAAAATGCAGCAGCCAGGATGTTAACTGGAGCATGGCGCAGGGAGCATATCACCCCTGTGCTTTATTGACTCCACTGGCTCCCAATTTGTTTCCGGGCACAATTCAAAGTGCTGATTCTGACCTTGAAAGCCCTAAACGGCCTTGTCCCTCAGGCAATGTACCTGAGGGACCACTTATGCCCATATGTACTTGCCTGGGATTTAAGATCATCTGCCTCTGGTCTCCTCTGCACGCCTGGAATGAAAGATGTTCGACTGACAGGCATCCGGGAGAGAGCCTTTTCAGTTGTGGTCCCTAAGCTTTGGAATACCCTGCCCCAAGAAGCCCACTCTGCTCTCTCCCTGAAGGTTTTCTGGAGATTTCTGAAAATGATCTTGTTCCGGAAAGCCTTTGGGAGGGACTGAAGGCAGAGCCTGACACTGATGTTATGCCTTCTATTTTAATTTTATATATTTAATCCCTTCAGTACCACTCCCCTATATAAAGAGCTAAATATCACCCCCACAGTGAGTGGCTCAGGGGTTACGTACTCTGCCACCTGTGCAGCCATAGGCAAGCTGCATAGTCCCAAGGAGCCCAGTTGCCCCCCAGCTGGCAGTTGCGGACAAGGAAGGGGCTGGCTTGTGCAGCTGTGGCAAGCTGAGCAGGCCCTAGCCAGCTGGGGAGGACTAGCCTCAGAGGGAGGCAATGGTAAACCCCCTGTGAATACCACTTACCATGAAAACCCTATTCATAGGGTCGCCATAAGTCGGGATCGACTTGAAGGCAGTCCATTTCCATTTCATGTATATGTGTGTGTATATATATATACTTATTGTGTATAATTTTATTATGCATCAATTTTCTTGTAAGCCGCCCTGAGTGCCCTATTATAGGGTAGAAGGGTGGGATGGAAAAAATTTAAATAAATAAATAATAGGTAAAAGTTAGAATAGGCCAATCCCAGAGGAGACAACTGTCTTTGTTTCTGGGTGAGTCACCATGGTGGGTGGTCTTCTTGACTGGGAACAGAGCATCCCAGAACAGTTATTCATAAAGAGACAACAATATGCAGCTTCTGCTGGGGATGGTAATGCAATGGCATCTCTTCTATCAGGAGTGATTTAATGATACCAACACATCCCATTAAGAGACACATCATTAGCTTGTTCCAACGGAGCCTGACTGGAAGGAAGCTATTCAGACGCACAACAGACATGCCAAAGCCCAATGTTGATTAGTGTTTTATGGCTCCATCATCCTGACAGGGGCCACTTCTAAGAGCCGTCTGGAGACACACACACACACATGGTCACTCCTACCAGCTCCATCAGGCTACCATCTTTATTTCTGACAGTACCTGAGATGACAACAAAACTTTCAAGACATTGTGATGGGGAATAAAATGCCACCATGTTTCTGTATTCCAGCAGGTTTGGATGGATGCAAGCAGTCCTTTAAATAGCCTCTTCCAGATGCCCCCCTAATGGAGTTCCAAATGCATGCAGTTATTAGCTCAGGAGCAATAAGAAGTCAGAAAACAGTGGCGGGGAAAGGGCTAAGCCCTCTCTTTCCCACCCCACCTCACCACCTTCTCTGATCTAGATCACCATCAGAAATTGACTTTTCCACTTTAAAAAGGGCTACTGGACTGGAGTAACACCATAAGCAGCATTTAGTTTGGCCCAGAGTTTGGAAATGACTGACATTTTAGTCATCTATCTGTAGGAATCCTGGGAGAAGTTAAACAAAGTGGGGAAATATCACACATATTTCTCAGGAAGGTTTCACACACCTAGAGCATGTTATTGCCATTGAGCCACTTGGGACTAAAATCTATTATACAATCCTCCTTGTGGAATTCTTCATGGAGAGATTACATGGACAAACCCTTCACTTTCTGTATGTGTCCATGGAATCTCTTCCAACATCATGTCACTGCATGAACACAAAATTATTCCATCTTAGAGTACTACCCGTGATAACGTCGGTTCTGGTTTTCAAAAACATGCTTCGCTACAATTAACTGATACACACTCTTCTTTCCCCAGATAAACTAAATATTTAATATCTAAAAGTTAGCCAACATTATGAAGCTCATGACACTGCCAGGAATGCCCTGGCATGCAAAAAAGGAGATAAAACACTGTTGCTGTTTTAATAAATAATAGAGATGATGTGATAAATGACTCTCAAGACATTCAAGCCTTATTTAAAAATAAAATGAGAACAATTATGCCCAACTGAGTCTGCCTCCTGTCATTAGGTTGAGAGAGCTGTTTCCAAACTTGAAGCTAAAATGAAAAGCAATGAAATCTGAGTCTTGATCTAGCCTCTTGAAATATTTGTAAAAAAAAATGAAAATACCTGGGGAAAATCATGATAGAGGTATTATTATAGACTGCTTTCATGAAATGGCAGTGAACATGGACTGTTTATTGATGGGAGGCTTCATTTCTGTCAGTACTGGCTCCAGGTTTTGGGGGAACTTGGGCAAGGTGCCCTCCCTCTGAGTGGGGCCATTTCCTCCTCTGCCCTGATTTCCATTGCCTGTTCACTCAGGTGGGTTTGGTTTGCAGAACACCCATAGGAAGAGTGCATAGCAAACAGAGGCTGATGCTATATTTTGCCTTCATGCTCAGAGAGGGCAATGACAGCTAGGAGGAGCAGCAGCAGGGCCAGGGAAGCCTGGGGAGC
This sequence comes from Rhineura floridana, assembly GCF_030035675.1. NCBI lineage: Eukaryota > Metazoa > Chordata > Lepidosauria > Squamata > Rhineuridae > Rhineura > Rhineura floridana. Next base: position 19,020,761 of record NC_084488.1, on the reverse strand, counting down.
GGCCATGACTCCCTGTATGGGTGAAGACCTCAACAGCTGCCCAGTGATGCCAACCATTGCTGCAGGTCCTGACTCCTGTCAATTTGAATATTATATACATCTTTTAAGAAGAGCAGATGTAACATAGTGGCAAACGGTGCCCCAAACGTCTCTCAGCATCAAACCTGGTGACCTCCAGATATTCTGTATGACACTGCCCATCATCCCTCATCATTGGCCATGCTGCCTGGTTCTGATGAGAGTTGTAATCCAAACCACATGGAGGCACTTGCTTGGGAAAGACTGATTTACAGTATTGGGAAAGACAGGCATCCAAGCTGAGGGAACAAAAAAAATAGAGTTGAAACCCTGTTTTGTGGGCATGGGCATAATAATGTATTTGCCATTGAAAATTTGCTTGAAAAAGAGGAATGTGTGGATGTTCCCATGATTGTTACTTAACCAGCTATTTGTAAACTAATTCCTAAGTGAATCACTCAAAGTTCAGATTTTTTTGTTGCTGTTGTTAAGATTAGCATGCCATAACTGTGGTAGTGCAAAAGTCAGATTCTAAAAAAAACTCCCCAAATGTCACTTTCCAGAAAGCCTGACCTGCCTCTCACCCCCTCCCTTGAGGTTACTTTACTTTACACTTGGTGGCACAAGGTGGTTTGTTGCAAACAATATACTGATGCCAAATGAATGTTTCCCACAGCAAACACATCAAGAGTGAATGACAGATCTGTAACCTTAGAATCTCAAGGGCTTGCACTTTGAAGCACTTCTCAGTATGTGCACATGAGGTGTTTAAAGATGTGCAGCATTTGGTGAAGGAGAAAAAAAATCCAGTGTAATACCAATAAACCCACTTAAAAACATGGCATTTAAACTGCAGCTTCCATTTATTATTTTACTGAATCTACTTAATCTCACTTACTATAACAATTCTGTTAATATGTTTGAGTGCTGGAGGGACGTGTTCTTTATTTGTAAGCTTGATCAGATAGCATAATTATTAAACTGTGAGAATAACATGCAAGGCTGTCTAGAATGTACTGCTGTCCATGAACCGCTTATGTCATGTATAGTGCACATAAGTTGATGTAGAATCCACTGGTTTTCTAGAAATCAGTTTTCAGGGCCAAGAAAGTATGTCACTGTAAACAGTTTGTGACTCACAGCCATCAGGTGCTACAGGCTTTCATAGTCAGCTGAAGTATTTATTGTACAGGAGATTGCAACTAAGTCTTTAAGCCATGAGTAGCCAACATGGTCCCCTCCAAATTTTGTTGGACCATGTATAACACTTTATATGATCAACATGTCCAAGCAGTACACAAAACAGTAAAAAACATACCATAGACAATAAAAGTAATACACACAATAACATAATAGTCAAGTGATATAATATCCATAGAAAAACATTATCTATTGTAACTGATAATCTGCACCATTTATACTAATAGTTTGGGAACGGTTGAGTGAACAGGTAGGTTGAAGCATGCACTGCAAGCATAGCACAGCCTACAACTCCCATAATCCTTGACCATTGGCCATGCCAATTTGGAGGGTATTCGCTCTTGCCAAACACTAAGGGCCTGTCCATATGACTGTATAATCTGCAATGTAATTGCTTTGTGTCCTCATTAATTCACTGTCGTCCATATGAGATTGCAAGCTAGTATGGATTTTCATGTTCACAAATTGTTGAGCTTCAGCTAACCCAGAAAGGACAGGAAGGGGGGAGGCATGAGTTTCAGGTGCCTCCGCTGCCAGAAGAAGCAGAGTTGGGGATTGTTGTGTCTGAGCAGGACCTTGTGGGAGGGGATCAGCTTGCACTCCAGCCAGTTCCCACGGGTAGCACACTTCCCAACGAACAGAGCACACCGCCCCCAGCTGATGCAGAGGACTTGTTGGGAGAAGCTCCAGAGACAGTGCCAGCTCCTCCCTTGCCAAGCAGTTCCCAGGGGGATACCAGTGTGGCACAGCCCCCTGACCTCAAGCCCGTTGCTCAGGAGCAGGTGTCTTCCGATGAGCCATTGGATGCGCGTCCCGTCTCCTCGTTCCCACCGCCACGAGAAACAGACAGGGCAAAGACAGGAATTACGAAGGAGTCAGAGATTACGTTCAAAAACATTTCCTACATAAGCCTGCCGCTCCCAGTAGGGAGTCATTGAGTCAACTTCCTTCACACACTGCAGAGCATGTCTAGAGTATAGTTAGGGATTCTAGTGAGTTAGCACAGGGTTTCCTATGAAGCACAATGCCTTTGATGTATCCATTACTCTAATAAAACGAGATTTACTTGCACCCACACTTCAGCCTCATTCTTCCGGCTCTGGACGGGACACAAATTGGCATTAGAAATACCACCCAAAACCCAATATGCTTTCCTATATTGATAATCAATTGCATTAACATCTGTGTGCTCAGATGAAATGCCACCTATTTCCTGCAATAGGTGGTCCATGGGTGTTCCTTTATAATATGCAAAGCCCCCTGTCTCCTTCCCACCCAATAGCACATCCACAAATCTATGCATGCGTGGTAATTAAAAATAGATGTACATTTCTGTGCTCTTCCGAAACAGTATGTGAAAAGCAAACAACCATTACGGACCAATCATTGAAAAGGGGTGGGCTTACGGGGTGGCCAATGCTAATGGAATTTAGGGGGGGGGAAGCCCACACATATGGATGCTTGATAATCGGGTTTTCACAATAATCCGACCACAAACAGAACATGTATGGATCTCAAGGCCACCAACTGATTATGGAAAATGTAGGTTTTGTGGTTAGGTATGGATGGGACCTAAGCAAGAAACATGCAACATACATTGTTTAAACGATTTAAAACAGTGGTTTTCAAAGTGTGGGTCCTTCTGAAGCTTACCAGGTGTTCTTCAGTGACATTCATAATGTCAGCTTTCTATAATAAGTACCCAGACAGCAATACTTGTCTTCCCAACAGTGCATAGACACAGAGGAATGTGGGACATATTCTACACTCCATTTTCAACCTGCACCATACAACACCTGTGTCCGACAGACTTTACTGCCCCTCTTTATGATCTGACAGGTACCTCAAAATATGTCCTCAGCAAAAAAATCAGTGTCAAAATAGTTATTTGAGAGTAGGAAGTTTAAAAAACACTGGCTTTAGATACGATTATAGTATTGGCTCCATAACAATCATAGGACTATCAACAGCCACAAAGGGAACAGACAAATTTGAATCTATATTTTGAAAAATATATTAAAATGAACCATGCAAAATGTTTCATTTGAGCAGATCAACCATGATACAGTCAACGATAAGCCCTGCTTAGTCTCATTGATCCCAATCAATGAGTTGAACATATGCTTAAATCTCTGCAAATAAAATCTGTGGCACCCATCTGGTAAGGATGTACGCCTTTTCAATACAACGAAAACAGAATAACATTTGTACATGGAACCAACCACAAAGAAAGAAAAAAGGATAATAGCACATGAATGCAGTTAAATGTCTCAGATGACAATGCTTAAGACCACAAACACCATAGCAATATATCTTTCCAAAAAGATTTCTCGGGATCCAGCTGTGCTAAATGACTACCTTGCCTATTTACAAATGTTATGAAGTGGGCCCATAAATTTGCCAAACAATGTTGCACCTCTGAGTACCAGGTTCTGCTCTTTTAGCTTCTCAGTCAGCACTATGAACCATACCTTGGACCACTACCAGTCTTGAACCATAAAGGTTAACCTGCTTCTGTGATCGAGAATACATATGATTCAAATTTCATCCATTTCATTTTTGAATATAAATCTGAATACCAGCTCAGTAAAAGTTAAATTGGGCTTAATTCAAACCAATTGAGTTTTATTTGGATTAAGATCGGTAAAGATACTTGGCTTAATATATGTAGCTTACTGAAATAAAGCACAGTTACCTGGAAGGAAGTTTAGATGAAACCAGGGAGATTTACTGGTAAGTAATGGTTTCATCCAAACTCAAGTTCGTCATAACTTGGTCTCATTGAAACCAATGGAACAACTTACTCACAACTCCCATTGCTTTCTGTGAGACTCAGTCATGGCTAACTTTAACTGGGTTAGAGACATTTGGCTGCATTCAGAACAGACGATCTAATGGAGGCCTCTGCTAATAAAAGAGGTGGAGAAGTAATTTTTGCTGATCTCTTCTTCCTCCTGAAGACCCATGCACTGACTTCTATGCAGTTCGGGGTGTGTGTGTCCCCACCCTCTCCAACAGATTTGGGGGGTGGATTGCAAATGAAATAAGGAACTGGAAAACATTTAATTAGTGGAAGTGCCCTCTGGATCAAAAACTCTTCCATGAATAGAAAAGCACAACTGGATTCAATCCATTGTGTTCAGGGGAGACTTAGATTTTTTTTTAAAAAAAAAATACAAGTACCTGGATTTAATTGGTTTATGGGTCAGTCTGCATGCCTTTGAGTAGCAAAAGGTCTTTTAAAATGAAATATTTGTTCACTAGCTCTCTTTTGTGTACCTGCCAAGAACTTTCTTAAGGGATATTTGTTCTCTTTGCTGCCAGTAGTGTTATTAATACCTAAAGGAGTACAGCAATATTGACATTAACTATTGGTGTGTGTGTTTTTGTGGGGACATTTTAAATAGAATCACAGGTCTCTTGTGCCTTCACACTTAATGAATTCTGCACCAAATTGAATGCATTCTTTGGGGGTATTTAGATTACAGCTGCTAATGAGAAGGTTAAAGACTACAGAATACAGAAAACAAAAAAAAGGTAAAGACTGGGTGAGGTAACTGCTTTTTAAAAAATAATAATCCCATTATAGGTTTGCACGTCTTTAAATTTGTGTGAAATTCATCTGAGAAATGTTACTGATCTTACTGACATCCTGAGAAATTTCACTTATGTCATCCAAGCTATTTTTGTTTCACTTCCAGTAAATTCTTCCAATCACTCCTATAAGAGTCTTTGTGCACTAAATGTAACAAATTAGAAGTATTCTCCAAGATTCAACACTGCAGCCAATATGTTCCAGCCAAAAGATAGGCCTTGCGTTCTACTGAAATAGAATCAGCATCTCTATCCTTAGCTCTGCTGAAAGCACATATTTCATAGAATCATAGAACAGTAGAGTCAGAAGGGGCCTATAAGACCATTGAGTCCAATCCCCTGCTGAATGCAGGAATCCAAGTTAAAGCATACCCAGCAGGTGGTTATCCAGCTGCCTCTTGAAGGTCTTCAGTGTTGGAGAGCCCACCTTCTCCCTATGTAATTGGTTCCATTGTTGTACCTCTCTAACAATTAGGAAGTTTTTTTTCTGATGTTCAGTTGAAATCTGCTTCCTGTAACTTGAGCCCATAATTCTGCACTCTAGGATGATTGAAAGAGATCATGGCCATCCTATATGTGATGACCTTCCAAGTCCTTGAAGAGTGTTATCATATCTTCCCTAAGCCTTCTCTTCTCAAAGTTAAGCATGCCCAGTCCTTTCAATCTCTCCTCACAGGGCTTGTTTCCAGTCCCAGGTTCATCCTTGTTGCCCTCCTCTGAACCTGTTCATGTGCCTTCATCCTTCTTAAATTGCAGTGCCCAGAACTGGACACAGTACTCAAAATGAGGTCTAACCAGTGTCAAATATAGGGGAACTGGAGCTTCATGTAATTCAGAAACTATACATCTGTTAATGCAGCCTAAAATAGCATTTGCATTTTTTTGCAGCCACATCACTGTTTGCTCATATTTACCTTGTGATCAACAACAATTCCAAGATCCTTCTCGCATGTAGCATTGCTGAGCCAAGCATCCTCCATCTTATAACTGTGTATTTGCTTTCTTTTCCTAGGTGCAGAACTTTACAATTATTCCTGTTAGATCCCTGTTGAAGAACTCTCAGAATCACTGTCTATTATCTTTGCGAAATCATGGAGGACTGGTGAAGTGCTGGATGACTGGAGGAGAGCTAATGTTGTCCCTATCTTCAAAAAAGGCAAAAAGGAGGAACCAGGGAACTACAGACCAGTCAGCCTAACATCAATCCGTGTAAAAACTCTGGAGCAGATTATAAATCAGTCAATGTATAAGCACCTTGAAAACAATGCAGTGATTACTAGGAGCCAACATGGATTTATGAAAAACAAATCTTGTCAAACTAATCTTATCTCATTTTTTGATCGGGTAACCTCACTTGTAAACTGTGGGAATGCTGTGGACATAATATACCTCGACTTCAGCAAAGCTTTTGACAAAGTGCCCCATGATATTCTGATTAGCAAACGTGGGCTGAATGGAACAACTATCAGGTGGATTCACAGTTGGCTCCAGAATCGTACTCAAAGAGTGCTGATCAATGGTTCTTTCTCAAACTGGGCAGCAGTAATGAGTGGGGTACCACAGGGCTCGGTCCTGGGCCCAGTGCTCTTCAACATTTTTATTAATGACTTGGATGAGGAGGTACAGAGCATGCTTATCAAATTTGCAGATGATACAAAATTGGGGGGCATAGCCAGGGTCAGTTCTAAAGGGCGGCCAGGTTGGGCACTGGCCCGAGGGCCCCAGAACTACAGGAGCCCCTGAGGGGCCCCTGAGGGGCCCCTGAGGGGCTCTCCGCTCCCCTTCGGTGATCTGTGCCCCCCACGCTCCCCACTTACCTGTCAGCTGGCTTTTTAGCATTGCCCTTAATGAAGATGGCAGCCTCAGCTTCCCTAAGGTACTGAAGCTGCTGCCGCCATCTTAGCTGATGGCAGAGATGTGTGCGCGTAGCACGCATGTGTGCCATCAACAAAGATGGTGGCGGAGGCTTCATTCCCCTTAGGGAAACTGCAGCCGCCATCTTCATTAAGGGCAATGGTAAAGACTAGACAGGTGGGGGGCATGGGGGGGCCACACGGGGGCATGCGCACATGTGGATACATGCGCACATGCGCATACACCCACACACCCACCAGGCGGCCAGGGCAAGCTGATGCCCAAGGGCCCCCGCATGGCTGGAGCTGGCCCTGGGCATAGCTAATACCATGGAAGACAGAAACAAAATTCAAAGGGACCTTGATAGACTGGAGCATTGGGCTGAAAATAACAGAATGCAATTCAACAGGGATAAATGCAAAGTTCTACACTTAGGAAAAACAAACCAAATGCACAGTTATAAGATGGGGGATACTTGGCTCAGCAGTACGACATGTGAGAGGGATCTTGGAATTGTCGTTGATCAGAAGGTGAATATGAGCCAACAGTGTGATGTGGCTGCAAAAAAGTCAAATGCTATTATAGGCTGCATTAACAGAAGTATAGTTTCCAAATTGCATGAAGTATTAGTTCTCCTCAAGGCCTCATCTTGAATACTGAGTCCAGTTCTGGTCTCCGCATTTCAAGAAGGATGCAGACAAACTGGAACAGGTTCAGAGGAGGGCAACAAGGATGATCAGGGGACTGGAAATCAAGCCCTATGAGGTGAGACTGAAAGAACTGGGCATGTTTAGCCTGGAGAAGAGAAGACTGAGGGGAGATATGATAGCACTCTTCAAGTACATGAAAGGTTGTCACATAGAGGAGGGCTGGAATCTCTTCTCGATCATCCCAGAGTGCAGGACACAGAATAATGGGCTCAAGTTGCAGGAAGCCAGATTTCGACTGGACATCAGAAAAAACTTCCTAACGACAATGGAATCAATTACCTAGAGAGGTAGTGGGCTCTCCGACACTGGAGGCATTCAAGAGGCAGCTGGACAGCCATCTTTTGGGAATGCTTTGATTTGGATACCTGCATTGAGCAGGGGGTTGGTCTTGATGGCCTTATAGGCCCCTTCCAACTCTACTATTCTATGATTCTATGAAATTTCATTCTGTTGTTTTCAGCGCAATGCTCCAGCCTATCAAGATCACTTTGGATTTTTTTTTCTGTCTTGCAGGGTATTAGCTATCCTTCCCAATTTTATATGATGTGCAAATTTGATAAGAATTCCTTGCTGCACCTCCTCATCCAAGTCATTAATAAAAAATATTGACCAAGCCCTGTGGTACCCTGCTTGTTACCTCCCTCCACTTTGAGAAGAAACCATTGAGTACTCTTTGAGTATGATTCTATAGCCAACTGGCAAAAGACATGCTTTAAGGCTGATTGGGCATGAGTAAAACATCATAACCATACCTACTGTGCAGCGGTGAGAGTGGCGAAGAAGATCCACTTCTCTGCCACCATTGCATCTACAAGTAACTGTCCAGTGGAGCTTTTCCATATTGTCAGGGGTCTGTTGATATCAACTCCAGGAAATGGAGTTTTAGACCCTTCAGAGGCCCACTGTGAATTGTTTGCAAGGCACTTTCAAGGTAAAGTTGCTCACCTCTGTAGCAATCCTGATACCCCATCCACATCTACTGTAATCCCCAGTGAAGTGTCCAATACAACGTCTGCTGCAACTTCTTGGGAATGATTTCAGTTGATGAGATACACAAGGTGGTTGTTATGATGCAGGCAGCAACATGTCCTCTCGACCTGTGTCCTTCTTGGCTTATTAAAGCTTGCAGAGGGGGGTTGATCTATTGGATCCAGGATGTGGTCAATGTGTCATTGCATGAGGGAGTAGTTCCAGCTGCCCTGAAAGAGGTGGTGATCCGACTGCTCCTGAAAAAGCCCACCCTGGACTCATTGGTTTGCGATAAGTACCATCCAGTGTCAAATAACTCCTTCTTAAGGAAGGTGGTTGAGAGGGTTGTTGTGCAGCAGTTGCAAGTACTCTTGGATGAAACAGATTATTCTGACCCATATGGGAATGAATCACCCTTGGTCGCCCTTATGGATGACCTTTAATGGGAGAAGGACTGGGGAGTGAGACCCTGTCATTCATACTTGATCTCTCAGCGACTTTGGATACCTTGACCATGGTATCCTTCTGGGGTGACTTGGTGAGATGGGTATTGGAGGCACTGTTTTACAGCGGTTCCAATCCTATCTCCAGAGTCATTTTCAAAGAATAGCATTGGGTGATTTTTTTCCAGCCCCCTGGCACTTGTGCTGTGGGGTGCTGTAGGTTACCGTCTTGTCCCCCATGCTGTTTAACATCTATATGAAGCCCTTGGGAGCAGTCATCAGGAGATTTGGGGTGAGGTGTCAGAAGTATGCTGCTGATACCCAGCTCTATTTCTCTGTAACATCTGAATCAGGAGAGGTTGTGCAAGCCCTGGACCGGTTTCTGGACTCGATGGTGGGCTGGATGAAGGCCAATAAACTGAGTATGAATCCTAGCAAGACAGAGGCGCTGTGGGTTGGTGGTTTCTGAGTTTGAATAACTGGTCAGTTGCCTGCTTTGGATGGGGTTGTACTCCCTCTGAAAGAGCAGATCAGTAGTCTGGGAGTGCTCCTGGATTCATCTTTGTCGCTAGATGCCCAGATGACCTCAGTGGCTACGAGTGCCTTTTACCAGCTTTGCTGGTAAGACAGCTGTGGCCGTTTCTGGACCGGGATAGCCTGACCACTATTGTCCATACACTGGTAACCTCCAAGCTGGATTACTGTAATGGGCTGTATGTGGGGCTGCTTTTGAGGTTGGTCTGGAAGCTGCAGTTGGTGCAAAATGCAGCAGTGAGACTGTTCACTGGGGCAGGAAATTGCCAACATGTCACTCCACTGCTGAAATAATTGCATTGGCTACCTATTAGCTACAAGGCTAAGTTCAAGGTGTTGGTTTTGGTGTACAAAGCCCTATACAGGTTGGGACCAGAATACCTGAATGACCGTCTTATCCCTTATACTGTATACCCAGTTAATCATTGTGGTCTGCAGGTGAGGACCTCCTGCAGATACCATCTTATCAGGAGGTCTGTTCCAGACAAAATAGGAAGTGGCACCTACCCTTTCGAATTCCCTTTCCTTACATATTAGATAGGAGCCATCTCTGTTATCTTTTTGGTGCCTATGGAAGACCTTCCTCTTTCAACAGCCTTTTAAGTAGAGACCTTATCCCAGTCTGCATCTGTGTTGGAATTGCTTTTTAATATGTTTTTAAAGATATTTTGTTTTAATGAGTTTTAAGGATGTTTTGTTGTAATATATATTAAAGTCTGTTTTTATTATGTTTTAGCGTGTTTTCCATGCTTTTGTGTGCTGCTCTGGGCTCCTACTGGGAGGAAAGGTGGGATATAAATCTAATAAATAAATAAAAATAAAATTCTACTACTGATGCCCTGGCCCTACGGCTTTTGATATTTATAGTCAATGGACCATGGTATCCCCCTGGGCTGGATCCATGGAATGGGAACTGGGAAGAACTGTGCTATGGTGGTTCTAGTCCTACCTACAGACCGAGTTCAAAGAGTAGTGTTGGATTATTGTCTGTCAGCCGCTGGCGGTTGCTCTGTGGGGTGCTGCAGGGTAACATCTTATTCCCAATGTTATTTAATATCGATATGAAGCTGCTGGGAGCAGTCATTAGGAGTTGGGTGGTAAGGTGTGATCAATATGCTGATGACACTTAGCTTCTCCCAATTCAGTTGTTATTATACTGCCATGAGAGTGGCTGTATACTATAGCCAGCGTGGATTCTCATCCTCAGAGAATAGCATTGGGTCATTGTCTTTTAGCCCCCTGGCAGTTGTGCTCTGGGTGCCTCAGGGTACCATCTTGTCCCCCATTCTATACGAAGCCCTTGGAGCCCTTGGGAGATTTTGGATGAGGTTTCAGCAGTACACTGACGATACCCAGCTCTATTCCTCTGTAACACCTGAATCGGAAGAGGGAGTGCAAGCCCTGGACAGGTGCCTGGACTCAGTGGTGGGCTGAATGAGGGCCAGTAAACTGAGTCTGAATCCTAGCAAGACAGAGACGCTGTGGGACGGTGGTTCCCGAGTTTGGATAATTGGACAGTTCCCTGCTTTGGATGGGGTCATACTCCTTCTGAAAGAGTAGGTCTGTAGGCTGTGGGTGTTCCTGATCCATCTTTGTCGCTGGAGGTCCAGATGACCTCAGTGGCTAGGAGTGTCTTTTACCAGCTGCATCTGGTAAGACTGCTGTGTCCATTGTTGGGAGGACATCGAGACCATTAAAACTCAGAATTAAGGAACATCTTTGCAATTTAAGACACCAAAGAATGGGTGCTCCGTTGGTCAGACACTTTGTTGAGAAACAACATAAGCCAAATGAGATAACATTTTGGGCCATTGAAAGAGTTGTGGGTAATGATAGATTACTCAGCAAGAGAGAGTTATTCTGGATCATTTCTCTGAAACGTCTGGGACCTCTAGGGTTAAATGAGGATCTGGATTTTTCTGAGCTTAAATAAAATAAGAAACAAGGGTTATATATGGTTTACTGTCTGTAACAACTGTATATGCTAGTAAGTCACTGTTAGTACCATCTGGATCAGTTAAATTCACAAATGCAGTGATTGTGCAGGTGAGCTGATTTATATACTTAGTATGGATACTAGCAGCTTTTAAGTTTGTATTCAGTGTGGGGCTTGGATAAAGAATTTGCATTCCTTTGACAGAGCTAAGGAGATATAGCTTCACAGGTCAGTACAGGGCAATGTCTTTGTGTTTTTCTTTGGGGATGAGAGAGTTTTATATATAAGTTGCTTTGTAATCGCTATTACAAGATTTTGTTCAATTTGAGCCATATAGTATGGTTTTATAAGATGCCAGTCTGATAATTAGGGATATATCATAATAGATTTTTTTAAATGTTTCTTGAGTGATTTATACAGAATGTAGTCTCTAAAAGTACTCTGCTCTGTTTAAGACCATGGTGTTGTCTCCACGACATTAATATGAGTTGGTTTGAATGTTTTAGCTCCTAAGGAAGGAAAGTTTTTCCGAAATGCGTAGAGCACTACAATAAATTTTACTCGGCACCAGAGCTTGCCTCTCCTTTTTGCATCCATTTCTGGACCAGGATAGCCTGACCACTGTTGTCCATGCACTGGTAATCTTCAGGCTGGATTACTCTAATGGACTCTATGTGGGGCTGCCCTTGAGGTTAATCCAGAAGCTGCAGCTGGTGCAAAATGCGGTGGCGAGACTGCTCACTGGGGCAGGGTATCGCCAACATGTCACTCCACTGCTGAAAGAATTGCACTGGCTACCTATTAGCTACCGGGTTAAGTTCAAGATTCTGGTTTTGGTGTACAATGCCCTATACAGCTTGGGACCAGGATACCTGAAAGACAGTCTTATTCTGTATATGCCCAGTCGATCACTGCGCTCTGCAGGAGAGGACCCCCTGCAGATACCATCTTATCAGGAGGTCCATTCCTCACAACATAGGAAGTGGACCTTCATTGTAGTGGGACCTTCCCTTTGGAATTCCCTCCTCTTAAATATTAGACAGGCGCCATCTCTGTTATCTTTTTGACTCCTGCTGAAGACCTTCCTCTTTCAACAGCCTTTAACGTAGAGACCTTATCCCAGTCTGCATCTGTGTTGGAATTGCTTTTTAATATGTTTTTAAAGCTTTTTTGTTTTTTTAATGTTTTTAAAGATGTTTTAATATATTTTAAAATCTGTTTTTATGATGTTTTCAAGTGCTTTCAGTGCTTTTGTTTGCCACCCTGGACTCCCAGTGGAAGGAAGGGTGGGATATGAATGAATGAATGAATGAACAAACTATGGATCCATCTGATAATTGTTCCATCTAGCCCACATTTAACTAGCTTGCTAATCAGAGTATCATGGGGCACTTCTCAAAATGTTTGCTGAAGTCAAGATATATTATGTCCACAGCATTCTAACAGTCTGCCAGTCATCCAAAAATGAGATAAGATTAGTCTGGCAGGATTTGTTCTTTACAAATCCATATTGGCTTCTAGCAATCACTACATTATTTTCAAGGTGCTTACACACTGACCACTTTATAACGTGCTCCAGAAATTTCTTAGGGAATGATGTCAGACTGAGTAGTCTGCATTTCCCAGGTTCCTCCTTTTTTTGCCTTTTTTTAAGATAGGGACAACATTAGCCCTCCTTCAGTCATGTGGCACTTTACCCATCCTGCATGATTTCACAACCATTTAGGCACACAAAACATTTTACACATTGTTTTTGACAGAACCTGCTTAGAATTAACCCCTCCAATCCACATTTAATCTTTTTTACAATGAAAAGTGTACTGTTAGTCAGTCTCATCTTTTTAATGTTGATTTGTTCCTTGTATGAAATCAAACATTTCTTTTTTTAATATAAAGGTCTGTTAACATTAATAAACTTGATGATGATTTCTCTCAAATTTCTTATAGGTATTTTGTCTGAGCAAAACTAGAATTGTCACCAAAATTTAACCTACATTCAAAAATTCCACTAACAGTACTCTATGAGCTAACTAATCAGGGTTAAAACTGAACACAGTGTTCCCAAGTGGGGCACTAAGCCTGGGATGGATGGGTTGAAGGCACAATTTTATAAACTAGTCCCACTTTCCTCTTCACCTCTTGCAATCTGGCACAGCTACCCATCTATCTTCCCTGTGCAATAGTGTGGGTCCTTAACTGGACCATTGCAGGGCTGAATAGAATTTTTTGGCTTTAGTTACATCTTTTTTTGCCTACTCCATTCAGTTTGTCACCCACAGTTCATTTAGCTGATTGGCTATCCATTAGTTGACCACACTAGTGGTAAGATACGGTTATGTGGTGGACACCTGGAGTGTGAAAGCATGCTAACCCAACCGACTTTTCATTGCTGGCTGGCCAAATGGGATGGGATGTGGAAAGGGGGTTGTCCTTGGCCTATGCAGGTTTCAGCTCATCAAATACTGACCAGTGAAGATGGGCTGGACCAAACATGCCCCCCTCAGCCTCCCTTTATGATAGGCAGCAATCAACTGTGCAGATGGGCATCTTCTTGGCAAATGCTTTGAGCAAAAGTGGTTTCATCCAAATGGATACTGTCTTCAAAGTCTCTGGAAAGTGCCACACATATCCATTGACTGAGTTGTTATAGATGCCTAATATTGTTAATAATGTTATGACTCTTTATACAACTTTTTGTTTTGTGTTGTTATTCCATTGAAATGGGGAACAATACATTTGGGGCTTCCTCTTCAAGTGAAATTTTATTTATTTATTTATTTATTTATTTATATCCCATCTTTCCTCCAAAGAGCTTAAGGTGGCATACAGACATGGTTAACGCCCTCCCAATTTTATCCTCATAGCAACCCTGTGAGGTAGGTTAGGCTGAGAGACAGTGACTGGCCCAAGGTCACCCAGTGAGCTTCATGGCTGAGTGGGGATTTGAACCCTGGTATCCCAGGTCATAGCCCATCACTTTAACCACAATACCACACTCTGAGGAAAATAAAAAGAGTATCAATAAAAGTAGCAGTATTTCTCAGGGGTGGGTCCTAAGTTTCAAGTTTCTAGGTTGTCAGTAGATAAACTAGATTCAGCATATGTTTGGAGATTCTTCCTCTGATGATGGATCTGAAAATTTTCAAAGAAGCCGAAGGAGTTTTTACACACATATCAAAATTTAAGGGGCTTCTCCACATTCCTGGACAGGGCCTTCTAAATTCACCTTAAATTTTACTTCAGGCAAACTTTGGCTACAATTTGAATGTGCATAAGTTTCCCTTGAGAAATTTTGCCAATCTCATCAAATTTCTGTAGATTTCTCTAAAATAAATCCTACAGATGGACAGTAAGATTCAGGACAGACAAAAGAAAGTAGTTCTTCACACCGTGCATAGTTAAACTGTAGAATTCACTCCCACAAGAGGAAGTGATGGTCACCAACTTGAATGGCTTTAAAAGAGGATTGGACCAATTCATGGATGATCAATGGCTACTAGCCATAATGGCTATGCTCTGCCTCAGAGATGATATGCTTCTGAATATCAGTTGCTGGAAACCACAGGAGGGGAGAGTGCTCTTAGACTCAGATCCTGCTTGCGAGCTTCCCATGGGCAACTGGTTGGCCACTGTGAGAACATAATGTTGGACTAGATGGCCCATTGGCCTGATCCAACAGGCACTTCTTGTGTTCTTATGTAAAGACAATCCAAAATCTCTTAATTTTACACCAGCTTAAAAATAGTAGCAATTCTACTTTGGATGGGCATATCTCACACGGAGTCAATGTCTAGCCTGAGTGGTCAAGGTCATCCTGGAACCCAAGAACATTTCAACCTCAGGGGAATACTCAAACTTGCCGTCCTAGTTGGAGATGGAGAAAGAATCTGTTTTAAATGGATTTATACTAGGAATTTTGTGGTTCCAACCTGATAGAGCTTGGCTCACGTCAGAGTGCCTCTTGTCTTGAGTACCTATTTCCAAGTCACTTGTGTATTTTCTTTAAAAAAGCCTGACTAATTATATAGAAAATTATATAGATTTTATGCAAAGAACATCTGTGAGACAACTAGAAAAGGTCCTCAAATGCAAAGATGTATCATTGAACACTAAAGTCAGGATCACTCAGACCATGGTATTCCCAATTTCTATGTATGGATGTGAAAGTTGGACAGTGAAAAAAATGGATAAGAGAAAATAAACTCATTTGAAATGTGGTGTTGGAGGAGAGCTTTGTATATTCCATGGACTGTGAAAAAGACAAATAATTGAGTGTTAGAGCAAATTAAACCAGAACTATCACTAGAAGCTAAAATGATGAAACTGAGGTTATCATACTTTGGACACATAATGAGAAGACATGATTCATGAGAAAAGACAATGATGCTGGGAAAAACAGAAGGGAGTAGAAAAAGAGGAAGGCCAAACAAGAGATGGGTTGATTCCACAAAGGAAGCCACAGACCTGAACTTACAAGATCTGAACATGGTGGTTTATAACAGATGCTATTGAAGGTCTCTGATTCACAGGGTCACTATAAGTCATAATTGACTTGAAGGCACATAAAAAGAACAACAACAAACAATGCTGTATTTCTGCAGCATAGTTTTATAACCATTTATAACTATTTTAAGTATTTTATGAATGTTTTATACATTTGCATTGTTGTATGTACAGTTTATGTGCTGGTAACTTTGAGAAACCTGGAGTGCATATGTATATAATAAGTGTATAATAACATGTATAGTATTATATGCTATATAATATGCAAGATTGTTAATATTTTTAGGGGAAACTTGGGGAGGGGGAAGAACCTCACTTTCTGTCAAAATTAAGGAAAGAGATGATGTGTTGGACAAGCTTAGGTTTTGACCTTATCTGTCATTGGTCAGTCCTGCAGGTGGAATGTTCAGAAGGGAGGGGGGAGAGTGTAAAAAGGTCTGTTTTTCAGTTGAGCAGGAGACATGAGTTAGGGGTTTCAATGGGAAGCAGTTACGTGGAGATTTATTTATTTATTTATTGCACTTGTATACCGCCCCATAGCCGAAGCTCTCTGGGCAGTTTACAGCAATCAAAAACATTAAAACAAATATACAATTTAAAACACATATTTTAAAAACAATGTAAAACACAATTTTAAAATTTAAAACAACATAAAAACAATTTAAAACACATGCTAAAATGCCTGGGAGAAGAGGAAAGTCTTGACCTGGTGCCAAAAAGATAACAGTGTTGGCGCCATGCGCACCTCATCAGGAAGGTCATTCCATAATTTGGGGTGGAGTTCAGAGTAGAGATGTCATGAGGTGCTCGAAAAGGAAAAGGGTTAAAGAAACACTAATAGACAGAGTTCAAGGAAAGGTTATATCTGTAACATTATAACCATCATGCTTATGTGCCAGCTTTACATGCTCACTTCATAGAAGTACTTTGCAAATAAAAAATCTCTCTTTGTTTTACATTACTTCCTGGATCACTGGAAGGTGGGAGGAGTAATGAGTCACAAATAATATTTGGAACCCATATAGAACTGGACACGCAGATCAAGATATATTGGAGTGGATGTACACTCTGCACAATTGTTTTACCACTCCTCTTTTAGGACAGTCACCTCATGGGCTGTCAGTAACTTCAAAAGCATTACAAAAGGCAAGTGAGGTAGGATAGCTAGTCCCAGTGAGGGGAGAATTGAACTAAGGGAGTGGAACTGGTTTCTCACATCTGGGGTTTTAAGAGGGCTGTAACAGATGGGGATTGGGACAAAGAGGTAGGAAGACCAAGTTCAACATCCAAATTTTCAGAAAAGTCCATCCTAATGCCGAAGGCTTTCCATTGAGGTCAGCGGTACACATATCTGAAATTTCCTAGTTCTAGCCCCAGCAACTTTAGGGGAATACAACGAGGGAAGAATGAGCTGCTGGATGCTTGACTGTTGAAGAAACAAAATTGGATATCACTGAAGGTCACTGTGTTAACGTTTTATATTAGTATTATCATTGCATTGTAAAACATTTCACACATTTTTCTCTTAATGTATTTTTGGTTATGAGCTGCTGTGGGGACTCCTATGCTATAAAATAAATGGTGAGGAAACAAATCCTACAGGGACTTCCAGTATCAAAAATACGGCTATAGGCAATCATCCTTCTTGATGCCTTTTCTGGTCTCTTTAATATCCCCACCCCCATCTCTCACCATTGGGATGCTGACACATTCATCCACATCAGCAGATGTTAATCTCATTCCATTTCCATGTCCTCTTGCTCTGCCGTTCTTCTCCATATAACAAGCCTACTCATTCTTCATCTGTCATATTTTAGTAACTCGCGTCCTCCATGCCATCGTTTCCCTATCTCTGACTTGCAGAGTTCTAATTGCTTCCCTGCCTATCAAGCTGTCCTCATTCCTTACATCTTTCTCTACTGTTCTGCTCCCATTAAAGTCTCTGTCATTCTGCCCTTCATCTCTTCCTTGATTTGAATACCTATATGATTGGTTAAATGCATTTTTAAGTCCAGCAATTTAAAAAAAAGATTTTTTTAACAAGGACATGGAATAGGTTTTCACGTAAAATTAAAGGTGCTGAAAAGTTAGCAGAGCTCCTGAAGTTTAATTGTCTGCCTCCTAGAAAGTGACGGTTAAAGGCCATGGATGGAACTACTGAAGCAGGACCAACATATAAATAAAAAAAGAAAGAGAGACAGACAAAGGTACTTTTTAGGCTAAGAAACCAGGGAGATAATGCAGTGAGAGTTAAAGACTTAAAAAAAAAATCTACAAAATTGCCAAATGCAGTAAGAAACAGGATTCCCCTGCCTTTAATAATTGAGGAGAAAGGAAAATTAGGCAGGAACATATCATATGGGCAAAGGTATCTAATTAACTTTATTTTATTTAAAATAAATTGGAATCATGTTCCAATCTGTTAGATCTTTGGGAATTTGAGCGTCCGGCATAACATACAAACAGCCTTGATTCTTCTACACTTTCTAAACGACTGGGAGAACACACAAAGTTGCTTTACACTGGGGTCAGATGGTTGATGTATCTATCACTCTCCAGCAGGCATCAAAGGATCCTCATCAAGGGATCAATCCTTTTAACAGGAAATGCCAGGGACTGAACCTGGGACCTTCTGCATGCAGAACGTGCATACCACACACACTTGACCACTGAGCTATGACATCACTATAGCCAACCAACTGAAGTTTCGGACTGAAAGGCTAGTCTCTCTAGTCCAAATGGCTTTTAGCTCCGGCACCTTTCATTGTTTCTTAATTAACTTATCTTAAATGTCTAGTTGTTTAGCAGAGTGATTGACAGGTGCCTCCCATATGTATAGGGTTGTCAGATCAGAAGTGTCCCAAACCCTGAGATTTCAGGGGCAGGCCCTAGAGATGTCATTAAGCACGATATGTTAAGCATCAGCCATGATTGCTTGGAGCATACCACCCAAACAAACAAAAAATATCTAACTGGAAATTAAGATAGAAATCTTAACTAACTGAGTGTGGCCCCAGGTTCAACTGAAGTGACAGAATCATTCCTTCTCACCTGTTTAGGGATTCTGGGTAGGGAACATTTAATTTAGGCTACTTGCTTCTGGCAAGAAGGGTTTCCCTCAGGCCAGCCCAGTCACCAGAAGGCCATTGTAGGGAGAAGGGAGCCTAGAGTTATGGAGATGTTAAATAGGAGCACTTAGGAGTAAAGATGGATGCCCCTGAGGGCTGCAATTCTAAAAAGCAGTTACTAAGGGACTAAGCCCCATAGAACTCAACAGGACTTACTTCTGAGTAGATAGGGTTAGGATTGTGCTGTTGGTAAAGCTTGATTAGGGATCCTCTGCAAAGATATCCATATCAAAAGCAGAGTTGGCAACCCTCTGCCTGGAATGCCCTGCCCCTGCCTTTTAACATGGCTGCTCCAAACTTCTTTACATATTTGACCCTTCACTGCAGAGAGAGATTTCAGAAATGAGTAAGAGTTAACAATATTCTCTAAACTTTTCTGCTCGACCTTTGGGCTGCTATAAATTCACATTGACAGCCAACCTAATTCCAGAGTGTAATAAGTGACAGAGAGAAAACACACATGGTTTGGTCTACATTCACAGGTAATAGCTTGGGAACAACAGCAATTGAAGCCACACTTCCCAGTTTGTGAATTCTCTTTTACCACAACTGGGCAAGAAAAAACCATCATGCAAACAACAAGGCACATCAGCAGTGGGTTTAAGGGGGTTGAGCTGAGCGCATGGAACCACTGTTGTTGCTTCTATGGATGTAAGGGAGTCAGGTCAGAGGTAAATGAAATGCAAATTGAAATAAAAAAACAAAAGACAGTGATGATTTCCTAAATGCAATACCATACCAACCACAACAAGACTCCAATGAGTAAGACAGAAAATTCAGCATCCCACAACCAATCAGGGTTCCCAACCAAATACCAGAATTAAAAAAAAAACTGGTAGCCAATCAGCCAAGGTCACAGAAATCCCCATACAGCACAATCTTGCCCGGTGCCTGCAGATAGTGCAGAATGCTGTGGCATGATTGCTGACATGAGTGTGACCCTGTCAGCACATAACTTTTTCTCTGAAATCTGCAATGGTTGTCAATTTGCTACCAGGCCAAGTTCAAGGTGTGCTTTCCATGGTACGGGTGCCACATAGTACTTATTCTGTTCTTATAAGAAATCTATCCTTTAGTGTGGCAGCACCTACATTTTGGAACTCCCTGCCTATTGACATTAGAAGGTGCCTTCATTGTGCTCTTTTCAACACCTGCTAAAAACATTTTTTGTTTAAGCAAGCAGAAGCTATTATGCTTTTTATCTGTTTTTAACTCATTGTTGGTTTCATTGTTTTGAATGTTTCTGAATACCTGTTCTTAACAATTTTTGCCAATAATTTTAATCATTTAATTCCTTCTGTAAACCGCTTTGACTTTCTTTTACAATAAAGTGGTGTATAAATGTTGTAAACAAAATACATAAATAAATTTTGGAGTCACTGTGGCTCTTGGGTATCTTTCCCTTTTTAGGAACAAAGGAATCTGCCTTGTACCAACTCAGGCCATTTGGTACTACCCAGCTCAATACTGATGACATGGACTAGCATTGGCTCTCCAGGATTCCAGGCAATAGTCTTTTCCAGAGATTGGATTTTGGACCTTTGTATGCAAAGCATATGCCCTACTACTGAGCTACAGCCCTTCCCGTTTAAAAATTCTTTTAAAATTGCTCTTTTCAATGCATTAATGAATTTACAACATACCTAGGGCAGATCCACACCATGCATTTAAAGCACATTCGGCATACAAGCCTTTTAGGTTGAGACCTATCCCAGTCTGCGTCTGTGTTAGAATTACTTAATATGTTTTAAAATAATGTTTTTAACCCTTTTTTAAAGTTGCTTTTTTAAAAATGTTGTTAACGCTATTTTGTCTTAATGTAAAGATCTGTTTTTATGATGTTTTAAATTGCTTTTGGTGCTTTGTTTGCCGCCCTGGGCTCCACCCTGGGAGGAAGGGTGGGTGTAATGAGAAATCAAAATATTGAGGATTTTTAATCTTTGATTCATCTCAGTGAACCAGAGTTTGAAAAGGCCTGCAACAGCAAAGATTCCTGGGAGACAGCCCCTCTGTGACCTCTGAGTACGTATCTTGCAATGCCTGAAGGAATAGACTTCCTGACTCATGGAAATTTGGGATTTGTCACCCAGTAAGAATAGGTGCTCCTTTCAAACAAAGGAAATGTTTATGATAATCTAGGCCATCAGGAGGAAACAGAATAGCTCCTTTCAAACTAGGAGGTGTTGGGCATTTCTAAGCCTTTGGAGAAGACAGGATAAACTTCTGTCAAACAAAGAAACTGTTTTACACAAGGATTATGATAATCTTAACCTTGAGGAATCTTCAGGAATCTACAGCAGGAGATCACACCTATTATCTGGAAACTTATCAGGAAATGAGCGGGTCCACATCCTCCTGGAGACATTTACTTTGGGTTTACTTTGGGGTCAGTTTTAGTTAGGAAAAGATATAAAACATGAGGGGTTGAGAAGGGGAGGGGTTGTGCCTCTTCTGGAGGGCTCCAGCTGCTGCTTCACTTACCAATGTACTCTAGCATCTTTGGGACAAATTGCAGAGCTTCAGAGCTAAGGATTGGGTGAGATCTTTCAAAACTAGCGCTGGTTACACAAGGGCAGAGCTTTTGGCTCATTGGACTAGATACGAAAGGTCTCTCTCAGTTTTAGGCTTGCAGCAACTCTCCAGCAGAGCTTGGAAAAGTTACTTTTTTGAACTACAACTCCCATCAGCCCCAGCCAGCATGGCCACTGGATTGGGCTAATGGGAGTTGTAGTTCAAAAAGTAACTTTTCCAAGCTCTGCTCTCCAGGAAAGGTATATGCATCTATCTGGGCCTTTTTCTTTCCTTTTTTCTTTCTTTCTGTGTGGGTGAGCTTAATGTGAAAGTGTTTATAGGGCTAGTCTCTTTGCTTTAGTCTATCCAGTGTTGTTGAATAAATGAATAATAGTTAGAAAGCTGCTCATTGCTAACTGCAACTGTATACTGCAATATTTTCCCTTGTTCCTTCTCTTAATAAAACCACTCTTTATTTTACTTTCAGTGCATGTGTTATTGGGTTAAGGGTAAAATTATACATGCTCTGGGGGTGACGTGCGGCTAACTCCAGCAAAAAGATCCTGCTGCTCTCTTTTGGGGACTTGGATTTCTAGTGAGCTACGCTGATGAGGGAGTTCGAGGTCCTGTCGTAACATGGGATACAAATTAAATAATAAATAAATAAATAAATAAATAAAAATACATTTGAATCACATGAATCCCACCACAGAATCATGGGAACTGTAGTTTCTTAAGTGTGGTGGGAACTATAATTGTGAGGGGGAAACTACACTTCCCAGGATTTTTTGGGAGAAGTCATGCACTTTAAATCTGAGTTGAATGTGCTTTAAAAGTATTGTGTGAATCTGCATCACTTCATAAACTTTGCCTGCATATAAATCATTTAAATTATTTTTAAAATACAAATAAGCTACAAAGGTTTCTGGGTGACCATAGGCTACTCACCATCTCTCAGCCTAATCTGCCCCTCAGGGTGAAAACAATAGAGGGAGACCATGACCACCCCAAGCAAGAAGGGCACACTTAAAATGTAGAGGAAATAACATATAGCCATAGTGTGAAATCAAATACATATCAAGACATAGTATGAAGAAATATTTATACAAGCATGACTGTCAGAGATGTTTATTATTTACAAAACATATAAAGATATTTATAGTGCAATCCTATATGCATGTTTACTCAAAAGCAAGTCTCAATATATTCAATGGGGCTTACTCAAACAGGGAAACGTGCACAGGATTCCAACCTCAAGTGATAAGGAATGTCACTCACCCAACCCAAAATTCAGAATCATGCCACTTTAAGCTGTTTTGCAGCTTTTTTATACTTGTTTTATGGTTATTGGATTTTAAATGGATTTATTTCTTGTTGTGAGCTGCCTTGGTTTCCAACCTTACCTCACAGGGTTGTTGGAAAGATTCCATATACACACACACTGGAGATGTAAAAATACATACACCCTATATAATAGTTTATTGTCAAAACCAGTTGGTCATTACAGAATTTTTTTAAAAAAATAAATAAATATTAGTTTCCTACCAAATAAAAGCAGTCTTCTTTGGATGAAGGGAGGGTAATAAATTGTTTCGAATAACAATTCTTTGTAAGCCCTGCCTAACTGCTTTAAAACACCAACAAAAGGTTTTTTTTAGGGAGAGAAAGATTTACAACACAATCCTTTGCTATGTTCACTCAAAAGTCTGATTGATTTATAGCACAATACTAACCATGTCTACTCAAAGTAAATCCTACTGAATTTAATGGGATTTATTCCCAGGTATGTGGGATTAGCATTGCTGCTTTACTCCCAGAAGAGTGAATATAGGATTAAAGCTTCATATTGGGAAGGTTTTCAAAACAGGCTATAAATTAGACAAGTAAACTGCCCTCTTAAAAAGCCCAGTAAAATTTTAACTTGTTTGATACCTTATAATTAGAAAAGTATAAGATATTGTAATGGCATCATGAGCTGCAGCATGTACATTTTTTTCAAATTTCTGTTCAAAAATTATTTGAAAGATAAAATGTATAATATGCTATTTTTGCAAGTAAGTAAAAGAACTGCATGTACACTTTTATTATAATCTTAATAACTGAAAGTGTTTACTATGTTTGCCTACCAAGATCCTGCTGTGATCTTCAGTTCTCGATTTCCTGGTATATTATTGTATATTTTATGGAGCATTTCATAAATACATTCCTGAATTGGTCTTGGGATTGTTTATTTGAATGTAGTATGATGTCACAAAGAAAATGGTCATGATACATAACCAGAACAAGAAAAAGGGAGAGCACAAAGAAATCCCTGAACAAAGAAAATTAGAAAACAATACAAAAGTTCTGGGAAAAAACCCAATACAATAGAAAATGTTCAACTCTGCTTTATAATTACAGATAATCAAGTATTTTAAAACAAACAAAATATCAGTGACACAGGACTGAAAAGCACTCTACCAGTTGCATCTTAACAAATATGGTCTTCATGATTTTGTATTTATTAATTGTATTCCTGACCATCTGCATCGGCCAACTACAGTGCTACCAAATTCTCCTGCACTGCACTTATATGTCACATTGAATTTCTGTAGGGGGAAAAATGGAAAAGCGAATAACATAATTCTCACCTTAATACTGGTGACTGGTTGTATGGAGGAAGGGGTGTTCAGGAAGTTTGTTGATCGTAGGTTTGTGTTGTATATTTTAAAACTAAAACAAATTTAAAAGAAAACTAAAATGTTTAAAAGAAAATACTTTGATCACATTATGTTAATTGATATCCTTATATAAAGACAGATAATGATAAACATAATAATTACAATTGCCACATGCCTTTCAACATTATAGTCTTCTTCAGTGGCATAAATAATAAATTAACAATTCCACAGTCAGATAGGACAATTTAGGCTTGGTTAGACCAAAAGCAATCTCCTTGTGATTTTTTAGATAAACTTATCAATGGAAACCCTCCACTCTCCAGACTTTCTAAATCTGAAAAAGTGGGTGTAATTCCAATTCCAAATGGTTTGGTGCAAGTCCCTGAACGTGTCCATCAAGTACATGTTCTAATGTCTTTCTATAAGCAGAGTCAATTAAGACTGCAATTAGTAATGAGCTCAAAATTTTTGGCAGAGTTTTCTTCCATTATTTGTTGAGTGGAAGGGCAAAAAAAGTCCCCCTCCCAAACTGGGGAGGGACCAGAGAATTTTAGTGAAATTTGGGGTGGGGGTTGGCTTTTACCTGCCTAAATATTAACATTCAAGGTGGCCATGAGGTGTTTTCTCCTTTAACTTTTTTTTAAGCCTTGCATCACTCTCTGTAGTCTCTGCAGCATCCCTTGCTGACTATGCTTCCTGGAAAACCCATTGAAGAAAGCATAACGCAATGTCCCCCTCCCCGACATTCCACAAAGTGTGACTAGCCAAGGAGGCTGCAGAGATGTCAAAGAATGGTGGGAAAGCTTTAAAAAACAAACATTGAAAGGAATAACATTCCTTGGCTACATCATCATAATCATTTCCTACCTTTCACCAGTACAGCCCAGAGTGGGTTACAGAAATTTAAAATACAGTATTAAAATCAATTAAAACACATTACATACACAGGAATAGGGTGTGTCCTAAAAACATACATCTCAAGTGCCAGTGGCCGGGGTAAAGAGGTGCATCTTTAGCATTTGCTGAAAACTGTACTGTGCAGATGCCGGACACACCTCTGTAGAGAGGGAATTCCACAACTTAGGGGATGCCACAGAGAAAGCCCTCTTTCAGGCCACAAATATATGAGGGTGGCAGAACTGCCAAGAAGGCCCCATCTGCTGATATGAATATCTGAGAGGGTCTGTAAGAAAAGAGGCAGTCTCTCAGATATTTGGGGCCTAAGTCATTTAAGGCATTAAACACTAATGTGAGCACCTTAAATTGAACCAACGCAACTGTTTTAGAACTGGGCTTATACGGGTTCTAAAAGTAACCCCAGTCAGTAATCTGGCCGTTGCATTTTGACCAGCTGAAGTTCGAATAGTCTCCAAGGGCAGCTCCACACAGAGCACATTGCAATAATGCAATCTGGAAGTTATGAGAGCATGAAATACTGTTGTTAAGTAATCTCTGTCCAAAAGGTACCAAAGCTGGCGAACCAGGCGTAGCTGGAAATAAGCACTCCTAGCCAATGAGGCCACCTGAGCCTCCAATGACAATGTTGGATCGAGGGATACCTCCAAGCTGCGAACCTGCTCCTTCCAGGGGAGTGCAACCCCATCCAGAACAGGCCATCTTCCCATCTCCTGTACTCAAAAACATGGAGCATGGAACACCTCTGTCTTTTCGGAATTCAGTTTCAGTTTGTTGGTCTAGATTCAGCCCACTGCTGTCTCCAGACACCTGTCTAGCACCCTGTAAGGTTTTTGAGGCAAACACCAAACCCTCATACCCCTTGAATATTACAATGAAATTCTCTTACACCAAAAGTGGCAAAAAAACCCACCACTCACTGAAGATTTTCTTGAAATGGGATGGGAGTACAGCGCAGCAATAGCTGCCATCTTCTGTACATGCCTATCTGGAGGGAAGTCCAACTGAGCTCTGGTGCTGTTGGATTTCTTGGGTTTGCTGAATTTGTCCAGAGAAAGGCTTTGAATATTGGGTTTGAGACTGTTATCATGTATGTGCCCATGGGTATTGCAGCTGGTAGCAAATGTGTAAGTTTTGCTTACTTGGAAGGTTTTGCTTACTGAACCTGACAGTTTTGGCTTTTAAAGAAGAAAATGGGGAAAGTGTTCAATTTTTTAAGGTTAAAAAAAAAAAGGATTCCTCTTAAAGACAAAATCAGCAGCTACACTGGTCTCATCCACTGGCTAGCCAGCATCCCTAGCACTCAATGCTTCAATGAAAGCTGAGGGGTAGATACCATGTGACAATGTCTCCTGTGGGACCTTTTCAGATCAGGATGCACAGATGCCCAGGGGAGGCTGCAGAGCTCTGGAGAAAGCATCTTAATGGAAAGAAGTAAATGCACACAGGACTTATGGCTGTCTCACACCGATAAGGAAAGCTCAGCCCTGCACTAACCAAAATTATAAACACTTTTCTGAGAAAGAGGCAGAAAAATGAAAGCCTGCTTTGCAGGGGAATTTTGAGAAACTGGAGGACAGTACAACACTTATTTTTGTTGCTTGAGGATGTGGCTTTTCTCATTGGTTGCCCTGTGTTGAGTGCAACATCTGGTTTCATCCTCTGCAACTCTAAATCAGCTATAAGGTAGAAGAATTAGAGTGGTCCCATTAACTCAACCTTGCAGGGGATATGCCATATTTAAAAAAAATAGAGAAAGGCATTTATTTCAAAGTGCTGGGCAAAACCAGGAAGTATTAACCTCTTTTCAGGCTATGAAAAATATTCACTAATAGGCAAAACAACCCTTGCAGTTTAAGAAAGTACCTAAGGCCAACAGATATTTCTATCAAACTGCGCTAATATTTGTAAAAATGCAAACACAATTTGGGTTGGTCTTTGACAGTCCAGTCCACTTCCTGTGTAGATTGGAAGAATTTGGAAAGACCAAACCAAATTGAGTTTGCATTTTAACAAATTTGTAGGGCAGTACAATATCTCAGATAGGAGGTCAAGTCTCCTGCTCCCCTGGTGCATTCACTATAGCTGGCCAATTTCCCTGCTTCTTAAAGTTTGATAGAAATATCTGTTGGCTATAGGAATGTTCTTAAACTGCAAGGGATTTTGTTTTTGCTTATTAGTGAATTTCTCTGTTTTTTAACCCAGGAGATTAAAAAATGGGATCCTGTGCAAGTTTGCTGAGAATGGATTTATTATTTGCATGCTTATTGAGTTCAGTGGGGTTTACTCCTATGCAATCATGCTAAGATAGGTGAAACTGAGTTGGGGGAGGAGCGGGAAGGGGGAGAGAAGGGGAGGAAGGATAGGGGTAGGAAGGAAGGGGAGGGGGAGAGGGAAGGGAAGAAGATTGGCTGGGTGGGCACTGGGCAGAGGAAAAGCCCCTTTCCTTTCTAAAAGGAAAACATTTTGAACAGTGTCATTCTTTTTCAGGGTTTCCCCAACCTTTTTATTCTACAGCAGGCACATGTAGTCTCCCACCCAAATCTAAACCAAAGCTATCCCTGGCCACATCGTTACCAGACCCTTATTTCACTTCAGACAATCATAGCTTCCGGCAAAGAATCCCTATTCCCCTCACAGAGCTACAATCCCCAGAAGAAGGGCTGACTGTTAAACCACTCTGGCCACTGGAGCTCTGTCAGGGGAATAACAACTCTCAGCATCCTTCACAAACTACACTTCCCAGGATTCTTTGGGAGAAGCAATGGCTGTCTAAAGTAAAGTAAAGATGTAGCATGGTTATGGCCCCCTGATTAGGCAAACTAAACAGCTGTGAGTCTGACTTTTAGAACACTGACTGGTGGTTCTTACTAAGCATGCCCACTTATTGTTGAGCCCCAGTTACTCCAAACACCTCAGAGCAAGTGGGCAGAGGAGGATGAGGCTTCTGAGAACCTTGAGGGAGGGGGGAACATTATCAATCTCTCTGAACACTCCTCCGGGTGGCTTAGAGCCTGTTCCACCTGATAGTGTCTTGCCACCTGCACGCGCCAACTCCAACCCCCCAGGACATCCTGCTTGGACCTTCAAATGTTTCCCCACCAACTCGCTCCCTGCCCCCTGCAGTCGAGCCGGCTCCTAGTGAGCCTGTACTGTTCGATGAGCAGGAGGAGCTCCCCCCCTTCGCCCTGTGCGAGACGACACAAGAAGTGGTTCGGTCAGAAGGAGGGTCTTTGAAGGAGTCAGAGATTACGAACGAAGACCTTTCCTACTTAAGGCAGCGCCCCTTTGATTGGGGTGCTGAGTCAACTTACTCCATACGCTGCAGGGTATGCTTAGTTAGCATAGTTAGCACCAGTAGTGAGCTAGTCTAGTCAGGCCTATGAGACGCACTGCCTTTGATGTAACAGTGACTCTAATAAAGCAAGAATTATTGCCAGACTTGCCTCCCAACTCCTATGTCAAACTCTGGGCAGGACACTTATACTCATGCCAGAATATGGGTCAAGGTCAGTAAGAGGATTACAGGTATTGTGTGAACATGGCTGATTTTTAATTAATTTCAACAAATTAGGAGACACCTGACAAAAAAGTCCAACAGGGGTCTGGATTCCCCCCCCCTCTTGTTTTACAGTTTGAACTCTCAATTCTCTCTGACTGTTGTGTGTATCACCATGAAAACTTAGAGGGTTGTTATGCAAGTGTTTCTGAGTTCAGGACTATAAGTTTTGTAAAGTTTTGTTTTCAAATGAGTTTATGGGAAGCAGCAGACTGCCATGGGGTATTTTCAATTTAACATTGCAGAATGCGAAAAACCCATGCTGGCTATATTATACAGCCACTCCCGTGGCTGTACAATGCAGACACACATAATTTGTAAACCTGTAGTAGTCACAAACAGGAAATAATTTTCACTTTTCTCAGTCTCAGTGGTGTAATGCTACTGGACATCAATGTTACAAATTTTCATAAGACTGACAAGGCACACCTCTCTTGGCAATCTTTCTAGTTTGAAAAAGTGAAGGATTATAGCAATTGCTACTTTGGGGACAGTGCAGAGCAGTTCTAGTAATTGATAGACACAAAAAACACCAAAGACAGTTCACTGAATAGGATGAACAGGGTAAAATATAAATAAGATCTGTTAACCCCATCAAAAGCATCTAATGATAAGTTTTCTGCAGGGCAAATACCATTTCTAACACTTTCAAAACATTCACAGCTCTTCTAATAAACTCCATCTGGTCTGTAATAATTATTTCCTTCTGGTGTTAGAAAAGCACTAGATAAAAGCTTTCCATATCTATGTTTAATAAAAATATAAGACCTCTATTCAGCAGTAGGCAAAGACTTGGATCCGGAGATTTTCTTTCATAAGTGGAAGGCACTTCCATAAGGACATAAAAGAGCCTGTTGGATCATGTCAATGGCCTATCTAGTCCAGAATCCTGTTCTTGAATGGGTAACCATCTGGATGGGGTTCATCAATTTCTCCTTCCCCAGGGGTCATTGTGCCTTCTGGATCATTATGCCAGGGGGGCTGGAGCTGTAGGAAATTGGTTACATACCTCTGTGCAAGTGTAACTGCTTGCCCCCTGCCCAAGAATTGTATCTTTGGATCCTGGCCCAAGATTTAATTTACTTCAATGAATAAAGGCAACTATGCCCCCTCAGTTTCTTCTTCTTTCCCCATCATCTCCTTATGACAATGTGCAAAACCAGAAGGCCTGTTTGGGTTATAAGCCATTATCTGAGAAAATCTTGAAAAGTCTTCCACCTGTCATCATTCAACCCTACTGCCAAATCTTGTGCTTATTCCCCAGATCATTCCCCCTAAATTTCATATGGAAGTGTTTAGCCTGGGATTTAATATATTGCTTAAAATAATAAAAATTGTACTTTTGAGAATTTCTGTAATTAATGTCTTACTTCATGACTAGTTGGATGTTCACCTACTTATTCAGGAGCAATATGGATCAGAAGTGGTGAGTCTTTATATAATACATGGGCAATTTATGCCTGCAGGATTAGACATCTGGAGGACCAAAGGTTCTCCACCCCTGATTTAGGGTTTTAAGTTAAAAAAAAAAAACCTTGTATCAGGCCCAGAGAAATAGTGGCAACCTATGGGGTTGGTTTAGTATCATATGTCTACAGCAACTGTAGTGTACTGGTAGGAATAGTGTTCTTGGACCAGGGACACTTGAGCCTTATTTGGGTGTTCCATGAATGTGTAGCTTCTACACATGAGCAAGGTAAGCAGGAAGTAGTACGATAAGCGTCATCCTCTGGGTTGAGGGCAACTAATTGAGGGCAATGATGTGAACCAGCAGTCCTCCTCTACTAACGGAAGCTCCCAGCACAGTTTAGAACCCTGGCAATACAGAATTCTAAATTGTGCAAGGAGCTTCCATGAACAGAAGAGGGTTCCTGCTTCACACAATCACCCTACACAAGCTGGAGGGTAATGGGAATGGTTATGCAAGGTGCAGAGCTTAGCACACTTGTCTCTGCTCACCCTGCTTGCGTGAAAAAATTACATGTGCGCAGAACATCCAAATGAGACTTTGTATTCAAATCCCTAATCACATGAAGCTCACTGGATGACTTTGGACCAGTCACACTCTCTTAGAAGAAGAGAGCTCGGGGGTAAAGCTCATACTTTTCACTCAAGTAGGTCCCAGGTTCAATCCCCAGCATCTCCAGGAAGGGCTAGGAAAGGCTGCCATCTAAAACCATGGACACTGCCAATGCAGATAATGCCAAGGTAAATGGCCAATGAACTGACACTGTAATGCTGCTTCCTATCTTCCCAACATACACCTATTCTATATCAAGCCGCAGAATTCCATATCGATTGAAGTTTCCAAATCGTTTTCACAGGCAAGCCGACAACAAACACTTTACAATGGCAACATCTTGACATCACCAAGGCATGGGTGGCAGTGATCAGAGCTGCAATCCTATACCATTTGCCTAGGATTGAGCTTCATTTGCCTCAATGGGACTTACTTCTAAGGAGACAAGTATAGGATCTATTGGTAGGACTCCATATTCTAGCAGAGAGCAGAACCAGCACGCTAGCCAAATGTAGCAAAAGGGGCTCTGGTATTATCCCTTACAAATAAAGCAAAAAGCTGGCTAAGAATCATAATGCAAGTCATGCCACCCTTTCCGCTAGGTGACTACTTCATTCAGCTTCATTGCAATTCTTCTCCAGCAGATTCCTCTGAAATTTCTTTCCTCCCTGCACCCCCATAGCATACACTTTAATTAAGGTTAGATGCAATGAGAGCAATTAATAATCTGGAAATTAATTGCTAAATCATGATTAGGAGATGGCTACTAGGAAAGGTTATAAATTAAGTCTTAACTGCAAAAGCAGTGACTGATTAGCTATAGTTTATTTATTTTAAATGAAGGGATAAAAAGGGAAAGAGACAAAGTTCTGGTACAGTAGTTGATAAAGATGGATCGAGTACTGAAAGATGATATAGAAAAATGAGCATAGAATTGTGTATGCTAAGATGTGGAGAGCAATGAGAAGTTAACATTCCTAGGAATGGATATCCTGCACTGGACATATCCAAACATTATACACTCCAGTATTTGACAGGTCCTTCTTGTGTGCTTGTGTAGCACCTGTAATTTTCACACCAGCAACTGCATCAATTGAAGTTTCAACTGAAGCTGAACACTGTTGCACACTTAGGGATGGATAAATCTATAAATGTCAGTTTCAGTTGTTTGTTTTTCATTCCTAAATTTGGCTCTTCACATTTCCACATCAGTGTGTGATTTGTGTTTTTAAAAAGTCCTTATTAAAATTTATCAGCATTTTAGTGCAAATGTCTCCTAATATGCACATGTTCGTATGCAATTCTGCCCAATATGCACATTTTTGCAAAGTAATTTTCACTGATACAAAGATTTTTGTATTTTACTTTCACTACTATATGCAGTAGTGCAGTGACAAATTCAGAAGTGCAGGGTCCCTTCATGATAGTCATGCCACGTCCCCTCACAGCCATGTTCACTCGTTGCTCTCCATTGACATCTCCACACTCCTTAGTTCTTTGCATGTGCAACAACAGATACTACTTCTTCCCATGTGCAAGAACAGATATTTCTAGGAACTAATCAGCATGAAAGAGGAGTGTGTTAGTTACTGAGAAGAGTCTTCTCAGTGGCTGACATACCTCCTTTCCCTCTGATTGGCTCCAATCCGCAGGAAAGGACAAGGAAGCATGTTAGAAGACTTCTTAGTGGCCAACACACTCACCTTTCATGCTGATTGACTCATAGGATCCTAGAGACACAGGGACCCTGCTGGGACCCTGCTCTCAGAAAAGAAAAGGGTCTAAGATCCCCTGAGACCCTGGACCACTACACTGCTGACTATATGTATGTACATGTTTTGTACCCATTACTCGGCTGAAGAGCTGCAGAATTTGGAGAAGTGTGAAATTTCAAAGCATAACTGTGTTTTCATTTTTGTATTGTTTCAGCAATGCAAATCCAGTATGTTTGCCTTTAAATGTGAACTGAATCAAATTTGTCCCACATTCCTATGCATACTCTACTCAGGCTGCAATACTATATGCTGTTACCTGGGAATTAGCCCCATCAAATACAGTGGCAGGGTTAGCTGCACTATTAGACAGAGTGAGATGCCCACCTCAAACAACTATAGGGTGGTCATATGAAAAGAGGGACAGAGCTGCTGCATCTTTAATATTTATTTATACAAAAGACTTATAACCTGCTTGATCAAAAAAGCTCTCCAAGCAGTGTACAAATAAAACTGGAGATAAAACACAGGGAAGATCCACAGCCCAATTAAAAACATATACACATAAAACCATCACCATTAAAAATGAAGATAAAATCAATGACACTTTTAAAACAGATAAATGATTATGTAGAAAAGATAATTTCAGCAGGTATAGCTTCTTGAGAAGCTACACCTGCTGAAATCCCCTATACAAGGGGATTGACTTTTAAGAAAACATGCACAGGATTGCAGATAGTCACTTATAAATAGTCTGCACCGATTTAAAAGCAGGAGTGTTTTTTCTTATTATTACTTTGACTAAAATACTAGAAAAAACTTAATTGTCCTACAATATATTCTCTGCAGTTTAATATAAGCTTCATTGGATACTGCATGTGCATTAGTAATGTCTGAATGTTACATTCAAATGTGGTGATGCCATTGTTGTACAATGCAGTCATATTTCTACATCTTCATTATTATTACATTC
This sequence comes from Rhineura floridana, assembly GCF_030035675.1. Classification (NCBI taxonomy): domain Eukaryota; kingdom Metazoa; phylum Chordata; class Lepidosauria; order Squamata; family Rhineuridae; genus Rhineura; species Rhineura floridana. The sequence continues at coordinate 18,987,522 of NC_084488.1, read as the reverse complement.
TGCTGCACACAAGGGGATTGTCCAGTCACTCCCCTATAACGCACAATAGGATGTATCTAACAAAGATGTCCTGTTCCCAGAACGAAATTGCCCCTCCCTTTCCCTGCGTGTCCCCACACCTCCCCAAATCTACTTCAGAGAGATTGAGGGAACACTCAGAAATGATGGGTGGGGCTCATGGGGGATGAAGAGGTAGGGGAAGTTCCATTACACAAGTGGAATTCCTTAGACAAACAAGACAATTTTGTTCAATCCAATCCAATGTGTTCACACAGCTATGCGGTACCTAGTTCTCTAAGTTGTATGGGGATTCCACCATGTGTACACTTGGGACTGGGATTCAAAGAAGCAGCAAATCATAATTCTCTAAATTGTTCAGACATTAATATAAATATTGATTTCCCGAGCCAAATGCTGCAATAATCTAAAGAGAGAGTTGCTAATATTATGAATATGGAGATGCAACTCCATTTAATCTATCATAAGAGTCACAACCAGTTTATAGGAGGCTTGAATATTGGGCCAAGGAATGAAGGTGACTTCCTAGGATATGGCTTCTAGGTGTTCTGATGTTATCATATATAATAGCCTGACTAGATGATTATCTTAATCAAAGCTCCCAAAATGTGTCATTACTCATGCTGCCTCTTTGACAGCTGGTGATCCATGGGCTGATACATTTCTTCATAATAAGAGAACTGGTAAACAAGGTACTTGACAGATAGTTAACTTTGCATCTGTTTCCACAAATGATCCTCATTTTAATCTTGTGGCATAAGATGAATAGAGCTAAACTTGGAATTCGCAAATGGGCTCCTAGGCAGAAAATATGTGTTGGCCATTTTATCGCTCTCCAACCATCTCCTTCTCAGGCAGAACAATCCAACTCATGGGAAGCCGGTGGAAGGGGTGCTGGCAGAAGAGGAGCCAGCAGGAAGATCTGCAGCATACAGCTCCTGTCTGGGAGCCTCTGGGCCGGCTAAACATGGTCTCAGCCAGGAGCTGCATGCAGGCATCATAAAGTAAAAGCCAGTTACCTACCAGGGAGTAAGTGCTCTCCAGTGACTTCCATTGTTATTTTCTTAGATCAACCTTTTTCTTAGTGTAACTTTGGCCCAGATTGGGACTTGCAGGAGCACTCCAAACACAAGCAGGATGTGGCCTAAGTCCCCTCCATGGCCCTTCCTCTGACATGCCCCCGGAATGCCCCTTTTTCGGACCTTATGCTGGCTTCCACCGGCTCCCCTTCCACAGGGCTGGGTTTCCCCAGTGGATCCTTGACTGAGCTGGCAGGGTCCCAGCTCCACCATGGCCAGGATGAGGGGCTTCTGTTGGGCTCTGAGCCGGGACCCTGCCGTCTCAGCTGGGGGTCCACCATATCCAATTCCCCTCAGCCCAGTGTAAATGGCAGTTGGATTGTACCGTAAAATGATTGTAATGAAGGTACAACAAAGCTTTCTCACATACCTTGGAAATCAATGAGATTAGCAAAAACATCATTAAAATGTGAATAATTTTTGGATAGAAACCTTATACTCTATACTAGGAAGGTCTCAGTTTCGGTTCTCTCTGCTCATTTTCCCCCCAATTTTAATTTCAATTCTCCACAGTTCTGCAGCACTTTGCAGAATTATTTTTGTTTTTAAAATCCTTATGAAACTTTTTCAGCATTTTAGTGTGAATTTATCCCAATATACACATTTTTGCCAGCAATTTCTCCTAATATACTGAATTTTTGCATTTTATTTTCACACCAATTTTTATACACATTTCCCCATATACACATTTTGTAAACATTGTTTGTTTGGAGAATAGCATTGCAAAATTTAAACAAGTGTGAATTTTGAAAGATGGCTGTGTTTCAGTTCTCATATTGCAAATTTGATAAATTTAGCTTTAAATCTAAACTGAATCAAATTTCTCCCCATAGCTAATTAGCATATTCCACTGATCTATATTTATGTATATTGTAAATAGTAGGATTTAAAGGGTGTTACACAAAACCCATGCAACAGATGCACAAATGTCTTCTTAGTATCATTACTTTGTTTGAAATCTAAACATTTGTTTTGAATCCTATTTGATCCATTTGGATTTGGACTTCTACTTTTTCATATATATTACCATTTCATATCCAACAGTTCTGCAGTAGCAGTCAGTTGTACCAATAAATGATGTTCCACAGTATTCAATACTTCAAAGTGTTTCAAGTTTCATGAATGGCAATAGAAAATGTTACAGGGATTGTCACAATTGGGGATGGATCAGAAATCTGTGTGGTCTAATTCTTAAGTGAGCCAATCTAATTTGTACCTCCTGGACTAATACATGAATTGGAACACAGGTCTTCTGTATCTTTAAAAGTTGTGCAGGGGGAAGGGAAAATTCCACCTTGTGGTTTTTCTCATTACAGGGTTGCAAGAACACCTGCACTTGGCCGCCTTTCTCTTCTCCTAAAGATACAGGATCAGTCTCAGGCCCTGAACCTGGCAACCCTACCTCCCACCCAAATTTAAAACAAAACTGTCCCTGGCCACATCCACACCAGGCCTCTGTTACACTTTGGACAATCATTATTTATTTATTTATTGTATTTATATACCGCCCCATAGCTGAAGCTCTCTAGGCTGTTTACAATAACAAAAAACATTATGCGTCACCATAAGTCATAATTGACTTGAAGGCAAATAACAACAACAAAACAGGTGATATGATCTGCAAACAAACCATACATTGAAAGCACACTCAACGTGTAACACTTCCCCCAAAGAATCCTGGGAACTGTAGTTTGTTCATACAGAGCTTCAGTTCCCAGGACCCTTAACAAACTACAGCTGTCAGGATTCTATGGCATGCCTGCCTGCAGACTTCAAACTTCTAGGGTTCTTGCCGCCTTTCAAAAGGAACACTGGGCTATTTTAAAAGTGTATTAAAGGCAGCAATCCAGGCAACACAAGCCTTCCTCATCGCGCCATCTCTATCCTGGGGGAAGCTGCACTTCTTGAACTGCTGCCTGCTATATAAATATTAAAAGTATAGTGCGAAAAGAAAAAAGAAAAAAACCACCCACTCACCCAAAAATCTTCATGCCTTCTGCATGATCTCCCTAAGTGTGTGTGGTGGGGAACCTGTTAGTGCTGGTCTTCAGTTCCCACCATCTCTGATCTTTCCTCATGGTGGCTGGGCCTGATGGATATTGGAGTCCAACAAAATCTGTGTTACCATAGGGTCCCCATCTCTGTTACAAGAGAAAGCACACCCTGAACAGTGGCTCAGACCCAACTCTGAAATCCCACACCCTGCTCCACATTTCCCTTTACCTGCTCAGATGCCCAAACTCTTTTTTATGGGTGTCTAATAGAAAGGACGAGGAGTTTTGCAGGCAGAATGAGCCAGGGATGGGCAAAGCTTCACCTGTTGAGCTTCCACCTCATGCAGGCACAGGCATTGTTATCTTTTCACTGCCTACTGAAAACCTTTCTCTTTCAACAAACCTTTTAAGTAGAGATCTTATATCAGTCTGTGTCTGTACTGGAATCGTTTTTAAGAAGTTTTTAAAGGTTTTTTTTAAAAAAAGTTGTATTGCTTTTGTTTTTAAGATATTTTAGAGTGCTTTTAGTGTTTTTTGTTTGCCACCCTGAGTTCCTTCTGGAAAGAAGGGCAGGATATAAATTTAATAAATAACCACCACCACCCAGGCACGGCCTGTTGCGGCTATATCCAGACCCTTCCTCGCACTTGCTCCCATAGGGAAAAAGACGGCTGGATTGAGTGAGACTGACTGACTGAAAATCCTCTCCCTGCCCTTTCTTTCTCTCACTCGTTCTCTCTTTTTTAATTTTGCTTGGCAGAGAGCCAACCAGTCCACTGCTAGGGAGTGGGGAAGGCAGGCACAGTCTCCGTGGAGGCCCGTCCCTCTTTCACCCTCCTTGCCTGAGACGAGAAGCCAGTCTAGAGAGGCGCGCCTGGGAGCCGTGCCATGTGCGTCTTAGAAAGAGCGGGGCAGGGCAACAGAGAGAGAGAAGGGAACAGAGCGCACCAGGGATTTCCAGCCAGGGCTTTTAGGAGGAGGGCAGGAGAGGAAATGTGGGGCAGGGTGAGAGGGAGAGAAAGAGAGAGGCGGGGCAGCGCACCAGGGACTTTCCAGACAGCCACGTTCGGTCAGATTGAAGGCGACGGCTCTGGCCGTGACGGCTCGGGTGGCTCATGGTGTCACCCCCCTCATGGTGTCACCCGGGTGCGGCCCACACCTCCCGCACCCCCTTATTGACACTGGTAGGGAACATTTAATCAAGCCTACTTGCTTCTGGAAAAATGGGTTGAAGTGCCCTCAGGCCAGACCAGTCACCAGAAGGCCACTGTGGGAAGAAAGCCTAGTGTTGTGGAGATATTAGATGGGAGCACTCAGGGATAAAGATGGATGTCCCTGAAGGCTGCACTTCTAAACACATTCACTAAGGGACTAAGCCCCATGGAACTCAACAGGACTTACTTTTGAGTAGATATTGTTAGGATTGTGCTGATGGTAAGGCTTGACTAGGGATCTTTTGCAACAATATCCATATCAAAGCAGGGTTGGCAACTCCCTGCCTGGAACGCCCTGCCTACCTTTTAACATGGCTGCTCCAAACTTCTTTATAGACTTGACCCTCTTCACTGGAGAGAGGTTTGAGAAATGAGTAAGAATTATGGAGATTCTTTACTCTTTCCTGCCTACTCTGTGGCTGCTATAAACTCACTTTGACAGCCAACCCAATTCCAATGAGGAATAATTGACAGAGAGAAAACACACATGGTTTGATCTACCTCCACAGGCAGTAGTTTTGGAACAAGAGTAATTGAAGACGCACTTCCCAGTATGTGAATTCTCTTTTACCACTATTGGGCAAGAAACAAACCATCATGCAAATAACAAGGTGCAATATCAGTGGCTTTAAGGGGGTTGAGCTGACCACATGGAACCACTGTTGTTGCTTCTAAGGATGTAAGGGAGTAAGCTCAGAGGTAAATGAAATGCAGATAGAAAAAGAAAAACAAAAGACTGTGATGATTTCCTAAATGCAATACCATACCAACCACAACAAGATTCCTAGGAGTAAGACAGAAAACTCAGTATTCCACAACCAGTCAAGGTTCCTAATCAAAACTGAAAAAGTCCTGGCAGCCAGTCAACCAAGGTCACAGAAACCCTCGTGCAGCACAACCTGACCAAGGGGTTGCAGTTAGGCAGAATGCTGTTGCACAATTGCTGACATGAGTGAGACCCTATTAGGCCAAGTTCAAGGTGTGTTTTCCATGTTGAGGATGCAACTATCTGTGGAACATCCAATTTAAGTATACTTGCCCTGAGAAATTTCACTAATTTTATCAAAACCCTTTTGGTAATTTATTAACATTCTGTACTTGAAAAGGCTATTTTTTAAAAAAATTGAGCAATATCTTCCAGATTCACCTTGGATTTCACTGTACCAAACTGAGAGAGAAGGACAAATATGCAAAATGTTTCTGAGAAAGTTTTCTAGAAATTTTGCTAATCAGATTGCTTTCATTCAAGAATTCCTAAGGATGTCTTTCTTCCTCAGAACATTCCATGCCTGCCTTAAAATTCACTGTGGAAATCTGATGGAAACTCTATTTGCAATAAAATTGCAGTAAAATCAGAGCACTTTATTCTGTTTAAATTGTGTCATTCTGTGAAATTACTACCCTGTTAAAATAACATATCTTACTCTTCATTGTATATGAATATTTCTATATGTAACACTTAACTAGATTTAAACAAAAAACAGGTCTTGTATTTCTTAGTACAGCCAAATGATAAATTACCTTGTTTGTTAATGACCATATTCTAGTAGGATCATATACTCATGCAATTAATTCAAGTTATTGTTACTGGCCTCAATAGATGAGACACATATCAGTGCTAAATGAGTTTCATAAAATACTTTGCACAAATTAATCAGCTGAAGGACTGATCCAAAACATTTTGCCTCTCTGCTGATCTGTGAAGTGTTGAGGAACTGCATAAAACAGTCCTCCTGTGTCCATTAACAGTTAAAATACTCATTAGTATTCTGTATAGAAGTTTAAAACGGTAGCCAAATATGTGAGTCAGGGAAAGTCAGGCCTGAACAACTGGCCTATAATAAACAGATATATGGACATAACTAGGCACAAGATTGGAACTTAATATTTAAGGGATTTATTATACCGACCCTTCTATAAAATTTCCAGTAGTATTCATGGGCTGTAGTTCTGAAAGCACTACATAAGCCCCACTGAAATTAATTGCATGCTGAGTTGGCAGGATGATAGATGTCATTTTGAAACATTTACCAGGCCAGTGACCTAGTTTTTTTAAAAAACAACTTAAAAATGATTATTCTATAATCAATAAACCATAAATGTGATTTCAGCAATAATGATACAGAACTAAACCTCCTAATTAGGTTTAAACCCATTACCTACCGAGCCAAGTTCAAAGTTCTGGTTTTGGTGTACAAAGCCCTATTCAGCTTGGGACCAGGTTACCTGAAAGATCTTCTTACCACGTATATACCCAGTTGATCACTATGCTCTGGTTGTGAGGGCCTCCTGCAAATACCATCTTATCAGGAGGTCAGTTCCACACAACATAGGAAGCAGACCTTTAGTGTAGTGGCACCTACCCATTGAAATTCCCTCCCATTAAAGATTAGACAGACACCATCTCTGTTATCTTTTTGGTGAGTACTGAAGACCTTACTCTTTCAACAAGTCTTGTAACTAGAGACCTTATCCCAGTCTGTGTCTGTGTTGGAATTGCTTTTTAAGATGGTTTTAAAGCTGTTTAAAAATGATTTGTTTCTGAGACTGCCTTGGTCACCCTGTTTGATGACCTATGTCGGGAGAGAGACAGAGGGAGTGTAACTCTGTTGATTCTCCTTGACCTCTCAGCGGCTTTTGATACCATTGACCATGGTATCCTTCTGGAGAGGCTTGCGGAATTGGGAGTTGGAGGCACTGCTTGGCAGTGGTTCCGCTCCTACTTAGCGGGTCGTCTCCAGAAGATAGTGCTTGGGGAACATTGCTCGACACCGTGGGTTCTCCAATGTGGGGTCCCGCAGGGTTCGGTTCTGTCTCCCATGCTTTTTAACATTTATATGAAGCCGCTGGGGGCGGTCATCAGGAGTTTTGGAGTGCGTTGTCATCAGTATGCTGATGACACGCAGCTCTACTTCTCCTTTACATCTTCTTCAGGTGAGGCAGTCGACGTGCTGAACCGTTGCCTGGCTGCGACAATGGACTGGATGAGAACTAACAAACTGAGACTCAATCCTGACAAGACTGAGATGCTGTTGGTGGATGGTTTCTCTGATCGGATGGTGGATATATACCCTGTCCTGGATGGGGTTACACTCCCCCTAAAGAAACAGGTGCGTAGTCTGGGAGTCATCTTAGACTCTTCCCTCACACTTGAGGCTCATGTAGCCTCGGTGGCCTGGAATGCGTTCTACCAACTTCGGTTGGTAGCCCAGCTACGTCCCTATCTGAGTAAGGAGGACCTCTCATCAGTGGTACATGCTATGGTAACCTCGCATCTGGACTACTGCAATGCGCTTTACGTAGGGCTACCTTTGAAGACGATTCGGAAGCTACAGCTAGTGCAAAATGCGGCGGCCAGACTGCTAACAAGAACTAAGCGGTCTGAGCATATAACACCTGTGCTAGCCCGTTTGCACTGGCTTCCAATATGCTTCTGGGCCAGATTCAAAGTGTTGGTACTTACCTATAAAGCCTTATACGGCGCGGGACCACGATATCTGTCGGAACACCTCTCCCGATATGAACCGGCCCGTACACTACGGTCTACTACGACGGCCCTCCTCTGGGTTCCGACTCATAGGGAAGCCCAGAGAGTGGTGACAAGATCTAGGGCCTTCTCAGTGGTGGCCCCCGAACTATGGAATGGTCTCCCTGAGGAGGTGCGCCTGGCGCCGACACTATCATCTTTTCGGCACCAGGTTAAAACCTTTCTCTTCTCTGAGGCATTTTAATTCCTGTTAATTCTAAATTATTATATTTTGATTTTAGACTGTACAGTTTTGTGTACAGTTTTGTGTTATTTTTATTGTATTTTTAATGTTCACCGCCCAGAGAGCTGTTGCTAGTCGGGTGGTATATAAGCGTAATTAAATAAATAAATAAATAAATTTTAAGGGGTTTTTAGTATTTTTGGAAGGGCGGGATATAAATTTAATAAATAAATAAATAAATGTAAACATCCTTGAAAAAAATAACACCCATTCACATATTACTCTCATGAAAGGGCAAAGTGTGTAGAAAGTAGGGCTGTACACAGATACCTCCTTGTGGCTCCTTGTACCCCCCCCAATCAGGCTGACCAGCCCTGTGGCAACCAGAGGTCCACCGCCCCTGGATCAATGGGGGGGGCACAGTTAATGTTTAATCTTTTTAACCCTGGTTAAGGATATGATCAGAGGGAGCAGGGAAAGGAGGACATACTGTCTCTCCCCCCTCCCAATTGACAGCAGGAGGGTGTGATCCTGCTGGGTGCTGCACCTTTGTGTGCACCTTCCCTGCAGGAAAGGCACTCTGAAGGAGCAGCAACCTGAACCCTGCAGGATGGAATCCACTTACCAGCTGGCAAGCAAAGGATTCCATCCTGGGTGATGCTCCTCTTACAGGTGCATCTTCCTCCTATTAAGATCTTCCAGTTGGAACCTACTGATAAAGGTTGAATACTTATAATTTACCTGGGAGTAAGTCCCAATGTACAAATGAGTAAGCACGTGTAGAGGCTGCACTGTAAAGCAAATTCAAACATGTGTGGAAAGCAGCAAAATCTTTACTGCCGTTACCCCAAGACTATGCCAGCAGCAGGCTGTGGGGGACAAAGCAGCAGCAGTGCTCTCCCATTGGTGGCAACACTGCCACTGCCTGGGTTGGGATGGGCCAAAGCACCTGTGAGCTCGGTAGAGTTCAGGGTTGGTGGCACTGTGATTCCACAAGTGGGCATGATGGGGAATTTTGTAGTTTGTTGGACTGAGGGTCCTTGAGGGAATTGAAGACACAGACTTGCAGCAAAAATTCCCCATCAGGCACGCACCTGGAGGCTCCTGCTGCCACCACTCCAAAGTTCCCCCAACTTTTCTGCCCCCCTCATGTGCCATCATGGGTCTATGGCATCAGTTATTGAAAGAGCTCTATATTTCTCTCTTTTCTCTGGCCTTCAGGAGGAAATGTTAAGCAGACAATCAACAGTATTTAAAGGGAAAGGTGTCCCCGCACTTATAGTGTGAGTTGTTTCCGACTCTTAGGGTGACGTCTTGCAATGTTTACTAGGCAGACTGTATGTATGGGGTGGGATTGCCAGTTCCTTCCCCGGCCTTTCTTTACCCACCAGCATATGCCGGGTACTCATTTTACCGACCACGGATGGATGGAAGGCTGAGCGGACCTCGGCCCCTTTTACTGGAGATTCGACTTCTTCCTTCCGTTGGAATCGAACTCCGGCCGTGAGCAGAGCTTCGGCTGCGTTACCGCCGCTTACCACTCTGCGCCATGGAGAATCTTACAACAGTATTTACATTACTTTTTATTTCCACACGTTTTAAAAGGCAAAAAAGACCAAGGAAGAAAAGTACACCGCAGTAATTTATATTATATTGTGATTTATAGAGGCATTGCAGTGTGCAGGGTCTGGCAAAGCCAGTATGGTGCAGTGGTTAGACTGTTGAGCTTGGGCCTGGGAGACCTGGGTTCTAAACCTCACTCAGCCATGGAGCTCACTGGGTGACTTTGGGCTAGTCACCTTCTCTCAGCCTAAGCTACCTCACAAGGTTATTACGAGGATAAAATGGGGAGGGGGAGGACCATGTATGCCCCTGTGAGCTCTTTGCAGAAAAGGTGGGATATAAAGGAAATAATAAATAAATAAAACAAGGCTGGAATCCTATGCCCATTTATTTGGGAGGAAACTCCATTGAACTGTGAAAGTTACTTTTATCTATTACCCAAAGCTTCTAATATTTATTGATGACTGTCATTTCTGAGCACTGGGTTATCTAGCCATTAAGATACTTCATTATTGCAGTTGTTACAAGGTTCATGATTTGGAGCAAGTTTTAAGCAGAGTTTTTTAGAACCTTTTTGTGACACAATCCTGAAGCAATGCTCTATAGCAAAAGTGCAACAACAAAAGAGTCCCATGACACATTAAAGTTTTTACAGACTTATCATGGACACTATAATATTTATTGATAAATCATCTAGTCTTTAAAGGAAGGAATTGAATTTAGATTTTAAGACTGCGAGTCTCTGCTCACTTACTCAGGAGTAAGCCATACTGAACTCAGTAGGACTTACTTCTGAGTAAGAATGGGGGAAGACATTTCATTCAGTTTACTTTTAAAAGGTGAATCTTTCAAATTTGTACTCTCTCAAACAATATGTAAACCAAAACACAACCATCCTTCGAAATATGCACTTACCTGAATTATGTAATACAGTTCTTCATACAAAGTTTACAACAGTGCATATATTTGGGGAAAGTGTGCACAAAAATGAATATGTTAGTGAAAATAATACAAAAAGTCTTATGTTCTGAGAAATTGCTTGCAAAAATGTGTACAGTCAAAACTGCTGACAAACATATGTTTATTTGGGGGGAAATGCACTAAAATGATGAAGAATGTTAATGAGGATAAAAAAAATTACTGCAGAAATGTGGAAGCTTAATTTAAGATTGAAAAAATGAACAACTAAGAGAACCAAAATAGACATGTATATGATTGCACTCTCTGCATTATCATGTCACATGGCTCTCCAAGTCATATTTGGGAACGTCGCTTCACTTAACGTTGCCTCGCTATAACGTACATGCTCCATACGCCACCATACCCCACTTAATGTATGCGTGCTTCGCAATTACAGACACTTAATGGCATGATGCCACTGCCATCTAGTGGCGATTGCAGTGCAGTACATGCACAGATAATTGCTTCACTTTAAGTACATTTTCACTTTACATACACACTCTGGTCCCATTGCGTATGTTAAAGCAGGGTATGCCTGTAATGACTCAGATACCCAGGCAAGCCACAATTGTTCTGTGTCACTTTGTCTCTTTAAAAACCCACGCTGAGTTGATCTTCTGTGACCTGATACTGTATCAGTTCACTCCTTCAAGTACTTGCTGCCACCACAGATAAATGTATCTGATTCACCCTTAGCATAGGGCATGACTGTGAGTGAAAACAAAGCATTTATTAAAATACATATGTTATTAAAAAAGTAAGTTCACTTTGTGTTCATAAGTATATGGTTTCAATACATTTCTCTTCATCTTTCACTTAAGTTACTAGACATTCTTCAAATTCTTGAAATCCCACTTATCCTACCCACTCTACAATATTCCCAATCTATCTCCACCCCTTCTCAATCTAAACCCAGAATAATAACCAAATGTTGAACCTACACTGTCCATCTACCACCCTCCACACAACCCTATCCAAAACCTATTCCAGCCCTATCCAACAGCCAAACTCTCATACACTCAAATACAAACATTCAGCTTTGTTGTTCAGCAAATCACCAACCAGCATACTCCAGCATCCTAATCACTCATTCCCCCCTCCCAACACTCACCACTTACCATAAACATTATAATGTTTACTCTTACCATAAATACTAGAATACATAAGCAATAAACTGTATAACATAAGGTATGGAACATAATTATAGCCAGTAGGGATTTTTCGCGTTCGACCATGTTAAATGAAAATACCCCCCACCCCTTTCTGGTGCTTTGTATAGTCCCAATTCAAGACAAAAACTTACAAGTGTTATACTGTTGGATTCAGAATCGCTTGCTCTACACCTCTGAAAGTTTTCTTGGTGATACACAACCCCCCCCCATGGAGAATCCACAAGTTAAAGTGAAAAACTGGAGAGAGAAAAACAAGAAGCTGTTTGGAGTTTTTTCTTGAGAAATTCTCATAATCTGTTGAAATTCATTAAAAATCAGAGATGACTGTAAGGTATCTCTAATCAAATCCCTGAGCTTGCCTCAAACACAGACCTTCATCTTCAGTAGGTTTAAAGTAAAAAAACACCATGGTTTATTTTTAATTAATAGATTAAAAATGCATTACAGTGGGTTATAACATCACACAGGCACAGTAGAAAGCAGGAGTTCTTTCATTTCACTCCCCCTCCCCCCTTCCCTTCCAGTTACTTGGAGGAAGCAGGGGAAGTCTTCTGCTCCTGTGATTGGTGGGCAACAGACCTTTGACTCACACTGGCCTTCTGCTGAGCTTGCTCTTCCCTCGTGCTTTGTGTGAGGAAGCACGAGAGAGAGAGAAAAAGGCCTGTGGAGGGAGAAAGCCAGAGGACAAGGATGACAGAGAAGGCAGCAGCAGAATAGAGGTGAATGACGGTGATGTGTGTGTCTGTTCCCACCCCCGCTGTCTCCCGCAGCCTGCTCTTTGTGCTGGCTCAATCGGCCTGCCATCCCCCATCCCTATCCTTAAATGGGTTTGTAAATTACAAAAGCTCAAATATGTTTTGTCTGCAGTGTGTGTGGCTGTTTGACCTGTGCTCATAACATTGTTGTAGTTATTTTGAGATTGTATGACACTCTTTGTTTGTAACACTTTAATCCTGAATTTAGATCTTGGTTCTAAAATCTCTCTCCCTCTCTCTCTTTCTTACACACACACACACACACACACACACAAATCATTAGTATATGCATAGTGCAGCAGTGGGGATGGATGGATATAGTGCTGGATAGGTTACAGCAGCCCTGCAAAGTAACCTAGTGTGGCTGTACAGATATTGGGGGGGCTGAGAAGGAGTTGTGTATGACAACCCTGAAGTGTAGTCCAGTGTTGATCAGTCTCTTTAATTTATTAAATTTATATCTCTTTCTTTAATTTATTAAATTTATATCCCACCATTCCTCCCAGAAGGAGCCCAGGGTGGTAATGGGTGGAGGGATCATTGCTTTCCCACTCATGGGAGAAAAATAGAGACTTCTTGTGTTTGGGTTGATGCTGGTGGTATAAATCCTTAAATGGGTTTATAAATGACAAACGCTCAAATACTTTTTGTTTAAAGTGTGTGTGGCTGTTTGACCTGTGCTCATAACATTGCTGTAGTTATTTTGAGATTTGATGTGACTCTTTGTTTTTAACATTTTAATCTTAAATCTCTTTCACTCACTCACTCACTCACTCGCTCACTCTCTGAAATTAGTCCTGTGTTGAAGCCCCCATCTGAAATTAGTACTGTGTTGGCTACTGCCTCCCACTTTTCTGAAAGCCTTTGCTGTATAGGGAAGAGGCGTTTTCCTCTTCATCTTTTGCAGAGAACAGAAGGTCTTCATCAAACATTTGCCGGGGCGTCAAACATTTGCAGTTAGTGTAATACCATACTACACTAATGAGGTGGCCAAGTGGTTTTTCTGTTTGTGACCAGTAGTGCAGTAGCAAATTAAAAAGTGCAGGGTCTCTTCATGATAGTCACAGCCATGGCCCTCCTTTTTTTTTTGCTGCTGGGTTTAGAATAAGATCCTTTTTAATGCCTTCTCCTATAACAAGTACTGACTGACAAGGTTTCAGATAAGGATCTCTCCCAGCCCTAATTGGAGATGCTGGGTATTGAATGTGGGGACTTTTGCATGCAAAGCATGTTCTCTGCCACTAAGCCATGATCCTGTTGTAAAAGTAAAGGCATTCTTGATGGTAATATAACATTTAAAATACACTGCTGAACTATTTCTGTTACTGCTGGTGCTAACTTGCACAGGATCCCATCTCTTACCTTCCAGTTTAAAAAGCAGGGAAATTCACTAATAGGCAAAAAACCCTTGCGGTTTAAGAATTTACCTATAGCCCACAAATATTTCTATCAAACTTTAAAAAGCAGGGAAATTGGGCAGCTATAGTGAATGCACCAGGGGAGCAGGAGACCTGAACTCCTCTCTGAGATATTGGACTGCCCTACACAGTTGTCAAAATGCAAACACCATTTGGGTTGGTCTTTCACAGTCCAATCCACTTCCTGTGTAGCTTGGAAGAATTTGGTAACATGTGCCTCTGAGCATATGGTGAGTGGTGGCAACACCTGCAATCAGCCCAAAGAATAGAAAGAAGACGTGTGCTGTGCTGATCTTGTTTTAGCAGGGAGGAAGCAACATTATTAAGACAGTTGATATAGTTCAGATGATCACTTTGAATATGTCTGATTTCCTTTGCAATTTTAGTGAAGTTTCCTATAGGAAATCATTTTCTTTTGTTTCTCCAGTTTGAAACACAAAAGGCTGTCTTCACCATCATATGACACTGACCAATAAAAAGGCTTTGAAATTAATAAAAATAAATTTGACACAGATTTCTGGGATGAATAATGAGGAAAATAAAATTTTCTAGTTTAGATTTTCTGTAGAAACATTAATAACACAGGAAAGAAGCAAAGTAAGAAGAACACCAGCAAACATAGAAAAATATAATTCTATCTTTGGAGATGGCAGGTGTTGCCACCACTCACCATATGCTTTTTAATCTTAAATTTCCCTGCTTTTTAAAGTTTGTTAGAAATAGCTGTAGGCTATAGGTACATTCTTAAACCGCAAGGTTTTTTGCCTATTAGTGAATATAGACAATGTGTATTGCCTTCCTTCAGGCTCATGAATGATGGTGATGTTCAAGTGTTCATTGGATTGGATATTGTAGTTCCAGGAAAAACAAATTTAAGAAACAAATATAAGAAACTATAGGTTACCACAAGTGATGCTTTGTATCTTCTAGGTCTGTCCTATAGACCAGACTTTCCCAACCAGTGTGCCTCCAGATGTTGTTGGACCACAATTCCCATCTTTCCTGACCATTGGCAATGGTGGCTGAGGCTGATGGGAGTTGTGGTCCAACAACATCTGGAGTCACACTGGTTGGGAAAGGCTGCTATAGACAGTAGATTATTCCTGTATACTGGCCTGGTTTGTAGATCTGCCTTTTCACTTCATTGGATACAGTGGCAACTGGTAACACTTTGACTTGGTAGGGCTGCAGTTTTTTAACCTTTTGGTTTTTACCACAATAGGACTTGTACAGCACTTATTTAGGAAAGTGTGCCATTACATATGTGCAGAGTGCAACTGTCTCTATACACACACACACACATTCTCTGCACATCTATGCATGGTGGGAAAGCTTCCATGTAATAAGGTCAAGTATGATTTTCAGACAAGGTTGACTCTACATCTCTTATTTAGAAATTAAGTCATACCACATGACGTTAGTTTTTTAATTCATGTATTGATTATATCTGCATATCCATGGCCAAAAAACTGAACACACACAAACTTTCACAATATGAGGAACACTTACTTCTAGTTGCAAAAAATCAGTTTAACTTTTTATTATCCAAAACACTTTTTCTTCTAAATTTAAAAGAACAACATATTCCAACCAATAGGCAAAAATGTTTCATTTAAGCCCAGGCACATCAGAGCTCAGCAAAACATATTTGCAGTGCATGGTTCAGTCCTGAAAATGTGAATGATATCTGCTCATGTGCAGAGTACATCACAGCGGACTAATCATAATCAACCTCTGTTACATCTGAGATTAGGGAGAATTTCTTCAGGATTTGGAGAAGGATGTAGAATCATATCCAAACAGGTACAGAGCCCAAATTTCTATATAAGAAATTACTGACAAAACTTACAAAAAACAAGCTAGAATTAATAGTACCATGCATTCTCTTCTGAATTCAAGATATGTTGAACTTAAGCTAAGGGAGGGGTTGTTGGAAGCAACCTTTTTTCTAACCTTTTTTCGGAAAATACTCTGGAATTGTGGCTCAAATCAACCTGCCTTGCTCCACCCAGCTTTTAATGAGTGAATACAGAGGACAGAGTTTGTTGCAACACATACACAAGCCACCCACTATATCTCCTCCCAATGCACAAAAATAAATATAAAATGATTAAATAAAATGTTGAAATTTTAGAAAGCGACTCACTGTTATTTGCTTGCTTGCTTTCTCTCACAAGGTCACACAGTAAAAAATTACTAAACTAAAAATATAAACAAAATAAGCTCCTCAAAGTTGGAAACACTCCCTGCTGCTTCTTTAATTACCAATGCAGAGATCTGGCCTTTAGGGAAAAGTTCTGAGCATGCTCATATTGAACCAGGCTAAGACTACCACAGACGGCTAAGCAGGTCTGACTCCTCCCTAATCTGCTTTACTTTTTGTGCTGGATAATCCTCATAACAACAAATGGAGTAGGAGGAACCTCTCTGCCATAGCTACACTTTTGGATTAGCATTGGCTGACTGGTGCAGACAGCTGCTTGACCACAGAACAGGAAGTTGATTGGCCAAGGAACAGGAGATTGACAGAAATGCCTTCATAAGCCTTCAAGAAACTGTGTGGAATACGAAAATGTGTGCAGCTTTGAGATTTTTGGGGATTTTTCATTTAAAAAACCTTTGACATTCTCACTGGGATGCCTGTACCCCAGTAGCCCTAGTGAACTAGCCTCCACTGCAGTACCTTTGGACTCATTGCCCAGAAAATTCAACCCAGGAGAATTTTAAATTCTCAGTTGAGCAAGAATTAATGAATGCTCTTACTACTTATTTTACTATTGATTCATAGGAGTTCTGGGATATGTTAATTGCTTAAATGTATTTTGTATTGTAAAGTTTTATTGGTGATTTTAGATGTTTTACCATATATATATATCGTAAGTCTCCTTGTGGTTCTTTTATGAATGGAAAATTGGGCTAACTGAATAAATGGGGAAGAATACCGCCTGTACACTTTTCTTTGTGTCTCTTGATGGACCAGAAGTGTACTGACTTTGATCCAGCAGAGAACACACAGAGCAGTCAGGGATGGGTAAATACAACCCTGTTAAAAAAGTTGAAATCTTCCAATCAGCTGTTTAGCAGGGAAGAGGAAGTACCATTGAATCCACCCTCCTCTCCTTCCAGTATTCCTTTTAAACAGAAGTAAATTCAGGGAAGAGGCCTAGAACAAACCGGAGAGGCAGAGGCCCGGCAGATCTTCTACATGGCTGCTTCTTTCTCTCCATACAGTTGTCACTCAACACACTGCTTAAATGAATCCATAAAATGAATCTGAGACTACTCTATACATAATATTTTATTTATTTACGGTATTTGTTTACTGTACTTCAGATATCCTAGGGCAGCTCACAGTATCAATTTACTGTAAAATACAATTAAGTAATAAAAATGTTACCGGGGGGAAAAAAAACCAACAACAGCATGCAAGTAAAGCAAAAGCACATTCCAAATCCACCACATCACCACAATTTCAACAGCAGAATGGATAACTCAATTACAGTGTTGAAAATACAGCTTTCTTTTGCATCAGATTAAAAAAAAAACCCCAAAAACATTTTATTTAAAATGCCTGTGTGTGTGCTAGACGAACCTCCCTGGGGACACTGATGCAAAATACCCTCCCTTGCATTCCCACCCACTGATTATAGTGGCACTTGGAGAAATACTAGGCTTGATGCAAAGAAACTCAGACACTTCATTTATTGCCTTTAAACCCACAACTCTGAACCTGAATAATTTGTGCCAAGTGATGCTTAAATTCAATTAAGCGTATGTAAAATTATGCTCTAAAAATTAAAGTTGGATAATAATTTTGGACTCCACTGTTTTCAAGTAGCACCTTGAAACTATGGGGAGATTTATTTATTATTTATTTATCAGATTTATATCCCACCCTTTCTCCCTGCAGGAGACCAGGGTGGCAATTTACCAGCATGCACATTGTTTTTGTGGAGTTCATTTAGTTGTATGCTTCCCTACAAGATGGTGTGGTGTAGTGGTTAGAGTGTCAGATTGGGACCTGAGAGAGCAGAGTTCAAATCCTCACTCAGGCATGAAGCCCACAGGGTGATGTTGTTCCAGTCACTATCTCTTGGCCTAACCTACCTGAGAGAGGGGGAGAAGCATTTATGCCACCTTGAGCTCCTTGGAGGAAATGGGATACAAATATAATAATAAGTAAAATAAATAAATGATTCAGTAGCCTTCTGCAGGCATTGAGCCTGAACACACAAAAGCAAAAGTTGTGCAGAGGGTCAGGGGTGCACATCAAATCTCCTTCCCAATGTCCTTGCACACACCCAAATGCTAGTATGTAGGCTTAGCTGCCCTACCTAGGTACTGGCTAGGTTCCTTGGGCCTCACTATTGTACCTTGTGAACTGCAAATCTGCCTATCCCAAAGCTTCACATGCAGGGGAAGAGAGTTGATGGTGGGCAAATGTCTTTCCAGAAAAAAAAAAACCATCTCCCATTACTGAGGAGGAACCCCTGATAAATGTCCAAGGAATCCCATTTCCCAGAACCAGAATTTGGAAACCATTTTCTACACCACATATTTTTAAAAAAACCCTTCCTCTAAAAATATAACCTAAACTGATTAGTGATGAATATATAGGATGTTGTATGCACAGTCTCCCTGAGCATAAATCACTTTCCTGACTTTGCCACATTATCCTTTCTGATTCCTTCCTCTTCTGCAGTCATAAACGTGTATCAAAAGCAGAAGTCACAGGAATTCTTTTTTTTTTTTCATTTCATTACAGATAAAAATATTGATGTGACAGGTTATAAAAGGCCATAATAACCTGCTAACACATGGAATGGGAACTCACTCCTTATGGTTCTTAAGGTTCAGAATTTGTTAAACAGCTGGGAAGGAACTAGATTCATGCCATACAGCTATACTTTGTAGATTTATTGTCATTTGTATGAGAATTACTCTAGTGGCTTTAACTGTTTATATTTGGAAATGTAACAAGGCAGTGATGAGAAGAGGATTTTTCTATTTGTGTGGGAGACAAATACATGCACAGCTTTGAATAACTTGCATCAAGCTATAGTCAATAGAGTTTTATAACATTTATTTATTTATTATTTGATTTATAGCCCGCCCTTCCTCCCAGCTGGAGCCCAGGGCGGCAACATGAGATTTAAATGATATTGCCATTGTTACAGACTTCTGCTTTGGGAAATTGATTAAAACGGTTGCTTAGATGAAGAAATCAATATATTTCTTTCAAATAATAATAATAAAGCAGTATTGTAAGAAAGAAAGAATTCCCAGACCAGTAATTTATCTAGTTCAGCTTTCCAACAGTGGTTAACCCATTGTTTTTACGGAGCCCACAAGAAAATATCACTAATAGGCAAAAAACCTTGCGGTTTAAGAATGTGCCTATAGCCCACATATATTTCTATCAAACTTTAAAAAGCAGGGAAATTGGGCAGCTATAGTGAATGCACCAGGGGAGCAGGGGACCTGACCTCCTCTCTGAGATATTGGACTGCCCTACAAATTTATCAAAATGCAAACACAATTTGGGTTGGTCTTTCACAGTCCAATCCACTTCCCGTGTAGCTTGAAAGAATTTGGTAACGAGCCTCTTTATCTTATAACATATGGGTTACAGCAGCACACAGCTGGGTGTAACATGTAACTAATAATGCAAAAGTAGTGGTTAAGGTGCTGGACTACGACCTGGGAGACTAGGGTTCAAATCCCCACATAATCATGAAACTCACTAGGTGACCTTGGGCCAGTCACTGTCTCTCAGCCTCATGAAAACCCTATTCATAGGGTCGCCATAAGTCGGAATTGACTTGAAGGCAGTATAATTACAATTAGTGCTTATATGTGTGAGACAATTGCAGTTCTTTAATGCAGGTGGCAAATACATGGTGCCTTTATACATTTGTTAATAACAATTTTATGCAAACAGCCTTATGCATTTCTTATTTGTACAAACATCCTTTGACATTTCTTATTGGTAACTCTTTTTGGCCTCAGCCAAAGAGTCTTTATATAATATAGTATATTCTTTCTAGTCTCAGCTAAAGGGTCTTAAACTTTATATAATGCCACACATGGGGATATATATATGGCATAGTCATAAGGTCAGGCATTGTAATCTTATCCAGTCATCTTGAGTAGACTTGCTTTGGTAGCCTTCACTTCACTGGCCTCTGTAATCTTCGGCACACTCATTAGGACTGGCCTCATGCCTCTTCAGTTCAGTTACTAAGACTGGCCTCAAACATCAGGTTTGCAGGCTGTTTGTAGTCTTTTCCTATATTGTACTACAGTAGGCCCCCACTCATACAGCGGGTTATGTTCCGGACCCCCGCTGTAAAGCAAAAACCACTGTAAAGTGGAAAGCATTGGGGATAATGGTGCGCGCTGTGCAAAAATGACGCAAAAATGGCACGCGGCAAGCAAAAACCGCCGTAAAAGCGGAACAAGCGCTGTAGGAGTGGGGCCTTTCTGCAATTGACAACTGCTGTATTAGTGGAACTCTGTAAAGCAAAGTGCTGTAAAGCAGGGCCCTACTGTATACACTTATGTGCCTCTTTAAAGACTTAACTGCTTTGCACTGCGAAGCCTCTCAAAGCTTTAACAGCATCACCGGCTGGGTAAAGAGATGACAGGTCCTGGTTCTTTAAAGTGCTGTCAACAGTGCAGTTTGTCTCTCTTCAAAAGCCTATCAGGTTTGATTCTCAATATATGTTTTGTTTATTGAAGGGATTTATTGATAGAAGAGGGTAGTGCCCTGACTCTTCCAAAATTCCTAGCCATCTGTCTCTCTCAGAAAGTCAAGTGAGCCCATTTTTCAGACAGGGGAGGAGGGAATGAAGAGCAAAACAAACTTAACCCTTACAGCAGCTAGGCTATTTGTACTTCTAACTGGGTTTATTTAATACAAAATAAATTCTTGTTTTCCAACTTTTATACATTTTGGTTAACTCTGAGAGGGCCAAAAATAAGAAATTCAAAGGGCCCTGTAACAATGAGTAGCTTGCTCATAGGCTTGAACTCTGTTACACATTTTAACCTTTCCCTGAACTTTCTCAGTGTTTCTTCTTTAACCCTTTTCTATCCTGGCAACTCATTACAACTCTTATTTGTATTCTTTATATTTTCCAACCTGCAACCCCCTATACTGCTCCCACTCCCAAGCCAACTACCAACTGGGCTCTCTCTACATCCCTAACTGACTAAAAACTATTTTTCTTTCCTCTCCCCCTTCTCAACATTCCAATTACAGGATTGGCTGCAGATGCAGAGAGGTGGGATCCAGCCATGTCTCTCATCATGCACTAGGGCTACTGGGACAAAGCTCTGCCAAGAAGAATGTTAAACTTAAAAAAAAAACATCCAAAAGCTCAAAGCCACACACTCTTCCCTGTCCCACACATGTTATACCCCTTTTTGAACTTTCAGAGGCTCCTGAAGACATTTCTGTCAATGTCCTGTTCTTTGGCCAATCAACTCTCCGCACCACCATATGAAATGCAAATATTTATTTATTTATTTATTGCATTTGTATACCGCCCCATAGCAGAAGCTCTCTGGGTGGTTTACAACAATTAAAAACATTAAAAACAAATATATAAATTTAAAAACACATTTTTAAAAAGCAATTTAAAAACACATGCTAAAATGCCTGGGAGAAGAGGAAAGTCTTGACCTTGCACCAAAAAGATAACAGTGTTGGTGCCAGGTGCACCTCATCAGGGAGATCATTCCATAATTTGGGGGCCACACTCCCTTGTTGCCACACTCCTAGCTTCCCTCAGACGAGACACCCGGTAGAGGGCCTTGGATGTTGAGTGTAGTCTACGGGTGGGTTCATGTCGGGAGAGGTGTTCCATCAGATATTGTGGTCCTAAGCCATGTAAGGCTTTATAGGTTAGAACCAGCATCTTGAATCGAGCTCAGAAACATACAGGTAGCCAATGCAAGCAGGCCACAACTGGTTTTATATGTTCGAACCGTCTGGTCCCTGTTACCAATCTGGCCACTGCATTTTGCACAAGCTGCAGTTTCCAAACTGTCTTCAAAGACACCCCCACGAAGAGTGCATTGCAGTAATCTAACTTGGAAGTTACCAGAGCATGGACAACTGAAGCCAGGCTTTAACCTGGCTTTATCCCTGTCCAGATAGGGGCGTGGCTGGGCCACCAAGGCACTCCGTGCCACCGAGGCTACCTGAGCCTCAAGCGACAGAGACGGTTCTAGGACAACCCCCAAGCTATGAACCTGCTCCTTCAGGGGGAGTGCAACCCCATCCAGGACAGGTTGGACATCCACCATCTGGTCAGAAGAACCACCCACTAGCAGCATCTCAGTCTTGTCTGGATTGAGCCTCAGTTTATTAGCCCTCATCCAGTCCATTGTTGCAGCCATGCACTGGTTCAGCCTCACCTGAAGAAGATGAAAAGGAGAAATAGAGCTGTGTGTCATCAGCATACTGATGGCAATGCACTCCAAAGCTCTGGATGACCGCACCCAATGGTTTCATGTAGATGTTGAACAGCATGGGGGACAGAACTGTCCCCTGCAGAACCCCATACTGGAGAGTCCAGGGTGCCGAGCAATATTCCCCAAACACCACCTTCTGGAGCTGACCTGCCAAGTAGGAGCGGAACCACAACCATGCAGTCCCTTCCTCTCCCAACTCAGCCAGTCTTCCCAGAAGGATACCATGGTTGATGGTATCGAAAGCCACTGAGAGATCAAGGAGAATCAACAGAGTCACACTCCCCCTGTCTCTCTCCTGACAGAGGCCATCATACAGGGCGACCGAAGCTGTTTCCGTGCCAAAACTAGGCTTGAAACCTGACTGAAATTGATATTATTATTATTATTTATTAATTTATTTAATTTGTATCCCACCCTTCCTCCCAGCAGGAGCCCAGGGAGGCAAACAAGGCACTAAAAACACTTTGAAACATCATAAAAACAAACCTTAAAATACATTAAGCGAAACAGCATTAAAAACATTAGGAGTTAAAATATTAGGAATACTGCTGTCTTTTCAGTCCCATTTGTGCAGGTTTCTATTCCCTCCTGTTGTTATGAGGGCAATTCAGAGATACTACTTTGACTGGGGAGGACTGAGACTCATCCAGCCCTATCAGAATCATCCATATGTTCTGAGCATGCTCAGAACTGTTTCCTGCAAGGCCACAGCCACAGAATACATTTCTTGAAGCTAACGACTGGTTACCTGATTAGCCTTTGTTGCTTGCTTATTTTTATTTCACTAACATGCCTATTTGTATGAGTGAGCACCACTGGATACACTGTGAGTCTCACACATGTGAAATAAATGTTTGTTTTTATTTATACCATTTTTCTTTAATAGATGGGAATTTAGGGTGTCTTAAAATTATTTTTTTATTTTATTTTATAAAATTATTCTGCGGCAGAACAACTTAACTAAAAGCTGGTGGAATTAATACATTCATTATGAAGGGTAGAGTAGCTTCATTTAAAGGCAAGCTGGAACATGCGTTTTGTTTTGGCTAACAATGGATACTGTGAGTCCAAAAAATTGTTGCATGGTGGGAACGGTGATTTAAGATCTGAAACAGTCTGAAAAGGTATGTGTGTGTGTAAATCATGGCTTGATTTAATCTGGGATTATTGCATAAGTGCACTGACTGCTGTTACCAGTTTTGATGCGGGGAGGCTGAGTGCAGAACAATACTGTATGGATGACTGTAAGATGCAACCCTTACACAAAGGACACCCAACTGATTTAGAACAAATGGAACACACATTTGGCATGGGACAAAGTTAACCAGAAATCAATAACTTAAACTGTCTCAGGGCCTAGGCCTAAAAATAGTTTTTTATTATTTATTTATTAATTTTAGTAAAATCTGGACTGGAACTGCTCTTGTCTCTAGTGAAACACATAAAACACTGTCTGGATTCCCTTAGCATTACAGTGATCACTATTTGTTGGTGCTAGAACAACTTGCTTCCATTTTCTTTTCATTTTTCAATCAATCAAAAACCAGTCTTATGTATGAGATTTACTTATGTAATTCTATGTGTGTTTACTCAGAAGTCAGTTTCACTGGGTTCAATGGAGCTTACCTCAATGTAAATGTCCAAAGCAATGTAATAAGACAACAGGGAGTCAGAAGATGAAAGGGCACAATTATTCCATCATCATCTCTTCATTGGGGGTGGTGTCATCATAAGGAATATGTAAATTTTAATAATCTTTTCTCTGTCGTTACAATCCACAGAACAGAAACATGATCAGTAATGGTATTAATTAGGTAATATTCACAGCTTTGGGATGGGTTCACTGCCTAGTTCCAATCCGCTTGGATTCTGAGAGTCTGGCTTCTGTTGTCAATCACCCTTTTTTTGTTCCTGTTTGCTTTCACAAATGCTAATCCACTTTTTTTTTAAGCAAAAGTGATTTTTTAACAAAAATGCTTATGAAAATGCTTATGCTGTTCCACCTTTTTTCCCTATTTACATATCAATTAGGCGAAGGATTGCCGAAAATTGGAAGAAAGTTAACGGATGTAAATGGCAATAGTTATCACCTAGACAACAGTTAAGAATGCATCAGAGGGAAGTCAATTACGAAGACAACAGTGTAAAATTTGGAGCAGATTTTTTTTTTTAAAAAAAGAAAGTGCTGATGAGAGCCACAACCTGCCACAAGAAATCAATGCCAGTCCAAAAAGAGAGCATATTGTTGGATTATATCAAAATCTGGTACTAAGTCCTATTTGCCACCACACCAATGAAGACTCGTGACACATACATGGAGTAATGTTATATTTATTAAAATATAACACATAATCAATTGAATCCAAATCAGCCAATCATATATAAAATAGTTCGGGGAAGTGAGGCTCCATCTATCTGGAAGGTTATAGACCCTCCCATAGAGAGGCACATCGGACTACAACTCCCCAGTCAAGGATTTGGGAAAAGTTATCCCTCCTTGCTATTGGAGTCAGGTATGTGGTTCCAACCCCCACATCCTGGCCCCGCCGTACAAGCGTTCACCCTGATGTGGAAGCTGGTCACACGTGGACACTCCCTAGATCCACAAGGACATTACAACCTGAAGTTTCCCCAGGGAGTGCCCTTTACCAAAATGCCTCATCCTCCTTACTTTTAACCCCCATTACCTCACCTGCCCGAATTCCACACCAGCCAATCCGGAATCACCACAACCCCCCCAACAAGCCAAATGAATCAAACCCCAAGCAGTATGGAGTAGGCAAAACCAAAGAGATTCTGAAATCAGAGATCTCCTCCAAAAAATTCCTACTCAGCCCCAATATGGCGACTAGCAGAGCCCATACTGACAAGGGAGGAAGGGTGGGTGCCACAAGGCAAAAAGGCGTGATCTTAGGGAGGAGCACACTATCTGTAGTTGCTCCATCCCCTTGCCCGATAGGGCATCAAGCTCCACCTGATCAACATGAAAACCTTCTAGAAACTTTCCGAGTCTTCCTAGCAATGGGGTGGCGGCAAACACGCCCCCGCTCAAGGCGGGAATGCCATTAGCAGATATTCTCCCCATCCCTACTCTGAAATCTGGTGTCAACAACCACTGGTTATGTTCTCATGAAGTAAATCCGGTCCTGACAATGAGCAAATATGTGAACAGCTGCTATTTCCACACATTTCTGTTTCCATCAAAATTCTCGAACATTCCTAAGTGAAATATCTTCTAAAATGAACAAAGGAATAGCAGACCAAAATAATAAATTAATATATATTTTAATGAAACTAATAAATAATAAACTTTACAGAGTGTCTTAAAATGTTGTCCTTATGATTTTGATGTAGAAGATAATGGGTATCTTACAATGGTATGAAATAATAACTTACAGAATTGGTAGTGTTTGGCTTTTTAGCTTCATGTGTTTCTTGAATTTCTTCTGTGATATTATACATTGAACTCTGATTTTTTTTTCCAAGAGCAAACATCCATTCTATGGGTCTTTACCTGTGTTTGGTTGTCAGTCATCCTGCCACATGCTCATCTTTAAAGTACACATCTAAAAAGATCTTAGGAGATAGTTAGAAGTTATTAACAGAAAACTGTCGGAACCTGAGTGATTCATCTCACTCTGTAGCCAAATAACTCCACAAAATCCTGTCCTTTAAGAATATAGGATTACAATAAATTGCAGAGTAAAGTACTATGCCCTCTGTTTATCTAGAATTATTATTTGTTATATTCTTCACAGAAGTTCCACAACTAAAGTATTAGCAAAGCAGTATTAAGGTGTCAGAAATAAATCTCACTATAAGCTCTTTGAAACTGAGTCATATATTCCAATACTTCTGTCCTGAATATAAGTCATACCTTCTGCCCTTCATTATATAGAATGTTTTAAATAATCCTTTGTGAGTTTTCACAAGAGCTTTATTGGCCATTGGCTTTATTGGTGTATAAACAAAAACAGAAATAAATCATTAATACACATGCTGAAACTATATGTTGCTTAGTTAAAAGTAAATCAGATGCACCATCATATATCTTGTGTGTGCATATACACCACCTGCTTGTTGTTGTTGTTGCTGATAGATGTATTACCCACCCTTCATTACCACAAGGTCCCAGGGCAGGCCGCAACAATGTAAAATATAGCATTAGAAACCATTTAAAATAAAATTAACTTCAAATCATTTAGTCAGTCAATATTTGATGACGTGAGACTACAATCCTATGTACTTTTACCGGAGAGTAAGTCCCATTGAATGCAATGGGATTTATTTCTGACTCTGAGTAAACATGCAGTGACTGTGTGAACTTATTACACAGTAAAGCAATGTGTTTCAGTTGACATTTTGCCTCTATATCAATTGTTTTCTTTGTCCACCACCTTTAGGAAACAGAATCTCTGTGCCTTGCTGCAGATCCTGGAAATACATCTAAGAGCAAATAGTTTAATCAGAGCACTGGCCAGGCATTTTCAGCCTCATAATTGCTCCTTATGAACTCTGAGACTATACCTTATAATTCCTTGCAGGTCCCCATTGCTAGGGGAGATTAGTAGTGTTAGTCAGCAAGGTATTTTCAGATAAACTTGTCTTCCATTGATGCTATTCTTGTTGAGAATCCCCTGATAAGTTCCCAAGGGATTTAGTAGTAGTAGTAGTAGTAGTAGTAGTTAGATTTATATCCCACCCTTCCTCCCAGGAGGACCCCAGGGTGGCAAACAAAAGCACTAAAAACACCCTAAAACATCATAAAAACAGACTTTAAAATATATTACAACAAAACATCCTTAAAAACATATTAAAACAAAACATCTTTTTTAAAAAACTTTAAAACATTTTTTTTAAAAAGTTTTAAAACATATTAAAAAGCAATTTCAACACATACACGGACTGGGATTAAGGGTTAAGAGCCCTGCTGGGTCAGGCCAAAGGGCCATCTAGTCCAGGATCCTGTTAACACAGTGGCCAAATAGATGCCCATGGGAAGCCCACAAGTAGGACCTGAGTAAAATAATGCTCTCCCCAGTTGTGTTCCCATAAACTGGTATTCAGAGGCATACCGCCATAAAGACTAGAGGTACAATCCAGCTATCATGGCTCTTAGCCATTGAGAGCCTTATCCTCCATGAATTTCTCTAACCTTTTATAAGAACATAAGAGCCCCGCAACACAGTCTGAAAAAGTACTGTGCTGCATCATATTGCTTGAAATAATAGGATGCCAAGCAGGTGACCGTTTGTACAGTGAATGAGAGTGTGGGTTCACCCTGCTGGAGTATATGGACAATCTTTCTCAAGTCTCATGGATCTGTTTCTTTCATTTCATTTTTAAACCTGTATTACAAAAACCAAGAGCTGCTATTCCAAGAGCTGGAAACATTTCCCTAACTTTATTCCAGGCTACTTTGTCTTTGGAAGACTTCATTTGACTGTGCGCTTCATCGGCATTAATTTTGCAGCCTATTATTACTGTCTGTGCTATTTAATATGCCTTTGTACTAATGTGAATTTTTACATAGGTTGCCCAGAACATGCTGTTATTGTTTTAGTGTTGTTTCTGTTGCAACTGTCCCTTCAAAAAGTACCATCTAAGTAATATCTGTTTGATAGACTGTCTCAATTTTTTTTTAAGTCTCCAGGATTTCTCTCCAGTGGACCATCATTCTTTCACATCATGCCTTTCCATTTTTTTTCTTTTGCTACATGTTCTTTCTGGTATCAGAACAATGCATAGAAAGGACACTAGGGATGCAGAACCTCAGGCCTGGGAGTCACGTGCAGACCTCCAGACTGGTCTATCAGGCTCCAGCACTCTCCCTAGGCCATACTACTTGCCAGCTCTGCTTCATGCCTTCCTTTAGTGCTTTTGCTTGGCTGGTATGTATGTGTAATGTTGATGATTCTACTGGCACTTCAAGGTGGAAAGGCTGCTTTAATGGGCAGCTTGAGAGTAAATGCACCAGTCATTTACCAGTCAAATATGCTGTTACAACACTTAAAAAAAAATCTTGAAGCCCCTATTGATTTCAGCAGGAGAGCTACAGCACAACCCCTACCTATGCATGTTGACTCAGAAGTAAGTTGCCCTGTGGCTTTCTCCCAGGTCATTGTGCATAGGATTCCAGCCATAAGCATCCTCTTACACTGAAATCAATGGCTTTAACTTGGGAGAGTCTGATCCATAATAATGACTGTTTGCAGCATTGATAAATGTGGAAGTGTGGCCTGCATGCCAGGGAGACAGAAGGAATAGTTAAGTAAAAGTTTTAGAATATTTAGAATATTTAGTAAAAGAATATTCAAACTCTTGCATCAAATACAGAAAGAACTATATTAGCCAATCCTGCAATTGGAATGTTCAGAAGGGGGAAAGTGTAAATAAACTTCTGTCAGTTTGGGAAGTTAGTTGAGACTGGAGTTGAGGTAGAGCTAGTTGTGTGTGATGTTAGAGAGAATGAGGGAGAAGGAGTATATTCTACAGCCATGAGATTGGCGGTATACTATAGCCAGCATGGGTTTTTCACATTCCGTAATGTTAAATTGAAAACACCCCCATGCCATTCTGCTGCTTCCCATAATCTTATTTCAAAGCAACATCTTATAAAACTTATAGTCCTGAACTAAGAAATGCTTCCTTGACAACCTTGTGTATATCATGGCAATACACAAAAAACTGAGAGATAATCTACAGTCCAAAGTCTAAAACAAGAGTAAAATAATTCAGACCCCTGTTGGACTTTTTTCTGTCAGTAGTCTCATAATTTGTTGAAATGAATTAAAAACCAGCCATGTTCACAGAGGACATGTAATCCTATTAATGATCTTGCTGCATGCTGTGACCTTCATCTTCTGCAGTTTAAAAGTTGAAAAAATGTATGGTTGAGTTTTAATTAATTTAAAAATTTTAACAATGGAATCTATGATAGTGTAGGCATACTTAGTAAGAACCAACTGTCACTGTACTAAAAAACAGACTAAACATCTGTTTGGGTTGGCTAATCACGGGGCCACACTCATGCCAGATATTTATTCCACTTTAAACAGTCATGGGTTCCGCCAGAGAATCCTGGGAATTGTAGTTTGTGAAGGGTGCTGAGTGCTCCAGTGGCCAGAGTGGTTTAACGGTCAGACCCTCTTCCTAGAGAATTCTAGGGATTATAGCCCTGTGAAAGGAATAGGGCATCTCCTAACAACTCTCAACATCTTTCAAAAACTTCACTTCCCAGGACTCTTTGAGGGAAGCCATGGCTGTTTAAAATGGAACAAATGTCTGGTGTGGATGTGGCCAGGGACAGCTTTGGTTTAAATTTGAGTGGGACACTACATGTGTCTGCTGTAGAATACAAATGTGTGTGGGGGGAGAACCCCAAATAATGATACTGTTAGTAATGTCTTCCTTTTGGAAAGGAAAGGGGCTTTCTCTCTGACCAATGACCACCCACCCAATCCTCCCTCCCCCTCCTCCTCCCACAGATCAATTTCACCTATCCTAAGCATGATTCCCTGGGAGTAAATCCCACTGAACTCAATAACTATGCAAATGATCAAACCTGCCTTTTCCCTCCCTCTCCCACTGTCAACTATCTGGATATTGTTGTTTCCTCCCTGATAAAACCAGATCAGCACAGCTCATATCTTGTTTCTGTTATCTGGGCTGACTGCAGGGGTTGCCACCACTCACAATATGCTCAGAGGTACATGTTAACAAATTCTTTTAAGCTACATAGGAAGTGGATTAGACTGTGTTTGCATTTTGACAAATTTGCTGGCCAGTACAATATCTCAGAGAGGAGGTCGGGTCTCCTGCTCCCCTGGTGCATTCACTACAGCTGACCAATTTCTCTGCTTTTTAAATGTTTGATAGAAATATCTGTTGGCTATAGGTACATTCTAAAACTGCAGGGTTTTTTTTGTCTATTAGTGAATAGAGCGAGAGAGAAAAGTGAATAGGCAGGAATGAGATATGTTATATGGCAGTGGGAAAGAAAAAGGTTAAGAAAGAAACATTGGGACTTAGAGTGCAGTGAGAGGTTAAATCTGTAATAGGGTAATTGTTATGTTTATATGCCAGCTATACATGCTTCTCTTAAAGAAATACTTAGTTTCAAAATGAAACTTTTCTCTTTGCTTCATCCTGCTGTCTGGGTCTTATTAATGCTGGGGTTTAACAAGTTTTAAAGATAATACTGGAACCCGTATAGAACCGGTTACACACATAAAGACACATTGGGACATACACCCTCAACACTGATATTGCAGCTCCTATGTTGGGCAGTCACCTCATGGGCTGTCAGTAACCTAGAAAAGGTTCCAAAAGACAGGTGAGGTGGGACAGCTTGTTCCAGTGGGGGAAGAACTGAACTAGGGGAGTGGACCTGGTTTCCCTCACTTGGGGTTTTAAGTGGGCTGCTACATATAGCTATTATGCTGATTATTAATATTAATATTCTGCCTTTCCTCCCAAAGGAACCCAGGGAGGCAAACACCAAAGCAGTATAACAATAAAAAATAAAAACAACATATTTATAACCTTTAAAAACATTAACACATTTTTAAAAGTGTAAAGAAGTCACACATACTCACAACTAATCATTTCAAGGTTGCCAGGAACTGTATCTTTCAGCTATCAAATCTCTGGGTCAGGAATGTTTTAACGTTCCTTCTGGAAGTTGTTAATGAGGGATACAGCCATACCTCACTAGGGAGGGCATTCCACAAATGGGGAACCACCTTTGAGAAAGCCCTGTGATAGGTCAATGCCATCTGGGCAGCCTCTAGCGGCAGCATCACCTACAAGGCCTCCCCTACCAATTGCACAGGCCAACATTTTTGATACATTGTGTACTCAGGTACATAGACTGTACACTTGTTGAATATTTCATGTGAACAACTGTATGAGTATACAGCTCAACTACTTCTACATCCAGGTACACAGAGTGTACATTGTTGAATGTTTCATGTGAATAACTGTACGAATGTACAGCTCAACTCCTTGTGTACCCAGGTATACAGACTGTACACCCATTGAATGTAATAAGTGATCAGGGCCTGAGGAAAGCACTCTTGTAAGTACTTGAGTCCTAAGTCATTTAGGGCTTTGCATGCTAGTACTCCTACATTGAACTGGGACTAGCAGCTCATTAGAAGCCAATGCAGCACTTTCAGGACACATGGGGCAATATCCAATGCTCCTCTCTCCTCTCTCTGTGCACACCCCACCTAAATCTGCTTTGGATGGTAGGGGAGAAAACCAGAACAAATTTCATGTGTGCTAGAAGTCCTTTACTGTTCTTCATTGCAACAAAACATGTCTGGAATAAAACCTCATTCATCATCTACAGCAGCAAAAATACAGGAAGCCAAGAAGTCACAAAAGCACTACACAGGAAGGTGCCTTATACTGAGTCAGGCCATGGGTCCATCTAACTCAGTACTGTCTACACTGACTGGCAGTAGTTCTCTTAGGGTTTCAGATAGGGAGTCTATCCTAGGCCTACTTGGAGGTGCCATGGACTGAACCTGGGACCTTCTGCAAAGCAGATGCTCTAACACTGAGCTGCAGCCCTTCCTCTGATTTGAACTGCAGTGCTCTCTGGGACACATAGTAGACTCAAGAAATACTAGAGGCCACAGCGCCAGGGTGTTTGGCTTGGGAACTTTAATTTGTAACCTGTTTGCAAATACATTCTTGAAAGCCTTCTACTTGCCCTTGTCTTCCTGTCTCTCATGTCCTCAGCTGTTCATCTCCTCGATCCTATCTTGTGTGCTACTGAAAGAATGCTAATATTCACTAATAGGCAAACAACTTTGCAGTTTAAGAATGTACCTATAGCCAACAAATATTTCTATCAAACTTTAAAAAGCAGGGAAATTGGGCAGCTATAGTGAATACATCAGGGGAGCAAGAGACCTGACCTCCTCTTTGAGATATTGTACTGCCCTACAAATTTGTCAAAATGCAATCACCATTTGGGTTGGTCTTTCACAGTCCAATCCACTTCCTGTGTAGCTTGGAAGAATTTGTTAACATGTGCCCCTGAGCGTAGGGTGAATGGTGGCAATACCTGCCATCTCCAAAGATGGAGAATTACATTTTTGTATGTTTCTTGGTGTTCTTCTTACTTTGCTTCATTCTTGTGTTACTGTTGTTTCTACAGAGAATCTAATCTAGAAAATTTAATTTCTCTCATTATTCATCCTAAAAACCTGTGTCAAATTTATTTTTATTAATGTCAAAGCTTTTTTATTGGTCAATGTCATATGATGGTGAAGACAGCCTGTTGTGTTTCAACCTGGAGGTTATGCTCTATTTCTATTTTGGGCACATTAACAGTTGAAACTGAAACTGCAGTTTGATGTAAAGCAATGATGGAAAAAAACAAACTTGGCCTGCAGAAGGGGGGGAGGAGGGCAGGTTTGATCATTTGTATATTTATTGAGTTCAGTGGGATTTACTCCTGTGCAATCATGCTTGGATAGGTAAAACTGACCATTGGGAGAGAGGCCTGGAGTGTGCAAGAGAGGAGGAAAAAGGAAGAGGGGAGGGGAGGAAGGGAAAGGAGAGAGGAAGGAGGGAAAAGACAGGTTGGATCATTTGCATGCTTATTGAGTTCAGTGGGATTTACTCCCATGTACTCATGTCTAGGATAGATAAAACAGACCATGGGAGAGGAGGAAGAGGAGGGGAGAGTAGAGGGAAGGAGGAAGGGGGGAGGGGGCAGCAGAAGGAGGGAGAGGGGAAGGAGTGGATTGGAAGGGGGAGGGGGAAGGAAGGGGAAAGGAAGGGGTAAAAGGGAGGTGATGGGAGGGAGGAGGATGGGAGGGAGGGCTTGATCATTTGCATGCTTATTGAGTTGAATGGGATTTACTCCTGTGCAATCATGCCTAGGCTAGGTAAAACTGACCATGGGGGAGGGGGAGGGTGAAGGTGTGGGGAGGGGAAGGAGGAGAAGGGGAAAGAGGGGATTAGAAGGGGATGGGGGAGGGGAAGGGTGGGGTGAAGGAAGGGGGAGTGAAGTATCAAGAGGGAGGGGATGAGGGAGGGTGAGGAGGGAAGGGCAGGTTTGATCATTTGCATGTTTTTTGAGTTCAGTGGGATTTACTCCTGTGCAATCATGCTTAGGATAGGTGAAACTGAACTGGGGGGCAAAGAGGGGAGGAGAGGGGAAGGGGAAGAGATTGGGTGGGTGGGAACTGGGCAGAGTGGCAGCCCGTTTCCTTTCCAAAATGAAAACATTGTGAACAGTATCATTCTGAGGGTTTTCGCCACCTTTATATTCTACAGCAGGCACATATAGCCTCACACCCCAATTTAAACCAAAGCTGTCCCTGGCCACATCCACACCAGACCTTTATTTTCATTTAAACAATCATGGCTTCTCCCAAAGAATTCTGGGAAGTGTAGTTAGTGAAGGGTGCTGAGAGTTGCTAGGAGATGCCCTGTTCCTCTCACAGAGCTTCCATCAGAGTGGCTGACTGTTAAACTACTCTGGCCACTGGAGCTCTGTTAGAGGAATAAGAGTTTCCTCTCAGCGTCCTTCACAAACTATACTTCCCAGGATTCTTTGGGGGAAGCCATGAGTGTCTCAAGTATAATAAAGGTCTGGTGTAGGTGTGGCCCCCTGATTATGCAAGCCCAGCAGCTGTTAGTCTGGCTTTTAGAATGCGGACAGTTGGTTCTTACTGATTATGCCTGCTGTTATCATTGACTCCAATGCTAAATTTCTTACATTAATTAAAAATCAGCCAGGCGTTTTTTAAACTTTTAAACTGCAGAAGATGAAGGTCAGAGTATGGGGCAAGGTCAGTAAAAGCAGAGCTTGGAAAAGTTACATTTTTGAACTACAACTCCCACCAGCCCAATCCAGTGGCCATGCTGGCTGGGGCTGATGGGCGTTGTAGTTCAAAAAAAATAAATTTTCCAAGATCTGAGTATAAGGATTATAGGTACTCTGTAAACATGGCTGATTTCTAATTAATTTCAACAAATTATGAGAACTCTGTCAGAAAAAGTCCAAAAGGAGTCTAGTTTTTTCCTCTCTCTTTTTACACCTTGAGCTCTCGATTCTCTCTGACCGTTTTGTGTATCACCACAAAAATTTAGTGTTGTTAAGCAACTATTTCTGAGTTCAGGACTATATGTTTTGTAAAGGTTTTTTTTTTTTTTAAAAAAATGAGTTTATGGGAAGCATCAGAATGGCATGGGGGTTATTTTCAATTTAACATTGTGGAATGTGAAAAATCCATGCTCTTGTGGCTGTATAATGAACTCTATAGTGCCCTTCTGAGAAAGGCAGCTGCCGCCCTGGGCTCCTACTGGGAGGAAGGGGGGGATATGAATGAATGAATGAATGAATGAATGAATGAATGAAAATATAGCACCATGGCATTCATGATGCTAATGGCTAAACTCAGCATGGGCATGGGTGACTATTTTTTTACCTGCCACTCCCAGGAGAAGCAGCCCCAGAACTCTTTCTGCCCAATTCAGAGCACTGCAGATCAATTGTGGCTAAGCACATTGTCTCTTCTGGCCCTTAAGAGCAATCCACATACAGAACAGAGATGTCTGTAGAGGGATGTCTGCTTTACCTGTCTAGGTATCCCTGTGAGGGAAACTCAAGTTGACTAGAATTTCCATCACCAAGGAGAATTTGTACACAGCTTGTTTTACTAAAGGAACTTTTTTGAAAAGCCAAAAGATTTTCAGTAAGACTAGCAAAATTTCTCAGAATTGTTCCACACATCATTGGATAAAATTTAAGCTGATCCAAATATTGAGTTTATAGTGGAAATACAGAGGTCCACTTTGTTCAGAAAAAAATCTGAATATCTAATTAACATTCAGCATCAAATAGCCATGATATTCATGAATCTGAGCAATTTTGTAAATAAAACAATACTTCAAAAGGAATTACTTGCACTCTGTTAATGATTGTCCTCAACACCTATGCGTGGATTAGGAGGGCAGTGAAGAATCTTGACTGGCTATGCTTGTGGCATGCCCCTTAATTAAATATAAGTACCAATGATTTGGCAAAAAGTTTGTCAATTAGCTAGAGATATCTTTGCAAGCTATTAACAAATTGGGTTTTAGCATAACATCACATCAGGCTGACATTGTTTTAATAAAGGATTTTTTAAGAGCTGCATGAACAGTAGAACATATCCAAAAGTGAATATTTATAATATGAAATAGAGCACTTCGAAATAAAGGTTATTGCTGTTTCTTTTTCTTTTTTGCTCTTCAAATTCTTATTCTCTGTCTTTGCATTAACTAATCCAAGAGCAAAGTCACCTTGCTGGAATAATAGGTTGGAAACCAAAATGTTCTTTTTGAGAGGCCTGGCAGTGTTTCTGTTTATAATCCTGAGGGTTTTTTTATCCCCCCAAAATAGAAGATGCTATTGTTTCAAATCACATTTGGATTGATGCTTTGCATATGAATTGGAATCAAACTGTCAGGTTTTGTCAAATGTAAAAAAATTATCTAAGCTGTAGTCAGCATACGGAAATCACTGCAACAGGGGGTCAAAGACAAGCATGATAGCTCAGCTTTTAAAGTGCTGGAGAATTTCTATGCCAACTGGTATGTCTGGATGTGAATGCTAATATAAGGATAAATACATTTCATGCTTCCAAGCATAAATGCATCAGTCCATGGACCAGTAAGTGTTTAATCCCTTTATTCAAGATAGCATTTCATTGTACTGGCTTTAATCATGGTGTCCTATGTGAGATAGCTGACTGTGCAACTTGAAATTCCGCAGAGGTTCTGAAAAAACAGCAAGGCCAAGATAGGTTCCCTCAATCTGCCCCAGGAATTCTCTACCTATCAGATTATACTGGGTAAAGAAATTCCACAGCAGACCAGTTCCTGTCCATTTCCCCTATAACAGTGGCTCCCAAATGTTCTCCCTCACAAATCACCTGTAAATTGCTGAGGGTCTTGACAGCCCACTTAATGATTTTTCTGCCTGTAGTAGCGATTGTAATGTGCTCTACTGGATGCTGTGTGATTTTTACTTGCGTTTCCATTGCTTCTTTTTAATATTGTATTGCTTCTTTTTAATATTGTATTATATTACAATTTGTGTTGCAGAGAAGTCAATTTGTAATATGATGAAACAGAATAAAGGAATAAAAAATGCAATTAAAAAAATCAATGTGAATATTTAATGCAGACATGCTACAGACTGCCCGGATGAAGCTTGAAAACCACTGGTGGTTCACAAACTTCAGTTTAGACACCTCTGCCCTATAACAAGCAACATTTAACCTGCATCAAAAACAGAAAGAACCACATGGAAGGCAGCCAGTTCCCCAAAAATGGACATCAGTAGGTACACCATATATTCATCTGATAACCTCTAGAGGTAGTACCAAAGTGCTGATGGCATTATAATACACAGCCGTGCTTATTTTTATATTCAACAACTATCAGCAAATTCAGTATAATTTCCTGTGATGCAATTTCCCCCTGTGAGGGGGAAATTGACACTTACATTGCAGCTGAGATGTGATCACAATGTGGCAATAATGCTTCGGCAAATAAAATATTTATATCCGTTGCAGTCATCCAAGAAGCTATAGGTCAGCTATACTCTATATCACTACAGGAAGTATTGGGTAATGATCTGTGTCAAGATGACATTATTGTGTTTCATTTTCCATCCTCCATCCCATCATCATTGCTAAAGAAAAGAAACCAGTCTTCCAAATCATTGGTGGTTGCCCTCTCACCCCATTTAAGGGCTTCAAATACTCCTAGAAATAAACTAGATAATAAGTCTCTCCATTGCTATGAGTGAATGGTGTTTGCTTTGAAATCTGCAGTTCTTTGTAAGTAATGTGAACCAATAATGCAGACTTGAATTTCTCCATCATAATAACCCAGCATTTTAAATATTTAAATAAGAAATATTTTTGTTAAAAAATAGGACAATTTCTGTACCGCTTATATTGAAACAAAACTCTAAGAGGTTTACAACATAAGTTAAAACATCTTAAGCAAACAGAAAATACAATAAAAACCCCACTAATAATTTCTATAGTCTATAAAAATTAACAATGAAACAGAACAAAACACCCTCTTTAGTATCAAAACAAACATTGCCAACACACCAAGGAAGACTCGTGACACATGTATGGTTGAAATGTTATTTTATTTATTTATTATTTATTTATTAAATTTATATATCACCCGACTAGCAATAGCTCTCTGGGCAGTGAACATAAAATAGCATAAAAATACAATGAATAACAAAATAATACTAAAATACAATCATCAATCCAATACAATAAACATTTTAAAAAATAAATCAGTGTAACTTAAAATGCTTCAGAGAATAGGAAGGTTTTGACCTGGCGCCGGAAGGAGAGCAGAGTTGGCGCCAGGCGTACTTCCTCGGGGAGACTGTTCCATAGTTTGGGGGCCACCACTGAGAAGGCCCTAGATCTTGTCATCACCCTCCGGGCCTCCCTGTGAGTTGGAACCCGGAGGAGGGCCTTTGTAGCAGAACGTAGTGCACGGGCCGGTTCATATCGGAAGAGGCGTTCCGCAAGGTATCGTGGTTATTAAAATATAACACATAATCAATCAAATTCCAATCCGCCAATTAATAATCTCAAATCCTTCGGGCAGGTGAGGCTCAACCTATCTATGAGGGTCTAGACCCTCCAAACCAGGAGGCAAGTCAGTCACATCGTACTGCAACTCCCCAGACAAGGATGTGGGAAAACTTCTCCCTCCTTGCAATCGGAGTCAGGTTTGTGGTTCCAACCTCCACATCCTGGCCCCACCGTACAGGCGTTCACCATGATGCGCAAGCCGGTCCCACGTGGACACCCCCCGGATCCACACCAGGCTGTATAAAAATATGAGAAAAATCATAATAAATATAGTAAATAACTGAACAAAATATCCTCTAGACATCACAAAATAAAATTACTAATAAAAATCAAGTAAAAATATAAATTCAACTTTTTCAGAACAACATGATAGAGTTGACAAAAGAAAATCAACTCAGTTCCCAACTACTATACAGCAATCCATTAACTGAACAAAGCAAAATGAATAAACTGCCACCCCTCTTTATAGTAATAGACAGGACTTCATGCAACTGTAGCTGGAAACAGATAACATTCAATTTACTCAAGTTCACCCTTACAAGATCAACACTTCTCACCCATCTTTCCAGTACTTTGAAGAGGAGTAGAAAGAGAAAGAGAAATACTCTGGGTGAATGAGTGGTTATGTAGATGATGCCATCATGAGAAATTTGGATTCTGGGACCACAGGGTATGCTTCTTGGAAGATGAACTGCTGGCAAGTGATGGGTTGCACCACACAAGAAGAAAGTGTTTAGCCACAGCATGGAGAGCTTCATCAGGAGAGCTTTAAACTGAATCCTAAGAGGGAGGGAGATGTAAGCTTGGCGGTAATGACTAACAAAGGCTTGTGCACAGTAAGAGGAACTGAGGGAATGGCTCTAATAGGGCCCAGTAATAGTCTTCATAAAAAAATAGGAAGGAAGGCCATAAATCACATGGTCTTCGATATATATATACTAATGCCCAGAGTATGGAAAACAAACAGGACAAACTTGAACTCTTATTACATGAAAGTAAATACAAATTGATAGGTATAATTGAAACTTGGTGGGATGACTTCCATGAATGGAATACAGCAGTTGAAGGATATAACTTGTTAAAAAAAGAACAGAAGGAATAGAAAGGGAGGTGGAGTCACGCTGTATGTTAAAAATATATATCCCTGCACAGAAATACAGGAGGATGAGCTTGGTAGCTCCACCAAGAGTATCTGGATTAAAATTAATGGGGCAAGAAATAAAAGGAACATGGGAGTTGGAGTCTACTACCAACCACCCAATCAAGGAGAAGACAAGGATGAAACTTTTACAAAGCAAATTGCTAGTTTTTCAAGGGTGCATGATGTAGTAGTAATTGTGGACTTTAATTACCCCAATATCTGTTGGGAGACAAATTCTTCCAAACACGGTCCCTCCAAGAAATTCCTCACTTGTGTTGGAGATATCTTTCTCCTACAGAAAATGGAGGAAGGAACCACAGGATCAGTTATCCTTGACTTGATTCTAACCAAAAGAGATGACTTGGTGGATGAAGTGGTAGTAACGGGAACTCTGGGAGGAAGTGACCGTGCTATTTTTGAGTTTTTGACTTTAAAGGAAGCAAAACTGAGTGTAGCCATGTGCCTACCCTGGACTTCAGAAAAGCTGGTTTTAATAAACAATGGTAAATAAAATTCCATGGCAAGTGACCCTTATGAGAAAAGGAGCTCAGGATATGTGGGAGTTTCTAAAAAAGGAAATTCTAAAGGCACAATGACAAACAATTCTATCAATGAAAAAAGGGGGAAGACAGCAGAAGAAGCCAAAGTGGCTTCACAAAAAGCTTAGAGATGACCTGAAAATAAAAAAGTACATATACAGGAAGTGGAAGGAAGGCCAGGCTACAAATGAAGAATACAGAGAGGTAGCACATAATTGCAGGGATGGCATCAGGAAGGCTAAAGCTAAGAATGACCTGAGGTTAATGAGAGATGCCAAAAGCAACAAAAAAGCTTTCTTCAGGTATATCCATGGTAAAAGATAGAGAAAACAAATGGTGGAACAGCTATTCAATGAGGATGGCAAAGTGATAACAGATAACAAAGAAAAGGCAGCAGTGCACAATTCCTGCTTTGGCTCAGTCTTCTCGCAAAAGAGGGTCCTTGACCCTTCTTGCAAATGTAAAGTTGAAGGGGCAGGATTGCAGATTGAGACTGAGAAGCCAACATGGATTTATCAAGAGCAAATACTGCAAGACTAATCTTATCTTATTTTTTGATCAGGTAACTTCCCTCATAGACTGTGGGAATGCTGTGATCATAAGATATCTCGACTTCAGCAAAGCTTTTGACAAAGTGCCACATGATAATTCTGATTAGAAAGCTAGCTAAATGTGGGCTGGATGGAACAACTATCAGGTGGATCCACAGTTGGCTCCAGAATAGTACTCAAAGAGTGCTTATGAATGGTTCCTTCTCAAACTAGGGGGAGCTAACAAGGGGGTACCACAGGGCTCAGTCCTGGGCCCAGTGCGCTTCAACATTTTTATTAATGACTTGGATGAGGAGGTCCAGGGAATGCTTATCAGATTTGTAGATGATACAAAATTGGGAGGGATAGCCAATACTTTGGAAGACAAAAACAAAATTCCAAGGGATCCTGATTGTCTGGAGCACTGGATTGAAAACAACAGAATTAAATTTAACAGGGATAAGTGCAAAGTTCTACACCTAGGGAAAAGAAACCAAATGCACAGTTATAAGATGGACGATACTTGGCTCAGTAATACTACATGTGAGAAGGCTCTTGGGATTGTTGTTGACCACAAACTGAATATGAGCCAACAGTGTGATGTAGCTGCAAAAAAGGCAAATGTTATTTTAGGCTGCATTAACAGAAGTATAGTTTCCAAATCACGTGAAGTATTGGTTCCCCTCTATTTGGCACTGGTTAGGCCTCACCTTGAGTATTGCATCCAGTTCTGGTCACCATACTTTAAGAAGGATGCAGACAAACTGGAACAGGTTCAGGGAAGGGTAACATGGATGATCAGGGGACTGGAAACAAAGTCTATGAGGAGAGACTGAAAGAACTGGGCATGTTTAGCCTTGAGAAGAGAAGACTGAGGGGAGATATGATAGCACTCTTCAAGTACATGAAAGGTTGTCATGCAGAGGAGGGCCAGAGGATCCCTTCTCAATCATTGCAGAGTTCAAGGCACAGAATAATGGGTTCAAGTTGCAGGAAGCCAGTAAACATTTTGAGTAAACATCAGGAGAAAACATCCTAACTGTTCGAGTGCAACAACAGTGGAACCAATTACCTAGGGAGGTGGTGGGCTCTCCAACACTGGAGACATTCAAGAGGCAGATGAATAGCCTGTCAGGAATTCTTTCATTTGGATTCGTGCATTGAGCAGTGGGTTGAACTTGATGACCTTATAGGCCCATTCCAATTCTACAATTCTATAACTCTATGAACACACACACATTAATCAAATATATCAACATTCTGAACTAATGCACTCAAACTTACTATTCTAGTACACCTCAAATGACACTCTCCACACTTTGCAAGCATTCACATAATTCAGTCTCACATCCTCATTCAACAACCCACTCACATGTCCACACCATGAGAACAAAGTCTAAATGCAAACAAGAAACAATAAATACACACATTAAATAGCACATTAATTACAAACACTCTCCCTCATCTCTCACTAGAGGGATCTGAAACTATTTCCAGCAGGCTCTCACATGGAGGATATAGAAATATTTTTTTCTAACATACTTCCTCACCTGAGGAATCAAACACTATCCAAGTATCTCAGAAGCTCTATCATTGCATTTTGCAAAGAGGAAGACTTTCAGCCACAACAGCCTGTCAGTTTGCCCATCTCCCAATCTACGCAATGTCTTATTGTATAAAAACCATTGGCTTAATTAAAAACAACCCAGTAACCTTAATGATGCTTAATAATTTATATTCTATATGTCAAAGTGTTCTCAAAGTAGTTTACAGACCTGTTGCCTGACATAACGCTAGTGAAGTATGACTGCATTCAGAAATGGGGCTTATTGAGAAGTTTAATGGATTAAAATGATAGCATTTTTGTCCTGATTTCTAAAATTCCTTTCACACTGCAGTACCTGTTGCATGAAGGAACTGTGGCTTTTTCAGCTGATATACCAACATTTCGCGCAACTGCCTTTCACATTGCTGGGTCTTGTTTTCATTCCTCACCTGCAATACACATGCGCACTGTAGTTCCCCCATAATTCACTGCTTGAGCACTGGTGTTTGTAGGAAAAGGAAGAATTGAAGGCTGCTATCTGCACCTACCCTGGAATACTGGTACAATTTTCATCAGGCAAAAAAAATTGTTGCGTGCCTGCTGGGAGGAAGGGCGGGATATAAATCAAATAATAAAATAAATAAATAAAGGGCAGGAATGAATTGCATGCTGAGATGCCTGTCATGTCAGCACCGCAAATCTCCCACAATCTTCCAAGTTCCCAGGCTTACAAATGGGTTATTTCTGATATCATTTATTAACAATTAACGCTAAACTTCCACCATATCCCATTAGATTTCTGGAACTAGCTTTTGTGGTGTGTGAAAGATCAAATATAATGTGTAAATAACCAGGATAGAAATCATCAGAATAATGGAATAAAGTGCAGTGTGAAAGCAGCCTGTATCAGTAGTTAGAGCTGAAATGAATTTAATCCCTCAAACTCTTCAAAACTTTGCTTTGTAAATCTTAAAGTTATATATTATTCAGATGGCTACTGAGTGCTAATTATTCTCTTAATATCATCCATATATATTCTATATGTTTTTGTGTGCACGTGTGTGTGTGTGCGTGTGTGTGTATGTGTGTGTGTGAAGGGGAAGTTGAGAAAGTAATGTGTATAATAACTGGTCATTGTGTACATTCAACAGGCCACATGGAGAATGCACACATTAACCTTCCATGTAGAGGAAATTGTGCACATTTCCTGGTAAATATATATAATCTCCAACAGGGAAATGTGCATATATCACCTGAATTTTGTACATTCTCTGGCCATTTAGCTATTAAATAATAACAACAACAACAACAACAAAACAACAACAACGATCTGTTATTATCTTTGGTAATTTTAAGCTTCTGTGATAATTTTTTTATGACTTCCATTAGAAACCTATAGGAAGGTAACAAACAGACTGGAGCACTGTTGGAATGTTCTCTCGGTGAGCCATCACTCTCAGGAGCTCTATCATTGCATTTTGCACTAGCTGAAGCTGAAGACCAGCCTTATATAAAGGGCATTGCAGCCATCAAGTTCTGAAATTTTGAAAACTCAAGAAAGATGATATTACAACTATCTCTGTAAAGTAGGAGACACCTGGGAAAAACATCACTAGTAGGTACTGGGAGTTTGTCTTTCAACAGCAGTACATTGGAAGTACCAATACATTGTAAGGGCACATGATGATGATGGTGATGATGATGATTAAATGTATTACCCAACCTTCACCAAAAGGAATGTGGTGCTTGGAGTCTACTACCGACTACTCAATCAAGGAGAAGATGAGAATGTAATTTTTGAAAAGCAAATTGCCAATGTTTCAAGGAGGCATGATGTAGTAGTAATGGGGGATTTCAATTATCCCGATATCTGTTGGCAGACAAATTCTGCCAAACACGGCCCCTCCAAGAAATTTCTGACTTGTGTTGGATATAACCTTCTACTATAGAAAGCGGAGGAAGCAACTAGAGGATAAGTTATCCTTGACTATCCTTGAGATTCTGTCTAACCAACAGTGATGACTTGGTGATGAAGTGGCAGTTACGGGAACTCTGGGGGAAGTGACCACATCATACTTGACTTCTTGATTTTAACAGAAGCAAAAGCTGAGAGTAGCCATACATGCACCCTGGACTTCAGGAAAGCTGATTTTAATAAACTCAGAACAATTGTAAGTACAGTTCCATGGCAAGCCAATGTCCATAGTAAAAGACAGAGCAAAGAAATGACACAGCTACTCAATGAGGATGGCAAAATGATAACAAATGACAAAGAAAAGGCAGAAGTGTTCAATTCCTAACTTTGGCTCACTCTTCTCCCAAAAAAGGGCCTATGACC
Organism: Rhineura floridana; assembly: GCF_030035675.1. Classification (NCBI taxonomy): domain Eukaryota; kingdom Metazoa; phylum Chordata; class Lepidosauria; order Squamata; family Rhineuridae; genus Rhineura; species Rhineura floridana. Next base: position 18,943,420 of record NC_084488.1, on the reverse strand, counting down.
CTCCCGAGAAACATGAAGTAGAAAGGTCAGGATTGGACCTTGAGATTGATAAACAAATGGTCAAGAAATACCTAATCACTTTGAATGAGTTTAAATCAGTAGGGCCCGATAAACTGCATCCTAGAGTATTGAAGGAACTGGCTGAAGAACTCTCAGAACCTCTCGCTATTATATTTGTGAAATCATGGAGGACCAGTGAAGTGCCGGATGACTGGAGGAGAGCTAATGTTGTCCCTATCTTCAAAAAGGGAAAGAAGGAGGAACTGGGGAGCTACAAACCAGTCAGCCTAACATCAATCCCTGGAAAAATTCTGGAGCAGATTATTAAGCAGTCAATCTGTAAGCACCTTGAAAGCAATGCAGTGATTACTAGGAGCCAACATGGATTTATGAAGAACAAATCCTGCCAAACTAATCTCATCTCATCTTTTTGATCAGGTAACCTCCCTTGTAGACTGTGGGAATGCTGTGGACATAATATATCTTGACTTCAGCAAAGCTTTTGACAAAGCACCCCATGATATTCTGATTAGCAAGCTAGCTAAATGTGGACTGGATGGAACAACTATTAGATGGATCCACAGTTGGCTCCAGAATTGTACTCAAAGAGTGTTTATCAATGGTTCTGTCTCAAATTGGGCAGAAGTAATGAGTGGGGTACCACTGGGCTCAGTCCTGGGCCCAGTGCTCTTTAATATTTTTATTAACGACTTGGATGAGGAGGTACAAAGCATGCTTATCAAATTTGCAGATGATACAAAATTGGGGGGAATAGCTAATACTGTGGAAGACAGAAACAAAATTCAAAGGGACCCTGATAGGCTGGAGCACTGGGCTGAAAACAACAGAATGAAATTTAACAGGGATATGTGCAAAGTTCTACACCTAGGAAAAAGAAACCAAATGCACAGTTATAAGATGGGGGATACTTGGCTCAGCAATACTACATGTGAGAAGGATCTTGGAATTGTTGTTGATCACAAGCTGAATATGAGCTAACAGTGTGATGTGGCTGCAAAAAAGGCAAATGCTATATTAGGCTGCATTAACAGAAGTATAGTTTCCAAATCATGTGAAGTACTAGTTCCCCTCTATTCAGCACTGGTTAGGCCTCATCTTGAATACTGCATCCAGTTCTGGTCTCCGCACTTCAAGAAGGATGCAGAGAAACTGGAACGGGTTCAGAGGAGGGCAACAAAGATGATTAGGGGACTGGAAACAAATCCCTATGAGGAGAGACTGAAAGAACTGGGCATGTTTAGCCTGGAGAAGAGAAGACTGAGGGGAGATATGATAGCACTCTTCAAGTACATGAAAGGTTGTCACATAGAGGGGGGCCAGGATCTCTTCTCGATCGTCCCAGAGTGCAGGACACAGAATAATGGGCTCAAGTTGCAGGAAGCCAGATTTCGACTGGACATCAGGAAAAACTTCCTAACTGTTAGAGCCATACGACGATGGAACCAATTACCTAGAGAGGTAGTGGGCTCTCTGACACTGGAGGCATTCAAGAGGCAGCTGGACAGCCATCTGTCGGGAATGCTTTGATTTGGATTCCTGCATTGAGCAGGGGGTTGAACTCGATGGCCTTGTAGGCCCCTTCCAAATCTACTATTCTATGATAGGTCCCAGGGTGGGTCAAAACAATGTAAAATACAGTATTAAAACAGCCTAAAGCAAATTATATCTACAAGTATAAAATGTAAATGTACTGCCTTCAAGTCAATTCTGACTTATGGCGACCCTATGAATAGGGTTTTCATGAGGCTGAGAGGAAGTGACTGGCCCAAGGTCACCCAGTAAGCTTCATGGCTATGTGGGGATTCAAACCCTGGTCTCCCAGGTCATAGTCCAACACCGAAAAATACATCTCTCAAGTGCCAAAAGCCAGGATGAATGAGTGCACCTTCAGCATACAACAAAAGCTGTACAGCAGAGGTGCCAGACACATCTCTGTGGGGAGGGAAGTCCATAATTTAGGGGCTGCCACAGGGAATGTCTTATCCTGGGCTACCCCTACACACAAAAAAGAAACTTCTGAAGGCGGTGGAGCTACCAAGAGGGCCCCTTCTCTCAATCTCAACATAGCGTGCAAATGTTTTCAGCTCAGCTCTTGAACAGAGTGCCTTTGAAGGTGGTGGACTCACCTTCACTACTGTTGTTTAAATAGAGGCTGGGTGGCCACCTATCAGGGATGCTGTATTAAAGGCTTCTGCCCCTTTAACAGATGTGTAGAAAAGCTTGTAGGATGACAATCTATACCTGTTGAAATTCCTTCTTTGCTTTGGGCAAATGCCATTCTGCCAGCTTACCACACATTCCTGAGTGGCCTGAGGGGTAGGCGATAGTGGGGGGTTCACAGGGCCCTATAGGCTTCAGCCTGCTTATTGCCATCCAGCAGTCATACAGTGACCTTACTTGGATCACCCTCTCAACTCATTTTCAAGGTGAGCTGGCAAGGTGAGGCTTACGCCTGTTATTAACAGATGTTGGGCCTCTAGCTTGAGTGGAGTTGCCCAGATGAGGAGGTGGCAAGAATTTCTCTCACTCCTCCTTCTTAGTATTTGGACTGCACTTAGGAGTGTTAGGTTCTTTATTGCTGCAGATTTCTGACAGTTTTCATTAGTAAAGTTGTGGTCTTTATTTGCATAATAATTTTTGTCGCACCTCTTCTTTGGCTGTGGGGGAAGCCAGTATCAGTGACAAGCACCTCCATTAAAAAACTGGCCTTTATTTTTAAGGCTTTGTTAACATTCAATACAGTGTTGGAATGTTATGTAACAGTAAATGTCACCCTGTTGCTTGAGAGAGAGAAACCTTCATATGAAGTGAAACAAAATCTCCACACTTTGACTGCTTAGCAAATCCCATGGCTCACCCAAGAGCTGTGAGTAACTATTTCCCGTATGCCAAGACTGGGAATTTTACATCAATAGAGCTACTAATGGCTACATTTTCACAACAGAACAGAGTCCACAGAAGCATAATTAAACACCAGCTAGTTTCCATTAGGGTTAAGGAATAAAATCACATGCTGAAATGAAATGTCGCTCTTAGAAATAACATTCACAGTGGGCCATAATGAGCAGCCCCAGCAACTTTAGTATGATTTAATTCTGAAATGCTCCTTCTACACATTACTTAAGTGCCAACAGCATTAAAATGCTTCACAACAGCAGACTTGCAGACTAACTAGGGATATGTGACTCTCCACTGAGAAATCTTTGCTAGAGTTATCAGAATTCTTTTAATTATTATTTTTGTTTGCCAACTAAAAGTGTTATCAGAATTCTTATTACATCCCTCAAAACTTCTCAGATGTGCTGCCTGAGCAGGACTTCCAACTTCAGCTCGTTTTGCTGCAGGTGAAATACAATGGCCAATTTAGTCAGCTTTGCCTGAACAACGACCCAGTTTGGAGCTTACTAACATGGATTCAGGCCATCAGCCATGTGTGTTTAATAAAAAGCCTTGCTTCTTCAGCAGTAGTGATGGCCAAAATCCCCTCAGCAGAATTTGTAGTTGAATACCCAACTATGAGCATTGTTGTAGCATATTTTGAGATAAAATGCTTATTTTCTTTAAATTCTCTGTGCAAGGGTTCTTTTCCACTACACGTGTTCTCACAATGCTGTCTGGCAAATGTGGTGCAGGAACAGAGGAAGGCAGTGTGTTGTCTATGTAACCATAGGAAGCCATCATTCATTCAATATCAGAGTCCCAAGTTCCAGCACTTCCCATCCCACTGCCCATCTTGTGCAAGCAAGAAAGCATGAAACCAACACTTGATAATCTTTATTGTAACAGAATAAGAAGGGCTTCAAAATCTTCCATCCACTGGGGGCTTTGGCCTGATCCTGCCTGTTTCATTAGGACAGGATGGGATCACCCACTCTACTTGCCCATTCCCCACCAGAATTGTGCCACATGTCAGTATGCACATCTTTTGAGCTTGGAAATAGGCTAATTGTTTGCTCTGGATTCAAGCCAAGGCTTTGTCCTATGAATGATGTTCCCTTTTAAAAAAAGGTTCTACTAAACAGCCACCATTTCATTGAGAGTAAAGAGTTTAATTAATCAGCTTTGAGCATACACAGCAGTAGCTCACAACTTGGAGCTTCTGGTATGATGACCGGAGGCCATGCATGCACAAAAGTGGCTTAAATTATTAGCAATTTAAATTATAAGCCAAAGAACATTTTCAGGCCAAGGGAGTTCAATGCATTCAGGCATTACAAACTGGGGACATGTATAGTATAAACAGGCTGTTCCTTCAGCACCATCGCTAATCAGTAATGGAAGCAGCTGCAATGGAAACAGCAACTGATTCTGTGGAAATCATGAGCATTTCTAGCTGTATCTGCTACTGAGAACATTTGTCTGCGTCGAAGTTTTCTATCTCTAGTTTTACACATTTTAGCAAAATGATTCAGTTTGCCACATCTTCTGCATTCTTTCCCATATGCAGGACAAACATTTATGTCATGATGACTGATACCACACTTGTAGCAGGCCTTTGCTGCTACTACAGGCCTCTGTGGCATTTCCTTTTCTTGGGGGCTGGTAGTAGTGCCAGGGCTCCATTTGCATTGAGGCTGGCTTACTTTTGGCTTTTCAAAGGTACTTTTGCCCTGTAAGGAATCCATTTGTTTTTCTGTTGCCCCAAAATCTTTCATCTGTTTTGCAGCCACTTCTTCTGCCCTACATATATTCACTGCACACTCAAGGGTTAAATCACTCTCTCTCAGTAACTTGGCTCTCAATCTGTCTATCTGAATGCCACACACTATGCGATCCTTAATAAGAGAATTACACAGCTCCCCAAATTCACAGGTCTGAGCCAAAAGCTTCAACTCAGTCACATATTGGTCTATCCTTTCTCCTTCACTCTGTATTCTAGTGAAGAACCTGTGCCTTTCATAAGTAACATTTCTTCTGGGCACACAATATGCTTCAAATTTATTCATCAAAACTTGAATTTTATATTTATCTGCATCATCATCAAACTGGAAAGTATTAAATACCTCTCTTGCTTCTTCACCTGCCACATGCAGAAATAACGCTGACTGGAGTCTCTCATCTTTCTTATCTGCTCCACTTGCAATGCAGTACAATTCAAACCCTTGCTTCCATCTTCTCCAATGCTCTGCTGCATTTCCTTCAAACACCAACTTTCCTGGAGGCTTCAACTGGTCCATTTTTCACTGCCTTATGTTTTTAGGTAGTCTTCTGACACCATGTAATATTTGCAAGAGTTGAAATGAATTACAAATACTCATTAGAAGGAACAAACTTTACTTAATTGTCTGTTGCAGCATAACCAAGAGCTCTGCTTTCATTTTCCTACTGATCCCTCTCCCAACTGATTCCCCATACAACTATGTCTAATTCACTTGAGTTCCTACTCACATTACAGTATGGTTCTCTCTCCTACCCACATGCCACTTATCTGTGTTGGTGATGGATCCACTCATTCCTAATAGTTCAGAGGAAGGGAGAAAATCTATAAACTTGAGGAGGGAAACACCCTTTATTACCCTAATGGACCACAACATAGTATCCACAATAGTAATAAGAGATATGCATTCATTTTGAGATGAATGGAACAATCAAATTGTAGACCTTTTTAGACCAAAAAAAGAAAGAAAGAAAGAAGTCAACAAAGGAAGACAAATGTGAGTTTGACAAAGGGTACAAGAGATAAACAAAACATTTTATGGTACAAACATTGCTACAATTCTGAATCAAACATAATCTTGCGTAATAATAACAACAATAATTCTTTGGTGTAAAAACATTTATATGCCACCTTTCTGAATAAAATTACTTCAAAGCCACTTGCATATTAAAATTGTTGGAAATACAACAGCAGGGATCATTCACTTTGTAACCTAAGGGTTAGTTCTGTTAGTGTTAAAGTCAGCTAGCCAAGAGGGAGATGGGTGGAGGTATTGTTTAGCAACTAGGCACAGTGCTGTGATCTTCACAGAGGTGGGATATACTCTGGGTGTGTAGTTCTGAGTTAATTCTCCAACCCCAGTATGTTAGTTGTTGAATATTGTCTTGCTATAAAAATGCCTGAACTAAGAAATACAAATCACTGTGTTTATTTCTCCTCAAGTTATACCATGATCCTCTACAGTTTACTCAGTAAAGTATTATCAGGATTTCTTTTCTCTCTGGGCTCATCTGCTTTATTCAAGTCACCCTGCTAACAAAAATGCATCAGTTATAATAGAATAAAATAGCTGTCACCACCACCAATATATATGAAGAATCATTCAAATAAATTCTGTAAACGTTGTTCATAAAATCAGCTGAAAATGTTTCTTATCTAAACACCACCTGAATCAGGTTTCTGAAAAAGTGGAATGTGGTGAACTTTCAGATGTTATCAGGTAAGGAGTTCCAGAGGTACAGGGCCACCACAAAAAAAAGCCCTCTCTGTTGTCCCTACCCTCTCTTTTGTCTCACTGGTAGTGGGCAAGCAAGGAGGCCCTCTATTGAGGATCTTAGACAACAGGCAAGACAATATGGGTGCAGGCAGTCCTTCAATAGTTTAGGCCCAAATTATTTAGGACTTGAAAGGTTTAAAAAGTGCATTGGCAACCAGTGCAGCTGATACAACAATGCCTTTATTATACCCACAACACTCCCATCTTAAATGGATTTTATTTCGTCTTGATTTCCCTCAACCACCCCAAAATCATATCCAAGCACTGACTGAGAACTTCCACAGCCTGCCTAGGATCTGAAGGTGGCAATGAAAGGTGCAGCTGCATGTCATCACCATACTGCTGATACAGAACCACAAACTACTGGATGACTTACCCCAGAGGTTTCTTGTAGATGAAGGGAAACTGTTCTAGGGAAACCAATCACATCTGATCTTTTGTAAACATCAATGGTTCGATTATTGAAGCCATTCAGTAAACAGCTATTATGTTACCTGCATTTCCTGTACATTATCACAAGAGCATTGACTGCTCATTAAATATTAGGTCATTGAATGAGATATGTACACTATTTTAGAATGCTGTATTATTGCTACATAATAATCTCAACCTTGTATACTGTAATGATATTGCCATTCTCTACATAGCTTAGCCCCATAGTCTTTATTCTGTTTGCTAAACAAACAGCAGTGGCCTGGAGATCAAATGAAGCCATTGTATCAGGAAGATTATGCTTTTAGTGAGGCTAATATACACAGAACATGTTTGAATAACTAGTAAATATAGCAGGCGGTATATGCGTAGGAAGGTAACATACATATATCTTAAAATCATTCTTATTGTAAAGGGCCAGTCAGGCCCATGACAACACCTCAAGCACCCTACATGACAGTACTGGATGTGGTTTCATTTGGTTAGATTAATTTATTAAACATCTTTTGACCAATGAAAAGGGTTCCCCTGATTAATCTAGATGTTTATGTTCTATTTATATGTTCTAAATATTTACAAAACATATTTTCATTTTTTTAAAAATAACAAGGCAGTGTACAACATGAACACATGATATCACAATAGCAATCAATAAACACTTCAATAGCATATCAGTGAAACAGACTGAAATGCTTTGTTTACCATTTTAGAAGCAGGAATAATTTAAACAAATTTCAGGAGAAAATAAGGTGCATATAGCATGAACACAAAGAAAAAAAGGAAGAAATTTGGAATAAAGGGGGACCTATACAGGTGTATACAGCCAGCTATGCCCTCCTTCAAGGTACTCCATTCTTTTTCTCCCCCCCTCCATTTTCTGTTTTTCTATTCCCTCTCCCTCCCCCCAAAACTCACTCTGTTTCTGTAGCCATTAAGCGCCCTCAGTTCTTGCCTATTTACACTTCCCCCTTTTTTTGTACTTCCACAAAGCTTGGGAGTTCTCCCAAGCATAATGATACCTCCCTTTTGTTTCTCCGTGACTCCATCTCGGTGACAAACCTGTCAGAACTTACCAGCTGTGAGCTATTAGAAGGAATGATATTAAAGGCATGGCCGTCATCCAATTTTTAGAAAAATCTTAATTGATTAATTGTTTGTGCTTTAGTCAACCCATTAATTATTTGATTAAGTCTATATAAATTTGCATATCAAACAAAAGTTCTATTAAAAAGCTAGAGGATGCATGTATATGTAACAGTAGTCAAAAGCATAGTGATGTTCCTCTTTGAAGCTGGTGCTTGCCAACTACTGGTTTTAGAAGTACGTGTATGAAAATGACGTTCCTGTAAGGGGCGTAATTTGCCTTCACCTTATTTAAGGAAGACGCGGGAAGGTTCTCGAAAGTAAGGCAGGGCACCACGTGAGATCAATCATCCAATGGTAAGGGCACAGGAGCAGCAGTTATAAAGCTGCTCCTTCCCCCAAGCGCGTGCCTTTTTCACCTTGCGGCATCTGCGACTTGTCCTCGCTTACCGTGGCTCCGTTGAAGTGTTGAGTGACCGTTCTCAGTACTCTCCCTTCTAAGACCGGGTTCCCACTCCCACCCTACCCACCCTGTTTTCGTTTTATTACCTTTAGTTGCTTTTCCAGATTCCCTTTTATCTGTTGGGTGGTGGGCGTCCGCCCACCCGCACAGCGGATTTTTGCCGGCGGCGTTTTATTTTTTTTTACTGTGTCCTTGCAGTCTTCGAAGCCTTTGATTCTCCCCGCCGCTCAGCTGGGCTTTGGGCGTCCGCTCACGTGCTCAGCTGCGGCTTGCCGGCTCATCTGCTGTTCATTTCCTTACTGTGCCCCGTTTGCGGTTTAAAGCCGTTGCCTTTTTGTTGTGCATTTGAAGATTTCTTTTGAGGGTTGGAGTTAGTGGGTTCCCTGTTCCTTTGTTAATTTTGGAAATTATTGTTGTTAATTGTTCTCTTTCATTTGGTATCGTTAATCAGCCGCTACTTAAACCACCCCCCCTATTTTTCCTTAGGCGTAATTTAAGTTGGTTATTTGATTCGGTTTTGTCTGTTTAAATCACCCCCCCACTAATACTTTCAACCTTCCCACCCATCCCTCCTTTATTGCATAATTATAGTTTGCTAGTGTTTCAGTGTTAGCTGTTTGTTATTTATTTCATTCATACCTAGATTTTTACGTGGAATAAATTTAGTTTTTGCTTACTGTGCTTTAATTGTTAAGGTGTTATATTGATTATATAAGTAAAATATGGTTGGTTACTTTTAAATTTAATTGATTAGATATAACATCAACCCCCCCAACCCTTCCCATTTCCTTACCCCCCTTTTTTATATATATAAAAAATAAACAATAAAAATAAAAATAAATAAAATTACAAATAACGATCTGAATATAGTTAGTGCTGCTTATAGTTCATAGTTGTTATATTCTGAGTGATTATTATTACTGGAGAATTTATAGTAGTTGCTTATTCAAATTGAGATTGATTCTGACTTCATTTGCTAACTGTTTATTGGTGTTTATATTTATCTGAACATGCCACCCAAGAAGGTCCAGCAGAAAAAAGGGGTTCGGGCGGTGAAGCAAGCTGCCAAGCGCCCTCCATTGCAGCACATTTCATCTTCTGATGAAGAGGAGGATATGGGGACTATCCGTGCTTTGGTGGCCAGAGTTGAGGCATTGGAAAAAGAACGCAGGCAGCCATTGGATGTAGAGGCGGGCTCTAGTTCGGCCCCTGCAGGTAAGAAATCTGCTCGTTTGGCGGCCAGAGTCCCTAAATCTAGTATTCTTGCTGATTTGGTTTCCAGGATTGGAGTTTTAGAAGCTGCTGCACCCTTTGAGGAGCCGGTAGTTGCTGCGCCTCCAGCTGGTTTGCCTGTGGTTACAGCTTCCATTTCTTCTCCCGTGGGTCCAGTCTTACCTGCAGTTGGCTCCCTTCAAGCACAACTGCCGTCTCAGCCACCAGCGACCATGGCTATGCCTGCGGGAGCTTCGGGATTAGTGGCACCCCCAGTGGTTGCCTCTCCAGCTGCGTATGCGGGTGAGCAATTCGCACATTCACCAGCTCTGAACACACAGGTTCAAGATTCCAGTGCTCCTCTTCGGGACACTACAATGGCAGGTTCTCAGTTGTCTGGTGATACTACCCACCCGGTGGTATTTATGGGTGGTGTGTTGGTTCCACAGCAACCCCAGTTACCTTGGCCGACGGCTGCCGTGACTCCTTGGCAGCCGCCTGTGGCTTCCCATGCTCACCCTCCTGCTTATTTGCCTCTCCCTCAAGGAGTTTATCCACATGGTGATATCTCCCTCCCGCTGGGTGACCATTTACTGTTAGCTACTAAAGAAAAAATTTGGCGTGGTGAGTATATTGACCTGTTCACTCTCCTGTTTCGTGAAAATGAGATAAAGCCCAAGGAAGGTCAGGATATAAGGGAGCGTGAGGCAGCCATGAAAAAGAAGGTGGATCGTGTTTGGCCTAATTGGTTGAGCGCCTATACTATATATATGAGCGTTATGACTCAAGCTTACCCGTCTAGGGCTTTGTCCATGATTAAATATCAGGACATTGTTCATCGTGCCTTCCGTGAATTTTCTGGGACTGCTTGGTTGCTTTACGATGAAAATTTTAGGCAGAGGGCGGCGTTGGACCCCACCCTTCGCTGGGATATTGAGCACCCAGGCCTATGGCTCCGCTCTATGACTCCCGCCAGGCCCACTTCAGGTGATAGAGCTGATAGTGGACACATATTAGCACGCACGCAGACTTCCGCCTCTGGCTCTGGCCAAGGCGGGCGGTGGGTTCAATCCCAGCATGTCTGCTGGACATTTAATAGCACGGGCCGTTGCCTTAGAAGGCCATGTAAGTTCAGACACGTCTGTGGTTCATGTGGAGGCAACCACCCCAGCTCATCCTGCCAGCGAGCGCGTACAGCTCGACAGGGTACAGGTGAACATCAACAGCTCAAATGAGGCTCTGGCAATAGCGGCGGTACGTTGCAAGGCCAGTAGCCCAATCAAGTTACTTCCTTTGGCTGGGTGGCTGAGGTTTTACCCCAATAGGCAAGCTGCTAGTTTTTTGCTTCATGGTTTTACGGATGGATTCCGTATTCCATTTGAGGGTCCTAGGATTGCTACTTCCTCAGCAAATCCGCCCTCTCTTAGCAGCATGGATTCGGTAGTGTTAGCGAAACCCAATAAGGAGATAATTGCGGGCCAGATATCTGGTCCATTTTCTGTTCCTCCCTTAAAAAATTTGAGGATCTCTCCTATTGGTATTATTCCCAAGAAACAGCCTGGGGAATATAGTTTAATCCATAATTTGTCATTCCCAACAGGCGCCTCTGTTAACGATGGGATTGCTCAGTTACATGCATCAGTCAGATATACGTCCTTTGATGAGGCAATGAGAGTAGTTTGAAAGGCCAGTAGGGGCGCTTTAATGGCTAAGTGTGACATAAAATCCTCTTGTGGGTCATTTAGTATTTGCATCAAAGGTTATTTCCCCTGGGCGAGCATTCCTTTGTGACGCCATGAAAGGAGTTCGCTCTCGCTTCCATCTTGTCAGAATTACTTCCGGTATGAGATCTGATTTATGTTTGTGGCTGTCATGGCCCCGTCAGAGGACTCCTCAGATGAGGACGACTTGGGAGTAACAGCAGCAGACCCAGGAGCAGCAGACTCCGAAGGAGACATGGAGGAGCCTCCTGAGAATCCAGCTCCTTCTCCCCCTCAGCTGCAGAGCACCCCAGATACAGCAGAGTCCCTGCAGCCAGACACAGACAGTGAACAGGATACTCCCCCCTCACCTGCAGAACGTAGACAGCAGAAGGTCAGGCAGAAGAGAGGCAGGCCTGTCTCCTTAAGGCCCAAACTCTGAGGACTCACACCTGCTGTCAACCTTGCTCTTTATAAGGCACACCTTGGCTGCAGCTTGTTGCTGACTGCAACGTCAGGCGTGGCTTGTGTGTTCCTAGTTTCCTGGCACCCTCTTTCGGACTGACCCCTTGGCACTTGATCCCGGACCTCTACTGACCTCGCTTCTGGACTCCTGACTCGGCAAGTACGCTTCGGACAAGCCTGGCCCTTATCAGATTCCCTCCTCCTAAGACCTGGCAGATTTATGGCCAGACTGCTGGCTAAGGACTTTGCTTCCCTGCCAACCACCCAGGAATTTCCAGCCCCCACCGGCACTGCTGACGCAGTGTAGAGCTGACAGTGGCTTGCGTTTCTGACAGAATTTAACGGCCTCTCTTTTTGGCGTGAGGAATTATTATGGGAAGCTGTATTACAGGTGCATTCTGATGCTGCTGGAGGCCATGGATTCGGAGTAATTTTCAGATCCCAGTGGTGCGCTGCAAGATGGCCTTCCAAGTGGCAGGCCTCCGGGACTACTTCTGATTTGACATTTTTGGAATTTTTTCCAATAGTGGTGGCGGTTTATATCTGGCCGTTGGTATTTCAAAATCACACAGTGCGTTTCTGGTGTGACAATTTAGCCACTGTCAGCATTATCAATGCTCAGACTTGCAAGTCTCCTCGCGTTATGCGCTTGGTGCGAGCCTTTGTCTTGCAATGCTTGCGTTTTAATATTTTATTCCTAGCCAGGCATGTTCCAGGTTTACAGAATTGCGTTGCTGATCCTCTTTCCCGCTTACAGATGGCGCGCTTTCGGGAGCTTGCACCTGGAGCGGAACTGGATCCAATCCCAGTCCCACCGTTCCTGTGGAACCTTGGCAATTAGAAGTCGGGGCCGCTATTGCAGCCGCCCTTGCTCCCAGTACTCAAAAAGCGTATGAGCATTCTTTTGCGAAGTTCCAGCATTTTCGCACCATTTCTGCATTGCCTATGGCGTGGCCTATTCCTGTTTCGCATTTATTGCAATTTATGATATTTTTAAAAGGGCATAATAATTCTGTTTCTACTATTGCTGGGCACCTTTCAGCGCTGGCCTTTATCTCTAAGGCACGGGGACTGCCGGATCATTCTGTAGATTTTAGGGTCAGAAAGGTCCTTGAGGGTTGGTCGCGTTCCGCTCCCAGGCCCGCTGACCGGAGGAGGCCAATCACGCCTGATGTCCTCCTCCAGATCCTAGCATTGTTTCATTGTTTATGCTCATCTCAGTATGAGTCGCACCTGTTCGCCGCAGTAACTCTGACGATGTTCTATGGTGCTTTTCACCTTAGTGAAGTATTGGTCCCCTCTAAGCATGATGTAGCCTATAGAGCCTTATGCTTTTGTGATTGCACGCTAGGTGCCGATATTGTGAGGTTTTCCCTACGAGTCTCTAAGACTGATCAAAAGGGCTGTGGCAGTATTGTGTCTTTGAGCACTTGCCAGGTCCCTGAATTATGCCCTGTCTCTGCAATGTGGCAATTCTTATCTATTCGGCCAGCAGGCCAGCGTTATCTGTTCATACATGCAGATGGTACAGCCCTGACTCAATTTCAATTTTGGGCCGTTGTTCGGCGGGCCTTGTTGGCCAGTGGTTGCGATGCGGGAGTCTATGGGCTGCATTCATTTCGGATTGGTGCGGCTACGGCCGCGGCCCTCGGGGGCTTGAGTGTTAGCGATATCCAAGCGATTGGCAGGTGGCGCTCCGATGCATTTAAGTCTTATGTCAGGTTTTAATTATAATGCATTGTGTTTTTGTTTCCGTTAGGTGTATTGAGCCTCCCAGTTCCAGTGCGGATCGTCTTGTGTGGCCACTCAATCTTGTTTTGGGCGCACCGGCGTGCCTCCTCGTCGATACCTGGAACACAGCTGCAGCTTTCGGCCATAGCTATAATTCGATGGGAAGCCTGTAGGGGCATGCTATGGGATGCGCTGTTGCCTTCAGTTTGCCGGATTATGTCTTCGGCGGATCGGCCTCATGTCTTGTAGATTCATTTGGGGGAAAATGACTTGGTGCAGCGTCCAGGGATGGACCTGCTTCTCAAGATCATTCATGATCTCACGTGGCTTAGTCGTTCATTTCCCAACCTCTTACTGGTGTGGTCGGATATGCTAGTTAGGAGAGTGTGGAGGGGCGCATTTCATCCTAACAGGATCGACAGATCCAGGAAATGGGTGAATAGGAAAGTCAGGGCGCTGGTCTTATCTCTTGGAGGGGCATATATTCCTCATGATAGGATCAGGTTCCATACCCTGCAATTGTTTCGGGATGATGGGGTTCATCTTTCAGAGCAGGGGTGTGATTTTTTTTTAGAGGATTTGATGTTGGGATTAAGGGGTTTGTTAATTTCTTTGGGTTGAGTGGACCAAGCTTTAGCTGATCCCCTCTTGTGGCATAGAATTCGGGCAGGTGAGGTATTCGGGGGTTAAATTGAGGTGATTAAGGCAGTCTGGAAAAGGGACACACCCTAAGGAACCATCAGGGCTTCAGGTCTGGTGGGGATCTGGGTAGTGTCCTTGTGGGACCGGCTTGTGCATCATGGTGAACGCTTGTACGGCGGGGCCATGGTGTGGAGGTTGGAACCACATAACTGGCTCTAAGAGCAAGGAGGGAGGAATTCACCCACGTCCTTGACTCTGGAGTTACAGATTGAGGAGAATTGTTGCCTTTAGATGGTGAGGGTGTAATCCCTCATAGTTAGGCTTAGCCTCACCTGCCTGAAGTATTTTGAGATGAATAATTGGCTGTATTCCATTTGATTTAGTATGTTATATTTAATAAATATAACATTATTCCAGTTTTGTGTCACGAGTCTTCCTTGGTGTGGGGGCAAATAGTTTTAAGTACTTTAAAACTGCTGACCATGCGCACACCATTTTAATCTGTCTGTCCATCCGTCCATCCGTACACACATACATACATTCAGTATCAAAGCTACCATTTGTAAAGGAGATCTCAGGACAGTTTATACATCTATTTAGATAAAACATAAAAAAACATAATAAATTCATGACTTTGATAAATTAATCTAACTGATTAATTCACTAAATTCAGTAGCTGTAAGTAAAACAAAGCTCCAATGAAAGAGAAACATACACAGTCATTGCAGGTAATGGAGGAAGGAGATATTAAATAACATAAGTAGAGTAAGAAGAAATTAATTCTACAAACAGCAAGATTAGAAGTATTTCATAGATCTCATAATATCACTCAACTGTTTCAGAGGATGAAATAAGATGGAATCAACATTCAAGATTTGCTTCAGAAGAATGCTTTACACCAGGTGTGAGGAACCTTTGGCCCTCCAAATGTTGCTGAACTAGAACTCCCATCATCCCTGGCCATTGGATCATGCTAGCTGGGCCTGATGGGAGTTTTTTTCCAGTACATCTGAGGGGCCAAAGATTTCCCACACCTGCCTTGCATCATATTACCATTAGCCTGAGCTAAACTTTTTTCCTTTTACTTAGGGAGCAATCCAACTTGGCAGAGTCTGGAAGAAGTGGAACCAACAGAAGGGAAGGTGGAGGAAGGGGCTGCCACATCCTACCTCCATTCAGTAGCCTCTGGGAGGGGAAGACACTGCTGGTACAGCAAGTCAAGAAGGAAAAGAAAGTAATGTTTCCTTCTATCATCCCTTTTCCAGTCACATCGGCTGCTGGGACTGAAGGCCACAGGCCCAAGCCAAAAGGCTCAGGATGTGGCATAAGTCCCCCTCCCACTGGTGATGCCCCCAACACACCCCAAGAGCATACCGTTTTCAGGCCTTCTACCAGCTCCACTTGCACCAGTCTCGGCTGAGTTGGCTGGGCCCCTCCTGCACCCGTCTAGTGGCAGCGTTCCCCGGCTGTGCCACAGCTGTTCCTGGGGAGGGGGACTTCTGCCAGCACAATCAGGCTGCATCTACACCCTTCCTCCTCCCTCCCTCCCTCCCTCCTCTGCCACATCCTGCATCCCCTCAGTCTGGTGTAGATGCCAGTTGGGTTGCACCCAGAACGTCTTATATGCTTGTGAACCAACAGTGTCATTTTTCAAATACATAATAGTATTCTAGTTCAAAATATCTGGAACACAGGGCCGACTCTAAAGGGCCTGAAGGGCCCCACTTTAAGGTGGGGGAGTAGCACTCTCCTTTCAAGATCCATGGCAGAATTGCTGCTGCAGATAGCATCACCCATTCCCTCGCTCCCCCTACCTTTTCTGTGTTTTGTGGCTGCACACGCAGCCGCAAAACACAGGACAGAAAGATAGGCGGAGCAAGGGAACGTAGGGCAGTGCGATCCATGACAGCGTGTGCCTGGCCCTGGGGCAGGTTGGAGCCCAAGGGCCCCAGCATGCCTGGAGCCAGCGCTGCTGGAACTGAGGACAAGATCACCAGAAAAAAAAAAGAAACCCCCCTTGATTTCCTCCTAACAGAGAATATAACATTTGATGTTTGTGGGGATGATATGCGATCTACTTGAACAATCCAAACATTGACACTCTGTTATCAATACACATAGTTTTCAAGAGTAAGGAGGGCTATCAAGCCAAGAGTTTTCACAACCCCCCCTGCCTTATATCAGCCTCCTAAGGTTTTGTTTAGTTCTGTCTCCTCACTTGCCACTCAGCAACAGCATCTCATCTGCATCAGCCACTCCCCTGGTCTGCTGCCATTGCTATTTAGTAAGTAAGGGGAGAGCATGGAAGGATTTCTTCAGTCTATTTTTCTTCTTCCCCATTCCCAGTTCCTTGTCAATACTTCGTTGTACACATGGACCACCAAGCCCTGAGAAAGAAAAATTGCACCCAGGGTGATAAAACTGGCCAAACTGCCATGGATTGTTTTACGGCTTCATTCAAGTAATGTATGGATTTCACCAGACTTGCATTAAATTGGCTAGAATCTGCTTTGAATGTTTGGTGAACTATAAGTCATATGAACAAACCTTGACACATTCTATATTACCAGATTAGTTTGATTTCATATTTGAGGCAGACTGCTTTGAATTACATGTGATTCATCAAAGTGTGCTGCTAACGAAGAGGGACTTCATCAGCGCATATAAGCTCACCTATATAGAGTTGGGTTTAATTTTAATAGCTGACTAGATGACTCGTTGTCACTTATTTAATTAAGATTAAGTGGTAGACTGCAATGACATTTTAGTGACACAAAATTCCCTTACAGTCATGTGAACTCTGGTAATTCATCTGATCTTTCATTAGAAGTGTGTCACTGCTAATCTTCATTCAACACACTTTAGTACAAAGCAAACCTCTAGAATCAATGGGCATCAGTTCATATAAAATAAGCCTTTAAAGAGTGTGCATCTTATAAAATAGAGTACACGTGTGCTTCAGTTAAAGAAGTCAATCCCAAGTGTTGCATTATGAAATATCTGTGTATGGGTAATCCAATGATGTTGGCATTTGGTATTCATTTTCTTGGGAATTTTAATTATGTTTTGCACAGCACTGTAAATTAGTATCAATGATACTCTTGTAATTACAAGAGGGTTTGCAACTGCAAAATTCATGTCAACCATTATTTAATGACAGTTGAAATCAACAATTATACCATTTGTTCCAAGACTGTAGTCCAGCTTCATAGATAGTTAAAGATTTTTGAAATATTAAGGAGCATATACATTTTGAATTAATAAATAGCTACACAAACAGTATTGCCTTTATGGCAGGGATAACCAACATGGGACCACCCATCAGACCCAGTCAGCACAGTCAAATCAGAGTTGTAATCCAACAACATCTAGAGGGCACCATATTGGCTACTGCTTCTTTAAGGATTTACTTAGACTATGTGAAATTCAGGTGCAAATACTTGTAAGACATTTGTCCTTGTATCTGAAGCATAGATTTCTTATTCTAGTTCTAGGTGGATCTACATTCATTTGGGGTGTTGACTTCTTAATTCAATACTCCCGAGAAAAAATGGTCTTCCTAGGATTCAACAAAAGCTGATTTTGGTCAATACCATGAGCAATTTTGAAGCACGAATGCAATCTTTTCCTTTTTTAAAAAATAGCTCTGTGTGTGCAGCTTTCTCCCCTAGCAAATTCATGTGTTAAGGCAAAGCTACATGATGACAGAGATCCATAACTGGGTCATACATCTCTTTAAATTTTCACAAATAGCAATTGTGTGTGAGTGTGTGGGAGGTGTTGATAAGCATTATGACTTATAGTGGACATATAAAGCACCAATTTACATTGAAAACCTACTGACTGCCAAATTTTCACACAGAAAATCTACAAAATCCATTGTCTACAGCCAGCCCTATGATACAATCATATTTGTTCTGCTTCATCAGTCAGTATAACACAACATCAGGATTTATATCAGGCATTTCTTAGACTACAATACAAATTCAATGAAGTGAAAAGCAGATCAGCAAATCCAGACAAGTATCTAAGGATAATCTACTGTAGGACAGATCTGAAAGAGAAATTTACAGAACATCACTTGTTGTCACCTACAATACCCAATTAATCCTTCTCAATGTATGAAATACCTGGCAACAGAAATGGCAATATCCAGAAACCAGGAGGAGAACATTTTGACCTATCAGGCCACTTGTTGCTGAACTTAAAGTGATTACAGGCGGGCCCCGCTTATACGGCAGGTTCCATTCTGGACCCCTGCCGTAAAGTGGAAATCGCCATAAAGTGGAACCCTATTGACGATAATGGGGTGCGTCACGCCAAAATGACGTCAAAATGGCACGCGACGGGGAAAAAAACTCTGTAAAATCAGAACAAGTGCCTTAATGCGGGGACTTTCCCTAATTGAAAGCTACCGCATTAGCGAATCGCTGTAAAGCAAATCGCTGTAAAGCGGGGCCCGCCTGTATACTTGAACAAAGGAACTTCAATGCCTCATTCCCTTGATCAAGAGATGTAATTTCTGCTCCTTCCTTGATCTTCAGGGAACTCTCCCATTCCACTCCACTCTACTTGAATTGGCTGCACGCATGCAGAAAGAAACAAGCCCTAATATGTACCCCAAAAACAGCACCCGATGTGGGGAAAAACTTCAAAAAGTTATACAAAGTAGAATTGTGGTGGAGTTCCTCACAACTTTTGAAAAAAATGATTTTTTTGCAGGCAAAAATTCAGTGTAGCTCTAGAGTACATGATAAAATACAGTATGACTTTCTTCTTGGGTATCACATGACCTGTTGATTTATGTGGTATACTTTTGTTCTGCCTTATAGATGTCCACTTTCTCAATATCCTTCATCTTCTCATATTATCTATCTGTGCCCTGTTTCATTTCTGTTGGCTTGCTTTTTTTTTTTTGTCATTTACATCTATCTAGATGTGAGGTATTCTTTGCATCAGGGAGATGGAAGATGCCCAAGGTTTCACTGTTCAAGTCAGGCTTGGATTGATGCATAACCAAAGGCAACAGAAGTTTGAGATGTTTTTCCCCCATACGTGTAATAGAATAATTTATCATGAGCAGATAGCAGCTGACATCTGTAATTCTTGTGCCATCTTAAATCACAAAGTATATCTGCTTCAGGTTATCACCATATGCCACACATCATCTTTCTCCTTTTGAAGATACATTTTTGAACCTATAGGAATAGATACAATAGAACCAGTAAAGGAAAAGCAAGGGCCAAAGATGATGCATGTACTCAGAGTTTTCCACTTGGTTTTTACACAATTAGTCATCCTGTCTTCTGCAGTAATGCCAACAGAATTCCGCCAAAAGTGAAATGAGGAACAAGTTTCAGTGTTTGTAGGTGAACTCTCTGAAAAATAGCATTCAAAGTCCAAAAAGATACCACATAGTTAACACTGATGAGGGGGAGAGTTCAGTGCATCCTTAGGTTTCCACTGCATTTTGTCTAATGTGAAATTTGCAAGAAATATGAGGAATTTGAGGAAAGCCAAACTAAGGTCCCATCTGCACTATACATTTCAAGCAATATCATGCCACTTTAAACAGTCATAAGTTTCCTCAAAGAATCCTGGAAACTGTAGTTTGTTAAGGGTGCTGAGAGTTGTTGGGAGACTTTTGCATGCCTTTACAGAGCTACAATTCCCAGAATTCCCTGGGAAGAGGGTTGACTGTTAAACCACTCTGCAGAGAGTTAGGCAGCTAGCTGAATTCTTCAGCACTTTTGTGCCAAACAAGAAACATAGCAATCTCTGTTCCATGTCATTTTGGCATGTTTTAAACCAAAATTCCATCCCATTTCTACATTAGTATTTAAAAACAATTTCTCTCAAAATGTGTTTTTAAGCTGCCAAAAACTGCATCACAACCTATGGAGTAGTACAAAATCCAATAAACAAACAGCATGCAGAAGTTGGAGAGCTGCAGATCAGGTAATATCTTATTAGGGTTGCCAGGTCAGAAAAATCCCAAACCCTTTCAGGGGCAGGCCCTAGTGATGTCATGGGGAGGTCCTAGTGATGTCATTAAGCATGATACATTAAGCATCAACCACAGTTGCTTAGAGCACACCATTCAACAACAAAAATTCTCTGATTGGAAATTAAGATAGAAATCTTAGCTAGATGAGGGTGTTCCCAGGTCCAGCTGAAGTGACGGTATCATTCTTTCTCATCTGCATAGGGAGCCTGGGTAGGGAACATTGAATCTAGCCTGCTTACTTCTGGCAAGAAGAATTTAAGTGCCTTCAGGCCAGGCCAGTCACCAGAAAAACATTGTAGGAAGCAGGGAGTCTAGTGTTGTGGAGATATTAGATGGGAGCACTCAGGAGTAAAGATGGATGCCCCTAAAGGCTGCAATTCTAAACACACTTACTAAGGGACTAAGCCCCACAGAATGCAACAAGACTTACTTCTGAATAGATATGGTTAGGACTGTGCTGTTAGTAAGGCTTGACTAGGAATCCTTTGCAAAGATATCAATATCAAAGCATGGTTGGCAAACCTCTGCCTGGAATGCCGTGCCCTTGCCTTTTAACATGGCTGCTCCAAACCTCTTTAAAAACTTGACCCTTCACTGCAGAAAGAAGTTTATGAAATGAGTAAGAGTTAAGATGATTCTCTACCCTTTTCTGAGCAGCCTGTGAGCTGCTATAAACTCACTTTGATAGCCAATCCAATTCTAGTGTGTAACAACTGGCAGAGAGAAAATGCACATGGTTTGGTCGACTTTCACCTGCAATAGCTTGGGAACAATAACAATTGAAGCCACACTTCCCTGTATGTGAATTCTCTTTCACCACTATTGGGCAAGAAACAAACAGTCATGAGGCCAAGAAGGTGCATCATCAGTGGGTTTAAGGGAGTTGAGCTGAGCACATGGAACCACTGTTGTTGCTTCTATGCATGTAAGGTAGTAAGGACAGAGGTAAATGAAATGCAAATAGAAAAAGAAAACCAAAAGACAGTGATTATTTCCTAAATGCAATACCATACCAACCACAACAAAATTCCTATGAGTAAGGCAGAAAACTCCACATCCCACAATCAGTCAGAATTCCTAACCAAAAACCAAAACTAAAAAATCCTGGCAGCCAGTCAGCCAAGGTCACAGAAATCCCCATGCAGCACAACCTGACCCAGGGGCTGCAGTTAATGCAGAATGCTGCAACACAAGTGGTGACATGAGTGAGACCCTATCAGTATATAATACCTCTGTTCTGAAATCTGCACAAGTTGTCAATTTGCTATCAGGCCAGGTTCAAGGTGTGTTTTCCATGTTACGGGTGCCACATAGTACTTGTTCTGCTCTTCTAAGAAATCAGTCCTTTAGTGTGGCAGCACCTACACTTTGGAACTCCCTGCCTATTCACATTAGGCAGGCACCTTCATTGTATTCTTTTTAGCACCTGCTAAAAACATTTTTGTTTAGGCACACCTACCCTGTCATATAGAAGCTATTAAGCTTTTTATCTGTTTTAACTATTGTTGGTTTTATTATTTTGAATGTTTTCAGATACCTGTCTTAACTGTTTTTGCCAATAATTTTATTGTTTTAATTCCTTCTGTTAACCACTTTGTGGGGTTCTTTTTACCATAAAGCAGTATATTAATGTTGTAAGCAAAATACATAAATAAATTTCAGAGTCACTGTGGTCCTTGGGTCTCTTTCCCCTTTGAGGAACAAAGAAATACCGATTCAGGCCATTTGGTACCATCCAGCTTAGTACTGATGACATGGACTAGCACTGGCTGTCCAAGATTCCAGGCAATAGTCTTTTCCAGAAATTGAAATTTGTTTTTTTTTTTTTTTTCAATAATTTTTATTCAGATTTTCATAAAACATACAAGACGAAATCATAAAACATTCAAAGACAAAAAACAAAATCAAAAATAGTTAAACAAAAAAAAAAAAGAAAAAAAAATAAAAAATAAAGAGTAAAATATTGACTTCCCATTTGTCAAAGATCAAATCAGTTATAAGTCTATAATATATAACAATCCTGTCTCTTAAGTCATATTATAAAATCACTTTCCTCCAGTAGTTATCTTACTTAATCATCAAATCTCATAAACATTACTTTATTCTTTCCACAAAAAGTCAAAGAGAGGTTTCAATTCTTTAAGAAATATATCTATCAATTTTTTTTTCCAGATAAGCATATCGATTAATCCATCTCATTACTAATTATGATAATCTTATTGTCATAACCATAGTCAAAATAAACATTTCAATTAATCCATCACATCAGAATCTGTTAGGTTCAGTAATTTCAGTAGCCATTGTTCTATTATCCCTATTAGTTCCATTTTCCATCTTCCATCTTCAGTAGTCTTGTTAAGTCCAGTAATTTCAATATCCAATCTTCCATTATCAGTATTCCATAATAATCTTGCTGTCAAAGCCATAGTCATATAGTAAGAGTCTGATGGGAATTACCTCTATCCCAAATATTTTCTTGCCATCCATTCTGAATAGGTTGCTGAAATACTGCTGTAAAATCATATCTCTGTTCTTTTTTTCAAAATACACTGGGTCATCTCTTAAAAGTTTTTCCATTGTCACATGGCTGCAGTTAATTCCATAGATTTTCTCTATATTGGGCTCCATCACATCATTCCAGTCCAGAAGATTATCCATGCCATTGATAACTTTATCTCTAGAATCTTCATTAATTTCTTCAGAGATAACATTGAGTTCCAAACAATAGATTTTATTTCTAAAGTCCATAGACTCCAAATCTTGTTCCTGTTCCACGTTTGTTCCAATCTCCGGGATCTCCTCTCTCACAGGGACCCCTGTTCCAGTCTCCAGGGTCTCCTCTCTCACAAGGACCCCTATGTCTTTAATCTCCTGTGTCTCCAAACAATAGATTTTGTTTCTAAAGTCCATAGACTCCAAATCTTTTTCCTGTTCCACGTTTGTTCCAATCTCCGGGGTCTCCTCTCTCACAGGGACCCCTTCCAGGGTCACCTCTCTCACAGGGACCCCTATATCTTTAATCTCCTGCTTCATTTTACTCAATTCAATTTTCAGCTCCTTACAACCCTGTCGCAGGTTTTGTTTCGTTATCTCAATCTCATCCATTATTTTCTGAAACATAGTTATTTCCAGATTCTCAGCCACTTTCTTAATTGCCATTTTAAAAGAAAAATATAGGAAAACCACTTCTTATTTCAGCAACAATTGGGTTAATACTCCAAACTTGGTGACATCACAGTATAAACAGAGCAGACAGCCTTATCTCTCCATGCTTAAGTAAACAAAATGCAGTTCCCAGGATCGAAACAATTAATGGCGGTCGTCAGGAAACAGATTCGTCAAAATAAAATAGACCAAAAAGAGAGTAGTCTCAGACAATATAATATTCTTCAAAATAAAAATCTGGAATAGAAATCCCTCTTCTGTGTATATCTTTAGAATGCAAATCCAGGACAGCTTTTTGCAACAAAAACAGAGATAAGCTATTAATTAGTGAGTAGCAGAGAGAAGTTATGGCTCCCCAGTGAGATGTCAAAAACCGATCAATCTGGCAAATCTCTTTTAAACAGCAACAATTTAAGTCAAGTAAAAGAAAAATATAGAAAGAAGGGTGCTTGCCTGTTAGTGCGTTCTCTCTTAGAAGATAAGATGAACGTTCGCTTTATCAGATAGAGCTTGTTGTTGAAAATCCGTCCCACCTTCGTCGGCTGGACCTCGTCCCATAAATTAATGAGATCTGGTCGTCCCAACAAAAATAGGCTTTGAGGTTAATCTCTTCGTTTCTCCCTACCCGGGAGAAGTTTAATCAGTCAAAAAAAAAAAAAAAACCTGACTGATATATCTGAATAAGCTTCTTTTGAGGCAGGAGCCCGTCTCAAAAGCAGGCACAGGCTAAGTCACCCTTCCCGGAAGTCCAGAATTGAAATTTGGACCTTTGCATGCAAAGCATGTGACCTACCACTAAGCTACAGCCCTTCCCCTCTTTAAAAAAGTATCTTTAAAAAAAATCTTTTCAATTCACTAATGAACGCACAGTATATCTAGTGCAGATCCACACCATGCATCATAAAGCCCATTCAACACACATTTGAAGCATATGAATTACACCACAGAATCATGGGAACTGTAGTTTGTTAAGGGTGGTGGGAACTATAACTGTGAGGAGGAAACTACACTTCCCAAGATTCTTAGGGGGAAGTCATGCACTTTAAATGTGAGTTGGATGTACTTTAAATGTATTGTGTGGATCTGTATTACTTCATAAACTTTGCCTGCATATAAATCATGTTAATTAATTTTTAAAATGGAAATCAGCTTCAAAGTTTACTTGATGACCATGGACTACTCACCATCTGTCATCCTAATGTTCTCCTCAGGGGGAAAACAACATGACCACCCCAAGGAAGAAGGGCACACTGAAAATGTAGAGGAAAAAATAATGTACAACCATAGTGTGAAATCAGATGCATATCTAGACATAGTATGGAAACTTTTTATATAAGCATGAATATCAAAGATGTTTATTGTTTACACAACCTGTAAAGATATTTGTAGTACAATTCTATGCATGTTTACTCAGAATCAAATCTCAATGTATTCAGTGGGGCTTACTCAAGCAGGGAAGCGTATATAGGACTGCAATTCAGTGATAAGGAACTTCACTCACACAATGCAAAATTCAGAATCATGCCAATTTAAGCTGTTTTGCAACTGTTTTATACTTGTTTTATGGTTATTGGATTTTAAATGGCTTTATTTCTTGTTGTGAGCTACCTTGATTTCCAACCCTATCTCACTGGAGATGTAAAAACAGATGCACCTCATATAATAGTTCATTATCAAAACCAGTTGGTCATTGCAGAGCATTTTTTAAAAAAGATTAGTATTAGTTTCCTACCAAACAAAAGCAATGACACCTAAGTAAGCCCTGCCTACTTGCTTAAAAAAGGGTTGGAGGGAGAGAGAAAGATTTACAACACTTTGCTATGTTCACTCAAACATCCCATTGATTTTCAGCACAATCATAACCATGTATACTGAAAAGTAAGTCCTAATGAACTCAATGGGGCTTCCTCCCAGTATGTGGGATTAGCATTGCAGCTTAACTCCCAGAAAAGTGAGTATAGGATTAAAGCTTCATATTGGGAAAATTTTCAAAACAGGTTATTAATAAGACGAATAAACTGGCCTTTTCAACAGCCCAGGAAAATTTAAACTTGTTTGACATTGCAATGGCATCATAAGCTGCCACATGCACACTTTTTAAAATTTCTGTTCAAAGATTATTTGAAAGATAAAATGTATAATATGCTATTTTTGCAAGTAATTAAAAAACCTGCATGTACACTTTTATTATAATCATTTTTAAATGTTTTTAGTTACTGTAAACCGCCCAGAGAGCTTCAGCTATGCAGCGGTATATAAATACAATAAATAAATAAAAATAAATAAATAAATCATAATGAAATAGTTTACTGTGCATTGTTTCCTGTTGTGATCTTCTGTTCTAGTGCAATCCTATGCATGTTTACTCAGAAGCAAGTCCAATGTATTCACATCTCCTGCTCAGAAAACATACTCTTTATAGTGCTGAGAGCTACAAGTTTACTGAATTCCTGATGTACAGACAAGCAGGAAACTGTTTTCAGAACTTGCTGTGGTATTTAGCTATTGCCTGGAGGTCAGCAAACCCCTTGTCAATCACAAACCTGAATTCACTTATTGGCTAAAAACCTGAAAGGATTGGGATTAGAGCAGCCAGTACTATCAGAAGTTGTTGTGGTGGGACAGCTGACATTTTGATGTATATCTCTTGAACCAGACTGCCTAGAAACTTATTTTTATATATATATGAAAGAGTCTGGAGTTTGGGATTACTCAACCAGAGACCTGGAGAGGACCTCCAAAAACCAGAGTCTTAGGGCGAAAACCGGAGATCTGACAACCCTATATCACATGGGAATTAGCGTTGCTGGATTTTACCTAGAGACTATGGGTCTTGGGAGTCCTCCCTGGGTCTCTGGGGGATTCACCCCAATCTCCAGGAAGGTGAGGAGTTAAGGGTTGCATGACAGGTAGTGGGCTCATGAGAGAGGTGGCAGCAGTGAGCAAGCCAGGCCTCCCCAAAGGTTGAATGGGAGGGAGGCCTGTAAATGCCCAACATGGGACGCCGACAAAAGAAGGCAGTGAGAGCGGATCGGAGAGTGCTTGGGTGAATGAATGGAGGGTAGAAAAGTGCCTGGGGGAGTGAGTGAGGTGGATTGATAGGAAAGTGCTTGGGGCAGTTAGTGGGGTGGGTGGGTAGGAAAGTGCCTGGGGGAGTGACATGACTAGGGCCTTTCTGCGTGACAACACTAGGGCCCTGCCCTATGACATCACTAGGATCCGCCTCTGAAATCTCAGGGTTTGGGTGCTTCTGACCTGGAAACTCTAATAGGAATTCCCAAATGCTGAATACCTCAGAGTATGTGTACTGCTACATGCCAAGGACTGAGTACTGGCAAGGTTCTGCTGTTTGTTGTGAAAGGGACAGCAAGTACCTGGAGCAGAGGGGGCAGCAGGTTGGTGGCTGAGAGACAATTGAATAAAAGGCAAGTTAACAGTCTGGAGGCGTGTGGTATAAAAGTATAACTTAAAAATAAGTTGATAAAACAAATGAAGAACAGGAGCAAACCTATATTGAATGTTGCAAAGGATGAGATCCCTTTCAAAAATGTGTTTCTTCTTCTTCCCTACACCAAGGGACATTGTCTATCGTGTGTGAACAGATTGATGGAGCACAGCAAACCTTAGGACATTATTGCAAGCTGTGGTATGGGGCTGGCCCTCTGAGAGCATATATTCCATGTTAGTTATGTAGCAGGGATAAGGAACCCTTTTCAGCCCGAATGACACATTTCCTTGTTGGCAATCTTCCAGGGATCACGTGCTAGGGGCGGTCAGGACCAGTGGCAAAAGTGTATGGAGCAATAGATGTAACTCATACCTTTGTACAGTAGGCTATATTCCAGTGACACAAAAGTCAGAGGTACTACACATGCACATCCATCCTCTATCCCGGCAAGCAAGAGTGATGATCAGTTCAAGAACACATTCCAGCCAGGCAAAATTGTGGGGTGTGTGTAGAGCATGGCTGGTAAGGAGTATTTATTATTTATGCAGTAAACCCGCAGATGACAAAACAACTAAAACATCTAAAAACATAGCCGGGGAAGAGTCCTGGGGGCCAAATGGAGAGGGCCTAGATGACCACAAGGGCTCCCTACTCCTGCTATAAAGGAGTGGAGGGAGCTGCCTTGGTCTCTCAAGTTTGATATTTTCTATGATGCTGACTGGCAGGTGTTTAGGCAGGATTCCTTCCCAGCCATGCCTGGGGATGCTGGAGATGGAGCCTGGGACTTTTTGTTTTATTTATTTATTTATTAAATTTATTAGTCGCCCATCTGGCTGGTTTACCAGCCACTCTGGGTGACGTACAACATAAAAACATATAATTCACATTAAAACCTTAAAATTCCAACAATAACACTAAAACCTGACCCGCTCCAAAAGCCTGCCTGAAGAGCCAGGTTTTCAAGGTCCGGCGGAAGCTCATCATGGAGGGGGCATGGCGGATGTCATTTGGGAGGGAGTTCCACAGAGTGGGTGCCATGATTGAAAAAGCCCTTGCATGCAAAACAGTCGCTCTATCCCTGAGCGAAATGCCTAGATATAATTGCCACTTATTTGGTGCACCACAACAATTTGTATTACATTACAATGAAGTTTATAAATTGTATCTCTGGTTGTGGGTTTAGTTTTGCTTTACAAAATCTTTGCTTGGCAGCCATATTCTTTAATCTGTTTTGACCTATGCAAGATCTGCTCAGACGATGGGGAGTGTGTGCTGACAAAATTGCAAGCATGTTACATTTTGATTGAAACGTGTGGTATAATATAGCAGTGCCCTGCAGCCAGGAACTGATGCTAATCAGCATGAAACATAACATATGCAGGGCTTTTGGTTGCTCATGCTCTTATCTTATTGACTGTAACTGGCTATTACAGTAACCTGAATAAGCCCCAAGAAAAAACTAGGGAGAAAAACTGTTATCAGTTTTTCACAAATGAGGCCTAAAACAAAATGTTTCAATGTGGAGTGCTGCTGTACGGTGTTCAGTGTACAGCCAGCTATGTCCTCCTCCATGATAGTCCATTATATTCCCCATCCTGCCTGGTGTTCTATCTCCCTCTCCACTTCAGGACTAGTTTGTATCCCATGGCCATTGAACATGGTCTGTCCTTACTGGGCTGCTTTTGGCATTTTCTGGATAGGGATAGCCTGGGTACTGTCATCCACACACTACTAATCTCAAGGTTGGACTACTATAATGCACTCTAGGGGGGCTGCCCTTTAAGGTGCTCTGGAAATTGCAACTACTGCACATTATGGCAACCAGAGTGCTAATGAGAGGGGCATATAACTCCCATTTTAAAACAACTTCACTGGTTTCATGAGCCCGATTCAACATGTTTATACTTATGTTTAAAGCCCTAAATGGCCTGGGGCCCAAATATCTATGAGAACACCTCTCATACCAAGCTGCCCATTCCTTATTGTCAGTGAGTGTTTACCTATTGATGGTCCCCATACAAGATGAAGTGAGTAGTACTGGAGTCAATGGAAATGTCTTTTTGTTGGTGGCTCCACATCGGTGGAATGCTCTCCCTACTAAGTTTCACCCAGCCACATCATGGTTTTCTTTTAGGAAACACATGAAGATGCGCCTCTTCCAGCAGGCTTTTGGATTAGGGTAACTGTGATGGAAATAATTTATGAATCATTTGATACCGCTGCTTTTATTATAAGTTGTATTAAAATAATTGTTTAGAGTTTTCGTGTTGCATGGTTATGATGTCATTTTTACGTTGTAAACTGCCCTGTGGCCTTTTGGTGGAAGGCACTTTATAAACAAAGAAGCAACATTTGGGGCTACCTCAAGCTTGCTACTCCCTCTTCTGTATAGATGGTGCCACTTTGGCTACTTGAGGACCAACATTCAGAGAACCGAGTTTGCTCTTAGTATATATGATAGTTGCAAGACATTGTGTCAATTTTTCCGTTTTTAAATTTTACAAATGGGAAACTTTAGGACGTGTGCTGAATGTTCAAACATTCCTCTTTTTGGAGGGATGGGAATCAATGGTGTCATTTGGGAGAGAGCAAATAATGTCCTGAACCTTACCTCGGCCATGATAAAAATGTCCTCCACACCACCACCTCTATCATTTATTTCTCAGATCTCCCATAGCTGTGGTGTCATTTTTTAAATGCCTTTTCTCTCTGGGAATAATCATGTAGGAAATCCTAGCAAAAGAGGGATTATACAGTAAACAGGATGATGCCATATTGATGCATAACCAGAGTCAGCTATGGTGTAGATGGCAGTGATAGCAGTAAAACACCAAGGAAACGTGTGTGTGTAAGTGAGTGTGTGTCAAACCTCCAGTGACCAGTCTTCAGCTCTTTAGTTTCTGCACCATCAGCACTCTGGGTCTTCATCCAACCAGTCAGATTAGGGTATATAGGCCAAGGGGGGCCATAGTACTGGCCTGTGTTCTGCCAGCTGACCCCCATAGCCTTGAAGGTTGTCAGCTGATCCTGCAAAACATTGGAGAAGCACAAATATATATATTTCTTTTGGGGATGTCGGGACGCAGGGTTGGGGTCCCGGGGATTTAGATCAATGGGATTCACAAGAACTGGAGAGAAGGGAGGGGGTCACCTCGCCCGAGTGGAGCAAAGACGAAGCAGAGGACATTCCAGAGATAGAGTTACCTAGCAATGGGAACCTTGAAGATTTTACAGTTGCAAAATCTCCCTTGGAGGTTCCCACGCCTCCTCTGCTCCGAAGCTCAGAACAAACAGGGGAAGAGGGAGGGCTGCCCAAGACAGAGAAGCCTGAAGAAAGTTCAAAGCCTGCCCCCTCCCTTTCCCCCATACTGGAGTCAGAGACTTCAGAAGAGGAGGGGCCCATGCTTCCCCCGTCGCCACGTACTCAAACACAGTTGAAGAGGCAAGAAAGGGGGAGGAGAGGGAGGGTGGCAACTGAGGGTCCGGTAAGGAGGAGCGAAAGACTCCGTGCCCGTTTGCCCCCTTCTTAAGAGACAGGGGGGAAAGCAGTTCCTTGCTCTGTCAACTTTCTTCCACGTCGCAGGATCTGTAACTCTGTGTTGCTTCATGAGAAGGCGCAGTTTATGTTTGGATATTACCTTAATAAAAGCTGAATTGCTTTCAACCACAAGCCTGGTTCCTGAGTCCCATCCTGGGCCTGACAGCTTGACAGAGCCACCTAAATCACCCTCTATGCTCTCTTCTCTTGACCGTGACAAGATGTCAAAGGGAGCGGCAGGGGGAACAAATCCCACTTCTGAGACGGAAGAAGTGAGACTTTTGAGGACTAATGTGGCTGATCTGCAGACGGATGTTCAAACCTTGCTGGCAGCAGTCAAGGCGCTGAAAACGGATAATCAGGCCTTGCAAGCCATGGTCGATTAAATGCGGGCAGCCCCTTCAGCCGCGGCGGTGAAGGTTCCCATTGGATTACCCCCAAAGTATGCGGGGCAAAGTGATCAGTTGGCAACTTTTGTGGCTCAATGTGAGTTATACTTGGATGTCAGGAATGCAGAATTTCCAAGTGATGGGGCTAAAGTGGCCTTCGTGATCAGCCTCCTGGAGGGAGAAGCTGCAAAATGGGAGACCCCGTACCTGGTGAGAAAGGATACCCTCCTAGGAAGATACAGAGGATTTATACAAGAAATGACCGAGATGTTTCAAGACCCGCAACGAGCTGAAACAGTAGCGCGGCAGCTAGGCGCACTGAAACAAGCCAAAGGAACTGTTTCCGAGTACACTAATGCTTTTAAAATTTTGTCCCAGGAAACTGGTTATAATGAGGCAGCCTTAATGTTTATGTACCAAAGTGGACTGAATGCTGAAACCCTGGATGAGCTGCCCAGGACCTCCCCCCCCCCACTGACCTGCCAGGGCTAATCCAGCTATGTTTACAGATCGATCACAGGCTGGAAGGAAGGCGCCTGGAAAAGAAACAGGAGGTCCCGAGATATTCAGCCTCGGCATACCGCAGCAAGGTCCTTTCCACTTCAGGAATGGCAGGTAATGCACCCAAGGGACAGGGAGGGGCTAGGCCAAGACTGTCAGAAGAAGAAAAAGAGAGACGACGCCGAGAGCGTCTATGTTCGAAACCGGGCCATGTGGCCAGAGACTGTGGACTGAAAGGGGGGAAGGCAGAGCCGTCGGGAAACTAGAACACCCAGTCCAAGTGCAGGCCGGTGAACTGGGGGCAGCGTTGTATAAAGGCCCTCCAATGACCCAACCCCCCTCCAAAGGAGTGTTGGTTCTACCTATTCGGATTACAACTTCCCAAGGAGTAATGTTTAACTCTACTGCATTAATTGACAGTGGGGCCTCCACGAATTTTATGGATGCAAAGTTAACCAAGCGTTATGGAATTTCTAGGTGGAAACTGGACGTTCCCCTATCTGTGGAGACCATTGATGGGAGACCCCTGAAGTCAGGAGGGGTGACACACGCCATAGAGGAATTGAAACTTCAAATTCCTGGGCACGAGGAGCTCATTTCGCTGTATGTGTCAGACCTCTCGAACTTTGAGGTGATTCTGGGAATGCCCTGGCTAGCCAAGCATGAACCCAAAATAGGTTGGAAGGAGGCGGTGGTGTGGTTCACCTCTCAGTATTGTCAGGAGAACTGTCAACCCGAAGGAATCAAGAACACCTTAGCGGGGGCAGTACAAGACAGTGAACAAGTGACCCTCCCTTCGAAGTATGAGGAATTCAAAGATGTATTTGATGAAAAAGAGGCAGAGACTCTATCCCCCTACCGCCCTTATGACTGTGCGATTGATCTCGTGCCAGGAGCCAGCATCCCATCGGGGAGAATTTACTCTCTCACAGAGATTGAGAGGGAGGCCCTGAAGAAATTTCTGGAAAAGAACCTGAAGTGAAGATTCATACGCCCCTCACAGTCCCCTGCTGGAGCGCCCCTGTTGTTTGTGAAGAAGAAGGGGGGGAGCTAAGACCTTGTAATAACTACCGTGCATTGAATCAGATCACCATCCCTAACAGTTACCCACTGCCCTTGATCTCAGAGCTACTAGACCGCCTGCGCTCAGCAAAAATCTTCACGAAGCTGGATTTAAGAGGAGCGTACAATCTGGTTAGAATGAAGGAGGGACATGAATGGAAAACAGGATTTCTGACTTCTTACGGTCAGTTTGAATATTTGGTCATATCGTTCGGGCTTTCAGGGAGTCCATGCGTGTTTCAAAAGTTCATGAACGACGTGTTTAGAGACCTGTTGGACACGTATGTAATTTGTTACTTGGATGATATCCTAGTGTTCTCAAAGAATCAAGAAGACCATGACCAGCACGTAAAAACTGTGTTGAGGAGACTGAGAGAAAATCATCTGTATGCTAAGCTAGAGAAATGTGGATTTGACCTCAAGTCTCTGGACTTCCTTGGGTACCGAATCTCAGCGGAGGGAGTGGAGATGGACCCAGGGAAAGTGAGTTGTATATTGGATTGGGGCCAACCTGTTACCAAAAAGGATATACAACATTTTCTAGGGTTTGCTAATTATTACAGAAAGTTCATCCCTGGGTTTTCCAAATTAACAGCTCCTCTGACTGACTGTTTAAGGGGAAAGAAGAAATTTCAATGGACAGAGAACGCTACCAACGCCTTTGAGGAGCTGAAAAGAAGATTCGCTACTGAGCCCATTCTGCGCTTCGCCGATCCAACCCACCCTTTCGTTGTGGAAGCAGATGCTTTGGATTTTGCCATCGGGGGGGTCCTTCTCCAATTAGATCAAGAAGGAAAGGAGCTGCACCCCTGCGCGTACTTCTCTAGAAAGTTAAAGCCAGCAGAGAAAAACTATACAGTGTGGGAGAAGGAGCTACTAGCCATCAAAGATTCTTTCGAGAACTGGAGACAATATTTGGAGGGGGCCTCTCATCAGATAGAAGTGCGCTCCGACCACAAGAACCTAGAAAGCCTACAAACAGCCAGAAAGTTGAACCAGAGACAGATAAGATGGTCCCAGTTCTTCACTAGGTTCAACTTCAAGATTACTTATCATGCCCAAGCCAAAAACCAGAGAGCAGATGCCTTATCCAGACAGCCACAATTCAAAGGAAGCAAGTCCGAGGACCAGCCTCAGTACGTTATCCCACCAGAGAAATTAATGTTGGGATCATGTCAGCCTTCATGGGAAGAAGAACTCAAAAGAGCCCAGCAGGAAGATGCAGGCATGCAACGATATATTCAGGAGGCGGGACAGGATCAAGACCCTGAAGTAAGCTTCCACTGGCGAGATGGATTGTTGTGGTTTAAAGCGGCCAGGTATGTGCCAGAAGGGGAATTAAGACTCAGAGTCCTACATCAATGCCATGACTCAGTCACCGCGGGGCACTTTGGTATTTACAAAACCATTCAGAACGTGGCCAAGGACTTTTGTTGGCCTAAAATGCGTTGGGATATTGAAGACTACGTAAAATCCTGTTCTGTCTGTATGCGAGCAAAAACACAAACAGGAAAACCAGCAGGGCTGTTACAACCGCTACCTGTCCCAAACGAACCCTGGAAGGACTTTCCATGGATTTTATAACTGATCTACCAAAGTCACAAGGAATGATGGCCATCCTAGTAGTGGTAGATTTACTCACCAAAATGGCGCATTTTCTCCCTTGTTCAGGGGCCTTAGAGGCAAAAGAGACAGCCAAATTATTCATCAAAGAAATCTACCGGTTGCACGGATTGCCAAACAGTATAGTGTCAGATTGAGGAACTCAGTTCACAGCTAAGTTTTGGAGAGCCATGTGGAAACAGCTGCAGACGGAGCTAAAACTCTCTTCAGCACATCATCCCCAGACAGACGGTCAGACGGAATGCCTGGACGCTGTTTTGGAAAGATATTTACGTTGTTACGTGTCCTACCAACAGACTGACTGGGTGTCATATTTGCATTTTGCAGAGTTTGCCTATAACAACTCCTTACACTCCAGCACTAAGCAAACCCCGTTTTTCGCTAATTATGGATTTCATCCTAAAGCCTTCCCAAGCAGCTCAGAAGGGGTGCTGGTGCCGGCTGCAGAAGACTATCTGAAGGAGTTACAGGCCGTTCAACAGACATTGAAACAGCAGCTAAACAAAGCCAAGACGGAGTACAAGCGAGCTGCTGATCTGCACAGGAGGGAGGGGCCCCCCCTTCAACCAGGAGATCAGGTATGGCTGTCCACTCGTTTCCTTCAGATGCCAGGCAAATGTAGGAAATTACAGGACAAAAGGGTGGGGCCTTTTGAAATAGAGGCTCAAATCAATCCCGTGGCGTACCGACTGAAGTTAGCAGACACGTTTAAAATGCACCCTGTGTTTCATTGATCTCTGCTAACGAAAGCAGCCCCTCCCAGTGAGTTACGGCCAGAGGAGCCTCCAGGAGCTCCGCTCCTGATAAATGAGCAGACTGAGTTTGAAGTTGAGGAAATCCTGGACTCCAGAATAAGGCTCAACAAATTGCAGTATTTGATTCACTGGAAGGGCTATGGACCAGCAGATAGATCTTGGGAAGCTGAAACTGACGTGCATGCTCCAGAATTGGTAAAACTTTTTCACCAACGTTTTCCCCATCGCCCCAAGCCAGTCAGGGGGGGGGGGACAGCCTGGGAGAGAGGATGATGTCGGGACTCAGGGTTGGGGTCCCGGGGATTTAGATCAATGGGATTCACAAGAACTGGAGAGAAGGGAGGGGGTCACCTCGCCCAAGTGGAGCGAAGACGAAGCAGAGGACATTCCAGAGATAGAGTTACCTTGCAACGGGAACCTTGAAGATTTTACAGTTGCAAAATCTCCCTTGGAGGTTCCCACGCCTCCTCTGCTCCGAAGCTCAGAACAAACAGGGGGAGAGGGAGGGCTGCCCAAGACAGAGAAGCCTGAAGAAAGTTCAAAGCCTGCCCCCTCCCTTTCCCCCATACCAGAGTCGGAGACTTCAGAAGAGGAGGGGCCCATGCTTCCCCCGTCACCGCGTACTCGAAGACAGTTGAAGAGGCAAGAAAGGGGGAGGAGAGGGAGGGTGGCAACTGAGGGTCCGGTAAGGAGGAGCGAAAGACTCCGCGCCTGTTTGCCCCCTTCTTAAGAGACAGGCGGGAAAGCAGTTCCTTGCTCTGTCAACTTTCTTCCACGTCGCAGGATCTGTAACTCTGTGTTGCTTCATGAGAAGGCGCAGTTTATGTTTGGATATTACCTTAATAAAAGCTGAATTGCTTTCAACCACAAGCCTGGTTCCTGAGTCCCATCCTGGGCCTGACAGGGGAGGGGATTAAAAATGAGATGCCAGTAGTCATGTGTTCATAAAAGTGTCACGGGTAGCAGCATGAAATGGCTGCCATGGGCAACAAAAAAGAGGTGACAATACTGTCACAAGAAAAGCATTTACCTTTTAGGCTAGTCTGGTAATCTGAGGAACTTGTCACAACAGGAAACAAGGCAGATTGTCTCATCTTGATTCATTTTGTACATGCTCTACCTCACTTCACTTCATCTGCCCATCCCAGAATCAAACCCATCTGGCCCATCTGTGACAGCATCTAGCACAATGTGTTACAATTGCTAGGAAAGGCAGAAAAATAATTAAGTGGTCTGCCAAGACCATCAGCAATTTTCAAGTGGT
Organism: Rhineura floridana; assembly: GCF_030035675.1. Taxonomy (NCBI): domain Eukaryota; kingdom Metazoa; phylum Chordata; class Lepidosauria; order Squamata; family Rhineuridae; genus Rhineura; species Rhineura floridana. The sequence goes on along the minus strand of NC_084488.1, from coordinate 18,907,485 downwards.
CCATGGGGGGGGGGAAGTTTGGGAACCACTGGTCTAAGCCATAGTGAACTTTCCCATTCTCCCCTCCCCTCATTTTTTAAAGAATGGTAGTTTTGAAACAAAATTTCTATAATTTTCTGGTTACATCACAGGGGGCAGGAGTGCACATGCAATCACCACCCTCAAAACCAATACACATCAGCCTGCCCACTCAGTCCTCAACCTTCCCCATGCGAAGCAGGAAAGGTCTGCAAGAGCTTTTTATTTGTGTAAACTTGAACACAAGTAGAGGGCCTCATATAACTGACAGCACTGCTTTATCAGGGTCCCCTCTCATGTAGAGGGTTCTGCTTGTCTTCAAGAAACCCTGCGGGAACTTTGCGGGCAGGACTTGTGTTTGTGCCCCTACCCACTGTCCATGGATTTACACTTGTGTGTTCAGTCAAATGCCTGAACATGCCTCAAATCTTCTTTAAAATCCAGGGGTAGAGGATTCAGTGTAGCAAGTGAATGATCTCTAAGTGCATTTGATAATTTGACACTATAGTTTATGGCTCTCAAGAAAATTGAAATTCTTCAGTATCTTACTGAAATCAGTGACATCCATCCTCTAGAGGAAAAAAAAGTCTCCAACTTAGAGGCAAGAGTATTAAGTTTAACTTAAAATTTCCATTTGACTTTCACCCTTGTATCATTTTGACAATGAACTGAAGCATTTAGTATCCACTAGGGCCCTTTTCTTAAATTTTAAGAGTCGGTATTAGGCAGATTGGCTTTAATGCCATTTTCCTCTCTCTTTGACTGATGGAGACTAAAAATAGGGCAAGCCTCTGCTCAGGTAATCTAATTGCCAGGCATTTATAAAAGTTGACCCTTTCTTCCTTGCATAATTGGGCACATCCACGACAGTATAGTATTCACATATTGTGATGGTATGTCATGAGATTGAGCCAGGGCAAGTGGTTGCAATGGTGGGGTAGGCAAGACACGCATGGGAACAGGACCCATAACCAGCTTATCAGACACACACTGCATTGTGATTATCACTTTGAAGATTGTTGTCTAGAACTATCAAGCGGTAAAGATTTTCTTAAACAATCTTGTCTTCTCCCTGACAAGCTACTTTTCTATGTGAATTTTTCTTCCCCATTTGCGAGGGTGGGCAGAGGTGGAATTCAAGACCATCTAGGAAAAGAAACACCAACTGATTCTCTGGAATGTCTAAACTGGCCCTGTATATAGCCAATTGTGTCCTATCTAGTAAAGTAGGGAAAAGGTAAGGTGGTGCATCCGATTTCATTGGTTTCAATAAATACGTAACATTCTGAAGCCTGCAAACTGAAGTGGCACATGGGGTGCTTAACAATGCAATATGTTACAGATTCTTTCATCTGAGAGGTGGGCAGCAAATTTCAGCAGTTCAAGTTCCTTTAGAGCTCCAAGACTGCCTCTGCGTTTTAGAAGAGACCTGGTGAGTCCTTCCTCCCTTTCTTCAGGAGTCCCAGGACCCTTCTCATCAGTAGAAATCCCAGTTTCAAATAGTATTGTTTGCCTTCCAGGCTCATCACATCTTAAATATTATCTACTTTCCTTCTCTATATCCTCCCCAGAGCTGTGAAGTTGTGTCACTCACCGTTCTCCTCTTACTTCTTTCCCAGGATGCTGACTCTTGCTGACTTTTGCTCTCTTGCTGTGGTGAAGGTTCCCAACTGTGTTTGTCAGTATGCTTCTGAGAATTCCAATAATAACGTGGCTGCTGCCACTGCCACTCATTTGGAGTGTTTATATACAACAAGGGTGCAGCTGACGCTCCCAGCAGTGTCTCATCACCATGCCAGGCAATTTCCAGCCTGGCTGTGTTTACGTTCAGCCTGGATGAGGCCAGTCGGGACTGGAGACACCAATTGACACAGTCCCTATACATGAGCTCAATGGGATTTACTCTCAGCAACCTCATGCAATGCACACTTACTTGGAAACAAGCCCCATTAAACACTTGTCTCTGAGTAAGGGATAAGCACTTCTGTCCATTTTCGTTTCTTTCAAGTTTCTCATTTGTCCACTCTTAAATTTAGTTCATCACATTTCTTCTTTGGTTTGTGATTTTTTTTAAAAACCGTCCACATGAAAATGTGTCAGCATTTTAGTGTGCATGTCACCTAATACATATTTGCATACAGTTCTGCCTAATTTTCACATTTTTGCTAGCAATTTTGCATAATATATTTTCACTAATCTTCACATTTTTATATACACATTCACTAAGAGGCAAAAAACCTTGCGGTTTAAGAATGTACCTATAGCCCACAGATATTTCTATCAAACTTTAAAAATCAGGGAAATTGGGCAGCTATAGTGAATGCACCAGGGAGCAGGAGATCTGACCTCCTCTTTGAGATATTGTACTGCCCTACAAATTTATCAAAATGCAAACACAATTTGGGTTGGTCTTTCACAGTCCAATCCACTCCCTGTGTAGCTTGGAATAATTTGGTAACATGTGCCTCTGAGCATATGGTGAGTGGTGTCAACACCTGCAATCAGCCCAAATAATCTATATGTAATACATGTACATAGTTATAGGTTGCATCACAAAATTCAGAGAAGTGCACTTTTCAAAGGATATCTGCGTTTTGGTTCATGTATTGTTCAGGTACCATATTGTTTAGGGAACCTGCAAGTTCGGCAGGATTGCATTAGAATAAGAACTGAACTACATTTCTCTCCGAATCCCTATCTTGGTGTGAACATAGATAGAGATGCAGTGCATACCTTCAACATTTTTATGAAGTCTTTCCAGGACTTCATTTTCCCTAATTTTGGTTGAAATCCTGGCAAGCGTTCTGCCTGGTTCCTCAAGCCTGTGGCAAGCAGAGAGAATCAGAGAATGTTCTCCACCCCCCGTTTGATTTCTTTTATTAGTTTCAAAGGAATGCTTTTAAATCTAGTCCTGTGCTTCTTTTTGCATTATTTTTGACCTAACTAAAAATGTCTCTCGCCATCCCACCACCCAAAGGGCATCTAGTAAAAGGCCTTTGCTATGGCAAAGACCTTGCTTGCAGCCTTCTTTTTCATTTTGGAAAATAATGTATTGCTGTCTTTTGTGCTATGCTTCTGTTTATTTCCAGGACTCCATGGAGCCATACTGGGAACTTGTTCTCTTTTATCTGTTATTTTCCCTTATTGTTCTTAAAAGGCTTACTGTTGTTAGCAGCTATTACAAATGTTATTTCAGTTATATTGAGGGCAGCTAATGAAAAAAAATTGAATGCCACTGCTTTTGACATTTCTAGCATACCAAATGGAACAAAGACCGCCTTTAGCCAACACATTCAACCCTCTAAATGTTAATCCGTAAAGTTTATGGAGTGGGCCTATTTTAATCACTTGGGATACGATCAGCCAAAGTTAAAGATTTTTTATAGTATTGTGTACTCAGCACTTTCCTGCTGAAATCAATGGGATCTAAACTGTTCAACTTTGGCTGGAATGTACTGTTCATGTATTTTTATTATGAACTGTATCGTATGTTACAGGAAGCCAAAAAATGCCTTACTGGAACTATGCAAACATTTTGGCTCTTGGAGAAGAGCTCATACCCATCTTGACTCTCCCTGGGGTGGCAGCTAAGCCAAGGTTTGGCTTATTATGTCATCTAAACATGGGTTCATGGTTAAGCTCTCTCCTCAACCATGATCTGTAGCCAAGGTTTGTTCCTACAGAACTCAACCAAAATCCCACATTTGGACAACACACTAAGCCAAAAGGACTAGAGAAAAGCAAAATGGGTGAAATCTCTTCCCTAGGAATCATCACATTTGCTTGTTTGTACTAAGCTATAGTTTGGCTTACCAGTACATGAGAAGGCAGCCTACATGTTGAAACAAACTGGAATTTTAAAACACATATTCCTGGACATAATTTATTGTACCACAAAAGACTGAAAGACAGGACTTTACCATTTTTTATTCACCAAGAGAAACGCAGCACACCATCCATGTATGGTAGCAATTCTGATCATAACAGATGACACGGAAGGTCTCTCATTCTTTCATTCATGGATGCAAGAGCCAATTATATCTAAGGATTAGGGTTGCCATGTCAAAAAATTCTCTAATTGGAAATTTATAAATTTTAGCTAAATGAAGGTGTCCATCCATAGAAGCAACAACAGTGGTTCCATGTGCTCAGCTCAGTCCCCTTAAACCCACTTATGATGTGCCTTGTTATTTACATGATTCTTTTTCTTGCCCAATAGTCATAAAAGATAATTCACATACTGGGAAGTATGGATGCAGTTGTTGTTCCCAAGCTGCTGCCTGTGAAGGTAGACCAAACCATGTGTATTTTCTCTCTGTCAATTATTATTCACTGGAATAGGGTTGGTGTCAGGCCCAGGATGGGACTCAGGAACCAGGCTTGTGGTTGAAAGCAATTCAGTTTTTATTAAGGTAACATCCAAACAAAGACTGCGCCTTCTCATGGAGCAACACAGAGTTATAGATCCTGTGACATGGAAGAAAGTTGACAGAGCAAGGGGCTGCTTTCCCGCCGGTTCTTTAAGAAGGGGCCAAACGGGCGCACAACCTTTCGCTCCTCCTTAACTGCCCCTCAGGCACTACCCGCCTTCCCCCCCTTCTCTCTTGTCTTTTCAAGTGCCTTCTTGTGCGCGGTGAAGGGGGAAGCGTCGGCCCCTCCTCTTATTTATTATTTATTTATTTATTTATTTTCATTTCTAGACCGCCCATAGCTAATAGCTCTGTGGGCGGTGTACAAAACGAGATTAAAATACATGAAATCTTCTGAAGATTCCGATTCCAGTATGGGGGACAGGGGAGGAGCTGATGGTAAACTGACTTGCGGCTTTTCTGCCTTGGGCAGCCCTCCCTCTTCCCCCTCCTGTTCTGAACTTTGAAGCAGGGAAGGCGTGGGAATGTCTAGTGAAGGTTCTGAAACTTCAAAGCTCCAGACTCTCCATTGCTAAGCAACTCTATCTCTGGCATTTCCTCTGTTTCGTCTTCACTCCACTTGGACGAAGTTGCTCCCCCTCCTCCCTGCCATTCTGCTGAATCCTCTTCTTCCCCCTCCTGGGGACCCCAATTCTGCCTCCCGACAGTTGGCTGTCAAACTGAGGTTATAGCAGCCCACAGGGTAGACAGAATCATAGAGTTGCAAGTGGCCTATAAGGCCAATATGTCCAACCTCCTACTCAATGCAGGAATCCAAATTAAAGCATACCTGACAGGTGGCTGTCCAGCTGCCTCTTAAATTCCTCCACGTTGGCACCACCTCCCTAGGTAATTGGTTCCATTGTCATACCGCTAGTTAGGAAGTTTCCCTAATCACTCAAAATCTGGCTTCCTGCAACTTGTACCCATTATTCTGTGCCCTGAACTCTGGGACTATTGAGAAGGGATCCTCTGCCCCTCCTCTGTGTGGCAACCTTTCAAGTATTTGAACAGTACTATCATATCTCCCCTCAGTCTTCTCTTCTCCAGGCTAAACATGCCCAGTTTTTTCAATCTCTCCTCATAGGGCTTGGTTTCCAGTCCCCTGATCATCCTTGTTGCCCTCCTCTGAATCTGTTCCAGTCTGTCTGCATCCTTCTTGAAGTGCAGAGACCAGAACTGGATGCAGTATTCAAGATGAGGCCTAACCAGTGCTGAATAGAGGGAAACCAATACTTCACGCAATTTGGAAACTATACTTCTGTTAATGCAGCCTAACATACATTGCTTTTTTTGCAGCCACATCACACTGTTGGCTCATATTCAGCTTGTGATCAAAAACAATCCCAAGGTCCTTCTCATATGTCGTATTGCTGAGCCAAGTATCCCCCATCTTATAACTGTGCATTTGGTTTCTTTTTCCTAAGTGTAGAACTTTGCATTTATCCCTATTGAATTTCATTCTGTTGTTTTCAGCCCAATACTCCAGCCTATCAAGATCACTTTGAATTTTGTTTCTGTCTTCCAAGGTATTAGCTAGGAACCATTTATGAACACTCTTTGAGTACAATTCTGTAGTCAACTGTGGATCCATCTGATAGTTGTTCCATCCAGCCCACATTTAGCTAGCTATCAGAATATCATTGGGCACTTTGTCAAAAGTTTTGCTGTAGTCGAGATATATTATGTCCACAGCATACCCACAGTCTACAAGGGTGGTTAGCCAATCAGAAAAATGAAATAACATTAGTCTGGCAGGATTTGTTCTTGATAAATCCATGTTGGCTTCTCATAATAACTGCATTGTTTTCAAGGTGCTTACAGACTGACTGCTTTATAATCTTTTCCAGAATTTTTCCAGGGATCAATGTTAGGCTGACTGGTCTGTAGTTCCCAGGTTCCTCTTTTTTGCCCTTTCTGAAGATAACATTAGCCCTCCTCCAATCATCCTGCATTTCACCCATCCTTCCCAATTTCACAAAGATAGACAGTGGATCTGAGAGTTCTTCAGCCAGTTCCTTCAATACTCTAGGATGCAGTTCATCAGGCCCTGCAGATTTGAACTTGATCATTTGGCTATCAGTCTCAAGCTCCAATCCTGCCTCTTCAACTTCATGTTTCCCAGGAGGGTCATAGACCCTCTTTGATGAGAAAACTGAGCCAAAGTAGGAATTGACCACTTCTGCCTTTTCTTTGTCATCTGTTATCATTTTGCAATCCTCATTGAGTAGCTGTTCCACCATTTGTTTTCTCTGTCTTTTACAATGGATGTACCTGAAGAATTTTTTTTTTGTTGCTATTGGCATCTCTCGCTCACCTCAGCTCATTCTCAGCTTTAGTATTCCTGATAGCACTCCTGCGCTATCTGTCTTCCTTTGTGGCCTGGCCTTCCTTCCATTTCCCATATGTGTCATTTTTTGTTTTCTGTGAAGCCACATTGGCTTCTTCTGTTGTCTTCCCTCTTTTTTACTTCACGAAATTGTTTGTCATTGTGTCTTTAGAATTTCTTCTGTTAGAAACCCCCACCCATCTTGGACTCTTTTTCTCATTAGGGTTGCTTGCCATGGAACCTTACTTACCATTGATCTGAATTTATTAAAATCAGCTTTCCTGAAGTCCAGGGCATGCATATAGCTATCCTCAGCTCTTCCTTCCTTTAAAATCAAAAACTCTAGTATAGCATAGTCACTTTCTCCCAGAGTTCCTGTAACTGCCACTTCATCCACCAAGTCATTGCTGTTGGTTAGAATCAAGTCAAGGATAGCTGATCCTCTAGTTGCTTCCTCCACTTTCTGTAGGAGAAAGTCATCTCCAACACAAGTGAGGAATTTCTTGGAGGGACCGTATTTGACAGAATTTGTCACCCAACAGATATCAGGGTAATTGAAGTCCCCCATTACTTGCCAGCAGTCCATCTTCCAGGAAGTGTAGCCCGTGGTTCCAGAATCCAAATCTCTCACATCGGCACCACCTTTGTAGCCAGTATGGTATCAATGCACACGAGGCCAGCAGTCTGCTGAAGCTAAGCAAGGTCAGGTCTGGATGAGAGACCGCCTGGGAACCATATGTAAGCCGCTTTGGGTTTCTATCATGGAAAGAAAGGCTGGGTATAAATAAATAAATAAATAAATAAATAATTCACCCGATGTATTTTTCTTTCCCTTTCCACTCCTCTTCTAAGTACAGGAAGGATGCACAAGAAAACTATCTAGGCCCCAAGTCTTTGAGTTTCCTTCCAAGAGCTTCAAAGTCTGATGTGATTTCTTCGTAGCTCTGCTTGGTAGTATCATTTGTTCCCACATGGGTGAACAGAAAGGGATATCTGTCAATGGGCTTTCTGAGTGATGGTAACTCTTCCATCACATATCCATCTTCCGGGGAGGCAGCATACCTAGGGAGACCATGGATCTTCTTGGAATACTTGGGTGTCAATCCCACACAGTAGGGAGTCTCCCACCACAACTACTCTTTTCTTTTTGTAATGGGGCGTGGTTTCGATGCCTTTGCTTGACTGAGCTTCAGTCTGTCATTGCTGTCGCATGAGGTCTCCTGTAATTCTTCCCCTGCAGACTGCCCTCTAGTCTCATCCTCAAGTGCCTGGAAGCGATTCCATAGTTCCACCAGTGATAGATGTCTGCTCCTGTCACCCTTTTTCACAGAGTTTCCTCCACTTTGTTGTTGCTCTCCACAACAAAATTCTGTTTCTGTGGGTCAGTGTATGTATGTCAGCATCTGCATGTGTTTGTATGTGAGAGTATTATAAACAGTGCTTTTGTGTGTGATGGTACTCACTGGTACAGAGTACCAGCATCTCTTTTTTTGCTGCCCATGGCAGCTATTATGTGCTGGCACCCACAGCATGTTTATCAAGATACGACTACCGGCACCTCATATTTAAAAAAACAAAAAAGCAGTAACAACAACGATAACATGTGCAGAAGCATTCTTCAATATGCAGATGCCTCACTGGACACAGATCTGCATGCTCCATCAATGTGGATATTCCTATCCTTTACCACTTGGCTACAGCTGTTCAAAGCCCCTCTCTGTGTGCATCTCTCTCTCTCTCTCTCTCTCTCTCTCTCTCTCTCTCTCTCTCTCTCTCTCTCAGCCTTTATTAATTCTAAAAGGTACAACATGTTTTATAAATTAATTTATCCAGTAATTGAGCAGTGGGATCCAATTATGTCATGTTTTCATCAGTAAGAGTCAAGTATCAGTTTTCATTCAATGGGGGAAAGAGGCAGTGGTGGGGGGGGAGAATGCTATTAAAACATCAAGATGCACATTTGGTTTTTATAACTATTGAACACAAAAAATGTTAAATCATATATAGTTATTATGAGTTGAAACATATTCTTAATAGTTTTCCTTTCTCCTGATTTGAGCCATGAAAAACCTTTAATGCATGCGTTAGTTGTAATTTTCACAAGTGACGTCACAGATGTGGCTGAAAGGATATTAAAGGATTTCATTAATCTCTGTTAAACCGGCTTATGTTGCAATGTTAATAAAAAAACGTTGGGGCTGTTTACAGCAGTTTCTTTTTTACAACCAGGCATGCCTGTTTGAAATGGGGAAGTTGAAGACTGTCTTGTGAAATGATCTGCTAACAAGGATTCTTAGCATCTATATAGCAACTTGAGAGTGTTCAAGGGATAACATTCAAAAGTTATCTCAGCAAATTTCTGGATCACAGCTTGCATTCTTAGCCACAAGACCATAGCAATTTTCTGCCAAGAAAATGGAAGCAAAGCAAGTAGACCCACTTTTCACAATGTAAATGGAAGCATGTCGGTAATGAAAATGTGGTCTAGGATCCAATGAACTTCTAGTTTCCAATGGGGCTTTAGATTTATTTTTTTTAGTCAGCAGTCTTCTCTGACACATACTAAGCTGTGTTTCAAATTACAGCTTGTGATACCTAAAAGATTGCCTCACCCCTTATATACCTTATTGATCACTGTGCTCTGCAGGAGATGGTCTTCTGTAGATACTATTATACCAGGAGGGTCATTCTGCACATTACAGGAACCAGGCCTTTAGTTTGGTGGCACCTACCCTTTGGAATTCCCTTCGGTTACATTTGACTTAAGCACTAACTCTATTGTCTTTTCTGCACTTATTGAAGACCTTCCATTTTCAACAAGCCTTTTAAGTGCAGATGTTTATCCAAGTTTGTCTCTATTTGGATATGAAATTGTTTTTAATTGTTTTTATATAAAAATTCTCTTCATTTTTTGTATACATGGAATTGTTTTTAATACTTTACATATAGAATTGTTTTTATTGTTAATGTTTTATACTGTGAAATAGCTTTGAGATATTTTATGGAAAGTGAATCATATATGAAATCAAATAAATAAGGAAGAGTAGGTTGCTGTAAGAAGAAAGAGTATACAGTCCCACTGGGCATGCCCACTGGAAATCCAGGTAAGTCTTAGTTTGCATACAAGTTCTAAAAATCACCATGGTGAGTTTTTTGGCTTACATGTACATATAGAAAGGGTGGGCAACTTCTCTAATGTCAGAGGCCAGACTCTTCTGCAGACAATAGCCTTGGGGCTTGGAGTATACTTTACTGTTCAGCTTGACTTGCTAATTGCTCAGGCTCTATTTTAGAGTTGGTACAATGAAGCAGGAAATGCTTCTTAGTTATAGAGCCCCAAAGACTCAGACATCTCCACAAAATTGTATTCAAAATTCAAAGGAAAGAAAAGAGTACTCACATTTTTGAAAATAATTTTCTGACTTCCTCTCTGACAAGAGGAGAACTGGGTGCCAGCCTAGATGCAACATCTACATTCACATAATTAGCAATTTTAGTGAAACCATGTTGTTAACCTAACATTAGGGCCATGCGCCACAATTTTCTAAATCACAAATCAAATCGGGCTGATTTGGGCCAGTTTGTATCCTGTCCAGATTGGGTCCAACCTGCTGCAAATTTCTACAGAGCTGATAGGCTAGTCCTGAATTGATTTGTAGAGATTTGTGCAGATCAGTAGCTCAAACAGTCTCTAATGAACCCATTCAGGGTGTCTCTGTAATGGAGCAATTGCAACACCATAAAGGAAAACACCAAGGTGGGGAGAGAGGAAAGAAGGCTTGAATGCTATCACCTCACCAAACACTCTCCAATCACAGTGCTTGGAAAGGGTGTAGTCTTAAAATGTAGACATCTTTTGTAAGGGGTTTGGGTGGCATTTGTTTAATTTGTGTATGCTTTCTATTCTTTCCCAATCCCCCCAAAAAAGTTATTGCCTGTGTTTTTTAATTGTTATTCTATTCTCATTGCTAATGGTTATTAATAAACCTTTCTGAATTCAGTATTACAACAACAAAATAATAATAATTTCCAGTTGCTATCCGCAAACAATAAGAAGCAGGTAGCTTGTGTGGTTACACATTGTTGCTGTTGTTATTATTCTTAGTTAGCCAACCAGCCAAACCTTAAGGGCATATTATTGTTGTTGTTGTTGTTAATTTACATTTGCTAACCTCAGTGTATATTATTAATATTAAACAGTACTTCTGTTTTTCTTTCCCACACTACTACTGTTGGCAATCTTGGGAAAAAAGCCAATTTTAAAAGTGGCTAGCATGAAAATCCCTGTAGCTACCCACATAAAATTGGTCAGGGTTAATCCGGTCTATAGGGGCTACCATGTCTCCAAATTTCATGTCCCTATGTATATAGTATCTACATGGTACTGCCAGCCCATGCCTGCCTGACTCTACCTATATGTGTCTAGTATCACAAACCTAATTTTTAAAAGCCCTCTTTTAAAAAAAATCTTGAAGGAAGGAAAAGGAAAAACCCAGGAGTATGGCATGATTGAGCACTCACAGTTGTTGTTTTTTAAAAATACTTTTTTGGAGAAAAATCAAAGTTTAAAGGTGACTAACATGAAAACCCCACATGATATTTGGTAGCCCTATAAAAAATCATGTGGAGTTTTCATGTTAGTCACCTTTAAACTTTGATTTTTTCCCAAAAATGTTTTTTTTTAAATCACCTCTATCCCCCTCTAGCATGCACACCTTAACGTGGTGAGGGGGTTTGAGAATGCTGAAGAAGCTAAGAGCAATGCCATCAGGAGTCTAGACCAAGAGACTAGACTCCTAGCAGGGGCACCCAAGGTGGAATGGCCAAAGCTGAGACACCAGACCAACTCAGAGGAAGGCAATGGTGAACCACCTCTGAATACCTCTTACCACGAAAACCCTATGAACAGAGTATCCAAAATGCAACACAAGATAGTGCTGGAAGATGAGACCCCCAGGTCAGAAGGCACTCACTGAACTACTGGGGAAGAACAAAGGACAAGTACAAATAGAGCTGTGACTAATGATGCAGCTGGGTCAAAGCCGAAAGGAAGCCCAGAGGCTGATGTGCACAGATGCAAAAGGAAAGTCCGAAGTTGTACAACACACATGATAGGAACATGGAATGTGATAAGCATGAACCAGGGAAAGTTAGAAATTGTCAAGCAAGAAATGGAACATATCAGCATTACAATACTTGGCGTGACTGAATTAAAATGGACGGGAATGGGACATTTTCAATCAGGCAACTATAAAATATTTTATGCAGGAAATGTGAAATTAAGAAGAAATGGGGTTGCTTTAATAATGAGAAGTGATGTAGCAAAAGCAATTAGGAGCTACAACGCAAGGTCTGAGCGAGTTATATCAATGACATTAAATGGGAAACCTATTAACATAACCGTCATCCAAGTCTATGCTCCAACAGCAAACACAGAAGAGGAATTGGAGAGGTTTTATGCAGAAGTACAGGAAGAAATTGATCACACACCAAAACAAGATGTGCTGATAATCATGGGGGACTGGAATGCAAAATTAGGGAACAGAGAAGAACTAGGAATTGTGGGGAAATGTGGCTTAGGAGACAGAAATGAAGCAGGAGAAAGACTTATTGAATTCTGTGAAGCCAATAATTTGTTTCTTGCGAACACATTTTTTGAGCAACTGAAAAGACAACTGTACACATGGACATCACTAAATGGTCAATATAGGAATCAAATTGATTATATAATTGGTAGCAGAAGATGTCACTAGAAAAGACAATAATGCTGGAAAAAACAGAAAGGAGTAGAAAAAGAGGAAGGCCAAACAAGAGATGGATTGATTCCATAAAGGAAGCCACAGACCTGAACTTACAAGATCTGAACAGGGTGGTTCACAACAGGCTCTTGGAGGTCACTGATTCATAGGGTTGCCATAAGTCGTAGTCGACTTGAAGGCACATAACAACAAAAAGCAGAAGATGGAGAAGTCCCATACTTTCTGCGAAAACAAGACCAGGAGCAGACTGAGGTACAGATCATGAACTGATTGTATCGAAAATCAGAGTAAAGCTAAAGAAGAAGCACAAACCAATCATAATGCCAAAATACAATTTAAATAACATCCCAGAAGAATATAAGGATCAGATAAGGAACAGGTTTGAGGCTTTAAACCTATTTAGCAGAGAACCAGAAGAACTAGGGATTGAAGTCAGAGACATTATCAGGGCAGAATGCAAAAAGACAATACCTCTAGCTAAAAAGAGAGAAAGACCTCAATGGATGACTGAAGAAACTCTTAAAATGGTTAAAGAGAGAAGGAAAGCAAAAGCAAAAGGAGATAAAAATATGGTCAGAACCCTAAATGCAACAATACAGCGACTAGTAGGTAGGGACAAAGAGAACTATTACAATAGTTATTGTATAGAAATAGAAGAGGAGAACAAAAAGGGAAGAACAAGAGCCCTATTCCAAAAGATTAGAGAAATTAAAGGGAAGTTTAAACCACGAGTTGGGATGTTGAATAATCAACAGGAGAACACACTGACTGACCGAGATGAAATAAAAGGAAGATGCAAGCAATACACTGAAGAACTCTATAAAAGAGATGCCAGAATGACAGACTCATTCATGGAGGAACTGTATGATGAAGAACCAGAAATTTTAGAATGTGAGGTGAAAGCTTCTCTTAAAATACTTGGAAGAAACAAATCATCAGGAACAGATGGCATACCAATAGAGTTGCTACAAGCTGCTGAGACTGAATCTGTCCAAATTTTGACAAAAATGTGTCAAGAAATATGGAAAACTAAACAATGGCCCACAGACTGGAAGTGTTCGATATACATCCCAATTCCAAAGAAAGGGGATCCCAGGGAATGTAGTAATTATCTAACTATTGACTTAATATCCCATGCAAGTAAAGTGATGCTCAAGTTTCTACAACAAAGGCTTTTACCACATATGGAGCTTGATATGCCAGACGTCCAAGCTGGATTTAGAAAAGGAAGAGGCACCAGAGATCATATTGCAAACATACGCTGGATAATGGAATGGACCAAGGAATTTCAGAAGAAAATCACCCTGTGGTTTATAGATTACAGCAAAGCCTTTGACTGTGTAGATCATGAAAAACTATGGAATGCTTTAAACGAAATGGGGGTGCCACAGCATCTGATTGTCCTGATGCACAACCTATACTCTGGACAAGAGGCTACTGTGAGGACAAAATATGGAGAAACCAATTGGTTCCCAATTGGAAAGGGTGTGAGACAGGGGTGTATTTTGTCACCCTATTCATTTAATCTGTACGCAGAACATATCATACGGAAAGCAGGATTGTACCAAGATGAAGGAGGTGTGAAAATTGGATGGAGAAATATCACTGATTTAATATATGCAGATGATACCATACTACTAGCAGAAACCAGTAATGATTTGAAACGAATGGTGATGAAAGTTAAAGAGGAAAGCGCAAAAGCAGGACTACAGCTGACTTTCTCTTCTCCTAAAGATATAGGATCAGTCTCAGGGATTGAACCTGGCAACCCTAAACACATTAGATGACAGTCCTCATTCAGGCTTATTCTGAACTCCTTTCAGGAGCAGGGTTACTGTCAGCTGAGACGGCCCCTGGGTCTAGCAAAGGGAAAGCAAGCCTTTAAAATAAAGTGTGTCTTACACTACCCTTTTTGCCAGTGCAGTTTCCACTGGGTTGCTAGGTCATGTGAATGAGCTAAAAGGAGTTTGAACAGCGCTAAATCTCCTTGTCCTGCTTTTGTCATGCCACCTGAACATCCTTTTTCTGGGACTTACCCTGGCCTCAGCTGAGCCCCGGAAGAGCTGGCATGGAGGATTCATACCAGTATATCTCTGGCTTAGCTGGAATGGGGAAATTCACCTGGTGTAGCCCTGGCTGAACCAGCTCCAGAGAGCCTCTTATTCCACACACACCCCATCCCAGCAGATCTTGGGTTTGGATTGCCCCCTTAGATAGAACAGCACCTGCATTTTTATACATGTCCTATAACACATAATTATGTACTTAAAATGTCTAAGCAATGCATTTAGACACTATATTAATTCCCATATTATGGTTTGATGTTGTTTTAGCAAAGGTGACCTGTATGCAACACCAAAAGCCTAATTAGGAAGAATAATGTCACTGAGGATAGCCAAGACCTTTTAAAAAATATTTAACTCTTCATCTAGTCCCCCAAATATACAGGTTGGGACAAGCCATCTTATAATTGCTGATTTAGTCAGTTTCTCTAATTACAAACACTTCATCAACTGACTAAAGAAAAAAAAACCTCCTTAGTTTCACCTCTTCAAAAATCTGGGACAATTTACATGTAATTTCAGGAAGCAGCAGGAATACTCAGCTGGAGTAAAATAGTAATAAAATGGCTTCCTGTAATTGAAAAATGTCTCAGTGCATGTGTGTGTCTGTGTGTGATTAAAACAAAATTTGTTACCTGAAGTCTTGTTCAGCAATTACATCTGTTTTACTTTAGCAATGACATATTGCTTGTTGTCTTGGAAAAACAAAACTAATACAGACACACATCTTTCCTGATTATCCTAATTGAACATATGTTTTCAAGAACTATGTGATCTAACTCATAATGATCTCTTGATCAGCTTTCTCTCACTTTGGACAGAAATGGTTTTATTCTGCATGAAAGAGTTGCTGTTTTAAACTGTTTTTATATTTATAATTGTTTTTAACAGACAATTATTTAACTGTTCATATATGTTATTATATTGTAAATTGCTTTGGAATGCCTCACGGGAAGTGCTGAATAAATGAAATATATAAATAGATGTATATAAATAAAAAGATACATAGGATTTCAATCTAAAAGTTTGAATTTATGAATTGTGACAATAGAAGCACTGTCCTGATGGGCCACCATTGTCAGTGTTTGCAGTGCTCCAGATCAATGTAGTGCATTGTGGGCCATTACAATGATTGGAGCTGACGAAAAGGGGCCCAGGGCAGTAGCAGTGGGCCCACAGCAGCTCCCCAAGGATGCCACAATCTAATGACACCAGGTCCATCGCCATCATTCGGATCCTGCCACGTGCATGAGAGACCCTTTCTCCACATATTAGTCAGTACAATGTCAATTAAAACCACTCTTTAGAATGTCAATGTCAATTAAAACCTCTCTTTAGAAAGGACAGGAAGCAGTACACTGTTTCCTCAACCAGCATAAGCATGCAACACTGTTTTTAGAATGTCCCTAATTATACACATCTAGTTTTATGCTGCATATCTTGAATGCCTCCGGTGTTGGAGAGCCCACCATTTGGTTCCATTGTCGTACTGCTCTAACAGTTAGGAAGTTTTTTCCTGAAATTCAGCTGAAATATGGCTTCCTGCAACTTGAGCCCATTATTCCGTGTCCTGCACTCTGCGATGAAGAGATCCTGGCCCTCCTCTGTGTGTCAACCTTTCAAGTACTTGAAGCGTGCTATCATATCTCCCCTCAGTCTTCTCTTCTCAAGGCTAAACATGCCCAGTTCTTTCAGTCTCTCCTCCCCAGTTTGTTTCCAGTCCCCTGATCATCCTTGTTGCCCTTCTCTGAACCTGTTCCAGTTTGTCTGCATCCTTCTTAAAGTGAGGTGTCCAGAACTGGATGCAGTACCTGAGATGAGGCCTAACCAGTGCCTAACAGAGGGAAACCAATACTTCACGCGATTTGGAAACTATACTTCTGTTAATGCAGCCTAAAATAGCATTTGCCTTTTTTGCAGCCATATCATGCTGTTGGTTCATATCACCCTGTGATCAACAACAATCCCAAGATCCTTCTTGCATGTAGTATTACTGAGCCAAGTAACCCCCTTCTTATAATTGTGCATTTGGTTTATTCTTCCTAGGTGTAGAACTTTGCACCTGTCCCTGTTAAATTTCATTCTGTTGTTTTCAGCCCATTTCTCCAACCTATCAAGATCACTTTGAATTTTGTTTCTGTCTTCCAAGATATTAGCTATCCCTCTCAATTTTGTATCATCTGCAAATTTGATAAGCATTCCCTGCACCTCCTCATCCAAGTCATTAATGAAAATGTGGAAGAGCACTGGGTCCAGGACCAAGCCCTGTGGTTCCCCGCTCATTACCTTCCCCCAGTTTGAGAAGGAACCATTGATAAGAACTCTTTGAGTAAGCCTCTGCTGGCCCCTCCTGGATTGAAATGTGCTACCTGGAAGCAGAGGGATTGGGAACCCCCAAAAAGACCCCGCACCCACCCAGTACCTTGCTACGCTGAGATGGCCCAATCATTACAAATGTCAGCATCCAGAATCCAGAGACAGAGTTAATCACAGATTTGGGAAACTTCATGAATTGACAGAATCAAAACCCAGTCAATAGAAACTTGCCAATGGCTGGCTTAACAGGGCAGTCATTATCCTCAGAAAAGCTTCCTTTTTTTTTTTTCAATAATTTTTATTCAGATTTTCATAAAACATACAAGACAAAATCATAAAACATTCAAAGACAAAAAACAAAATCAAAAATAATTAAACAAAAAGAAAAAAAGAAAAAAAAAAAAACAAAAATAAAAAATAAAGAGTAAAATATTGACTTCCCATTTGTCAAAGATCAAATCAGTTATAAGTCTATAATATATAACAATCCTGTCTCTTAAGTCATATTATAAAATCACTTTCCTCCAGTAGTTATCTTACTTAATCATCAAATCTCATAAACATTACTTTATTCTTTCCACAAAAAGTCAAAGAGAGGTTTCAATTCTTTAAGAAATATATCTATCAATTTTTTTTTCCAGATAAGCATATCGATTAATCCATCTCATTACTAATTATGATAATCTTATTGTCATAACCATAGTCAAAATAAACATTTCAATTAATCCATCACATCAGAATCTGTTAGGTTCAATAATTTCAGTAGCCATTGTTCTATTATCTCTATTAGTTCCATTTTCCATCTTCCATCTTCAGTAGTCTTGTTAAGTCCAGTAATTTCAATATCCAATCTTCCATTATCAGTATTCCATAATAATCTTGCTGTCAAAGCCATAGTCATATAGTAAGAGTCTGATGGGGATTACCTCTATCCCAAATATTTTCTTGCCATCCATTCTGAATAGGTTGCTGAAATACTGCTGTAAAATCATATCTCTGTTCTTTTTTTCAAAATACACTGGGTCATCTCTTAAAAGTTTTTCCATTGTCACATGGCTGCAGTTAATTCCATAGATTTTCTCTATATTGGGCTCCATCACATCATTCCAGTCCAGAAGATTATCCATGCCATTGATAACTTTATCTCTAGAATCTTCATTCATTTCTTCAGAGATAACATTGAGTTCCAAACAATAGATTTTATTTCTAAAGTCCATAGACTCCAAATCTTGTTCCTGTTCCACGTTGGTTCCAATCTCCGGGATCTCCTCTCTCACAGGGACCCCTATTCCAGTCTCCAGGATCACCTCTCTCACAGGGACCCCTGTTCCAATCTCCGGGGTCTCCTCTCTCACAGGGACCCCTTCCAGGGTCACCTCTCTCACAGGGACCCTTATATCTTTAATCTCCTGCTTCATTTTACTCAATTCAATTTTCATTATCTCAATCTCATCCATTATTTTCTGAAACATAGTTATTTCCAGATTTTCAGCCACTTTCTTAATTGCCATTTTAAAAGAAAAATATAGGAAAATCACTTCTTATTTCAGCAACAATTGGGTTAATACTCCAAACTTGGTGACATCACAGTATAAACAGAGCAGACAGCCTTATCTCTCCAATAGTTAAGTAAACAAAATGCAGTTCCCAGGATCGAAACAATTAATGGCAATCGTCAAGAAACAGATTCGTCAAAATAAAATAGACCAAAAAGAGAGTAGTCTCAAAACAGTATAATATTTTTCAAAATAAAAATCTGGAATAGAAATCCCTCTTCTGTGTATATCTTTAGAATGCAAATCCAGGACAGCTTTTTGCAACAAAAACAGAGATAAGCTATTAATTAGTGCGTAGCAGAGAGAAGTTATGGCTCCCCAGTGAGATGTCAAAAACTGATCAATCTGGCAAATCTCTTTTAAACAGCAACAATTTAAGTCAAGTAAAAGAAAAATATAGAAAGAAGGGTGCTTGCCTGTTAGTGCGTTCTCTCTTAGAAGATAAGGTGAACGTTCGCTTTATCAGATAGAGCTTGCTGTTAAAAATCCGTCCCACCTTCGTCGGCTGGACCTCGTCCCATAAATTAATGAGATCTGGTCGTCCCAACAAAAATAGGCTTTGAGGTTAATCTCTTCGTTTCTCCCTACCCGGGAGAAGTTTAATCAGTCAAAAAAAAAAGAAAAAACTGACTGATATATCTGAATAAGCTTCTTTTGAGGCAGGAGCCCGTCTCAAAAGCAGGCACAGGCTAAGTCACCCTTCCCGGAAGTCATCCTCAGAAAAGCTTCCTATAGGACAATCTGAACTCCCGGGCTCCCATATAAACTTCCTCTCATGGAATATCGCTGGATGGAAAAACAAGTCGGCCGATCCAGAGCTCATTGCCTATCTACAATCCTTTGACATTGTCTCCAAGAGACTTGGCTCCTGGACGCTAACTCTTTTTCCCTCCAGGGCTTTAAGGCTTGGGAGAAACCAGCCAAGAGATTAGCAAAAATGTGTCGTGGTAGTGGCGGACTAGCGATCTTGATTGCCACAACCCTGGATGCCCATGTCATTGAGCCCTCGGGCGCTGCCCTTGATATTTGTATGGCTTTAATAATGTATATCCCCGCCCTCCCTCCTCTTATACGTGTAAATGTATATCTTCCCCCTTCCCATCCTAGCCTGGCGATGACCATTTGGCTAGATTTAGAGCAGTATGTGGACAATCTCTTATGTGATTACCCCTCCCACCTGCTGATCATTGGTGGGGACTTTAATGCAAGAATGGACGTGAGCTACCCCTGCTCCAGAAGCCAACTTTGGTCTGTACCATCTGACATGGTCACCTTGCCACGGCTGTCCCGGGACAAGACAGTAAACAAAAATGGGCAGGCTCTTTTCCATCTGATTGTCAAATCACAATTAATCTGTCTCAACGGCTCATATGTGGATTCCTCTAAGGGCTACTATACTTTCATCTCAGAAAAGGGAGCCAGTGTTGTGGATTACATCCTCGGGTCGCCCTCCTTAGTTGCCTTCGTTAAAGAAGTCTCAGTGGGATATAGCCCAGACAGCGATCACTTCCCACTGAGACTTGTCCTCCATGGCCTCCCCCTCCATTCTCACTTACACACATCTTCCCCGATGCTAGATACCTTGCAAGAGCTAAAGTGACTCAAATGGTCTACAAAAATTGGGTCGGACATAAAACGTATACTAGAGTCGAGTGCACTGATAGAGCTTCGCTGTTCGGCCTTTGACTGTCCAGAGGCTATTCCCCTGATATATGAGGACATCACTAACACCCTCAAACCGTTGGTGTCCTCACCAGCCACAAACAGAATCCCAAACAGTCCTAAATCTTGGTTTGACAAGGACTGTAAATCCAAGAAAAGGGAATGCATGCCCAAATTAGAACCACAAGACATGATAATTCTGAAGAAGCCATTTCCCATTTGCTCCTATTAAAAAGGACATACAAGATACTACTTCAAAAGAAAAAACAGGCCTTCTATACTAATAACTGGCAGGCCCTGGGGTTGGCTTCACTTCTGGGCAATGACACTGAATTCTGGCGGTTAGTTCAGGGGGGTCTTGCCCAGAATTATTTTGTACCTATCCTCCCGGAAACCTGGGTCTCACATTTTCGTGCCATTTTTCGGAACACAGCTACGTCAATTTTATCTCCTATGAAGAACAGGCTGGATTCAGGAAAGGCAGGTGTACAGTAGACCACGCTTTTGTACTTCATCACTTAATAAATAAGACTATTATGGGGCCGAGTAGGTCCATATATGTGGCATTTGTCGATTTTACCTCTGCCTTTGACTCAATTGACAGAGATTTGTTGTGGCATAAATTGGGGCAGTCCAGCATCGATAAAAGGCTATTGTGATTAATTCAGTCCCTTCACCAGGCCAACTTTTTGCGGGTTCGCCTTAGTCTGAATGGAACTCTCTCCCGAGCCATTCAAGTCGAGAGAGGAGTCAAACAAGGGTGCATACTGGCCCCCTTCCTGTTCAATTTTTATTTAAATGACATCATTCCTGCAATGGCTTCTCCCACTTTTTTTCCTCCATCAGTTGGGAATAGGAAGATTTCCTCATTGCTATATGCAGATGACTTGGCCCCATTTTCTTTAAATAAAATAGGGCTAAAAAGAATGTTGACCCACCTGGAAGAATACTGTAAAGACCAACGCTTGCTCATCAACTATTCGAAAACTAAAATAATGATCTGTGGGAAGCATAAGAAGTCCAAATTGAACTGGACCCTAAATGGACAATCACTTGAACAGGTACAGACCTTTAAATATCTAGGCTTATGTTTTAATGACAAGCTCTCATGGAGTCACCATCTGGAGGCCACCAAATTATCGGGTGCTAGAGTCAGTGGCCAATTAAGAAGGTTCTTTTATACACATGGTGGACAATTAATCAACCCAATGCTAAAAATCTTTGTGACTAAAGTCCTGCCAAAAATCCTTTATGGGTCCAAGTTATGAGGCTGCCTAGTTAAACCTAGACTCGAGGTCCTACAAAATACATTTCTGAAGCAGAACTTGGGGCTCCCACATGGAGCTCCATCAGCCCATATAAGAGCAGAAGTTGGCCTCCCCTCTCTGGCAGCTAATATAGATCTGGCATATTCAAGATACTGGAGAAGGATTTTCATCATGGACGATAGCTCCCTTACAAAGCTCTGCTGGCATGACCAGCAGCGGCCAGGGGGATGGGCCCAAGGGTATCAGGAAATACTTAAAATTTATAATCTTACTCAAAGGAAGTTTTTAAGCCTTAACCCCTCTGAGATCCGTAATTGGGTTTTTGATTACGATGCGACCCAAGATAGGGCATCAATTGTTGAAGCCCCTTTTTCACCTTGGTTTCCTTTATTTAAACTCAACCACGCAAAATCAAGCTACTTCGATATTTTGACATGTGCCTCCTTACGAAGAGCTTTTACAGAACTCAGATTTCAAACGATGCCCACAGCCTACCTTGAAGGCAGATATTCAGGAATCCTGTCTGAAGAGCATTATTGCATTTGCGGTTGTAAGGAACCCGAGGACATAGTCCATTACTTGCTTTTCTGCCCCTTGTATAAGAACCCTAGAATGAAACTCCTGGACCCTCTTATTAATTCTAGAGGGGAGATTTTCTCTGGCAATTTGGTGGTGGAGCTCTTGGCTGACAAACACATCCAGGTTACAATCGCAGTGGCTAATTTCGCCTTGGCTGCAAAAAAACTGAGAGCAAATTACATAAAAGCCCAAATGACTACAAGTCCGTCATGACTGCATGTTTCATGATTTTAAACGTGTGTTCTCCAGCTGTGCGATGGCTTATGTGTAAATGCAAATAAAGAATTTGACATGTTGACACTCTTTGAGTATGATTCTGGAGCCAACTGTGGATCCACCTGACAGTTGTTCCATCCAGCCCACGTTTAGCTAGCTTGCTAATCAGAATATCATGGGGCACTTTGTCAAAAGCTTTGCTGAAGTCAAGATATATTATGTCCACAGCATTCCCACAGTCTAAAAAGGAGGTTATCCGATCAAAATACAAGATATGATTAGTCTGGCAGGATTTGTTCTTGATAAATCTATGTTGGCTTCTAGTAATCACTCCATTGTTTTCAAGGTGCTTACAGATTGACTACTTTATAATCTTTTCCAGAATTTTCCCAGGGATTAATGTCAGGCTGACTGGTTTGTAGTTCCCAGGTTCCTCCTTTTTGCCCTTTCTGAAGATAGGGATAACATTAGCCCTCCTCCAATCGTCCAGCACTTCACCCATCTTCCACGATTTCACAAAGATAATAGACAGTGGTTCCAAGAGTTCTTCAGCCAGTTCCTTCAATACTCTAGGATGCAGTTCATTGAGCCCTGCAAATTTGAACTTGTTCAAAGTGATTATCAATCTCAAGCTCCAATCCTGCCTCTTCAACTTCATGTCTCCCAGGAGGGTCATAGACCCTCGTTGGTGAGAAAACTGAGCCAAGGTAGGAATTGAGCACTTCTGCCTTTTTTTTGTCATCTGATATAATTTTGCCATCCTCACTGAGTAGCTGTAATACCAATTTTTTTCTCTGTCTTTTACTATGGATGTACCTGAAGAAAGCTTTGTTGTTGCTTTTGGCATTTGTCGCTCACAGCTCATTCTCAGCTTTAGCCTTCCTGACACCATTCCTGCAATTCCCTGCTATCTGTCTGTACTCTTCCTTTGTGGCCTGGCCTTCCTTCCACTTTCTGTATGTGTTCTTTTTTGTTTTCAGGTCATCTCTAAGCTTTCTCTGAAACCATATTGGCTTCTTCTGCTGTCTTCCCCCTTTTTTCCTTGTTGGAATTGCTTGCCATTGTGCCTTTAGAATTTCCTCTTTTAGAAACTCCCACCCATCTTGGACTCCTTTTCTCATTAGGGTTGCTCACCATGGAACCTTACTTACCATGATCTGAATTTATTAAAATCAACTTTCCTGAAGTGCAGGGCACGTGTATGGCTACCCTCAGCTTTTGCTTCCTTTAAAATCAAGAACTCTAGTATAGCGTGGTCACTTTCCCCCAGAGTTCCTGTAACTGCTACTTCATCCACCAAGTCATCACTGTTGGTTAGAATCAAGTCAAGGATAGCCGATCCTCTAGTTACTTCCTCCACTTTCTGTAGTAGAAGGTTATCTCCAACACAAGTCAGGAATTTCTTAGAGGGACCATATTTGGCAGAACTTGTCTCCCAACAGATACCGGGGTAATTGAAGTCCCCCATTACTACTACATCATGTGGTCAGTTATTACTAAGGATCTCATCCAGTGGAAGGCCGACAAGCCTCTAGCAATGGCAGAGAATGACAGTGCGAATAATCCCGTGCATCAGCCAGCTTCCAGTGAGTCTCAGGAGATCTCTCTGGCCAAAATGGTTCTACCCCATTCTGTTTTGGTCCCTGGGAATCGATCTGCCTCTAGCACCTTAGAGACTTCAGAGAGCCCTGGTTTTACTTTTAGGCTCACCTCCCCCATTGAGCAAAGAAGTCTAGATCTTCACGGGTGTGAGGATCCCCAAGAGGAGCCTCTTATGTCGGGGACTTTAATAGCAAGGGATAAGGGGCTAGATAAAAATTCCTCTGCAATTGCAGACTCTCAGGAACAACACCCCCATTCCGACTATATGGTGCCGGACCAACATCTGTTAATAACAGGCGGTTTGTTCACGCTGGCAGCAGAGATGAAGCACATGAAAGCCTTTCTTAGTGAATGCAACTAGCTGCTAACAACCTTTGTCGAGCTCCACCAAAAGCTCCATACCTCTCCTCGGGTCGAAGAATTAGCTGACAGTCAAAAACAGGCACCTTCGGCAGGGCTATTGAGGGAGCAGTGTACCATCTTCCCCAGTAGGCGCCAAAGTGCAACTAGGAGGAAGCTTCCCAATATAAAAAAGAGCAAAGATTTGAAACATCAAAAATTACCCCATGGCAACAAAATGAACTTCCGAAAACTGTTTGATCTTGTGGCCCAATTAAAGCCTCAGAATATGGAGAAAGGGGTGTGCCCTCCCAAGACAGCACTATAAAGAAATCCTTGCCATCGTCCCAGAAGGCCACACCCAATTTGTGCTCTCATACCTCGGCCCAGATTTCTCCAAGGGCCCATATGTGTGAAGCGCAAGGAAGCAACATCTTTCTTCAAGACCCGTGGCAGGATGTGTTACAAAAGGAGCATGCATTGCTGGCTTAGTCGAATACCCCCTGCGCTCTCAAGTGGAATTTAGTATGGAACCAGCATAAGCTGGTCTTTGTAGACTACCCCAAACCCATTGGCTTGTTGTCTCAAGCTGATCGTAAACTCCATCTGGTCGAGGCCTTAAAGGGCTGTCCCACGATTCTCCTCCATACGGCAGATGTAGGCCAGGTGGAATACTTATATTTCAATGGTATCAACGCGTGCGCTGTGGCCACTTTTTCATCGCAGAAGGTGGTGAGACAAATCTTACATCACAAGGAGGCCCTGGCTCATGTAGGCATTGTAAGGTACTTTGAAAACAGCCCCCCCCGGAGGCCTTGGTTCCTTAGTGTAGGAATTGCACTACTCGCCCTCAAGAGGGGAGGAAGGAGAATCAAGGACTCCTAATTGATCTGGACACAACGGAGACGCACAGAGGAGGTGGTGTAGCATCCTCAGTTAACAATATTAGATCCAAGGAATTCCTCAAGCAGGAGGAGGGCCAACTACCCTCCTGGCCTTTAGACCCCCTTGATGAGGATGAAAAAATGTTGCTACACTCTTTTAGTCTACTCCCTCCAAATGGTCGTTTGGAAATACTGACGAGATTCAGTCAGCTAAAGTATCACCTAGTCAACACACATTTGCAGTTATTCTTAGGCCCAGTTCTCGCCTCCCCATCGAGCAGCCTCCAGAAAGGAAAGGATTCAGGGCCATCCCCCTACAGCAAGGGAGCTCCATTCTCTGGGCCTCAGACTACAAAAGATTGGGGTCCCCTATTGAGCCTCAGTACTCTAGCGCCCCTGACATATCTCCCCCGCCCCCCACAAAGGAGGGAATGGTTAATTGATTGATTGATTGATTGCACTTGTATACTGCCCCATAGCTGAAGCTCTCTGGGCAGTTTACAGCAATCAAAAACATTAAAGCAAATACACAATTTAAAAAACATATTTTAAAAACAATTTTAAATCACAATTTTAAAATTCAAAACAATATAAAAACAATTTAAAAACACATGCTAAAATGCCTGGGAGAAGAGGAAAGACTTGACCTGGCACCGAAAAGATAACATTGTTGGCGCCAGGTGCACATCATCAGGGAGATCATTCCATAATTTGGGGGCCACCACTGAGAAGGCCCTCTTACTTGTTGCCACCCTCCAAGCTTCCCTTGGAGCAGGCACCCGGAGGAGGGTGTTTGATCTTGAACTTAGTGTACGGGTGGGTTCGTATCGGGAGAGGCATTCCATCAGGTATTGTGGTCCCAAGCCGTGTAAGGCTTTATAGGTCAAAACCAGCACCTTGAATCGAGCTCGGAAACATACAGGCAGCCAATGCAAGCAGGCCAGAATCAGTTTTATATGTTCGGACTGTCTGGTTCCTGTTACCAATCTGGCCGCTGCATTTTGCACAAGCTGCAGTTTCCGAACCATCTTCAAAGGCAGACCCACGTAGAGCACATTGCAGTAATCTAATTTGGAGGTTACCAGAGCATGGACAACTGAAGCCAGGTTATCCCTGTCCAGATAGGGATGTAGTTGGGCCATCTCTCCTGGCCATTGGCAAAGGATGAGGTGCTTAGAGGAGGCAGAATTGGGTGCCCCAGACTCCATCTATGGGTCCAACAGCATAGTTCGTTCCATCCTGCCAATCCCCATAGAGGTAAAGACACGCTGCCCCCAGAACTCCCCTGTGATCTTCGGGGAAAAAGGCGATGCTCCAAGAATCAACAGTGTCTTTGAGGTGGATACCCTGGAGAAAGGCTCACTTGGTCCTGACTTACATACCTCTCATCTTAAAGTAAACGGCTGTGTCTATTACCCAAAGGGAGTTGACTTAATTTCCCTGGATTGACAACTACCGATAATATCATGGAATATAATGGGCTGGGACAATAAATTCTGTGATGCTGATTGGGTCAAGTATCTTCAACGATTTAAGATCGTCTGCTTGCAAGAAACCTGGGTGACTCGAGATAAAGCACCTCTCCTCCACGGCTTTAGAGCTTTCTCTAACCCAGCGATAAAACTCAACGCCAAAGGTCATGCTAGTGGTGGACTTAGTATGTTTATTTTGGTGGACCTGCCGGTGGAGTCACAACCCCTGCACTACAACTGTTCACAATATGTGCAGGTTGTCAGGCTGCTGGGAAAATCAATAGGTTCTCTTATTTGTATTAATGTTTATTTCCCCCCTGCCATCGCGAGGTGGGTGGGGCCCGACTCTGTTTGGGACCAATTGGCAGACATATTGTCCCAAGTGGGTTGGCAATTTCCTGACTCGGGTCTGATTATCTGTGGTGATTTCAATGCCAGGCTGGGAGTTAGTGGGCTCCAGGTAGGGGTTTCTTCGAACCAGGGTCCCTGTTTTGCCTCCTCCTTGGCAGACAGGTTTCTCAGGACACCCAGTCTAACAAACAGGGCCAGAGGATGGTGGAGCTCCTCCAATTATTCCAGCTAGAATGTCTGCACGGCTCAGAGGTGGATGCGTCCAAAGGATCCTACACATTCATGACAAATAGGGGAGCTAGTGTCATAGATTTTGTCCTTGTATCTGGGTCTTTGCTTTCGGCTGTACAAAGGTTTGAGGTGGACAACTGGGTGGAAAGCGATCACTTTCCCCTTCTGTTGTACTTGAAGCTCCTCCACGCAATTCCCTCCCCTCCCTTGTTCAACCCGGTGGGAATACAGGCGCCAGAATGGAGAATTCGCTGGTCTGCCTCTCTGCACTCTTCTGTGTCGCAGCTTCTGTCCGGGGAGTTCTTCCAAACCCTCAGACAAGGAGCGTTGGACACTGAGGAGAATGTGCTGTCCCTATATCAATTTATCACTTCTTATTTAAGACCTTTGCTGATCCAGAAACCACATTCATTGACTCCCAGGCATTGGGGTAATAGTTGGTTCGACAAAGAATGCAAAATGGCCAGAAGGCGTCTGATGAACTATGCCCGGAGAGCAATTAGAGATCTGACTATTTTCTCTCACGACCTTCTAGTGCCTTTAAGATCGGCATACAAGGCATTGCTAAAACAAAAAAAGGATGCTCATGCCAGATCACAATGGCACCAATTGGCACAATCGGTAGCTGAAAGAAAGGAAAGCGAATTCTAGGAATTGGTGGCTAAAGGGATGCCATCACACAGAGTCCCTACACCTAGTCAGATCCCCGCTAAAGCATGGCATGACCATTTCATTAAGCTCTATTCATCCCCTATAGCAAATACCGAGTCCTGCCTTCTCCCTTGGGAGTCTAATCTGCCCCAATGGCCGCCGGTCATGGCTTCTCAAATTAAAGATCTTATTTCAGCCCTGACGTTCAGTAAAGTGCCAGGTGAGGATATGATGCCCCCTGAAGTCTATAAAAACTTCCCAGACTGGTGGGCCCCGGTATTGGCTAGTCTGTTCACATATATAAACAACACCGGCATGTTTCTGGAGGGATGGAACCAGAGCATAGTCATCCCAATCTTTAAGAAAGGGGAGAGGCAAAATCCTAACAACTACCGCCCAATTAGTTTGCTGGACGTTGAGGCTAAGTTCTATGCCAAATTTCTTCTGCTTAAATTAGAAGCGTGGGAGGTGGCTAATTGGGTCATCTTTTCTGAACAAGCTGGCTTTCGGAAAGAGCAAAGCACAATTGATCATTGTCTATCTCTTTACTTCATAGCCAAACAGAGTGTGCGTGGCCCGATGAAACATCTGTACATAGTTTTTGTTGATCTGGCAGCTTCCTTCGATTCTATAGTTAGGCCATGGTTGTGGACAAAATTGATAAAATCTAATATCGACAGACGGCTTCTGTTCCTAATAAAGGCACTATATTCTAACAATACCGCGAGAGTCAGGGTAGGCAGCTCAGGCTCACTATCAGACCCCTTTAAAGTCAACAAGGGGGTAAAACAAGGCTGCCTCCTAGCACCAATTCTTTTCAACCTCAATATAAGTGACATTGTCACAGAATTATCGGGCTCAGATCTTTTTCCTCCCTCCCTGGGGTCTAGGAAAGTCACTATGCTTCTTTATGCGGATGACATGATCCTATTATCAATCACCCCCAAGGGTTTGAGGAGATCCCTGGAAAGACTCAATAGCTACTGTGAAAAAGAAAATCTGCAAATTAACTACTCCAAAACAAAGGTAATGGCGTTCGGTAACAGGCCCCTCATCCTTAAATGGTCAATTAATGAACACCAAATAGACCAATGTCGGGTCTTTAAATATCTAGGCATGCACTTTGTGGATAATTTCTCCTGGAAAAAACACATTGAGCTCACCAAAATCGCAGCCCTAAGAACATGCGGAGCTATTATCAATTTCTCCCACACAGCAGGGGGTAACCTTGTTATCCCTGCATTGAAAATCTTCCAGAGCAAGGTACTTTCCCAGATACTATATGGAGCCACAGTTTGGGGTTGGGAGGATTCTCACTTGCATAGCCAAGAGGCTATCCAAAACAGATTTTTGAAACGACTCTTGTTATTACCAGCTGGCACCCCAGCGGCTCTATTGCGTACTGAGGTGGGTTTCGCTCCTATAAAAGCACGGATTCACCTTGCCCTGCTAAACTTTTGGAGCGCTATTAAAGATGCCCCAGACAGGCTAATTTTGAAAGCTTGTGCTGAAAGAGCTATTGTGGATAATTTCTGGATCTCTAAACTTGCGTATATTCACCAAATTTATCATATACCCCAGCAAGCCTTTTTATTCCATGCAAATAGGGCCAGACTTAGAGAGGCCATTTTCCAGCATAGTGCCCGGCTAGACAGGTTGTAATAACAAACTCCAGATTCTCTAAGTGGTTCGGAGCTTTTAAATGCGACCACTCGAGGGCAAGTTATCTGGCCCAACCGTTAACAACAAAACTCAGGCAGGCATTTACGGCCCTCAGATTTCAGACGATGCCGACTGCAGTATTGTCCGGCCGTTACAATCAGATCCCTAGGTGTCAGCGATACTGCATCTGTGGTGCTTCTGTGGTGGAAGATCTGCCCCATTACCTGCTTGAGTGCCCTCTTTACCTCCATCCTCGGGCTAAATTTCTGAGTGGTTTGCTGGCCCAACACGGCCCAGCCCAGGTATACACCACTATCGTTTTTCTTCTTTCGGATATAGATCCAACGATCACGTACAGGGTTGCTCTCTTTGCCCTAGCGGCGCAGAAGCTAAGGGCGAAGTATTTAGCAGAGCTGGAGCTGGCTTGCTAATCGGCCATCAGGTCCCTGGGTTAGGGGTTGGCCAAAGATATGTAGAATCCAACTTTTATGCTGGAATATAGGATCCACCTCCAACGTTTTATCTTTTAGTACCCTCTGGATTGCCCATGCTATATAATTTGTAAGACGGGGTATAACCAGGAGGCAATATGGCTTGTATGTAACTGTTTTATTTCTGAGAGTGTGTAGAGTGTGTTTTGAATGCGTGTCTTGCGATGGCCTATGGCTATGCAATAAAGTTTTACCATACCATACCATACTACATCATGCCTCCTCGAAACATTGGCAATTTGCTTTGCAAAAGTTTCATCCCCATCTTCTCTTTGATTGGGTGGTTGGTAATAGACTCCAACCACCATGTTTCTTTTATTCCTTGCCCCATTAATTTTAATCCAGATACTGTCAGTGGAGCTACCAAGCTCATCTTCCTGTATTTCTGTGCAGGAATATATATATATTTTACAGCGTGACTCTGCCTCCTTTCTATTCCTTTGGTTCTCTTTGAACAGATTATGTCCTTCAATCGCTGTATTCCATCATCCCAACAAGTTTCAGTTATAGCTATCGAGTAGTATTTACTCTCCTATATTAAGAGTTTAAATTTGTCCTGTTTGTTCCCATACTCTGTGCATTAGTATACAGACATCGAAGACCATGTGATTTATGCCCAGGCTTCCTTCCTACATTTTTATGAAGACTATTTCTGGGCCCCACTAGAGCCATTTCCTCAGTTCCTCTTACTGTGCACAAGCCTTTGTTAGTCATTACTGCCAAGTTTACACCTCTCTCCCTCTTAGGATTCAGTTTAAAGCTCTCCTGATGAATTTCTCCATGCTGTGGCCAAACCCATTCTTCTGTGTCCTTGTGAGGTGCAACCCATCACTTCCCAGCAGTCCATCTTCCAGGAAGCATAGCTTGTCATCCCAGAATCCAAATTTCTTGTGTCAACACCACCTTCATAAGCCAGTCATCCACCCGGAGTATTTTTATTTCCCTTTCCGTTCCTCTTCTAAGTACAGGAAGGATGCACAAGAAAACTATCTGGGCCCCAAAGTCCTTGAGTTTCCTTCACAGAGCTTTAAAGTCTGATGTGATTTCTTTGTAGCTCTGCTTGGCAGTATCATTTGTTCCCACATGGATGAGAAGAAAGGGATATCTGTCAGTGGGCTTTATGAGTGATGGCAACCCTTCCATCATATCTCTAATCAATCTCCAGGGAGGCAGCATACCTGGCAAGTCCATGGATCTTCTTGGCATATTTGGGTGTCAGACTCATGCAGTAGGGAGTCTCCCACCACTACTTCTTTTTGTTGTGATGTGTGGTTTCATTGTTTCTGCTTGACTGAGCTTCAGCCTCTCGCTCGCTGTCGCATGGGTTCTTCTGTAATTCTTCCCCTGCAGACTGTTCTGTAGTCTCATCCTCAAGTGCCTGGAAGCAGTTTCTTTGTTCCACCAGTGATGGATGTCTTCTTGCTCTTCTGCTCCTGTCACCCTTTTCCATGGAGTTTCCTCCACTTTGTTGTTGCTCTCCACAACAGTCTCCTCTTCTGCTTCAACATTCTGTTGGTCTTCCACCTCCTATACTTCTCTTTGCTGTTGTTGTTCCAGCATTCTATGTAAGAACTCTTCACCTTCTCTTATATCTTCTCTTCATGCTTATCTAATGATAGAGCAGCAAATGAATGCTAAATTTTACCAGAATGTAATAAAAAGGAGATTAAGGACAGCATGTGTTGCAGAAAATATATGATGAAATCTGATCATCTGAAATACATTAAGGAAAGTTCTTTGATGGCCAAATGTTTGATGTGAAAACATTCTGAATGAATGGAAATTGCATTGGACACCAACTGCATTGACAAGGCAGAGAAAACAACACATGTGAACAAGTGGCACAAGCTGAACAACTGCTGTATAAATCTAATATGAAAAGTTTTCTTATAGATCAAACATGCATACAAATAAAAGATGATGTTTTAACATTCACAAATGGATAACTCTCTGAAGGCCGCCAAATAACCTATAAGAAGTCATTCAAGAGTATTTCCAGGACTGCTGTACACATCCTGAAGGGCTTCAGTGAGAGGCACTGTTTTGTTTTTGGAGCACTACAGTGTTGCAGTCTTGAGGTAATATAAAGGAATGTAACTCTCTACTAAATTAAATTAAAAGAGGACATCTACCTAATGAGAAATATAACAAAAGACAATTTGGCTGCACTACTTTAATTAAAATTAATGGTGGAGATCCTGATACTCTAAAGCTACCAGGAGTTTTATTAACTTCAGCAGTGTCAGGATTTCACCCAAGGCTTCCCAAGAAACAGATGCAACATCATGGTCTGAAACACAGCATATATTCAGTGTGTCTTTTACAAGTGCTGGGGAAAATTATTTTCTCATGCTGTTTGTTCAGCACATTGACAAATAGTGAGACAGAGATTAGAAGAATTTGTTCAATGTGTTTAATAAGTAACAACCCCAAACCGGAGGAACTGCCAAATAAAAGAGAAATTTGACAAGGTTTGCAATGTATCTTCATTTATTAATGCATATCATGCTCTAAAGACAGCACTCTGCACCAAAGAGATTACAATTTCAATTTAGACATCGAGGGACAAGGGGGACAATAGAAAGGAGAGAGGATACAGGCAGTAGTAACATGGGATAGATGTGATTAAGTGCAGCAACACATACTTAGGCTTCTTTTTCAATTGGGAATGGTGACTGTAAGTGAAACCAAAGGCTTCATGGAGGAAATGAGCTTTGAAAAGGCCTCTGAAGTAAGACAAAGTACTTGGCATTCTGGAAGGAATTCTAGGAAAAGGAGCAACAAGGGAGAAAGGGTGGACAGCAAGAAACATTTGGACAACTGAGAATTAGAAAAGCAAAGGAAATGGGCAGAGAAAAATCAAGATATGGGTGGCAGGGTGGCAAGAGGGAACAATGGAGTTTTAGAAGACAAGGTTTCCTGGATAATCCAGATTATTGAGGTCCACTTCAATCTAGATTTTGATCCGATATGGGAAATGAAATAGCCTTTGTTACCTGGGCTAGTCACCTATGCTAGGAACTAGACAGGGGGATAGTGTCCTTTTTGGTTCTACTGGACCTGTCAGCAGCTTTTCATGCCATCAGCCATGATATATTTCTGGATCAGCTAATTGGGACTTGAAGGCATAGTGTTATGGTGGTTCTGGTTCATCCTGGAGCCGAGTTCTAGAAGGTCCACCTTGGAGGATTCCTGTTCATTGCTTTGTCTATTGGTCTATGGTGTCCAATGGGGTTCCAGCTTGTCTTCCATGCCATTTAACAGCTATATGAAACTGCTGGGAATGGTTTCTGTGGATATGGAATGCAATGTCATCAGTGTAGATGAAACTCAACACCATCTTACCTTTCCATTGTGATCTAGGAAGGCTGTGGAAGTCCTGAATTGATGTCTGGGAGTGGTAATGGATGAGCAAACAAATCATATCTTAATGCAGACAAGACAATGGTTTTCCTGGTCACAAGAAAGGCAACCTGCCAGCATGGACTAAAGGTGTGCAGGATAAAGTTATATGCCTCTCAAACCACAGATTAGTAGTTTGAGGGTGCTTTGGGACCAGATTTTAACACTGGATGTTCAGATGGCCCTGGCATCGTTAGAGGTAGCTTTGCCCAGCTTACAGTTACGGATGTCCACTTTCCACAGGGGACCAACCCAATTCAATATTCCTGAAGTTGCTTCCAGAGCAGAACACAATTAACACACTTCTCCAAATTTTATGATGGAGTTTCAGTCCCAAAAATTGCACACAAAAATATGTATTTTATTTTTATTTATTTTTTATTTTAGGAAAAATGGAAATGCACCAAAATGCATTGATAAATGTATGCTTTATTGAAATGGTGCATATTATATGTGCACAATTTACATGTGGATTTTTTTGTCTGTTATTTTGGAAACGGCAAAAAATGGGAAGGAGAAGGCTCTGCTATGATTGAGCACCAACAAAATGGACATAGGATGAACTTTGGATGCTCTGTCCATCCCTACTTATGTTGATGTGCCAGCTATACCCATTCCTAGCGTGTTTAGTTAGATAATGTCTGGGTTATTGTTATGCATTCTCTGTGGGGCTGCACTTAAAACATTTCCAGAAACTTCAATTGGTCCAAAATGTGGAGGCTAGTTTACTAACTAGAGCTGTCTATTAGGAACATGTAATTCCATTACTGAAACAGCTGCATTATTTTCTACTTTGTTTCTGGGCCTAATTCAACGTGTTGGTGATGATCTTTGAAACACTTTGTGGTATGGGCCAGGATATCTGAAGAACTGACTTCCTCTGTGCAAACCTGCTCACTTATTAAGCTCATTGATGGAGGTCCTCATATGTGTTCTGTGGTCCGTGAATCTGAGACCAGGAACTTCTTGTCTGTTGTACATTACTGTGGAAATTGTTTCCAAGGAAGGCTTGTCTTCCTCCTCTGTACTGGCTTTCTTTTGGATGTTGAAGTTTTTTGGGTTTTTTGTGAGGGCATCTGGACATTTAACTGGACTGAATGTCATAAGATGGATGTGCTATGAAATATATGAAGCTATTCATAGGGACAGTGTGTGAGATTCTGCTTGGTCATGACAGATGTTGGCTCTTCTTCCTTTGGAAGTTGCCACAATGCAGTGGTTTAGAGCATGAGCTGTGACACAAGAAGCACCAACCTCAGCTCAGCCATGACTGATGATCTTAGACAATGATTCCTTATCCTCAGCACACACACCCCACAGTAATATGGGGATTAAAAAAACAGGCATAATGGAGAGAGGTGTTATAAAGCTTACCAAGATAAAGGAGATCAGTCATAAACTTTGTTGTACTAGCCATTGTTGACAACTTTCAGATAAAAGTTTAATATAAAATTTCCATTACACAAGTTATCATAAAGTAAAAGAATTGAAATTAAAACATTAGTGCAATAAAATACCAATTTAAACTAAACTAAAAATGCCTGTTATCCGCTTAAAAGTCCTCAGTGCTACCTGCCCTGATCCTCTCTGTTTCTTTCACTCAGCATTTCCTTGCAGCTAAAGCATGTAGTCACAAAAGAATGAAATTCTTCTAATAAAAAAACAATTTATTTATCAGAACAGGTTGTTAATCTAGAAAAAGGTTTTCTCAAGAATTTCCCCCTTGGCTTATCATATGAGGGACATTTCAGCACTCTCCATCTGATTCAATTTACAAATACAAATCCACTGTGAGACAAGGACACGTTTGTATCTGCCATCCAATTCAGCAGAAGCCATAATCTGTAAAAGTAGCTCAAGAAAAGCACTATGCAAGGGAAAGATTGTCACATCTTCAAGATATCTTTGGTGGTCCCTCCAGACGAACAAGATCTGGAGGGCACCAGGTTGTCCATCCCTGATATAATCTGTCTTTTAGGTCTTTTTTCCCTAGACAATCCATTAACACTGTGGAAAAATAACTTTGGGATAAAAGAGGTGAAGTGCTTTGAACACTCACAAAGTACTATATAGTAGTTAAATATTTGCATTTTCACAAAGCTTCGACAGATTATTTACCACTACAAGGCAGTCAAATTAAACAAAGACAGCAACAATTCATTGAAAACGAGTGTTGGAAGAGACCAATTAGAACATCTGCTCATTCCTCCCATCCAATAGATCATTATTTCCTGCATTATAATTTCTAGTACTTTGTCCAAACCAGTTTTCGAAATGTCTAAAGCAATGATTATCTTTTGGGAGACTATATGAGCAACAGACTTTTACTGTTCTAGTGAGAATAGTGTTCTGGCAATGTCACACTCACTTCTCTATTTGTCACTGAAAAAACTCATCCAAGGGATTATGAGAGGAACCTTCTGCAAGGTTAAAGATTTCAATTAACAATTTGAGAACATTACCAAAGTATGAATTATAGCTAAACGTTTGATGAAAATTAACACTTGCTCTTTTATATGCTGTGATGTATGACAATGTAGACAATGAAAGATAGCTCCTCATCCATCATTTCCTATGCCATGCTCACAATGGATCATTTGGCATTAAAATGTTTATCTTAATGATATGCAGGATTTATATAGCTAAATACTCACTTTCAGATTTCAGATTGAGAAATAGTGGACAGTGGCAAAATGTCACCTTTTACTTTAGCCCCAAGAGCAAGGGAGACTGGCAGTAACAATGGGCCAGAAATAGACCTATGTGATTTGTATCTTCCATACATAATGGCCACTTTCCAACATTCTTTTTCCTTAGCCCTGTGCAGACTTTCTTCACCATGCTTTGCTGTACATGGAGGGAGAATCACAATTGCAGAGGTGGAACTACACTCTTGGTGAAGAACATTGGCAGAGGAGACTATGGTCCTACATGTGAAATGCATGGTTATACACTGCAACACAGAAAGGGGCAGAGGAGGAAAGCAGTGTACAAATGGTGCAATTCATGCCTACAGGTACCGATTCTCATGCAGATGTGTTTTCTACAGATTATCATGTAAACACATTGGGAAGAATGTTCACATAGGGCAATGGTTATCCTGTACAAAGCCTGAGAGTCCACTACACTTTACTATCATACGAAGAAACAAAATCCAGATTGGGCTACATAGATAGCAGCTGGTTCAGGTCTCAGTGACTTCCATTGATTAGATGAGCCAAATTAATTGGTGTCAGTGGGTATACTCTTGCTTTCCCCAATAAAAAATGAATGGATGACACTCATTCCTATGGGGGGGGCAGGAAATAAACCACTGTACTTAAGGATGTTTGCAGAAAGGCCAAAACCTGGTCTGTACCTCTTACAGTGGATGTATCTTTCTGATTCCATGAAGACAAACGGTGACATTTCATTATCTTAAATAACCCTATTTAGACATTCTGTTTCGGTTGGCAGTGACTCCCTTTTCTTCACATGTTGTAAACAACTGAGGAAAAGTGGCAGAGGGTACTGCCAAACTTTGCCCTCTCCAATATGCCGTCGCTACATAGTTTAGAGTCCTTCATGAGAGGGCAAAGGTCTGAAGCGGGGAGCTTCCTATACTCACAGATGGTCTCTGTATAATTTGGAACCCTGATTGTGCAGGATTCTAAATTTCACAGGGAACCTCCATGAGCAGAAGGGGGTCCTCATTTGAGACCCCTGGCCATCAACTCATGGAGGGCTCAACTGTGTATCGATGACTTGTTGGAGGAGGCAATGGTTTGCAGCAAACACCCCCACTTCTTGTATCTTTATTTAAATGCAAACTGATTGAATGCCTGAATAGGGCCATTGTCTTAAACAACTTCATTGTCTTAAGGACAGTTTTGAACTCCTCTCAAAATTTCTCAGAGCTTCTGCCCAAGCAGGAGCCCCAGATTTTGCCTTCTGTGAAGTTCAGTAGCAATTCAAAGCTGCTTTCAGAATGGTGTTTGTCTCATGTTGACATTGTCTCCAGCTTTTCTGTCACTTGTTCATTTCTTCCTTTGTATATCCAGAGTGTCCATTATTATTTTTTACTTCCTCATTTGGCTGCACACAGAGTAAATGGTGTGGGTGATGGCCTAATGATGCCTGGGTGGCCTTTCTTTGGACCTTTAGTGTGATGGCACCTACCCGGTGGTATTCTTTCCCCTTAAATATTAGACAGGCACCATCTCTGTTATCTTTTCGGCACCTATTGAAGACCTTCCTCTTTTCAACAAGCCCTTTAAGTTGAGACCTTATCCCAATCTGCGTCTGTGTTGGAATTGCTTTTTAATGTTTTTCAACCTTACAAAAAATGTTTTTAACCTATTTTTTAAAGATGTCTTCAAAGCTTTTTTAAAAAATATTTTAAAAGATGTTTTGTTTTAATGTATTTTAACGTTTGTTTTTATGATGTTTTAAAGTGTTTTTAGTGCTTTTGTTTGCCACCCTGGGCTCCTGCTGGGAGGAAGGGTGGGATATATATCGAATAATAAATAAATAAACTAGCCAAGTCAAGCAGCTGTGAGTCTGGCTTTTAGAACACTGATAGTTAGTGCTTTCTGAGCAAGCCCAGGCTTATCATTGACTTTAATGTTAATTAAAAATTGGCTAGGCATTTTTATGCCTAGGGTGAACAGGGTGGTTCATGACAGATGCTGTTGGAGGTTGCTGATTCATAGGGTTGCCATAATTCGTAGTTGAATTGAAGGCACATAACAACAACAACAAGGCATTATTATGACTTTTAAACTGCAGAAGATGAAGGTCAGAGTATGGGGCAAGGTCAGTAATAGGATTACAGGTATTCTGTGAACATGGCAGATTTTTAATGAATTTCAACAAATTATGAGAACACAGACAGAAAAAGTCCAAAAGGATTCTGTTTTTTTTACACTTTGAACTCTCAAGTCTCTCTGACTGTTTTGTGTATCACCATGAAAATTTAGAGGGTTGTTATGCAAGCGTTTTTGAGTTCAGGACTATAAGTTTTGTAAGGTTTTATTTTGAAATGAGCTTATGGGAAGCATCAGAATAGCATGGAGTGGTATTTTCAATTTAACATTGCAGAATGAGAAAAATCCATGCTGAGTATAGTATACAGCCACTCTTGTGGCTATATAATCAGGTATATTATCTTACATTTTTAGAAAGAAAAAAATCTCTACAGATTTCTCAGACTTCTTTCTTTCTTTCTTTTTTAGAGTGGGAGAGAGGATAAAGCAATGAGTATTTCTATCTAAATATAGATGTGATGGGAATATACTTGAAATGAATTTTCTCCCCAGACTATCCTTTGCAAGGCATCACTCTTCATTGGCTTCTCCTGGGCACTGTAAAGACTGAACCATGTAGAAGGCACTGGAAACCTTGTTCATGTTGCAGCTTCGCCATGCAGAGGTTAAATCGTACAGTCCTGCTTTCGACATGGTTCATCTGCATTGCATGGGAAATGTCCATACTGGTTCATTAGAATCTGCCAATAAGGTGAGGAAAATATTCCTGAAATGCAGAGAATCCCTGTACTATAATTACTCCATGCTCCATGTCTTCCACCACCACCAAGTACAGTGGATGGGCATGAGGATAGGGCCTTTTCTGTGGTGATACCAAGTCAATGCAATAACTAAGGCATGGACATTTGCCTAGCTCCATCACTTACCTCTTTTCATTGACTTTTAATTGTGATTCTTAAATTCTAACTGCTGCTGGTTTTTAATATTGATAGTATTGAATTGATGGTGAGTTTTGTTGTGCTTTTAGTTTGATTGTAAATCAATTGTTAATTTTGAATTTCTGGTTCTTTAATATAATAATAATAATAACATTTTATTTTTAGGCCGCCTATCTGGCTGAATGAACAGCCACTCTAGGCGGCGTACATAATTAAAACTTAAGATACACATATAAATACAATTATAACATATTCAGTTTACCCACATCTGTACACTGTAGAATTAAAATTAACCAGGGATTCTGTAATTTTCTAGTTATTTTGCTGTCACCTTGAATATGCTTTCTGTGGAAAAGCAGGATAGATGTGTGGAAAATAAACAAATCATGGAACAGCAATAGAGACACTGTTGTTGTTGTTATATGCCTGCAAGTCGATTACGACTTATGGCAACCCTATGAATCAGTGACCTCCAAGAGCATCTGGCATTAACCACCAAGTTCAGATCTTGTAAGGTCAGGTCTGTGGCTTCCTTTATGGAATCAATCCATGTTTTGTTTGGCCTTTCTCTTTTTCTACTCCCTTTGGTTTTTCCCAGCATTATTGTCTTTTCTAGTGACTCAAGTCTTCTCATTATGTGTCCAAAGTATGATAACTTCAGTTTCATCATTTTAGCTTCTAGTAACAGTTCTGGTTTAATTTGTTCTAACACCCAATGATTTGTCTTTTTCGCAGTCTATGGTACGCGCAACGCTCTTCTCCAACACCACATTTCAAATGAGTTGATTTTTCTCTTATCCACTTTTTTCACTGTCCAACTTTCACATCCTTATGTTAGGATTGAATTGAAACCCCCAGTGCTTGTAAAACTATAGTTCACGTGTCCTACCCAAACCAGCTTGGGCATGACGGGAAATAGAACCAAAGTGGCCTTTATTTGACTTTTGATATAAAACGTTGGTTTGTTTCCTGGTGACCTGACCCTTACCTACATTCCAGTGGCTCGCATAATAAAAGCCAGTTTAAGCTGGAAACTTCCCTACTATGCATTTCTTGTATCAAATCTATGCTTATAACCTTGCTTATTGTTACAAATGTGCCTTGCATAGAAATGTCAAAAGCTGTTCCGTTGTCCCACAAACCTTGACTTGTAAAACCCTTTGATATGTAAGCAAAGTAATATCATGTCTGTCTCCAGTTCAGGGCGTGCCCAGTTGCAGCTGGGCCTCCCCTCTTTAGTTGCCTTTGTCTGTTCCTGAATAGTGCTTATCTCAAGGACATGTGAAGTATGCAGACATAGAGTCTGAGAGATAGTCTTAATGTTTCCACTTTTGTCCTTCCCCCTGTACCCCTTTACCTCCTTACATATGCCCCAAAGCTATAACATTTAGCAATTGCTTCTTTTGTATTTTATGACGTGAGCCCGATATTGTAAACTTCGGGGTAAGCCTATATAAACCCTAAGACACCAATAAACGAGGTTCCCATGCTGGCCTGCTTCGGCTTGTAAGTATTGGGTCCCCTTTGCAAAGGTTTTTGTCTCGTGTTACTTGATCTCTGATAGTGGGTTCATTTGCACTCAACTCCGCACTCTTCCTGGGTGTAATAAGTGAGTTGGGGTTGACAGGGCGACTTGCGTGTTGGGTTTGGACCTAACACTTACATAGAGATTGGGAATACCATGTTCTGAATGATCCCAACTTTGGTGTTCAGTGATACATCTTTGCATTTGAGGACCTTTTCTAGTTCTCTCACAGCTGCCCTGCCCAGTCCTAGCCTTCTTCTGATTTCTTGACTATTGTCTCCATTTTGGCTAATGACTGTGCTAAGGAATTGATAATCCTTGACAAGTTCAATGTCCTCATTGTCATCTTTAAAGTTACATAAATCTTCTGCTGTCATTAATTTAGTCTTTTTGACGTTCAGCTGTAGTCCAGCTTTTGTGCTTTCCTCTTTAACTTTCATCAGCATTTGTTTCTTTTTTTTTTTTTACAATATTTTTTATTCAAATTTTCATAAAACATACAAAACAAAATCATAAAACATTCAAAGACAAAAAACAAAACAAAACAAAAATGATTAAACAAAAAAATAAAATGTTGACTTCCCATTTGTCGCAGATCAAATCAGTTATAGGTCTACAATATATAACAATCCTGTCTCTTAAATTATATTATAAAATCACTTTCCTCCAGTAGTTATCTTAATTAATAATCAAATCTCATAAACATTACTTTATTCTTTCCACAAACAGTCAAAGAGAGGTTTCAATTCTTTAAGAAATATATCTATCAATTTTTCTCCAAATAAACATGTCGATTAATCCATCTCGTTAATAATAATAATAATCTTATTGTCATAACCATAGTCCAAATAAACATATCGATTAATCCATCTCATCAAAATCTGTTAGGTCCAATAATTTCAATAGCCATTATTCCATTATCCCTATTAATTCCATCTTCCATTTTCAATAGTCCTGTTAAGTCCAGTAATTTCAGTGTCCAATCTTCCATTATCAGTATTCCATAATAATCTTGCTGTCATAGCCATAGTCATATAATAAGAGTCTGATGGGAATTTCCTCTATCCCAAATATTTTCTTGCCATCAATTCTGAATAAGTTGCTGAAATATTGTTGTAAAGTCATATCTCTGTTCTTCTTTTTTACAAAATGCACTGGCTCATCTCTTGAGAGTTTTTCCATTGTCACATGGCTGCAGTTAATTCCATAGATTTTCTCTATATCAAGCTCCATCACGTCATTCCAGTCCAGAAGATTATCCAAGCCATTGATAACTTTATCTCTAATATCTTCATTAATTTCTTCAGAGATA
Source organism: Rhineura floridana (assembly GCF_030035675.1). Classification (NCBI taxonomy): domain Eukaryota; kingdom Metazoa; phylum Chordata; class Lepidosauria; order Squamata; family Rhineuridae; genus Rhineura; species Rhineura floridana. The sequence goes on along the minus strand of NC_084488.1, from coordinate 18,865,705 downwards.
ACGTTAAATTCCAAACAGTAGATTTTATTTCTAATATCCATAAACTCCAGATCTTTTTCCAATTCCACATTTGTTCCAATCTCCAGGGCTTGTATCTTCCCTTTATTTTTTCTTTTCTCATCTCTGATCTCATTCTCCTCTCTCACAGGATCCCCTATTTCTTTAAGCTCCTGCGTCATTTTGCTCAGTTCAATCTTCAGCTCCTTACTGCCCTGTCGCAGGGTTTGTTTCGTTATCTCAATCTCATCCATTATTTTCTGAAACATAATTACTTCCAGATTCTCAGCCACTTTCTTGATTGCCATTTTTAAAACCACAAAAACAAAACAAAACAAAAATAAAGAAGAACCACTTCTTATTTCAGCAACAATTGGGTTAATATTCCAGGCTTGATGACATCACAGTATAAACAGAGCAGCCTGCCTTATCTCTCTATGTTCAAGAACACAAAACAAATTTAGTTCCCAGCATCAAAACAGTTAGTGGCGTCGTGAAGAAGCAGATTCGTCAAAATAAAATAGACCAAAAAGAGAATAGTCCCAGACAATATAATGTTCCTCGGAATAGAAATCCCTCTTCTGTTTATATCTTTAGAATGCACTTCCAGGACAGCTTTTTGCAATAGAAACAGAGATAAGCTGTTAATTTCATGAATAACAGAGAAGAGTTATAGCTCACCCAGAAGTTCTTTAAAGCTGATTCATTTGACAAATCTCTTTTTGCTGCAACAATTTAAACCAAGTAAAAAAAATAATAGAAAGAAGGGTGCTTGCCTGTTAGTCTGTTTTCTCTTTGAAGAAAAGATAAACGTATCGCATTAATCAGATAGAGCTTGTTCGGAAGTCCGTCCGGCATTGCTGGCTGGACCTTTTCTCATAAATTAATGAAATCCAGTCCTCCCAACAAAAACAGGCTTTTGAGGTTGATCTCTACGTTTCTCCCTGCCCGGGAGAAATTTCATCAGTCAAAAAAAAAATGTTCTGACTGATTTATATCTGAATAAGCTTCTTTTGAGGCGGGAGCCCGTCTCAAAAGCAGGCACAAGCGAAGTCACCCTTCCCAGCCATCAGCATTCGTTTCAAATCATTACTGGTTTCTGCTAGTAGTAAGGTATTGTTGCAAAAATACTTCGAACCAAGGGGATTCTTTCCAGGTGGGAATGAATGCAAGAAAGAATGACCTGATACAGTAACAAGTTCAAAAGATTTTATTTATCTAAGCTATTGCAATAGCGGCACGATCAGATACATCAGCAACAAAGGGGTGAGTTCAGTCGGCCCCGGGGAGAAAAAACAAAGGCTGTTTATACAGTTTAAAACGCAAAACTACAAGAGTATATATAAAAAACGCCTCTAGCCGTGAACCGCCCACTGGCTAAACCGCCCACATTCCTTTAGCATACCAGTCATTTGAGATTAATTTTCATTTCTTTTGTTTCAACCTCAATTTCCTGCTACGTGACGGTGTGATTCGATTGTAGTGTGATTGGATTGCGGTGTGACTGGATTGCGGTGTGACTGGATTGCGGTGTGATTGGATTTTTTCAACAGTATCCTATACATATCTTAAATTATTGATATTTCTCCCTCTAATTTTTACACCTCCATCTTGGTCCAATCCCGCTTTCTGTATGATATGTTCTGCATACAGATTAAATAAATAGGGTGATAGAACACACCCCTGTCTCACACCCTTTCTGATGGGGAACCAATCAGTTTCTCCATATTCTGTCCTCACAGTAGCCTCTTGTCCAGAATATAGGTTGCAGGACAGTCAGATGCTGTGGCACCCCCATTTCTTTTAAAGCATTCCATAGTTTTTCATGATCTACACAGTCAAAGGCTTTGCTGTAATCTATAAAGCACAGGATGCCCTTCTGAAATTTCTTGCTCTGTTCCATTATCCAACGTATGTTTGCGATATGATCTCTGGTGCCTCTTCCCTTTCTAAATCCAGCTTGAATGTCTGGCACTTCTTGTTCCATATATGGTAAGAGCCTTTGTTGTTGAATCTTGAGCATTACTTTACTTGCATGGGATATTAAGGCAATAGTTTGATAATTACTGCATTTAATGACTCAGGGCCAGCGTTTTTAGCAAAAATGCACAGAAGAGAAACTAAATGTTACAAGGCCTAGAGAAGTGACATGCTTGCTGAAATTTATCAGTAAATACGTGCTTGTAAGCTGCTGCAGTAATGGCAAACCGGAATGCAGATTTGGGTGGAGAAATTAATGTGCCATGTGCACAAGAGAAGGTGGGCATAAGTTAGAAGATGGACCAATGGAAAGGTGGCAGGTTGGCATTAGGGGGCCAATTAGAATGTGCCATGAATTTTTGCTTGCAATGTATAAAAGTGTAGCACCCCCACAAGGGGTGTGCTTGTTTTGCGAATTATCGCCTTACACCTCTTCTGGCCAGAATGAAATAAAGCTTGTTGGACCCTTCAACCTGGGTGTGGTCATTTGGCTGTACTGAGCACCGGGCAACTAACCCATTTGGGAGACAACACATTCCCTGGGATCCCCTTTTTTGGAATTGGGATATATATTGAACACTTCCAGTCTGTGGGCCATTGTTTAGTTTTCCATATTTCATAACACATTTTTGTCAAAATGTGGACAGATTCAGTCTCAGTAGCTTGTAGCAACTCTATTGGTATGCCATCTGTTCCTGATGATTTGTTTCTTCCAAGTATTTTAAGAGAAGCTTTTACCTCACATTCTAAAATTTCTGGTTCTTCATCATACCGTTACTCCATGAATGAATCTGTCATCCTGTCACCTCTTTTATAGAGTTCTTCAGTGTATTGCTTCCTTCTTCCTTTTATTTCATGTCGGCCAGTCAATCTGTTCCTCTGTTGATTATTCAACATCCCAACTCGTGGTTTAAATTTCTCTTTCATTTATCTAATCTTTTGGAATAGTGCTCTTGTTCTTCCCTTTTTGTTGTTCTCTTCTATTTCTATACAATAACTATTGCAATAGTTCTCTTTGTCCCTACATACTAGTAGCTGTATTGGTACATTTAGGGTTCTGACCATGGTTCTATCTCCTTTTGCTTTTGCATTCCTTCTCTCTTTAACCATTTTAAGAGTTTCTTCAGTCATCCCTTGAGCTCTTTCTCTGTTTTTATCTAGAGGTATTGTCTTTTTGCTTTCTTCCTTGATAATGTCTCTGACTTCAATCCCTAGTTCTTCTGGTTCTCTATCAACTAAGTTTAAAGCTTCAAATCTGTTCCTTATTTGATTTTTATATTCTTCTGGGATGTTATTTAAATTGTATTTTGGCATTATGATTGCTTTGTTGGTCTTCTTTAGCTTTACTCTGATTTTTGATACAATCAGATCATGTTCCGTACCGCAGTCTGCTCCTGGTCTTGTTTTTGCAAAAAGTATGGAACTTCTCCATCTTCTGTTACCAATTATATAATCAATTTGATTCCTATATTGACCATTTGGTGATGTCCATGTGTACAGTGCTCAAAAAATGTTTTCGCAAGAAACAAATTATTAGCTTCACAGAATTCAATAAGTCTTTCTCCTGCTTCATTTCTGTCTCCTAAGCCCCATTTTCCCACTCCTAGTTCTTCTCTGTTCCCTACTTTTGCATTCTAGTCTCCCATGATTATCAGCACATCTTGTTTTGGTGTCTGATCAATTTCCTCCTGTACTTCTGCATAAAATCTCTCCAATTCTTCTTCTTCTGCATTTGCAGTTGGAGCATAGACTTGGACGATGGTTATGTTAATATGTTTCCTGTTTAATCTCATTGATATCACTCACATTGTAGCTCCTGATTGCTTTTGCCAAATCACTTCTCACTATTAAGGAAACCCCATTTTTTCTTAATTTCTCATTTCCTGCATAAAATATTTTGTAGTTGCCTGATTGAAAATGTCCCCTTCCAGTCCAATTTAAGTCACTCAAGTGAAGTATTGTAATGTTGATGCTTTCCATTTCTTGCTTTATAATTTCTATCTTTCCCTGGTTCATGCTTCTCACATTCCATGTTCCTGTTGTGTGCATCGTACAAATCCAGACTCTCCTTTCGCATCTGTGTGCATCAGCCTCTGGGCTTCCTTTTGGCTTTAACCCAGTTGCATCATTAGTCACAGTGCTACTCATACTTGTCCTTTGTTCTTCCCCAGTAGCTCAGTGGGTGTCTTTTGACCTGGGGGTCTCATCTTCCAGCACTATCTCATGTTGCATTTTGGATACTCTGTCCATAGGGTTTTCGTGGTAAGAGGTATTCAGAGGTGGTTTACCATTACCTTCCTCTGAGTCTGGATGCATCTTAGTCTGGTGTCTCAGCTTTGACCATTCCACCTTGGGTGCCCCTACTAGGAGACTAGCCTCTTGGTCTAGACTGCTAATGGCATTGCTCTCAGCTTCTTCACCACTCTCAAACCCCCTCACCATATTAAGGTGTGCATCCTAGAGTGGAACAGCCAACTTCAAGTTTCAAAATGCCTCCATCACTTTCTTGTTGTGAAGCAGAAAACAACTTTTATTTGCTTCCTTTCCTTGTTCACATTTTAGTTTTAACATATAACGAAAGGTAACGAGATTGACCATTGAGCTCGATTAGCTGCAGATTCAATGGATGAACTTCAAATCATGTAATTATAAGTCCTTTATCTTTGGATTTCTTCCCTGTTGGCTATGAATAGATTTTCAAATCAACAAAATAAAGGGGAAACTAGGGCTCAGACAATTACAGAAATTAAAAGAAATTGCTCATAGGTACTTGGTATATTTTGTAGAATCCAGCAAATGAAAAAATATGTCTGCTAGTCATTGCTTCTAAATGCTTGGTGCATGGATTATGGGGGAGAAATACTGTTAGTCACACCTGTGCTGAACTGAGCTGCTGAACTAAAATCATCCTGTGTAAATATAATTACGTAGTAAATTTAATAAATACTGCTGGGGTTCTCAAATCAGCACTTGTTGATTTGCAAATTATATGATGTAAATGCTGCATACATACCAAGTGACAGATTTCAACATGTGCAGAGCTAGAATGATTATTCACTAGTTAATGGTTATAAATTGCTTCCCCCCAAAAAGTGGCACACCATCTCATGCTTTAATTAGGTGCTTGTTTTGAATACACTTGTCCTTTGGGAAAAGGACAAAATCTATCTATCTATCTATCTATCTATCTATCTATCTATCTATCTATCTATCTATCTATCTATCTATCTATCTATCTATCTATCTATCTATCTATCTATCTATCTATCTATCTATCTATCTATCTATCTATCTATCTATCTGTCTGTCTATCTATCTGTCTGTCTGTCTGTCTGTCTGTCTGTCTGTCTGTCTGTCTACATTCCAACACTCCAGTCATCTTTGAGAGACTAACACTAAAGATGCTCTCATGAGTTACAAACAAGGCTCTTGATTATAGGAATTCATAAATATTTTGTTACACTTCAGATGTAGTGTGCAAAATAATTGTTTAATTGACTAATAAATCAGTTATTTCTACTTGAGCTGTAATAATTGCCAACAATTGCTTTGTAAAATTAAATAGTTACCGTAAACGGAAGGCAGCAATGAAATCTAATTCAATGACATTTCTGAACTTTTAACCATCTCTCCTGAAAGTATTTACTACATTTCATATTTCTTTCAGGCTGATTCTCCAGCTAAGGATGGACTCAGCTTCTATTTCCAACCCATTGCAGTCCCACTAGGAGGGCCAGATTATGTCAAGTTTAAGAGGCCCTACAGCAGTAAAAAAAAAAACCCCTGTATTGTTCTAACAGAAAGGAAAATGAAAATAAAAATTATGAAGTTTTGTATTTGCATACATACTGGTACATAGGTGAGGATGTGTCTAAAAACTAACCATCTAACTTCATGAAACATGTATCTTGCATTAAGCCTTTTTGCATGTGAATTACTTTTAAATTAAAATAACATGATTTCCTTGTTTGTTGTTATGTGCCTTCAAGTCGATTACGACTTACGGAGACCCTATGAATCAGTGACCTTGAAGAGCATCTGTCATGAACCACCCTGTTCAGATCTTGTAAGTTCAGGTCTGTGGTTTTCACTTTTTCTAGTCCCTTCGGTTTTCCCCAGCATTATCGTCTTTTCCCTGAATCATGTCTTCTTATTATGTGTCCAAAGTATGATAACCTCAGTTTCATCATTTTAGCTTCTAGTGACAGTTCTGGTTTAATTTGTTCTAACACCCAATTATTATTATTATTATTTGCAGTCTATGGTGTGCGCAAAGCTCTCCTCCAACACCACATTTCAAAGGGAGTTGATTTTTCTCTTATCCTCTTTTTTACTGTCCAACTTTCACATCCATATATAGAGATTGGGAATACCACGTTCTGAATGATCCTGACTTTGGTGTTCAGTGATACATCTTTGCATTTGAGGACCTTTTTTGTTCTGTCTTAGCTTCCCTCCCCAGTGCTAGCCTTCTTCTGATTTCTTGACTATTGTCTCCATTTTGGTTAATGACTGTGCTAAGGTATTGATAATCCTTGACAAGTTCAATGTCCTCATTGTCAACTTTAAAGTTACATAAATCTTCTGCTGTCATTACATTAGTCTTCTTGACGTTCAGCTGTAGTCCTGGTTTTGTGCTTTCCTCTTTAACTTTCATCAGCATTCTTTTCAAATCATTACTGATTACATGATTTCTTATCATATATGAAAAGTACAGGAAATAGGGGGGAAACAGTCTAAAACAGACATTAATTTATGTCTGTTTTAGACTGGTTCTTTTCCTTTCCTTTCCTTTTTAACCAATTGTGTTAAAATTGATATTTACTATTTTTTTTAAAAAAATTAAGAGGCCACTCATAATGTGGGGCCCAAACTGTCACTTATTTAGCTTGTGCATCAATCCAGCATTGCTCACTAACCTCAGTCTTATAACTTTTAAAACATAAAATACGTACTTTTCAATGCATTAATCTGCAAATACTTTTTTTGCACACATCTTTTGCATAAAATATGTATTTGTATGTGCATTGTTTGTGCACTGGAACATAGCAACATCCAGAGATGTGAGTAATCTGACTGGAAGTTCTGATCCACAAGTAAGTTTTGGATTGGGCTGGTCCACTGCAAAAACTGGACCCAATGAATTCCTTTCCTATCTCCAAAATCTCCAAAAATTGTGTCATCCAATTGTACGTCACAACAATCCTTGTGAGGTCATCTAATTGATTTGCCTAAGGTCATTCAGTGATCTTCATGGTTTTGAAAATTTGAACCAAGGTCTACCTAGTCTAATTCTACCATACCATCTACTATATTACACTATGGCTGGTTTCAGACATGGGATTTACTGTGTTAGTGTAATGGATTTAAATGGTAGCACTTCCGTCCTGATTTCTAAAATTCCTTTCAGACTGAAGAACCTGTTGCGTTAAGCAACAGTAGCTTTTTCAGTCAAAAAACCAGCACTTTGCTCAACTGTCTTTCAGATGGCTGCAATGAATGTCTTGTTTTCACCCCTCACATGCGCACTGTAGTTCTCCACTGTGTAGGTGGTCCAAGATCTCATCCTGTCACCATGCAACTCCTCTCCCTTTAGCATCTGACATATATTTTTAATTTTAGTTGTATAGACACCTGTGCTGGAATACTGGTACAATTTTCATCAGGCAAAAAAACCCAGTGCGCCTAAAGGGTGGGATGCACTGCATGCTGTGATGCCTGTCACATGAGCAGCTGCAGCTAGAGAAAAACTCCCACTATTTTCTGGGTTCCCAAGCTTGCAAATTGATTATTTTTGATATTACTTATCACAAAAATTAGCGCTAAACTTGCACTCCATTCCACTAGAATTCAGCTTGTACACTGTGTGAAAGAGCAACTATAATGTGCAAATTACCGGGTAAGAAATCATCAGAGTAGCAGAATACAGTGCAGTGTAAAAGCAGTCCAGATCTGCCATTTCATCTGCTACATTTTCATAGACAAATTGCTGGGTTTTTTTAAAAAATATTACACCCACATACAAACACTATCTCACACACTTTTATATATTAATCAATACATATATAATTTGGGATTAAAACTCACAAGCTCTGCTGTGCTGTCTGACTGAGTTTGAAGATCCAAAATCAATCCCGGTGACAATGAAGCCAACAATGTGTCCTCTCGATAATTCTTGGCTTATTAAAGTTTGCTGAGGGGATATGACCAAGTGGATCCAGGATGTGGTTAATGCCTCTTTGCAAGAGGGAGTAGTCCCACTGCGTGAAAGAGGCAGTGATCCGACTGCTCCTGAAAAAGCACACCCTGGACCCACTGGTATGTGACAATTACTGCCTGGTTGCAAATATCCCCTTTTTAGGGAAGGTGACTGAGAGAGTTGTGGCACAGCAATTGCAAGTACTCTTGGATGAAAAGGTTTATATTGATCAATTCAAATCTGGGTTCAGACTTGGTTATCAGCCTTGATCACCTTATGGATGACCTTTATTGGGAGAAGGACAGGGGAAGTGCAACCTTATCATTCTTACTTGATCTCTCGTCGGCTTTTGATACCATTAAATATTGTAAACCGACTTGTTGAGATGGATATCAGAGATGCTATTTTACAGTGGTTCCAGTCCTATATCCTGGGTAGTTTTCAGAGAATAGCACTGGATGATTGTCTATCAGCCCCCTGACAGTTGTGCTGTGGGATGCCACAAGGTACCACCTTGTCTCTGATGCTGTTTAGCATCTATATGAAGCCCTATGGAGTGGCCATCTGTAGATTTGGGGTGAGGTGTCAGCAGTAAGCCAATGATACCCAGCTCTATTTCTCTGTAACATCTGAATCAGGAGAGGCCATGCAAGCCCTGGACTGGTCCCTAGACTTAGTGGTAGATTGGATGAGGGCCAATAAACTGAGTCTGAATCCTAGCAAGATGAAGGTGCTGTGGGTTGATGGTTCCTGAGTTCGGATAATTGGTCAATTGCCTGCTTTGGATGGGGTTGTACTTCCTCTGGAAGAGCAGGTTCATAATCTGGGGGTGCTCCTGGATCCATCTTTGTCGCTAGAGGCCCAGATGACCACAGTGCCTAGGAGTGCCTTTTACCAGCTTTGGCTGGTAAGACAGCTGCGGCTGTTTCTGGACTGGTATAGCCTGATATCTGTTGTCCATGCACTGGTAACTTCCAGTGGATGACGATTGGATTACTGTACTACTCATTGTGTGGGGTTCTCCTTGAGCTTGGTGAGCAAGCTGCAGCTGGTACAAAGTGCAGCAGCATGACTGATTCCTGGACATGGTACGTTACCCAGTTGCTGAAAGAATTGCACTGGCTGCTCATAAGCTACCAGTCCAAGATCAAGGTTCTTGTTTTAGTGTACAAATCCCTATGTAGCTTGGGACCAGGACACCTGAAAGATTGTATTACCACTTATATACCCAGTCAATCACTCTGCTCTGCAGGTGAGTGACTCCACCAGATACCATCTCATCAGGAGGCCCATTCTGCACAACATAGGAAGTGGACCTATAGTATTGTGACAGCTACCCTTCGGAATTCCCTCCCCTTAAATATTTGACAGGTGCCATCTCTGCTTTCAACACGCCTTTTAAGTTGAGATCTTATCCTTGTCTGTGTTGGGATTAGTTTTTTAGATGTTTTTAAAGCTATATTTTTTTAAAAATAAAGATGTTTTAAAGATTGCTGTGTTTTAATAAGTTTTTAATGTTTTCTTTGAATATGACTTAAAGACTTTTGTTTTTAAGATGTTTTAGAGTGTTTTATGGTTTTTGTTTGCCCCCCTGGACTCCTTCTGGGAGGAAGCATGGGATATAAATTTAATTAATTGGGACTGAGAGGAAGGGGAGTGAAACTGGAGTGGAGGAGTTTTGAGCTGAGAAGGTGTTTGGGAAGGACTGTTCCCTTCTATTCCCCACTCCAGCCATTAGCAGCTATGGCAGTGGTAGGGAACCTCCAAGCCACAGGCAAAATTAGGCCAGGCAGGTGTCCTAATTTGGCCTATGAGACAATTTCCCCTGAACTATGCCAACCTGTCTCACACCTGACATCATTTTGTCAGATGCTGCTGCAAAGGAACAATTGGCAGCTGGTGCAAATCCTGCTTGCTTTGCCTGTGTGGACTGAAATTAAACCACATGGGGAAAAGTAAATATGATGGTGCCCCACTGACCTTTCAAAGTAGCCTGTGGGCATGGAGGGAGGTATGGATCTGGTCCATCAGAGAGATCTAGTTCCCCACCCTTCTCCTATGGCAGTCATCTACTTGACCAACCCTTTTGTTATGCCAAGAGATGCTTAAAAGATTTTGCTACAGCCATTCGCTTCTAAACGAAACTAGGCTGATCATTTTATTACCCCCTTTGTGTACACTGTATTTTGCGCACATTACCAAACGTAGATGATCATATAAACAATGTAATTCCATGAATTTTACACATGGAGAGGCATGTGAACAACCTTCATTTTTGTGCACAGACAGCTGCAAGAATGGCTGTATACTATAGCCAGCATGGATTTTTCACATGCTGCAATGTTAAAATGAAAATACCCCCATGCCATTCTGTTGCTTCCCATAAGCTTACATAAAAATAAAAATAAAAATGTGTGTTCCTGAATTCAGAAATGCTTGCTTAACAACCCTCTAAGTCAGCCTTTCCCAACCAGTGTGCCTCCAGATGTTGTTGGACCACAATTACCATCTTTCCTGACCATTGGCAATGCTGGCTGAGGCTGATGGGAGTTGTGGTCCAACAACATCTGGAGGCACACTGGTTGGGAAAGGCTGGTCTAAGTCTTCATAGTGATTCACAAAACACTCAGAGAGAATCCAGAGTTCAAAGTTTAAAGCAAGAGGAAAATAATTCAGACCCCTGTTGAACTTTTTTCTGACAGTGGTCTCATAATTTGTTGAAATTCATTAAAAATCAACCATGTTCACAGAGTAATTGTAATCCTATTACTGACCTTTCCACATACTCTGTCCTTCATCTTCTGCAGTTTAGAAGTAAAAAAGAATGCATGGCTGATTTTTAATTATTTTAAGAAATCTAACATTGGAGTCTATGATAGAGCAGGCATGCTCAGGAAGAACCAACTGTCAGTGTTCTGAACACCAGACTAACAGCTGTGGGCTTGGCTAATGATGGGGCCACATCCCTGCAAGACATTTAATCCACTTTAAACAGTCCTTGCTTCCCCCAAAGAATCCTGGGAAGTGTAGTTTTTAAAGTGTGCTGACAGTTGTTAGGGGACTCCTGCTACCCTGATGGAGCTCCAGTGGCCAGAGTGGTTTGACAGTCAGTCCTCTTCCCAGAGAATTCTTGAGATTGTAGCTCTGTGTGGAGAATAGGGTGCCTCCTAACAGCTCTCAGCAACTTTCACAAATTACAGTTCCCAGGATTCTTTGGGGAAGCCATGACTGTTTACAGTGGAATAAATGTCTGGTGTGGATGTGGCCAGGGACAGCTTTGGTTTAAGTTTGGGTGGGAGACTACATGTGTCTGCTGTAGAATAAAAAGGTGGGAGGAAACCCATAAAAGTAATGATACAGTTCACAATGTTGTCCTTTTGCAAAGGAAAGGGGCTTACCCCCTACCCAGTGCTCCCCTACCCAATCTCCTTCCCTACCTCCCCCTACTTCCCCCCTTCTCCTCTCCCCTTCTTCCCTATCCCTCCCCTTCCTCCCCCCTCTCCCAGGTCAGTTTCACCTATCCTAAGCATGATTGCACAGGAGTAAATCCCACTGAACTCAATAAGCATACAAATGATCAAACCTGCCCTCCCCTCCTTATCCCTCCTACACCTCCCTGCTGCTCCTCCCCCTTTCTTCCCCTCCCTCCCCTTCTCCCCTCCCATTTACCCTCCCCCCCTCCTCCTCCCCCTCCTCCTGCTCCCTTCTTCCTCCACTCCCTATAGCCCTCCCTTCCCCTTTTCCTGCTCCCCCATGGTCAGTTTCACCTATCCTAAGCATGATTGCACAAATCCCATTGAGATCAATAAGCATGCAAATTATCAATTCATTCTCAGCAAGGATCCCATTTCTTGCATCCCAGATTAAAAAGCAGAGAAATTCACTAATAGGCAAAAAAAAAAACCCTTGCAGTTTAAGAACATACCTATAGCCCACAGATATTTCTATCAAACTTTAAAAAGCATGGAAATTCAGCAGCTATAGTAAATATCCCAGGGCAGCGGGAGATCTGACCTCCTCTCTGAGATATTGTACTGCCCTATAAATTTGTCAAAATGCAAACACAATTTGGGTTGGTTTTTCACAGTCCAATCCACTTGCTGTGTAGCTTGGAAGAATTTGGTAAAGTGTGCCTCTGAGCATATGGTGAGTGGTGGCAACAGCTGCTATCAGCCCAAATAACAGAAACCAGACATGTGCTGTGCTGATCTTGTTTTAGCAGGGAGGAGGCAACAATATTAAGACAGTTGATATAGTTCAGATGGTCACTTTAAATATGTATCATATACATGTATCATATACAAATGCTGGACTTCTTGAAAACAGCAACACTAGATGAACATCTCAAAAAGAAGCAGGTGCTCATTGAAGGAAGTGATCTGACACAAGGCAAAGCTTGAGCACATTGGAATTCATAAATCCACATTCAGGTCTGTTTAAACTAGATTCTCAGCCCACTGCTAGTTTGGACTCTGGTCTTCCAAATTCCCTGCATTTGAATCCAAGTCAGGCTCAAACTCTCATGTCATCCCTAGGTATCATATAACTCTTCCTCTCAATGCTGACTATTAAGTCATCAATCATGTGATGAACCTGCATGTGTGAATCAGCCCTATGTTTGTGGTGACAGCATAGTGTTTGCATGCAGTCACTTGACAAGATAAACTGTGGCAGAATTTTGTATTCTCTGTTAGTCAAATATTCATCCCTTTCAAAGTGTCTTCTTTCTTTTGCAGGTTTCTGGCTGTGAGTATTCAAGTGCTCATTGGCAAATTAGCTCTGGGAGTTTTAAAAGCACAATGTTTAATGACTTCCCATAAGGCCTGTCCAGCAGTGAAAGAGGTCACTTTTTAATATTATCCCAGTACAGTTTTTAAAATATGCCTTTAGTGCTATGCTGACTTGTTTATTAGCTTGTGCTGTTAATTAGACAAAAGTAGAAATCTCCAAGCAACCAAAGCATGATCACTTCTAACTTTGCTCATTAGTGAGTGTAAACCATTTCCTGTTTCAGTCCATGAGGCTTTATCAGGGCTAGTGTACCATTTTCCCCCCCTCCCAGTCTGTTGCACTAATTAACTTCTTGAATATTGAAGTTTTTTCAGGTAATTCTGATCATCCGTTTCACAGTAGGCATTCTTGATGAAGCCCTGCACGTATGTGCACATATGAGACACAATGAAACCTGTCAGTCATTCAGATCCAAATAATGCTGACATGGGTCACACAATTGGCAAGCAGCTGGCAGAGAGGCAGCAGACAGGCTGAAAACCGAAAGTCTGCCAGCATAGATGGGAAACCTTATGACCTCTCAGGGACAGATTATCCAGGCTGAAGAAATGGGACTCTGTATTGAGAGCAGCAGGGAACTGGCCCTTGTATATGCCTTGATGCCTCAAAAAGTTGCATATCTCAGACTGAACTTCATGCATTTCCTTCCTAATGGTGCAAGGAGCAGAGAACCAGTGCATGATCCGAAGGACTCTTTAGCTGAGCCCAGCTATTTCTAACCAGTGGTGGCTGGAGCCCTTTGGGACTGGTAGAGCAGAATGCAGGGAGCCCAATAGAAGGTGGAGCCAGAGCGGATGACAGGCAGAGCCCACTAATTCTAGTTTTGTCTCCAGCTTTCTCCCTGTTGAGTTCTACAAGGGCAATATTGAGACTAAGGAGAAGGAAGCTGACAGTCAGGGCCACCTCCTGGACCAGTGGTAAGAAAGAAGACCGGCAGGTGGGGGCTGGCTGAGGGCAGACTGAGGTTGGTGGGGCAGTGCCCAACTTTCCCTAATGGAACAGCCTCCACTGCTTCTAACACCACCAGATCTCATTAACACCGATGGAAGAGACTTAAACATATATTTAACTTTCCCCACTGAAAGCAATATGACATAAACTTGCTTGGCTAGGGCTAGATCATTGTCTTAACCATCCTGGAAATATACATATGTGCATAGTCATAATTCACTTGCATTACTTAGGACAGAAACATTTTGATTTTGCCGGAGCTTTTCTTTTCTTTTAAAAATGGATTTGTAGCCTGATTGTATGCATGTTTATTCAAAATTATGAGCTTCCCCCGGAGTTCTATGGCTTGATCCCACATAACTATGTGTCGATTTTGTGGCCTTTGATACCCTTATTTTGCTGTATACAATTTATGTAAGTATCCAGTCTGCCTTTCCTCTGAGGATGGAGAACACAAAAGTAGACATATTTTGTACTAACTTCACCTGGCGACTGAAAAATGTGCAGTCAGTTAGATAGTTTGGAACCATACCTATTCCAGGAAGGCTTATTTCAAATCTTGTTTTGAGTTATATTCTAAAATGTATGACTATGAAAACCCCTCTTTGGGGGTATAAAAAACTTACATAGATATCCTGAATGTTCCCAAATCTAGCACAGATAAATTAAGAAATTTAAACCTGAGACAGCCCCAGTGTGCATAGCTGGTATTTATAGTGAATTCCAAGGTATATTGGTCCTTAAACTAACATCTGTATTTAAGCTGCAATCCTATGCACACTGGGATTAAGCTCCATTGAACTTAATAACTACTTCCAAGTAGATATGTATAGGACTGTAGTGACAGTGATGGCGATATAAAGAAGTATAACCCCGCTCTCTTAGTTGGAAATGTGAATAGCAGTGATCCCTAAGAGTAACAAGATACTTTACCCTCTTCATACAGGGCCATTTTCTTCTAGACAAAGGCTCAACATTTTCACAATAGTTTTTGCACACAGACTGTGATTATGAATGATTATATAGTCCTGAATCAGTCATGTTTAATGGCAAGACACCATCTCATGAGAAATATTGAGAGGACCCATCCATGCAGCAAAGCATTCAGGGAATTTACTGGGAATAGCCAGTGGACACCAAAAAACATGTGACAGCATGAAATTGAGGCAAATGAAATATATCCTCATCAAAATGGGGTGTGGGCCTCCTTTTTATTTTATTTTGGGGCAGAGGTATATGAAATGTACAAGTGTGGCCTCTTCTGAGAGGAAGAATTTACAAAGGATGATTGCAGTGGTTTTCCCACAAAGGCAGCTACTGAAGTTTTGGGGGATGATATCTCCTAGTGTTTTGTGGGCAATTGATCTGGAAATTGCAAATATGAGAGATATACCAGGGCTGTGCAATGGCTTTGTACAAATCACAAATCAGAAACCAAATGGGGCTGATTCGGGCCAGTTTGTATCCTGTTCAGATCAGTTGAAGTAGCTACAAATCTCTACAGAGCATATTGGCTAGTCCCGATTGTACAGATCTGTAGCTTGAAACAGTCTCTAATGAACCCAGACAGAGTGTCTAGGGTGGGGGGAGAGGGAGGAAGACCAGAATGCTATCACCCCACCCAGCATTCTCCAATCACAGTGCTTGGAAGGGGTGAAGTCTTAAAATGCAGAAATCTTTTGTATGTTCTGTCGCCTAGAAATGTTTCGTGGTGGTTGAGTGGCATTTGTTCAGCTTCTGTATGTTTTCTGTTTTTTACCAATCAATCCCAGTCCCATCCTTATTTACATATTAAAAGTTTGTAGTCTGTGTTATTTTTTATTTTATTCTCATTGCTAAGAATTATTAAACCTTGTGGGCATATTGGGGACCCAAAATTAAAGCACATGGGGCTAAGGCAAAGGAAATTAATGCATCTATTACAGGCAGACAAGCAGGGTGCGGTAGAGTGCTCTGGTAGTGATCCATGGTGTGGTCATAATTGTGACAGTACACAATAATAAATTTACACAGTACTTGAGGCTGTCATCCTAGCTAGACCCACTTACTCAGGAGCGAGCTCCACTAAATTAATGGAATTTATTTCTCAATGGACAAGTATTGGATTACAGTGTAAGTGTATTGAAAACACTTCAGAGACATTACCTAGTTGTAAAACTCACAACACCCATCTGATCAAACATGATTGTGATCAGTATTATTGTTTTCATATTTTATTCGAGGATGTTGTGGCTGACAAAGTGTGGCTTTCAAGGATGTTGATGGCAGAGGTGAGCTCTCTGGCTCACAGTGCAAGTCTACCCTTCCGAGTGAGGTGCGATCAGCTCCCTCCTTGCCGTCTTTCCGGCGACAAGTAAAGACTGTTTTATTTCAACGGGCATTTGGGATAGAGAACAACCAGGATTAAGTGTCATAGGTTTGGTGATTACATTATATGATTTTATTATTTTAAATTGTCTGCTGTTTTTAACCTATATTTTATGGTTTTAATTTTTCTCATAGTTTAATTCTTTTTTAATAATATAATCTGTATGTTTTAATGGTGTTGTTTTTAGTTGTAAGCCGCTCTGAGTCCTATTGGAAAAAGGGCGGGGTAGAAATAAAGTTTATTATTATTATTATTATTATTATTATTACCCAGAAGTAAGCCCCATTGAGGGGAGTATAGGATTGCAGCCCCAGTCTTTTACAATGGGATCCTATATATGTCTCCTCATCTACTATTTGTAGCAACCCCCAAGATCATTTGAACTTCCTCCCAGGAAATGTGTTTCCATTTTGTATTTTGGAGAGATTCTGGGGCTGCTTTTTATAATTTTAATAGTGTGAGTTACCATTCTTCAATTTTTATGGCCCTCTCCATATAAGTGATTGATGTTATTGTTTCCAGATAGAAAAAACTAGTAGAAAACTAATCAAGACAATTCTAGAGTTTTGAAAAGGCTATTCAGGTTTTCTTTCTGTAAATGTAGGTTTCCCTGCTGACAAACTTCAATTAGTGAGCTATCTTAGCACTTTGTAAACATACTATATCAAAAGATTAGAGAAATGTAGGTGTAGTAGTGTTGTAATGCATCACTGTCCCGCTGAAGCTCAGGAATCATCACCCGGCAGATGTTATTGTTCCACAAACTGCTGCTGACAAATGTTCTACTAATAGCAATGGCAAATTATTTGTCATTTCCAGAGGTTCTTGGATACCATTTGGAGACCTCTGCCATAATTCATATTGATTAAAGGCTGTCATGGACAACATTTATAAAGTTCACATGTATCAAAATTGTTCCTGTCCAGTTCTGATGTTCTTCAGCTTATCGTGTCCATTCCTAAAGGCAATTTTCTAGCACATTTCAGTATGTTAGGCAACCCATACCACAAAGGAATGTAAACTAAGTGAATAAATCTTATGGATGCTATTATTTAGATTTTGATGGAGAGCCCACTATGTTTTTTTTCTGTCTTTGTTTCTGCGCAGTTTACATTAAGGCATCAGACAACAGCTATAACTAGCATAGAACAATGGTACACAAGCTTCACACTTATATTTGTCTTCAAAGTGCATTGTAGGGATGGAATGGCATCTGTAGGGGAGAAACCATAAGGTGGGGAAAGATTTCTCTGAATTTTTTTGGAGAGGAGTGCCACTTACCTTAGTTAACCTTTCAAGATGATCAAGGTTTTTCCATTTTTCTTGCTTTTATAAGGCCGTCTCCACAACATCCCTGCATCCACACTCATATCATATCATATCATATTGCATCATTACCAAGCAGGATTGCCAGGTCATAAGATCCCAAACCTTGACATTTCAGGGGCAGGCCCTATTGATGTCACAGGTGTGGACCCAAATAATGTCACAGGGCAGGCCCAAGTAATGCCATTAAGCATGATACATTAAGCATCAACCACAATTGCTTGGAGCATACAGTTCAAACAAAAACATTTATCCGATTGGAAATTAAGATGGAAATCTTAGCTAAAAGATGGAGCCTGGGTAGGGAACAATTATCTAGCCTACCTGCTTCAGGCAAGAAGGGTTTAAGTGCCCTCAGGCCAGGCCAGTCACCAGAAGGCCATTGTAGGAAGTGCAGGGCCCTTCATGTTAGTCACAGCCACACCTCCTCTTTCCCCCAACTTTTTTTTCTGCGGTGTTGAGAATGAGATCCTTGTTAATGCCTTCTCCCACAACAACAGATCTCCCTAGGAGCCAATAAGCATAAAAGAGGAGAGTCTTCTCAATGGCTAACTCACCTCCTTTCACTCTGGTTGGCTCCAATCTGCAGAAAAGGACAATGAAACACATTAGAAAGACACTCCCCTTTCATGCTGATTGGCTCATAGGATGTTGGAGACATAGGGACCCTGCTGGGACCCTGCTCCCAAAAAGTAAGGGGTCTAAGACCCCCTGAGACCCTGGATGACTACACCCCTATTGACATCCCAAAATAAGCTATATCAATTCCTTCTGTGAATTGTATATTGCCTATACAATTTCTAAACATGTACTAAGGCTGCAATCCAAGCCCTTCTTACATCAGGCTGTGTGTGTGTGGGGGGGGGTTGGACTGAGTAGAGACATCTCTCCATTTGCTTCTGCCAGCTCAGCCAGCTGGCTTCCACCAACACCGCTGTTCCACCCACCAAATGTGTGGTAGGACTGCTAGTGGTGCCCATGCTAGTGGAACCCAGTGGAAAGCCCCCAGATGGGACATTCCAAGGGTGGGAAGTGGCAGACTGAGTCTGCCTTGGATCTGCTGGATCCCAAGGCAGTCTCATAGCTGGTGCCAACCAGGCTTGGGGCTGATCTGCCTGCCCTCCCACCTTCCATTGCTGCCACCATGAGTGGCAGGGTTGTGGCTGCAGTGCTGGTTATGCCATTCTACAGTTCTCCCTGGCAGTGGGGAGTTAGGATTGCTCTGAAAGGTAATGATACTTTCAGAGTGTGAATAACAGAGAGATCATGCTGACTGTGTGTACAGCATGCCTTGGTGAGAGTGCTGTGATTGGTTGTACAGCTTGATATCTCCCTAGTTCCTAAAAAGAACAAGAACAAATCTTAAACCACTCCACTTAAAGACCTCCTACATTGTGTATTTGTGCGTAAGCACATACTACATCCTATTCCAATCCCTTCAGGTTAATCCCTTCGCCTTAAGCAATCCTCAGGAAACAGCATGCTCATAAGAAAGCATCACTAACTGGTTTTTATATCAGTCTAGCTTTCTTTAAAAGGCACTCTTTTGGCACCTTCTTTAACAAGATAGCTTGTATAGCAAAAATATAGTGTTGAGTCCTGTAAAAGGGTGCACATATTTTGGGGGTTTATTCTCAGATTTATCTCAGTGGATCAGAGCATAAGATCCAAGCCACCCTGGGCTCCTACAGGGAGGAAGGATGGGATATAAATCTAATAAATAAATAAGTTTGGTGACCTCTGTAATGCAACCCTATCATTGACCCCAGTTTCAGGCAGAGCTTGGAAAAGTTACTTTTTTGAACTACAACTCCCATCAGCCCAATCCAGTGGCCATGCTGGCTCGGGCTGATGAGAGTTGTAGTTCAAAAAAGTAACTTTTCCAAGCTCTGGTTTCAGGATGGTCAGAACTGGCTTGCTGACCTCAGGAAGACATGTGCAAACTCAAGTTAACGAATGATAAGTAAGACTCCAAATTCCAGGTTTGCCCAGGAATAATCCCTTTAACTAAACAACAATCCTTGCCAGATGCAGATTTCAGGTCAGCGAAACTCATACAAGATAAGAAGTTACTTTTTAGGCAAAGCAGTTTATACCTATACATTTACTCCAGAGACTGCAGATATAGTTTTAACTTTATACAGGTAGACAACAGGGCAAAGGAAATCTTTTCATGTACCAGACCACTCCCCTGTATGCCCCTTCCCAATTCAATGCAAGCTCAACATACATTTAAGGTCAGGATTTTGGAGAGTCAAATGGCATGTGCTGGCTCCAACAAACCTCTTGACATCTCAAATCACTCCCTAAGACCATCTCAACCTGTAGCTTGGGACCCCGGGCAAGGAAAGAGATAAGAATGATATACTGAGCCATGTGGCAATAAACAGGAGAAGAAAGGGACACACACACTGACTCTCACCAAGCATATAATTCTTTACCCTGACCTTGGGCCCTGATTTCCTTCAGGAAAGGGGAATCTACACATATCTCTATTTCTTTCTCTGGTTTAAATATATGCAGTCTTGGAAGTGATAAGGGACACGATTTCTCTTACACTCTTTAGAAATAAGGAATGAATGACTGTGTTAGAAGCTGTGTGCATTTTAATTAAAATACTATATTTTTCTTATTTCCTTTCAATAAACCAACCTTTATTTTACCTTTTTTGTGTGCATACTTGGGGTTGTGGGTAGATTCATACGCACATAAGGGGAGATGTGTGGGTTTTAATTCTGGCAAAAGATCCTGCCATGGTCTCGGGGTGCAGTTTTGGGCCTCTAGTGGATATATACATATCAGGGGGTTCATGGGTACACCCATATCAGCCTAAAGTAATCATTATTCTTGAAACATTTTCTGCAATATCAAAAGAAAATAAATCCTTCCCTTTGTTAATTTTATGTCCCAATGGATGCCAACTAGATTGGTCAGTGGGGCAGTCCAGAGCTGAGCCTAATGCCACACAAAACATCTGTCCACTGCCTTTGAAGCTGCTGAACATCTTGTGTTCACTCAACATCCCTGTGTCCTGCCAGTCATCACAGCTGTGTTTGGCTTGCCACTGGTGCCTCAGAAGTGACTTTGTAACAGAGGGGTGGCCGTGTTAGTCTGTGGTAGAAATATCCTTGTTACACCTTTGTTTTTGTCAGTCTTGAAGGTGCCCTGAGACTCTGTTGTTAGAACTGCCTTTGTACCAGGACTGGTCCATGGGCAGGAGTCAGGAATTGTGATTCAGAACCAAAGAGATCAAGATCAGAGGGCAGGATCAAAGCACAAAATATGCCAGAGCTCAGATAGACTTTATAACTTCAGCAAAGTGCCACTGAAACAGGAAGCCCTCTTATATTCCTTCTTGGCCAGGAGGAGCCAATGGGGAGTCTGGGTGGCTGGAGCCAAGCTAGATCTGAAAGGTTCTTCCCTGAGAGGTTGCAGCTATATAGTTCATCACATGGGGCAGTGATCAGCAGTTCCTGAGACTTTGTAATTTTGGAAATTCCCATCCCACTGCCCAAACTCAAAAAAGATCTGTCAGGAATGTTTTATATGACTTGTGTGACATCCCCAAAGCACTTGTGCAGTCCTATGCCTGGTCTGCTTATTATTAACAGTTTATTTATTTAACTATTTATACCACAGTCATTTATAGTTTTAATGTTTAGAAATATTGTATTGTATTTATTCATAGTTAATTTTTCCCTTAGATATGACACTTAAATTTTATTGATAGATTATTGCAGCATTTTCATTGTTAGAACATTTTGTCATATGTTTGGTTTACTGCTTTTTATGATTATATTTGTTGTGTTTAGCTGTTTTGGGCTTTTATTTAGAAGGAACAGTGGGATAAAAAATAAATTTGACACTCCTTCCTGTTTATATTGTCTTCTCTTATTTTTTCCCAACTGACTTCATTTGACCTTAATCATTGCATAGCTACATATTGGCTATGTAGTTGAGCTGTGTCTTCCATTCCCTAAGTGATCCCTGAAAATCACATAATTAACTAAGCCAGGAAGGAGAAAGAAGCAGTGATAAGGAGATGGTACTAAAGAAGAAACAGTGAGGGGATGCAGTGTCACCATGGTGTCTGGTGGTGGCTTGTGGGGTGATTACATGAGATAAAGCATTATCAGTGGTAGCTCCTGTGGTGCAGCTTTGCTCTCCCCAACTTGTCCTTTTAATATTGCTCAGTCTCCTCAGTTCTCCATCATCTGTAAATGGAGGAATTATGCCCAAGAGCTGAGGAAAGGCTATTTCCTCCTTGATGGCCCATCTCCAGCCCATTGCTACCTTGATTGGTTCAGCCCCTAGCCCCTGGGCTTTCTCCTGGCTCCATGGGTGCCTTGTGATTGACTGGACAATGCCAGCTGTCAGTGAAGGCCCACGTGAGTCAAAACTCTTAAAAGCGAACTGTTGCCAGGGGGTGGAGGGATCCTTGTAGTGGGTGATTCGATCATTAGGAACATAGACAGTGGGGTGTGTGATGGGCGTGTAGACCGCAAGGTGTTTTGCCTGCCTGGTGCGAAGGTTGCGGATATCGCCCGTCGTTTAGATAGTTTGGTAGACAGTGCTGGGAAGGAGTCAGTGGTCGTGGTGCACGTTGGCACCAACGACATGGGGAAATGCAGCCGTGAGGTCCTGGAAGCAAAATTTAGGTTGCTAGGTAGGATGCTGAAAGCCAGGACCTCCAAGGTGGCTTTCTCTGAAATGCTACCGGTTCCACGCGCAGGACCAGCCAGACAGGCCCAGCTTCGCAGTCTCAATGCGTGGATGAGACGATGGTGTCGGGTGGAAGGGTTCGGATTTGTTAGGCACTGGGGAACGTTTTGGGACAAGCTGGGCCTGTACAAAAGGGACGGGCTCCACTTGAACCAGAA
This sequence comes from Rhineura floridana, assembly GCF_030035675.1. Lineage (NCBI taxonomy): Eukaryota > Metazoa > Chordata > Lepidosauria > Squamata > Rhineuridae > Rhineura > Rhineura floridana. The sequence goes on along the minus strand of NC_084488.1, from coordinate 18,843,213 downwards.
TGGAACCAGACTGCTGGCACTTAAAATTAAAAAGGTAGCAGAGCAGCTTTTAAACTGACTGAGGGGGGAAACCCGACAGGAGCTGAGAAAGGTCCGGTTCGGAATAAACCTCGCCCCTGGGATAAAAACCAAAGAAATGATGAAATTTTAAAAGGGGTAGGCCTAGAAGTAGGCATTGTGAGAGCAGGGGCACAGGATATAAATTCAGAAGAGCAAAATTACCACAGGCCTAACCACAAGTGCCAAAGACACTTGAAGAGAGACACTGCTTACAAGTGCCTGTACGCTAATGCTAGGAGCCTCCGAACCAAGATGGGACAACTGGAGTGCTTGGTCTTAGAGAAGAGCATTGATATAGTGAGCATAACCAAGACCTGGTGGAATGGAGAAAACCAGTGGGATATGGTTATCCCTGGATATAAACTATATCGGAAGGACAGGGAAGGACGTATTGGTGGCGGAGTCACTCTATACGTGAAAGAAGGCATTGAATCCAGCAAGCTCGAAACCCCAAAAGAGGCAGACTCCTGCACAGGATCGTTGTGGGTGGTGATACCGTGCCCCAGGAGGGACTTAATACTGGGAACGATCTATCGTCCCCCTGATCAAAATGCTCAGGGAGACCTTGAGATGAGATATGAAATTGAGGAAGCATCCAAACTAGGAAATGTGGTAGTAATGGGTGACTTCAACTACCTGGACATAGACTGGCTGCATATGTGTTCCAGTCATGACAAAGAAGCAAAGTTTCTAGATATTCTAAATGACTATTCCCTAGATCAGTTGGTCATGGAACCGACCAGAGGGACGGCAACCCTGGACTTAATCCTCAGTGGGGACCGGGACCTGGTGCGAGATGTAAGTGTTGTTGAACCGATTGGGAGCAGTGACCACAGTGCTATTAAATTAAACATACATGTAACTGGCCAATTGCCGAGAAAATCCAACACGGTCACATTTGACTTCAAAAGAGGAAACTTCACAAAAATGAGGGGATTGGTAAAAAGAAAGCTGAAAAACAAAGTCCAGAGGGTCACATCACTTGAAAATGCTTGGAAGTTGTTTAAAAACACTATACTAGAAGCTCAAGTGGAGTAAATACCGCAGATCAGGAAAGGTACCGCCAGGGCCAAGAAGATGCCAGCATGGTTAACGAGCAAAGTCAAGGAAGCTCTTAGAGGCAAAAAGTCTTCCTTCAGAAAATGGAAGTCTTGTCCGAATGAAGAAAATAAAAAAGAACACAAACTCTGGCAAAAGAAATGCAAGAAGACAATAAGGGATGCTAAAAAAGAATTTGAGGAGCACATTGCTAAGAACATAAAAACCAACAACAAAAAATTCTATAAATACATTCAAAGCAGGAGACCATCTAGGGAGACAATTGGACCCTTGGATGATAAGGGAGTCAAAGGTGTACTAAAGAACGATAAGGAGATTGCAGAGAAGCTAAATGAATTCTTTGCATCTGTCTTCACAGTGGAAGATATAGGGCAGATCCCTGAACCTGAACTAACATTTGCAGGAAGGGATTCTGAGGAACTGAGACAAATAGTGGTAACGAGAGAGGAAGTTCTAAGCTTAATGGACAATATAAAAACTGACAAATCACCGGGCCCGGATGGCATCCACCCGAGAGTTCTCAAAGAACTCAAAGGTGAAATTGCTGATCTGCTAACTAAAATATGTAACTTGTCCCTCGGGTCCTCCTCCGTGCCTGAGGACTGGAAAGTGGCAAATGTAACACCAATCTTCAAAAAGGGATCCAGAGGGGATCCCGGAAATTACAGGCCAGTTAGCTTAACTTCTGTCCCTGGAAAACTGGTAGAAAGGATTATTAAAGCTAGATTAACCAAGCACATAGAAGAACAAGCCTTGCTGAAGCAGAGCCAGCATGGCTTCTGCAAGGGAAAGTCCTGTCTCAGTAACCTATTAGAATTCTTTGAGAGTGTCAACAAGCATATAGATAGAGGTGATCCAGTGGACATAGTGTACTTAGACTTTCAAAAAGCGTTTGACAAGGTACCTCACCAAAGGCTTCTGAGGAAGCTTAGCAGTCATGGAATAAGAGGAGAGGTCCTCTTGTGGATAAGGAATTGGTTAAGAAGCAGAAAGCAGAGAGTAGGAATCAACGGACAGTTCTCCCAATGGAGGGCTGTAGAAAGTGGAGTCCCTCAGAGATCGGTATTGGGACCTGTACTTTTCAACTTGTTCATTAATGACCTAGAATTAGGAGTGAGCAGTGAAGTGGCCAAGTTTGCTGATGACACTAAATTGTTCAGGGTTGTTAAAACAAAAAGGGATTGCGAAGAGCTCCAAAAAGACCTCTCCAAACTGAGTGAATGGGCGGAAAAATGGCAAATGCAATTCAATATAAACAAGTGTAAAATTATGCATATTGGAGCAAAAAATCTGAATTTCACATATACGCTCATGGGGTCTGAACTGGCGGTGACCGACCAGGAGAGAGACCTCGGGGTTGTAGTGGACAGCACGATGAAAATGTCGACCCAGTGTGCGGCAGCTGTGAAAAAGGCAAATTCCATGCTAGCAATAATTAGGAAAGGTATTGAAAATAAAACAGCCGATATCATAATGCCGTTGTATAAATCTATGGTGCGGCCGCATTTGGAATACTGTGTACAGTTCTGGTCGCCTCATCTCAAAAAGGATATTATAGAGTTGGAAAAGGTTCAGAAGAGGGGAACCAGAATGATCAAGGGGATGGAGCGACTCCCTTACGAGGAAAGGTTGCAGCATTTGGGGCTTTTTAGTTTAGAGAAAAGGCGGGTCAGAGGAGACATGATAGAAGTGTATAAAATTATGCATGGCATTGAGAAAGTGGATAGAGAAAAGTTCTTCTCCCTCTCTCATAATACTAGAACTCGTGGACATTCAAAGAAGCTGAATGTTGGAAGATTCAGGACAGACAAAAGGAAGTCCTTCTTTACTCAGCGCATAGTTAAACTATGGAATTTGCTCCCACAAGATGCAGTAACGGCCACCAGCTTGGATGGCTTTAAAAGAAGATTAGACAAATTCATGGAGGACAGGGCTATCAATGGCTACTAGCCATGACGGCTGTGCTGTGCCACCCTAGTCAGAGGCAGCATGCTTCTGAAAACCAGTTGCCGGAAGCCTCAGGAGGGGAGAGTGTTCTTGCACTCGGGTCCTGCTTGCGGGCTTCCCCCAGGCACCTGGTTGGCCACTGTGAGAACAGGATGCTGGACTAGATGGGCCACTGGCCTGATCCAGCAGGCTCTTCTTATGTTCTTATGTTCTTATGCCATACAGTCTCTTGTCCTACATCTCACCTGCATCAAAACTGCTACTTTACACTTGAGGACCCAAAGCTGTTTGTAAGTAACTATATTAGGACTCGAACTAAAAGGTTCTTTTTGTGATTTCCCTGAATCAAAATTTTGCCATTTATCCTCTTCTTTTTTATTTATAAGAAACTTAATAAAATGTCGCTGTTGGGGTCTTGGGTGCATTTATGCCCAAACCCTCATGGTTACACCAACCTCTCATATGCCTAGTCACTTGGTTCATGCTATGTATGTGTATGAACGGGATTCGACAGGAAAAAACACACAGGCATTTTGGTCTCTAGGGAGGGACAAGTAAGTTGCATGCTATCTCTACTTCCCTTTGTAAGTTCCCTAGAAAGCACTCCCACCTGAGGTTAGAGGGAACATAATGGGGTGTGGTAGAGCCTAGTTGATTGTCTCTGGCATGACTGCCCTACCTAGACTTTGTTACAGTCCCCAGATCCTGGAGCTCCCTTTCTGGGCAAGTACATTTCTCTCTGTCATCGCTGGCTTTTGGACACTAATTGAAGACTAATTCCTTTGGGAATTAAATGCCTAAGGACCTAACTGTCCTGGCCAACCCTGTTTGATTCAGACTTAGACTCTATTGTATGTTTTTCTCTGTTACATTTAACATGAAATCTAAGCTTAGAGCGTTTCATAGAACAGCTTGCAGAACACACAGATCTCTACAATCCTACACAGCATTACTAGGCATGGCTACTCAAGGTCAAATACCCCTGAGACCACTTAAATAGGCTCTCTACTCCTGGATAAGGACTGGGCAAGCAAATGGGCACTCCTTTGCAGGGGCTGTAGAGATGGCTCAGTCTGTTTTCACCTACACATCTGCCACTTCCATGATGACAGAGATGGAGACATCACTGCCAGGTCTCCTCCAGTCTCCTCCATGGGACTTGCCTCCAGCTCTGTTCCCCCCTTTGGAGGCTGTGGTGGAGATGGCCCAGGAGTCAGGAGGACAGGTGGAATTGAGAGGCATGTAGGGAGGAGACTCATCAGCTGGCTTGTGCTCTTCAGCAGCAACAGGCACCACAGGAGCAGGACTGTCACTAGCCAGACTAAAGACTTTCCCAGTCTCAGCCCCCTTCCTCTACAGACCACTAGGACCCTTCCCAGGAATCCAGTCCTTGTCCTCACTTTACCAGCAGTTCTCAATGGGGGCCAAGACACTATTAGTGGTAAGCGGTAGGCTGCAGTTTTTGACATTTGTGTTTTTAGTATTTTAATGGTAATGTGAAATATTTCATAATTTATTTTATATAAAATATATTTTTAAAAAAATCTGTAAAGTGGTGTACAACATAAAAACAGTAAACACTGTCATTACAAATAACAGAAAAAAATCCAGACCCCATTGGACTTTTTTCTGTCAGTAGTCTCATAATTTGTTGAAATTAATTAAAAATCAGCCATGTTCATAGAGTACTTGTAATCCTATTACTGACCTTGCTCCATACTCTGAGCTTCATCTTCTGCATTTTGAAAGTTAAAAAAAAATGCCTGGCAGATGTTTAATTTTAAAAAAATTAACATTGGAGTCTATGACAAGCACAGGCATGCTCAGTAAGAACCAACTGTCAGTGTTCTAAAAGCCAGACTCATAGCTGTTTGGCTTTGCTAATCAGCTGGCCACACCCACACCAGACCTTTATTTCACTTTAGACAGTCCTGGCTGCCCAAAGAATCCTGGGAAGTGTAGTTTGTGAAGGGTGCTGAGAGTTAATAGGAGACTTCTATTCCCCTGACAGAGCTCCAGTGGCCTCTCTTCTGGGGATTGTGAGGGGAATAGGGTGTCTCCTAGCAACTCTCCCCTCCCCCTTCTCCTCCTTCCCCCCATGGTCAGAGGCACATGCTACCAAATTGTTCCAAGCTACACATGAAGTGGATTGGACTGTGAAAGACCAACACAAATTATTTTTGCATTTTGACAAATTTGTAGGGCAGTCCAATATCTCAGAGGAGGTCAGGTCTTCTGCTCCCATGGTGCATTCACTATTTCTGCCTAGTTTCCCTGCTTTTTAAAGTTTGATAGAAATATCTGTGGGCTATAGGTTCATTTTTCAACTGCAAGAGTTTTTTGCCTATTAGTGAATATATTAACAACAAGACCTTGAGCATGACCTGGTAGCTGACTGGTAGCCAGTGCCGTTCCCTCAGCATAGGTGTAACGTGTGTATCCAGGTGCTCCACTCAACAACTTGGCCAAAGTATTCCGCACTAGCTGCAACTTCTGGACCAATCCCCACATAGAATGGGTTGCAATAGTCCTGTTGTGAACTGAACAATGCACGAATCACAGTTGTATTGTACACCACTCTGGGCTCCCAAATGGGAGGAATATAAAAATCAAATAAATAAGGATTGAAAAAATGGATAATCATATAATTACATTTCTTTTAGGAAATATTGCAAAACCTAATCACCCCACAAAGCCTCCATTTTCAGAGTGAAAAATCAAAACTGTACAATATTTGGTGCAGCTATAACTTTAGCATCAGCATGGCCTTCCCAAGATCATGGTTCGTCCCAAGATATACTGGAATTTCTCAAAAGACTCTGTATATTTATTCCTTTGGAAGCTGATCTTGCCTATCACATGGATTATAATGAAAATCTGGTGCCCCCGCCCAGTTGCAATTGAACATAACTGCCTAAAAAACTTCATTGTCATGCAAGTTGTTTGTGGTGCTAAGGGCCTAATTTATAAATAATCACCATTGTACTCATTTTACCCAGAACTATTAGCTTTTCTATTTTCCTTCATTCTGTTCATTTAATTACAGGTAAGGGCTGCTGGTGTGTAAGGAGCTAGCAATAGCTATTCTTATCACAACATGCAGACACCTCACTTTTATCAGCAAGAATGAGAAAAGTAAATAGCCCATGTAATTTATGTAGCATGCTTGATCATTTCGTTTACCAGCGTTCAGTGAAACCAAGCATGCTTTTGCTCATGAGATAGTAAATTAGGAATGTGTAGTCTCCCTTGCCCTCAGAAATGTCACTAGTCTTATCAGTACGGTTTGGATGTTCTTCAGAATTCCTCAGATGTCATCAGAAGCCTCCAAATGCTTATTTTCTTTCTCTTTTGGATTAAAGGGGCAAATTCTCAAACTTTGGGATTCAGGAACACAGACACACATTACAAAGTTGGGGAACAACCATCGTTCAGTGGCAGAGCATCTGATTTGCAGGCAGAAGGTCCTAGGTTCAATCCCTGGCATCTCCAGGTAAGGCTGGGATAGATTCCTTCTTGAAACCCTGGAGAGCCACTGCCAGTCAGTGTAGACAACACTGAGCTATATGGATCAATGAGCTGCTGCTTATGTTCCTAAATTTATCAAAGTTTTCCCTCCTCAAAAAATGCAAAATGGAAATGGACTGCCTTCAAGTCGATCCCGACTTACGGCTACCCTGAGAACAGGGTTTTCATGCTAAGCAGTATTCAGAGGGGGTTTACCATTGCCTCCTTTTGAGGCTAGTCCTCCCCAGCTGGCTAGGGCCTGCTCAGCTTGCCACAGCCACACAAGCCAGCCTCTTCCTTGTCTGTAACTGCCAGCTGGGGGCAACTGGGCTCCTTGGGACTATGCAGCTTGCCCACAGCTGCACAGGTGGCAGGGGACATAACCCCTAAGCCACTCACTGTGGGGGTGATCTTTAGCTGGCCCTTGACCCCCAGGAGACACGAGCGGGGATTTGAACTCACAGACTCTGGACTCCCAGCCAGGCTCTCCTCCCCACTGTGCTATACCAGCTGTCTTTTTTCCTCAAAAGTGCCTCAGATTTCTTACCTGAGAAGGGACTTCCACATTTGCTTTGAATTTTATAGGAACTTTCGGTGGTAACCTAAGAGCAGTAGCTCAGAGGTGGAGCACATGCTTTGCATGCAAGAGATCCGAGGTTCAACATCTCTAGACATGGCTAGAAAAGACTCCTGGCAGACTCCCTGGAGAGCTGCTGTCAGCTAGTGGTCTGACAGTATAAGACAGCTTTCTACATTGCTATGCGTAGCTCTTCTCCATGACATTGTTGGCTATCAAATATATACAGAGTGTCAAAAGAAGTTTCGATAATAGCTGAAATAGCTGCATTTGTGTTGTCACTTTGGAGTGCTGGTATGGAATTGAATTTTTGAATATTTGACCATATATAAAAGAAATCTCACACAGAAAACTAACATGTGAGGGAGCAGGTTTCTGCCTAGCTATCTCCTGACGTGCCATTTTTCTATCTATGAGCACCTTTCAGTGGCTCAGCATTCAAAGTTGCAGTCCCCAGCCCAAAGCAACAAGCGGTACGATCCATACATATCTTAACCACTTGATTCTCCTGACTGTATACGCTGGCCATGACTACACAGATTGCACAGCCCATGTTGACCTCAAGGTGATCCATGGCTGCTCCACATATGGACAAACTGGCATAGAATCAGTTTAGTCTGTAGATTTTATTAGGGCTGGAACAATCTGTCAATTTCACTTCTCTCAGTTTCTCATATTTCCAATCTTAAAGTTCACCACATTATTGCAGCAACTTGCATTTTTTAAAAAAATCCTCATGAAAATTCTTCAGCATTTTAGTGCAAATTTCTCCTAATAAATACATTTTTGTATCCATTTTTGACTATTGTACACATGTTGGCAAGCAATTTAGACTAATATAATGTGTTTTGGTATGCTATTTTCACCAAAATATTTTGTGCACACTTTCCCCTAATATATGCATTTTTGTGAACATTGCTCATTTAGAGAATTACATCACAAAATTTGGGTAACTGCAAATTTCAAAGGATGGCTGTGTTTCAGTTCTCATATTGTTTTTGGAAAGTGTGGATTTGGTAGATTCTGCTTTAAATGCAACTAAATCAAATTTCTTGTCCATCGCTAGTTTCTATGACTGGCTGCATATGAGCAACATAAAGGGGGAAGGAGCTCAATGCTTTCCCCACACTCCCAGTTATATGCAAGAGCTTCAAGGGAGGCAGCCACTGCACATGAGCAGTTTCACTTACCATCACTCCACTGGCACATCTGAAGAGGAAGTTGAGAAGAATGAATGCTCAAATTCTGAACGCATGAACCAGTTCAACATTCTTTCTACACAACTCCTCCCTCCATATATTATGGCAAACTGGTGGCAAGAGAACTTGTGTAGAAACTCCCACAACTTAAATAGTTCATTGCTGCAAGATTTAAAATCCATCTTAGGATCCTGCATCACAGCCACACATCATGGTTTTATAGTAGCACCATAGTTACTTGTGAGAATGCCTTACCCTGTATAACACTGCCTGGATGCTTCTATCCTTGGCAGAGACACAGAGGTGTTGTATGCACCCTGGGTTTGTCCTATGTCCCCTAAGACCAAGTACATTTGCATGGTGATTAGGGCTGTGCTCTGGATTCAGCCTTGTCCTGAGTCAGATTGGGCTCTTTCGGACATATTCAGGCCTTGGCCGAGTTGGGTTCCGACAGCCACAGATTTATGGGTTGGATTGGATGACCCAGAGTGACCCAGGGCTCTCAGTAGGTGGAGCATCAGGCAGGGAGAAGAGCTGTAGCTGTCCTTCTTGCCTGAGCACTGTCGCACCCCCCCCAGCCAAACCTGCATTGTGTAGGATCAGTTCCTTGGCTGTTGAGTAATCCTGGGGTGGAGAGAGGAGGTTGCAAGGTACTTTCCTTAGGAAAGCTTTTGTGGATCATCACCCACACAGGCTCGCCCCCTTCACTGATCAACTATTCAGCAGAGGGGCTGATTCTGTACGGTGCTGCCATGCCTCTCCCCCAGTCAATGCCTCTGCTTGATGTGGGGGAAGGCATTGCAGCACCTTGCAGAACCAACCCCTGTCTCAGATGGGGAGGTGGAGAAGGAGCCACAAGGTCTCCTTCCCCTGCCCCTCTCCTGACTATATGTTGAATTAGGGTTTAAACATCCTAATCAAACATTAGCCCCACCCCAAATTTATTTAAGACTGTATCCGGGGCAGGGTGGGTGGTGGTCCACAGGTCAACCCAGGGCCAATTGGGCTGATCCCCCCATGAGATTGGAACCACAGGGAGGGTAGAAGAGGCTGTGCACAGCCCTATTGGTGACCCTCTTTGAAATGTGCTTCCAATGAATAACAGGAGAATCCTACAACACTGGCATTTAGGTGCCTGCTTAAAATTCATCTGTTCAACCAGGCTTTCCCTATGGGGAGATCTAGCTCAGATGATGTATTCATCTGATAAACTTATTGGTGATGTATTTTATTTTTGTTTTAGTAATATAATTTTATTATTATTATTTATTTATTTATTTATTTATTTATTTAATTTATTAGTCGCCCATCTGGCTGGTTGTCCAGCCACTCTGGGCGACGTACAAGATAAAACAATACATTAAAACATTAAAATTTAAAACCATAACAGTAAGAAACCTAACCCACCCCAAAAGCCTGCCTGAAGAGCCAGGTCTTCAAGGCCCGGGGGAAGCTTATCATAGAAGGGGCATGGCAGAGATCATTTGGGAGAGAGTTCCACAGGGTGGGGGCCACTATTGAAAAAGCCCTCTCTCTAGTCCTCACCAGTCTAGCTGTTTTAACCGGTGGGATTGAGAGAAGGTCTTCTGAGGCTGATCTTGTTGAGCGGCATCCCTGACGATGCTGGAGGCACTCCTTCAGATAGACTGGGCTAAAACTGTATAGGGTTTTAAAGGTCAAAACCAACACCTTGAATTGGGCCCGGTAAACAACATGTAGCCAGTGCAACTTCTTCAGTACTGGAGTGATGTGATCTTGCCGGCGGCTGCCTTTAATCAGATGAGCCGCCGCATTCTGTACCAGTTGCAGCTTCCAGACCGTTTTCAAGGGTAACCCCACGTAGAGTGCATTACAGTAGTCTAGGCGAGAGGTGACCAGGGCATGTACTACCGGTGGGAGCAGATGGTTGGGAAGGTAGGGGCGCAGCCTCCATATCAGATGAAGTTGATACAGCGCCGCCCGGCTCACAGCCGAGACTTGAGCCTCCATGGTCAGCTGGGAGTCAAGAATGACCCCCAGGCTGCGGACCTGGTCTTTCAGGGGCAAACGTACCCCATTGAGCACCAGGTCCACATCCCCCAGCCTTCCCTTGTCTCCCACAAACAGTACCTCGGTTTTGTCAGGGTTCAGCTTCAGCCTATTCCTTCCCATCCAACCACTCACCGACTCCAGGCACTTGGACAGGGTTTCTACAGCCAACCTCGGTGAAGATTCAAATGAGAGATAGAGCTGCGTGTCATCCGCATACTGATGACATTGCAGCCCAAATCTCCTGATGATTGCCCCCAGCGGCTTTATATAGATGTTGAACAGCATCGGGGAGAGGATGGAACCCTGTGGCACCCCACAAGTGAGAGGCCAAGGATCCAAGACCTCATCCTCCAATGCCACTCTTTGGTACCTACCAGAGAGGAAGGAATGGAACCACTGCAATACAGTGCCCCCCATGCCTAACCTCTTCAGGAGGTCCAAGAGGATAATGTGGTCAACGGTATCGAAAGCCGCTGAGAGATCAAGGAGGAAAAGGAAGGTGCATTCGCCCCTATCCCACGCCCTCCTCATATCATCTACCAAGGTGACCAAGGCTGTTTCAGTCCCATGTCCAGGCCTGAAGCCCGATTGAAATGGATCCAGATAATCCGCTTCCTCCAAGTGCGCTTGCAACTGTTTTGCCACCACCCGCTCAATCGCCTTGCCTAAGAATGGCAAATTTGAGACTGGGTGAAAGTTGTTCAGATCTTGGGTATCCAAGGAGGGCTTCTTTAAGATTGGTTTTATTACTGCCTATTGTTGATGTTATGCTGTTCTTCACTGCCATGATTTTTTTTCCCTTCAACGTTGGCATTACAGAATTTTCTCAAATTAAAATAGAGACTAATTTCATTATTTTAAAAAAATCTTGCAACTCTGGAAAATACTGATGCCAATAAGAGTACATTGGCTTTGAATTCGATCTCAAATTTATTTTTGAAATTGTTGCTGTTGTTAATAATAATAATTCCCAAGTCCCATACAAGAAATTACTGCTCTTATTCACTCAAGCTGTCATTAGTCTGTTTAGAGATTTAGCGTGATGCGGTAGTTAGAGTATTGGACAAGGACATGGAGGCCATGAAGCTTGTTGGGTGACCTTGGGTTGTCACAATCTCTCAGCCTAACCTGTCTCACAAGATTATTGTGGGGATAAAATGTTAGGAGAGGAGAACCATATACACCACCTTAAGCTTCTTGGAGGAATAATGAGATAAAAATATAATAAATAAAAATAAACATCCACTTCCAATACATTCTAAATTTTGATGTCTGGACAGAAACTTAAATTTAGCAGGTCTCTCTCTCTCTTGCTCTCCCCCTGTATTATATTACTTCATATATTATTTCACAGAAATGTTGAAGGTGTTTCAGGATGTCATCCCCCTCACCCCCAGTGAAGCATTAAAGTACAGATTCCAGAAGGACACCAGATTTTCACCACTGGCTTCTCTTTTCTCACGTAAGGAAAAGACAGAATTGTGTTTCCATGATTGATGAATTATGCACCTGGTTCAGTTTCACTGTATTGTGGACTGTAGGCATGGTATGCTTTTCAGACTGTATTTTTATATACAGGCCCCTTTTCATTCCAGAATCTTTGGGGGGTTTTTTCTTCCTGGAAGAATGTTGACTGATTGCTATTTTCTGCTTACAGTCCCAAGGTGGTCTCTCCTATTTCTTCAGATATCTGTGAACTGGGCTTTTATTCATTTTGACTGGCATCTGTTTTCCTCCCTCTTGTTCCACAATTTACATTTTGGATAACTCCATTGCCCGAGCCCTATAAGCAGGAATTATTGGGTCAATACCGCTCCAAGACAGGTATCTGTGAAGAAAACAGAAAAGTATTTGGTGAATGAACCATTAACTTCTGCCAAGTTTCCTCTGTTCGTGTTTAAGTTAGTTGTAATGGCAGCATTGGGGGAGATTGTAATGCTTCAAGATGTGGAATAATCACGTTTGACACACACAATCAAATAGCTTTTTTTGAAATCAGTAAAAATGTTATGTAACTCTCTGTATTTATGCTCAAGAAATTTCTGACAGTTATAGCATAAATATTTGCTCCATAGTTTTATTCTTCACATGAAACTTCACTAGTTATTTGGTCAGCTGACTCTTCATACTTGATTGAAATCCTCATCACTTCACTCTCAGGAATAATCTGGTTGAAGTAATCTGGTAACGGGGTCATTTCAGTTGTACCTAAAATGTTTCTATACATGGTACCTTTAAGACACTTTTGAACCATACTCCCCCCCAAACGAATTCTGGACACTGTAGTCTACCCTTCTCAGAGGACCCCACCCCCAGGACCCCTTAACAAACTACAGTGCCCAGAATTCTTTCAGGGGGAAAAATGTGCTTCAAATGTGCTTTAAATGTATAGTGTGTATCATGCAGAAACATTTTAGGTGCACTTCAAAGGACCCCATAATGTATTGTACTAGGTTGCATGAAATCTTTCTGAGCTAGCCTACCAAATCACTTTTGGATTCCTTCCAAAAATTCCTCAAACTTATCTCCAGAGAAAGAAACACTAAATTCTCATTGAATTTATATATTTATTAGATTTATATCCTGCCCTTTCTCCCAGTAGGAGCTCAGTAGTAGACTAATTTTACTTACGTCTACATCCAGTAGCAACCCTAGTATACAGTCTTTAAATTGAACTGTGTTTGTGTGGGACATATCCCTTTGGCATCTTTAAAATGGCAAATAAATTTGCCTTCAGAATATAAATTCATTTTATTGAGTCCCCGGCAACACTGAACTGTTGGTGACTGACCAAGGCAATATTTACACCATACATTTATTCCACTATTATTCCATTTTTACTAGTCACGGCTTCCTCCAAAAAAATCATGGTAAGTGAAGGGTGCTGTGAGTTGTTAGGAAACCCCTATTCCCCTCACAGAGCTAATATTGTCACAGTGGTTAAACAGTCAATCCCTCTTCCCAGGGAACTCTGAGAATTGCAACTCTGTGTATGTTATGAATGTGGCCCAGGAAAGATATCTTGGGGTTGTGATGGACAGCTCAATAAAAATGTCAACCACTGTGCAGCAGCTATGAAAAAGGTGAATTCTGTTAGTGATCATTAAGAAGGGGATTTAATATAAAACTGCTTTTAAAAACATCTATGATGTGACCACACTTGGAATACTATGTACAGTCTGGTCATCACACTTCAAAAAAGGATATTGCAGAGATGGGAAAGGTTCAGAAAGGATAACCAAAATGAGCAAGAGGATGGGGCAACTTCCCTGTGAGTAAAGTTACTATGTCTGGGGCTCTTTAGTTTAGGGAAAAAATGTAAGTAACGGAGCACATGCTAGCAGTGTATAAAATTATGTAGCAGTGCGGAAGAAGTGGAGAGATGTTTTTTTCTTTCTCTGTCATAGTACTAGACCCCAGGGTTATCCAATGAAGCTGACCATTAGGAGCTTCAGGACAGACAAAAGGACGTACGTCTTCACACAACATCTAGTTAAAATATGGAATTTACCACCACAAGATGTAGTGATGGCCACAAACTTGGATGGCTTTAAAAAGGGGTTAGGCAAAATTAAAGGAGGATAAGACTATCAGTGGTTATTACTTAGTGACTGTATACTACCTCCAGTGCTGAAAGTGGTATGTCTTTTTATACCAGTTGCTGGGGAGCACAAGCAGGCAACAGTGCTACTGTGTTCATTCCTACTTGGACACTTCCCATAAATATCTCGTTCGCCACTGGATGTTGGACTAGATGGGCTTTTGAACTGATCCAGCAGGCTCTTCTTATATTCTTCTGTTCCCAGGGCTGGATTTAAATTGGTTGTGGCCCGAAGCTATAACACGAGTGAGGCCCTTCCCACTTCAACAAATAATAAAAAATTTCAATGCAAACTACGGGCTGTACAATTAAATGGAATTTGATAGTCGTGTAATATAGGTATTAAAATGCAAGTTATATGTGTGCACATTCTTTATTTAGGAGTTTGTCGAACACATAACACAATTAAACGATGTAATATAAGGTTATAATATATAAATTAGATGTAAATCACAATAAGTATTTATTCTTTGCACATTTTCTTTGGGTTTTGTAAGAACAATGCACATAAATCAAAACGTTAAACCATGTATAACACAAAAGTTATATTAATGAAGTATAAATTTAGAAAAAGCACATTCAAAACATTTTACACAATTTAATACTTGCAAAATAATCAATTACGTCATTAAATGATAAACTGTGACGCTTGTCGCTTTCAATGCACAAAATGCTTAGAGATAAAAGTTTCTGTTGATGTATTGTTGTGTGGTATTCATTTTTTATTCTCTTCACTCTGCTGAATGATTGCTCCCCTGAACAATTTGTAATCATCAGGCTAAAGAATAATCGAAATACACTTTCAACATTAGGGAAGGCAGACTCTACTTTGTCCTCAATTAATATGTTGTATATATCCTAGTAAGTAAAAAAAAATTGTGGGAAATTTTTATTTATGTAAAGACGGAAGTAATTCACTTCCCCATAGAAGGTTTCATCCACACCTTCAGGGTAATCCGCCATTAACAGTTTTACATTTTCTTCAAGGTCTTTGTCAGATTCGTTGAAATGTAGAAGAAATGAGAATTTTCATGAAATGTTCTCATAAACATCTGCTCTTTTTTGTAAATTTGTTTCCAATGAATCCATTATAGGAATGAAGGATTTTATCCTAAATGTATCCCTCGGGGAAAGTTCATCCATCATTTTGGTTGCATTTCCATTATTAATCTGTTTTTTTCTACTACTCCTTCTCTTATTTGAGCATTTGAAGTTCATATGCAGCAAAACTTCCTTGGCCTTTTTTTTCAAAATTATTAAAGTTATTTCTTGTTGCTTGCAAAAAAATGAGATAATGAGTTGTACAATTTTGCACATGTACTCAACAATGTTTGGATATCTTGTAATGTTTTGCTAGCTTTATGGAACTAGCGCGAGGCCCCTAGTAATGTGAGGCCCTAAGCTGTAGCTTGTTTAGCTTGTATGTAAATCTGGCCCTGACTGTTGTGTCACACCACACTCACTGGTGTGCATGAAATTTAGTGCAACATGGTAGTCTATTGATGAAAAAGCCACCATTCCATAATGCAACAAGTAATACAGTGTAAAAGGAACATTAGAAATTAGGAGAGAAGCACTAGCATTATGACCAGGAAAGTTAATGCAGTAAAACCCATGTCTGAATGCATCCTTAGTGGCTCAATGCAATGTATTGATTTTACAAAATACATAAAGGTCATATTGACTTTTCTGGAACCAAATGACACAGCAGTAATGCAAAGAAACAAGTAACACAAAGAAACATATTGGGTCTGACTTCATAAAAGGAAATATTTTTATGTAGTTTGGTGATTCTGATCATCACATGAGATAATGCCGTAGTTCAACAGGAAGCAAACTGAATCAAGAGAGATGGGTGAAGATCAGCACATACGTTCTGGGGAATCATATCTCTGATCTTGTTTAGTTTCTATTAGTGGTGTGCTGAAAATTTATTAAACCATTTCCCATCAAATTATGAGGAAAAAAATTGCATTTGAAAATTAACAAAGGGAGAAGAAAATGTTCATGGGTCAGGGAAAGGGTTTTGTTGTTTATCATTTATACTTATCTTATTTTTGAGGTGGTTAAGAGGTGTTTGTGAGTGCCCTCCTTCCATTCAACAAACCATCTCATCAGTGGTCTGAACTCTGCAGCCTTCCCAGGTGCCTCCATATCAAATACATCATGAGGCAACTCCTCCTGTGGGGCTTTTCTAGAGGAGGAAGTGTGGGGAGCTGGGGAGGCTGCAGAGTGCTAGAGAAATGTTTCCAGGAAAGAAAAAGGCATATACCATGCTAGGCCACCTTGCAATTGTCAAATGCTCAAAACCCTACACTCAACACAATTCTTGAGAAATCCTCAAGCGCTCTGAGAATCAGGTAGAAAAATAGAAGCCTCTTTCACAGAGGAAGAAAACTTTCAGGAATTTCAGCACATGTGCCCACAGACCACTAGTTTCTATGCAGTAAGCCTCATGGTCATATTGGTACTGGCAGAGTGTCATCAATGATTTGGTTTGAAAGGATTGCTGGGGCATATTGTGTTTCCCAGGCATGCCCCCCCCGGGGCATAAATCTATGCCAGGCCTGGAGCTGGTATAGTGATTTATTTTATTTTATTTATTATTTGATTTATATCCCGCCCTTCCTCCCAGCAGGTGCCCATCCCTTCCACTGATGATAATGGGAGGGAAAACATTTTTAAAAAGCAAAACTGGAAAAGTGAAAAAGTTTTCTCCCTCTACTACCTCTCTCCTTAGGTGGAGTGAGCCAGCAGGGCTTAGGAACTGGCATACCTGCCATGGGATCTCCGCCACTGCTACCTTAGAATCACTTAGAAAGGCTGCAATCCTATTTACCGGGGAATCCCATTGAACTCAATGGGGCTCCCTTCTCAGCAGTCACATGTAGGATGGTACCCAGAAATAAGACTTGTGTTCAATGGAATGCACTCCCAATAAAGCGTGTATAGGATTGCAGCCTGAGTTAACCATAAAATGGCTGCAAGACAATATGAAACAAAACCATAGAAAGGGAGGGGCACTCTAATTTCTGGAAACAGAAAAAAGTTGAACACAAAGCCTAATTATACATCTGAAGATGTTAAATCGGAGTGAGCTACAGACAGAAATCTCTGAAGCAGTCATTAAAATTGGCTGCTCGTTTCAGCATAGTTTTTTTTTTATTCCAGCAAGTGTGCATTTGCATTTAGAATGCTGAATGATGGTACCAATTTAAAGCATCCCATTTGATGGATAAAGAAAGGGATTTTCAACAATCTGAGCATAAGCCATTGATGAATGCATGTGAAAAATGATTATATAAGTGGCCTTAGCTCACTTCTTATTCCAATCAAGTTTTGTTTTCTCCTTTGCAGTGAACTTCCCCAACCAAACCTCCCCAACCAAACCTACAATAGAATAATTATAGAGATTGGGCTATGTTTATCCAAATTATGCCGAAATGCCTTGTGGTAGCAGCATGTTAGAAGCACCGTGTCTGTTTCACCAGCTTACACCAGCCAGTGGTAGCAGAGTCTTGACTTTACCACTTCAAACTGCAAATAGGGAATCAAATCTTTTATGCCTGTTTTTTTTTTTAATCTCCTTCTAACTGAAATCTATGGAAGGGCTGTAGCTGTGACAGAGCACATACTTTGCATGCAGAGGGCTCCGGTTTAGCACTCTCAAGTCTCCTGTTAATTGAGAAAGCCCATGTATAACTGTACTGCTGAAATCAAGAGGGCTTAAAAGTGCACCGAAACATACCCATTGTGAAAACCCCCATCTCATTTCACTGGATGTGCTGTTAAGGATAAGCTATACAGTCTGAATCTTTCTTATTTTTAGGACTGGAACTTTTGGTCTCAGGTACACTTTACAGTGTTTTATATATACCAATATGTCTTCATAGGTGTAGGAGAGAAAAGGAAGATCATGCCAGATGTCATGTGAGTTGTAGCACTGAAATGAACATACAAATATAAGAAAAACCTGCTGGATCAGGCCAATGGCCCATGTAGTCCAGCATTCTATTCTCACAGTGGCCAGTCAGATGCCTGTGGGAAGCCCACAAGAAGGACCTGAGTGCAACAGCACTCTCCCATCCTGCGGTTTCCAGTGGTGGTATTCAAAAGCATGCAGCCTCTAACCGTGGAGGCTGAGCACAGCCATCATGCTAGCATCCACTGATAGCCTTATCCTCCATATATTTGTCTAATCCTCTTTAGAAAATGTTGGTGGCCATCACTGCCTCCGTTGTGAGCAAATTCCACAGTTTAGCTATGTGCACTGCTTCATGAAGAAGTACTTTCTTTTGTCTGTCCCCAGTCTTCCAATACTGCATCCTTCTTTGGATGTCCATGAGTTCTAGTGTTATGAGAGAGGGATAATTTTTTTTTCTCTACCCTCTTCTTCATGCTATATTACATACTTCTATCATGCCACCTCTTACTTGCCTTTTCTCTAAGCTAAAAAGCCCCAACTCTTGCAAGCTTCCCTCCTAGGGAATGCATTATTTGCCCTTCCCCGTTTGTTGCCAGGATGGTGTGGTGGCGGGACATGGCGGCGGTAAGATCGGGGCAATGTGAGTACACCAAACAGGTTACCGGATTGGTTCTGCCCGTGTGCACACACACTCCAACCTTGCCATTGCCTTCCTGCCCCCACATTTTGGTAAACATCAGCAATGCCGGTGCTGGGATGCCAGATCCATAACAGCACCCCTCCCTGCCAGAGGTTCCTGTAGTGTTAGTGCCTCATACGGACGAAGGATGGAGACTCCAGGCTGGTGGAATTGAGTGGAGCCTGTGAGGAAACAGGATGGTACCATGAGGATAAGGGGAAAGACCCTGGCTGGGCCTGGCACCTCAGAGTGGATCCTCAATATCTGGAGGAGAAGGAGCTAAAAGCAAATGTTCTTAAGCAAAGAGCAAAATACCTTGCCCCCTTACCTAGAGATTTTAGTAAATTATGAGGAGGCTAAGACTTCCTGGCGTCAGGAAATTCTATTCCTAAGCACCTAGCAATTTATGTTTGGGGAAAAAGCAATACTTTGTTTCTCAGTCCTGTTGGATAAAGATCTGTATCTGCAGTAGTATTCTGAATAGAATTTTCTGTCCTGGCAGGCCTCTGGCTTGTCAGAAGGAGAAAATATTTATGGCTCCTCCAAGTTTGCTCCCTTTTGTAACCTGATCTGTATTATTATCTGCTTCTAAACTATCGTTTTTGCTTTGATATTTTTTAAAGTTCCGTTGATTAGTTATTGTTGTAATTATTGCTGTTAGTTCTTGGTTCACAAATATTTCTTTGGAAGCCACTCTGAGCAACTTTTTGCTGGAAAAAGGAGGTTAAAACAATGACAGCAACCAAAATAAATAATCTAGCCATCTGAAATATCTCAGTCATGGAATGGAAATATCTCAGTTAACAACCTAATCCCTGTGCAGAACTGTGTGCAAGCATGGACAAGGGATTGAGAAGGAACATGGGAATTATCATCACCATCATTTCAATTTATAAATTGCCTTTCATGGAAATTTTAAGGCAATTTACAATCATACAATGAAAACAACTAAAAATAGGTTTGAAAACAATTCAAAAAACAAATGATTGGAAAACAATGTGATCAGACACCCAAGGCAGAGACCTTTTTTAAAACTCTTCAACTAAAATGCACGCAGACGCCACAAAGTGTCAAGAAAATTTTGCCACTGCCTGCCCAAAATAGCTTTAGGCTTTGGCAGAGCTAATATTGCAATATATCAGATACTAATAAACTAAAGGAGCTACAACTTGCTGTGGTGTGCTAGTACATTAAATTACAATACTACATTACTATGGCATTGCAATAGAGTATAGAGTGGCACAATAGCATTATAAAGTACAATATTAAGTTGCAAACTTCACTACAAGAGCATGTCAACAAAACAAAAATAAAATCAATGTGTGTATTCTGAAGTAACTCTTGGAAAGCTATACCAAACGAAAACAAAAAGTTTGCCACAGCCTTTTAAAATCTGTGAAACATGTTATGCTTTCCTGAAATTATTAAGAATATAAGGAAAGCTTTCCTGAATAACATCAAATTTTGCAGACAGAGCAGTAATGAGTGAGCCTCCCCCAGCTGATTCAGAATGGGTCCACCTCAAATATGTTAATTTGGATTTGATTGACTGAGTCAGACTTAACATTTAAATTTTATCGTATTCTGATCTGAGCCTCTGTTGCATTGCCAGTGATGTCACCGAGAACATAACTGTGCCCCTCTGTGACTCCTCCCACCATTTCCTGCACACTCTAGTGAAGAATAGGAGACAAGTGGAAGCTCCCATGAAGAATGGGGAGAGTAGTTGCCAGTGACTGAGTCAGAAAGTATTGTATTTCCCATGCTCACCTGGGGCAATTGGGAAAAGGGGTATGACAGTGGTGCAGTGATACTGAATTATTGGGGTGGCTCTCATTGTTATTATTTTGTGCAACACAACCTTGCCTGCATTGCTCCGCCAACCACTGCTGGTCTAACCTCTGCATAAGCTATGTGCAATACTCAATAAACAGGTCATCTGGAGGTGCCCTTAGTAGGGCCATCAAGAACCACTGCAACTGCTTTGATGGCAACTCTGTAGCTATTCCAAGCTTTTAGTAAAACGTCACCAGTATTGCTGAACAAATGGGAATTTCCAGACTGATCATTATAAAATTCAGTGTCATCATTATTCCAGAGACAGAGTTCTCTAGACTGCCATACAAGGGCTTAATGTTCTAGACCATGGGTTCTCAACGGGGAATTTTAGGGTTCCAGGGGAGGAATTGGGACCACTATTCAGCAAAGTGTGATGTCCTGCAGATTATGTACAATCTGTAAAATTGTAGTTTTTTTTTAATTTAATCTGCGACGTTCAATAAAGTTTATTGAATGTCACAGATTAAAATCGATTCTTTTTTTTTTTAATAATTTTTATTCAAATTTTTCAAAAGACAAACAAAAAAAGTCAAAAAAACATAACAATACATCAACAAAAAATGAAAATAAAATAGTTGACTTCCGATTTGTCGCAGATCAGCTATAAGTATATAATATACATCAAACCTGTCCCTTAATGTATACATACAGAGTCCCTTTTCTCCGTAGGCTGTCTTAATTAATCGTCAAATCCCAGTATCATCATTTTATTTTGATCTTTCAACAAAAAGTCTAAGAGAGGCTTCCATTCCTTAAGAAATGTATCTGTCGATTTTTCTCTAAGTAAACATGTCAATTTGTCCATTTCTACTAAATCCATTAATTTCAATAGCCATTCTTCCATTGTTGGTATTGATTCCATTTTCCACTTTTGTGCATATAATAATCTTGCTGCCGTAATCATATATAATATTATTCTTCCATATTTCTTTTCTATTTGTTTATCCATAAAACCCAATAAAAAAAATTCTGGCTTTGACTGAATATTTATCTTTAGAATTTTTTGCATCTTCCTACCTATCTGTGCCCAAAATGATTTTGCCTTTTTACATAACCACCACATATGATAAAATGATCCTTCTTGTTGTTTACATTTCCAACAAACATTAGAAACATTACTATACATTTTTGACAACTTTTCTGGAGTCATGTACCAACGATACATCATTTTATAAAAATTTTCTTTAAGATTATAGCATAGTGTAAATTTCAAACCTTTTTTCCACATATTTTCCCATTGATCCATTTGTATGTTATGACCAAAATTTTTTGCCCACTTTACCATACACTCTTTTACTTGTTCTTCCTCCATATCCATTTTCAATAAGAGTTTATACATTTTCGCAATTATATTTTCATCATTTGTACACAATCCTATTTCAAAATCAGATTTACTTATTTCAAACCCATACATTTTCTTGTCCATTTTATATCTTTCTAACAATTGTAAATAGGCAAACCATTGAAAACTATATCCTTCCTTTGTCAGTTGTTCTCTCTCTTTCATTGTATATTCTCCATGTACATTTTCTAATAGTTCTTGATAAGTTAACCATTTCTCTTTTCCAGTCATTTCTCTTCTATAAAACGCTTCTTGACTTGAGACACATAATGGTATTTTCGAATAAAACCTTGGTTTGTATCTATTCCATATTTTCAACAGAGAACGTCTTATAAAATGATTGTTAAAGTCTACATTTACTTTTACTTTGTCATACCATAGATATCCATGCCATCCCCACTTCAAACTATGGCCCTCCAAATCCAATAGTCTTTTATTCCTCAATAAAATCCATTCCTTTATCCAGACTAAACAGCAGGCAGCAAAATAAAGTCTCAGATTTGGTAATCCCAGTCCTCCTCTTTCTTTGGCATCTTGTAGTAGTTTAAATTTAACTCTTGGTTTTTTTCCTTGCCATACAAATTTAGAGATATCTTTTTGCCATTGTTTAAAAGGTAAATCAGAGGATATTACAGGTATTGTTTGAAACAAAAACATCATTCTCGGTAATACATTCATTTTTATCACAGATATTCTACCCATTAATGACAGTTGTAGTTTATCCCATTTTAGCAAGTCTTTCTTAATCTCTGTCCATAATTTTTCATAATTATTATGAAACAACTTTGAGTTTTTATTTGTCATAATGATACCTAGATATTTCAACTTTTTTTCTATTGTAAAATCTGTCTTGTCCATTAACTCTTTCTGTTCCCTTAAAGTTAAATTTTTCACCAACATCTTTGTTTTTTGATTGTTGATCTTAAATCCTGCTAACGGTCCAAATTCTTTTAATTTGTCCATCAGTATATGAATTCCTTCCAAAGGGTTTTCTAGTACAATTATCAAATCATCAGCAAATGCTCTCAATTTATATTCTTCTTTTTTTATCTTTAATCCCGAAATCCTTTTATCTTGCCTTATATCTCTAAGCAGCACTTCTAAGACCAGAATAAATAAAAGGGGAGATAATGGACATCCCTGTCTTGTACCCTTTTGTATTTCACATGAATCTGTTAAATCTCCGTTAACAATTATCTGGGCCTTCTGAGATGTATAAATCGATCTAATCCATTTTATAAAATTGTCTCCAAAATCCATTTGCTCCAAAACCTGAAACATAAATTTCCAATTCAAATTATCAAATGCTTTTTCAGCATCTAAAAAAATCAAAGCTGCTTGTTTATCATTTCGTTGTTCTAAATATTCCAACACATTCAAGACATTCCTGACGTTGTCACGTAATTGTCTTTTAGGTAAAAACCCTGATTGATCTTCCTGAATAAATTGTTGCAATATTATTTTCAATCTTTCTGCCAAGATCATTGTAAAAATTTTATAGTCATTATTCAATAGAGATATTGGCCGATAATTTTTTGTTTCAGTTAAATCTTGCTCCTCTTTAGGTATTAATGTTATATTAGCATTTTTCCTACTATCCGGTATCTTTCCCTCTTGCAGAATAAAATTCATTGTAGACTGTAAAGGTAGCAAGAGTTCTTCCTCCAAACATTTATAATACATTGCAGATAACCCATCTGGTCCTGGCGCCTTTCCTAATTTAATTTTGTTTATAGCTTCAGATATCTCTCTTGACGTAATAGGGCCATTAATAGCTTGTCTCTGAAAATCTGTAATTTTAGGCAAATTCTGTTTAGATATATACTCTTCTATTTTTTCAGATGGAATTTCCTGACATTTGTACAATGTTGAATAATATTGATGAAAAATCTTTTTGATTTTTACATTATCTGTCAGCGTCTCATCTCCTTCTTGTATCTTTAAAATAATATTTTTTTGACGTTCTTTTCTTAATTTATATGCTAACCATTTCCCAGGTTTATTTGCAAATTCAAAAGTCCTTTGTTTAGCAAAATTTAGTTTCCTTTCCATTTCTCTAACTGTCAACATTGACACTTGTTTCTGTAACATTTTAATTTGATTTACAATAGAAACTTTAGTTGGATTCTTTTTCAATTCTTCCTCTTTTTGTTTTATTTCTTCCAAAATTAATTGCATTTTCTGTTGTTTCTTTTTTTTAATTCAGAGTTACATTTAATAAAATATCCCCTCATAAATGCCTTACTTGTATCCCAAACGATATTTTCACTTGTTCCTTTATGTAAATTATGTTCAAAAAACTCTTTTAATTTCTTCTTACATTCTTGTACTACTTTGTCATTCTGTAGTAAAGATTCATTTAGTCTCCATCTAAATCCAAGATTTTTTTTTTTAAAGTTAATATCACAGGATTGTGGTCCGAAAAAGTTTTTGGTAATATATCCATTTTAAAAATATCCTTCGCTAGAATTTTAGACATCCAAATCATATCAATCCTCGAGAATGTTTTGTGTCTTTCTGAAAAATAAGTAAATTCCTTTGCGTTATCATTTATATATCTCCAGGTATCCACCAATTCTAAATGTTCCATCAGCTCAAAGCAAATCTTCGGTAATTTACCCTGTGTCTCTTTGATATTTTTTTCAGAAAGCCTATCAATTTTTGGTGAGATTACCCCATTCCAATCACCCATGACGCACCAATGATCATATGAAAACTCTGACAATTTTTCCATAAGTCCTGTGTAAAACCTTGTTTTATCTTCATTGGGAGCATAAATACCCACTATCAAAATGTTTGTACCCTGTAAAGTAATTTCAACCCCCACAAATCTACCACTATCATCCAGTAATACCAATTTAGGAAGCAATTGTGGGTTAATGTAAAGAACAACTCCATTTTTTTTTTTTGGTCCAGCTGAAATAAATTCTTCACCCAAATTTTTACAAATCAAATATTTGGAATCTTTCTTCTTAATATGAGTTTCTTGTAAACAAATTATATCCAATTTTAATTTTTTCAAATAATGAAACACTTTCTTTCTCTTCTGCGCCGTGTTGGCTCCATTTATATTCCAAGTTAGATATTTGTAATCCATCTTTAAGCGTGTATTTTAAAATGTGCCTGATGCTCCTTTTAATCCATCATCTTCCTTCCCCTCCTCTGCATATCCTTGTTGACTTTGTTTCCCAGGAATTATATCCATATCTTTGAGTTTATCTTCTTCCATATCTTTTGAAGCTTTTCTCAAGAAGTCCCTTGCTTTTTGAACAGTATTCAATCTATATTTCTGTTGTCTGAATGTAAAGATCACTCCTTCTGGAACATCCCATCTAAATTGAATTTTGCATTGCTTAAGTTTTTCTGTAAGGAAAGCATATTCTTTTCTCTTACGTAGAAGTCTAATAGGAATTTCTTTCATCACCAATATTTCCTTACCATCAATTTTAAAGGTATTTTTAAAGTGTTGCTGTAATACCATATCTCTGGTCGTCTTCTTTATAAAATGAACAAGCACATCTCTTGGAATTTTTTTCATTGTTGCATATCTGGAATTAATTCTATAAACTTTGTCTATTTCAAATTCCATCCGATCTTCATTCAAATCCAGAAATTTTACTAAAGCATTAACAATTTTATCTCTGATGTCTTCACCTGTTTCCTCAGGGATTGCACGGAATCTCAAACAATGCTCTTTATTTCTCATTTCAGTCACAGCCAAATAGTCCAAGTTTTTTTCTAATTCCAGATTTAATATATCTGTTCTATTCTCCAAGATTTGTACCTTTTCTTTAGTATTTTTTGCATCCTCCTTTATTTGCCCAATTGTCCCTTTAATCTCATCCACTTGTGTTTTAATATAGTCTTTTATATCTATCAATTCAGTTTTCATTTCCTGTTTTATATCATTAATCCCTTCCATTATTTTTTGAAACATATCTGGGGGTATAGCCCCTTCCTGTGGGTCAATAGAACCTCTTCGCTCCTGAGCCCTAGTTGCTTTTTTAGTTGTCATTTTCAAAAGAAGCCTTTAATTTCTGATATTAACCACTGTTCCAAAACCTAGAGGCAGTCTATTTCTTTTTTTTTTTCCTCCACCAACAAAAGAGTTAATATTCCAGGCCTGTTATTATAGTCCAGCCAGCACAACACAGTTCTTATCTACGTCCAAGAATGCAAAACAATCCTGGTTCCCAGTACAGCCAACACCAAGCGATTAGTAACATATACGAACAGCAGATTCGTCCAAAAAAAAATAGTCCAAGGAGAAAAATAGTCCAAAATATATTTCCATCAAATAATAATTACCTCTCATCCGTTTTTAAACTTTAAAGCTCCAAATTCAGGCCAGCTTTTTGTCGTAAAAAAAATATATGTTGTTTACATTTTCTTTCTTCCTTAATTATATTTAAAAGAGAAAAAGTATGACTCACCCAGGTTTCTCAGTTGCTGATTCGTAAACAAATCCCTTTTATTGTAGTAATTTAAGCCAAATGATAAGATTTAGACAGAAGTAGGCTCGCTGGTTAAGGACGTTTTTTTTAGAAGGAAAAAAAACGCTTCGCTTTATCCCAGTACAGCTTGCATGGAAATCCTGACTCCGTCTTCAGCCGATCGGCATGCCTTCTTATCTCAGGGATTTCCTGATCAATTCCAGCCACCGACAGCTCAACGAAGTCTTGTGGAAAATCTGATCGGTTCTCCTATACCTTGGAGAACATTTAAGCCAGTCAAAGTTTCCTTTTAACTGGCTTTTAACCTGAAAAAAGCTTCCTCTGAGGCAGAGATCTCTCAGAGACAGTCACCAGCTGAGCACTCACTTCCGGGAAGTCTAGATTAAAATCGATTCTTGAACATGCAGCATTATTTTCATTTGCAAAATTAAATTATTATTTAAAGACCAGAAAGTGCTCCAAGAAATTCTGTTATAATATAAACTAAGAAATTTTTCTCTCACGAGAAACACCACAGTCACTCGCGAAACATCAACACGCTATGAGAGACTATCTTGGGAAGGGGGGAATTATATTCTGAACAATGGTGAAAGGGGGGAATGGAGCAAAAAAGGTTGAGAACCACTGATCTAGACACTGACAATGTTGATTTTGCTTCTTGTTGTTCACTGGCAAAAGAAAAAGGATGCAAAAGGGCCAGTTAAACATAGAACAACTGTACAATGACCCCTTTCCTCAGCAGTTACAAAGCAAATTGATCTGAAATGTCTTACAATAGCTTTCCTCATTCTTGGCTTTATTGTTCTTATTTATTATCAATCCTCATGTGAGGTAAGCTAAGTGTGAGAATCACAGACATGGAGAGGAAAGAAGCAATACATTTACCAAATAAATTACAAGATACCTCTGTCTTGTAGAGGTTGCGTGGTTAAAAAACAAACACCTTCTTACCACTTGGTAAAATGATGAAAAAATGACGAAGATATCATGGCTGAGTGAGCTCACTCACCTCAAGGTAGCTTGGTCATTTCTATGGGCTCGGAAGGAATTGCAGTGGACAGGAAAGGTCAGCGGTGTGAGGATACATATGTTAGCTGCAATTTTTAAGGCCAGGCTAATAAGCTAGGAGACATGGGATCTGCATCTGCAGCAGGCTATCTGAGATGGCAGTGCCTCATCTCAGTTATTCCTAGTTCCTCTAGCAAGGGAGAAGAGTGAGGAGGAAAAGGCTTAAGCCAATTTATAAATTTGTTCTACATAGCTGGTAAGAAATTATTGCCTTTGCCAGTAGTATATTTTTATAATTAAAATTAATATCTTGCTCCAAGGCCACTGGTTTTGAAGAAGGCCCATTTATTGATTTCTGCCTCTGAGGTAAATGAGAGGAACTCATTTTGATGTATTAACTGTGGACAAGGCCTGACTTTTTATGTGATTATGGAGTGTCCAGTAAAGGCTGTGGAGTGCCTGAACATGTCCAGAAGAGGGTTGCTCTGCCATCTCATGCCGAATACAATTTACTTGTTTGGGAAGAGGTAATGAGTTCAAGGTTGTACAGTATAATGCATTAAGATGGAGGAGTTTACTGAAGCACAAACTCCTCACACTGAAAGTACACTGCAACCCATTAAAGTTTTCAGTTAGTGTGTAGAATTGCTATGCAGTAAGTGAAACAAAGCACTGAAGTAACTGACATAATCTAGTCTGAATTTTAAGATGCATGTACTTGGCAAGTAATGAAATGTGACAGAAATGTTTGGCTAGTCATAAATTGCTGTTGCACAGCCCTACACAATTTAGTCAACTAGTGTGTGCGATAGCCCAACCAGAGGACCTGCCTACTTGGGCCTGAAAAGTGTGTGAGTGTGTGTGTGCGTGCAAGCCATAGAACATGGCTTGTGGACTGTGTCCATCTTGCAATATCACATATTGAACAGATCTGCCCATGGAAGTTGCCATTTTTCTATTACAAAACAAAACTGGCCTCTTTTACAGAAGGCACAAGACTTCTACTTGCCAAACTTAGGAAAAAATAACATTGCACGCCACCCCAAACTCCAAAGGGTGAGATTTCCAGGGGTCCCTGTACTCGCCCAAGGTTTGGTTTCCTTGAAAAGAAGGTCAGAGGCTGTGGTATCTTTATGAAATATGGTTTATTTATGTACACAAATTCCAACCTGAGCTTAGGATGGTGGGGTTCAAGGCATCAGTAGTCCAATATCCAGCTTTTCCATCAGGGTTACAGGAGGCACCCCAAAATCATGGTGCAGAGAGCCAGTCTCTCTGCCTGCCTCCAGTTCCCAGCCTTTCTCTGACACAACTCAACAGAAGCCTCTCCTCGGCCCCAGGAGGGGGGGCATTCTCCTGCAGAGTTTCAATGACAAATGGATCTCCCTGGCCCATTCACCAGTTGATGGGCACCTGATAGACCCATTAACCCACCTGACCACTCTTTTAGATTAACAAAAGAAACTCATCTGACTAGCAGAGTAGGCTTGCCACCACACCAATGAAGACTCGTGACACATACATGGAGTAATGTTATATTTATTAAAATATAACACATAATCAATTGAATCCAAATCAGCCAATCATTATATATTTCAATTATTTCGGGCATGTAAGGCTCCACCTATCTGCGAGGGTATAGACCCTCCAGTACAGAGGCAACTCAGTCACTTCAGACCGTAACTCCCCAGTCAAGGATTTGGGAAAAGTTATCCCTCCTTGCTATAGGAGTCAGGTATGTGGTTCCAACCCCTGCATCCTGGCCCCGCCATACAAGTGTTCACCCTGATGCGCGAGCTGGTCCCACATGGACACTCCCTAGATCCACACAGACATTATGCCCTGATGTTTCCCCAGGAAGTGCCCTTTACCAAATGCCTCATCCTCCTTACTTTTAACCTCCATTATCTCACCTGCCCGAATTCCATGCCAGCCAATCCAGAATCACCACAAACCCCCCAGACAAGCCAAACAAATCAAACCCAAGCAGTATGGAGTAGGCAAAACCAAAGAGATTCTGAAATCAGGTTCTCCAAAAAAAAATTCCTACTCAGCTCCATTTGGCGACTAGCAGAGCCCATACTGACAAGGGAGGGAGGGTTGGTGCCGCAAGGCAAAAAAGGCACGAGATTAGGGAGGAGCACACTATTTATAGCTGTTCCGTCCCTTCGCCTGATAGGGCAAGAAGACCACCTGACTGCCTGAAAACCTTCTAAACCTACCCGAGTCTTCCTGGCAATGGGGTGATGGCAAACACGCCCCTGCCAAAGGCAGGTACGCCATTCTCACCCCCAAGCACATGTCTCCAAATCAGAGGCTGGAAGGGGACTCATAGAAATTATCCATTTGAACTCCAAACCCATAACAATAATTATGAAATAACATGTTGTAAAACATTTCATTATATATAAGAAAAAAATAAATGTAAGGTCTCAGGGACTACTGGTTATTTAGACAGACAGACAGACAGATAGACAGACAGATAGACAGACAGACAGACAGACAGACAGACAGACAGACAGACAGATAGATAGATAGATAGATAGATAGATAGATAGATAGATAGATAGATAGATAGATAGATAGATAGATAGATAGATAGATAGATAGATAGATAGATAGATAGATAGATAGATAGATAGATAGATAGATCACTTTTTAGTTAAATATCTTGGCTTCTTCCTTCCTCAATAATTCAACAAGATTTTACATGAACACTGTGACCTTTATATTTTAAGAACAGTTTAAAGAACAGGTTTGAAGTATTCGAAGGAGTGTTGTAAGTGCAAGAGAGATGTAGGGTTTTTGTTTGTAAAAATGAAACCTAAAAGTCTTGATAGAAATTGTGTTCTCTTCCAGATTAAGTCCATTGGATGATAGGGTATTTATAGATCTAGAAGGTATCTCATCCTTGTAATTATGACTAGATTTGATTATTGCTCTGTAGTACCTATTTCCAAGTCAAAGAGTTTGTAGCTATACAAATTAATGTGATTTGGGAAAAAATGATTTGAAAAAAGCCTGCTCAATTTTTATGGGCAAGGTTGCTGACCTGTGGTTTTCAAACTGTGTACAAAAGTCTTTTGTTGTTTTTCCAATGTACTGATACATTCATTCATATATTATTGCTTGGCATTTGACAGGATCCTTCCAGGATCCAAATCCTATGTTAGGATTAAAAAAGAGCTTTGAAGAGATAATATACAATAGATTATAATTTTTATTAACTAAAACACTTTTCATCTTAAAATCAGTCATGGAATGCCCTGGGAGATTAAAATTCTCTCTCATCTGTTTCTAAATGTTGCCATTTTAATGCCCAGTCTCTGTCCACTTATTCTCACAGAGTGAGAGAATGCCAAAGCCAGGATACAACTGTGGACAGCTATACTCCATCTCACAACCAGAATGTGTGCACTCCAGCTCAGGGTCCTGAGGTCAATTTCGTGAGCTAAGCTTGAGACAAAACCAGGGCAGGAAACTGAAATTCAGAAGGTAGAAAGTGCTTTCCACAACTTCTTGCTTCTTCTGAACAGTTGTATTTTCCATTTTATCATCACTTTTTAAAATTGATGCTTATTGTTGCAGTAATCTTATGCAAACTGCTTTGTCAGGTGTGCCTGGAAAATGGTAAATACTGTAAATACCTTAAATAAATAAATAAAATTGATGGCTGCACTACCCTATGCTCAACTCAGAAACAGACATGTTCACATTCTAAAATATCAGGAAATAGCTCTTTTTCTATTTGGTTCACTTGCAAATTTGCCCCATCCCCACCCCTTGCAATCACAGTGATCTTGTTGGAAGCATGATAGAGCCTGAAAGCTTCCCACCAAATCCCAACTGACAGTAAATGGATCTCATTGGGGGCCTCTATCGAAGGCCTCCCTCCCTATCATTCAGAATGCTGCATTAAAGACTCATCTCCCCTGGAAAAAACTGTATCTCCCACGGTTCTTGATACATGAGACAATACCACTACAGTGTTCCAGCAGACTGGGAGATCTCACATAACAGGCTTCCAGACAGATTTCTCCATCACCCATTGTCAGTGTGCTTACAAGGTGAGTGGGCTTATGAGGGGCTACAAGTAACAGGGCAGGAGAGAGGGAGCTGTAGGAACTCTGCCTTAGATTCAATTTGAGTCAAAGAATAATGTTGGGGACAGATGCCCCCTTGCTTTGTAATGCAGTTGAGCACTATGAGTGGAACATGTTTATATTATATGACTTAGATGATTACAAATTTTGGCAGAAATACTGTTCTGTTTCCTAAGGAGAAGCATAAGGGCAAGCTTCTAGTATTTATACGAGGCCTGGTCAAACTTCCTGCCTTCCTGTCAATTTCAAGAACATATATTCCAAATATATGTACTGTTGAGCAGGGGTAGGGAAACCTCAGCTTTTGGGCCAATCTTGCCGCCCCCCAAGGGATCCAATTTGGCCCTCAAGGCTATTTTACCCAAACCATGCCTGCCAACCCACCAGCTGATGTCACTGGTGAGGGCGGGCATTTGAAGGCATGCTCCCATCTGCCTATTTCAGCCACAAGGCTGATTAGAGCACATCTTCAACCCTCTCCATCTTCAGACCTTCTCCTTCAGACCATAGAGATCAATCAGAGCACACTTTCAATCTCCTCCATGCTTCTCTGAAAATTGGTGCTTCAAAGGGAAGTATCACCTGACGTCACTATGACAATCATTCACACTTTCCAAAGCAATATGAGAACTGAAACACTATCCTTCAAAATATACACTTATCTGAACTTTGTGGTGCAGTTCTCCAACTAAGCAATGTCTGTAAAAATGCATATATTAGGGGAAAGTGTGCATAAACAATGAAAATAATGGTGAAAATAACATACAAAAATGCACTAAGGAGAAACTACTTGGAAAAATGTGTCAAAACTGCATACAAAAATGTATTTATTAGGAAAAAATTGCACTAAAATCTGAAGAATTTTCATGAGGATTTTAAAATAAAATAAAATCACAAATTGTTGCACAAATATGGTGAACTTGGTTTAAGCTTGAGAAAATGAAAAACTGGGAGAACCAAAATGGACAGATCTTCCCTTCCCCAGCTGCAGACTTTCAGCCCCAATGCATGGAGGGTGGCAGGGCCAGGTCATTGAGGATGTGATGGAGGGGCAGGGCAGTACGCACCTTTACTCTCCTCTCCCCCTCTATGTGATTGGGAATGCCTGAATTGGGATGCTGTAACAGCAAGATATGAAGAGTGATGACAGAAGCTCTTTCAGTGCTTGTTGAGCCATATATTTTTTCTTTGGAGAAAAAACATTTTTTTAACTCAAAAACCCAACCACCATACTTGGATGGCACTTCTCATAATTAAGGACAAAGGTTAAAAGTGAGCAGAACTATGGGAGAAGGGTGGGATATAAATTGATTAATTAATTAATTAATTAATATATTGTGTGCCTTGAATCTTTCCATAACATTAGGCACAATTTACCATACACACAGACATCATCAATACAAAATCTGTTTGTGGTAGATGATTCTGTGTTATTCCAGAAAAAAATATGAAGAAACAATTAGTGTCCATACTATTGACTTATGTAGCATTCTCACATGCATTCTCTTGACTGAGGAGTTCAAATTTGGTTCAAATCAGATTTACTTCCTTCCTCCAATTGTACAGTTTTCTTATAGTAAACCTATAACATTCAGTCTGACCCTTGCCCTATGCACCTGACCTATGGTCATTAACAGCACAGACGGAGGGTTAGCTCCCCCACATATACAGTAGGGCCCCGCTCATACGGCAGGTTCTATTCCGGACCCCCGCTATATTGTGGAAATTGCTGTAAAGTGAAACCCATTGACGATAATGGGACGTGTCGTGCGAAAATGACGTCAAAATGACGTGTGACGGGAAAAAACCGCCATAAAAACGGAACAAGCGCCTTAATGCGGGGACTTTCCCTAACTGAAAGCCGCCGCATTAGCGAATTGCTGTCAAACGAAGTACTGTAAAGCAGGGCCCTACTGTACACAACAGTGCTGTCCCCAAGATGAAACATTTACATTCTCTCATATGAGTGACTGTGAAAGACTAGTGTAACCCCCACAATCTTGTTTTAGTTGGTTCAGTCTGGTGGGTGGGGTTTCATAGAAGAAAGCAAGTGTGGAGCAGAAAAGTTGGTCCTGGGTGTGGCTGCTAGGGAAGCTATTATTTAGTTGGTCTTTAACCCCTTGATTAAGGTACATATGCATTTCTGTATTGTACAGAAGTAGGGAAGGGTATGAGGAGTATATATATATATATTTGAATGGTGGTTATTTGTATATGTATTCTTTAATCATAGGGCCTTGCTGAAGCTGTAGTGGTTCGAAGCAGCAGGATAAACAGATTCATCTCCTGAAGATTAAGGAAAAGAACTTTTCAGTTGATTGCAAAGATATTTTGCCAAAAAAAAAAAAAGAACATATGGACAAGGGTCTTTTAAGTGTTTGGAAGTTGAGAACCATATAAAACTGTGTTATATTTAATGTTATGTTTTCTTTATGAAAAAAAAAGTTCACAAGTTATTAATGGAATCTTTGCAAATTCATTTCATTTTTTTGGCCCGTAAGAACCTGCAAGGGATTACACTAGCACTCAGCCACATATGAACAGAATGACTGTCACTCAGTCATACAGATGGAAAAGATGTTTATTTTATTGATAAGAACATTTATATATTGCCCTTTCACAAGGCATCAGGATGGTGTACAGCAATATTAAAAAAAACTCATCCTTTAAAAGCAATAGATTACAATAATTATGTTTGTCTTTATTACATTTATACACCACCTTTTCCTCCAAGGAGCTGAAGGTGGTATATTTGATTCTCCCCTCCCCTTTTTATCCTCACAGCAACCTTGTAAGATAGGTTAGGCTGACAAATGGTGACTGGCCCAAGGGTTACCCAGTGAGCTTCATGGCTGAGTGGGGATTCAAACCCTGGTCTTCCAGGCCACAGTCTAACACTCTAACCATTATACCACATTGGATTAAAATGACTGGTCATTCAAGAAAATTTAAACAATTGCAAAGGCCTATTGGCATAAAATGTTGCACTTGGCAATGCTACTGAAATAATGGCAGAACCAGTCTGTTTTGACACTGGATAGTGTGGAATCAGAGAGGCCTCAGAGCATAGATCGGCCCTACCTTTAGGCAGCATGAGGGTCCTGCTTCAGACAGCAGATGCTAAGGAGCAAGGGGTGGTGGCAAGGTACTGGAGGACAGCCTGACCTGTGCCCCCTAAACTAGCCTGCTACCCCCAGGAAGATGTTGTCGCATCACCAGTGTCAAAACTAGATTCAGCTGCTAATCCAATCAGCTTCTGTATGCAAATAGGAGTTCCATCTTATCTTTTGCCTTAAGCAGCCACATGTCTTGGGCCATCCCTGCAACCCACATGGGTTTCATGAAATGCACAGGCCTTCTGCTGACCCGCTCACCATCATAATGATTTAACAGGCATTTTGCTAGTATGGCAATGAATTATAACAAGACAAGATATCTCAGAGCTATATGAGTGGAAAGATGAATATATACAAAGCTTGCTGTGCTGCAGGATGCTGTGGTCCCAATTCTTCATTGATTGTAGCCATTGCAGCAGAACTCAGTATCAGACATCATACGTGGAATGACAGTTTGATGGATTACGCTAATATATCAACCAATGTTGCTTTTTCAAGATATACTGCACAAAGCCTTTCTCAGAGTGTCATATCTGTGATGAAGGTGTTTTGAGGCAATTGTCAGCTATTATGACTGCTGTGTTGTATCACGTCCTGCTCAATCCTATCCATTTTTACTCTAAAGTAACATTATTGGGTTCAACGGAATTGCACTAGGTAAGTGTACATCAGAATATAGCCTCCAAAGGATGGCAGTGTAATATTATTATTTGTTTGGATTCAATCTTTTTTGAGCACAGTCTTTTTTTGTGCTGGAAATATTTTATCGTTACTTGCTCAGATATTGTTTATGACTTCAGGGAAGGGTGACTTCGCTTGTGCCTGCTTTTGAGACGGGCTCCCGCCTCAAAAGAAGTTTATTCAGATATAAATCAGTCAGAACATTTTTTTTTGACTGATGAAATTTCTCCCGGGCAGGGAGAAACGTAGAGATCAACCTCAAAAGCCTGTTTTTGTTGGGAGGACTGGATTTCATTAATTTATGAGAAAAGGTCCAGCCAGCAATGCCGGACGGACTTCTGAACAAGCTCTATCTGATTAATGCGATACGTTTATCTTTTCTTCAAAGAGAAAACGGACTAACAGGCAAGCACCCTTCTTTCTATTATTTTTTTTACTTGGTTTAAATTGTTGCAGCAAAAAGAGATTTGTCAAATGAATCAGCTTTAAAGAACTTCTGGGGGAGCTATAACTCTTCTCTGTTATTCATGAAATTAACAGCTTATCTCTGTTTCTATTGCAAAAAGCTGTCCTGGAAGTGCATTCTAAAGATATAAACAGAAGAGGGATTTCTATTCCGAGGAACATTATATTGTCTGGGACTATTCTCTTTTTGGTCTATTTTATTTTGACGAATCTGCTTCTTCACGACGCCACTAACTGTTTTGATGCTGGGAACTAAATTTGTTTTGTGTTCTTGAACATAGAGAGATAAGGCAGGCTGCTCTGTTTATACTGTGATGTCATCAAGCCTGGAATATTAACCCAATTGTTGCTGAAATAAGAAGTGGTTCTTCTTTATTTTTGTTTTGTTTTGTTTTCGTGGTTTTAAAAATGGCAATCAAGAAAGTGGCTGAGAATCTGGAAGTAATTATGTTTCAGAAAATAATGGATGAGATTGAAATAATGAAACAAACCCTGCGACAGGGCAGTAAGGAGCTGAAAATTGAACTGAGCAAAATGACGCAGGAGCTTAAAGAAATAGGGGATCCTGTGAGAGAGGAGAATGAGATCAGAGATGAGAAAAGAAAAAATAAAGGGAAGATACAAGCCCTGGAGATTGGAACAAATGTGGAATTGGAAAAAGATCTGGAGTTTATGGATATTAGAAATAAAATCTACTGTTTGGAATTTAACGTTATCTCTGAAGAAATTAATGAAGATATTAGAGATAAAGTTATCAATGGCTTGGATAATCTTCTGGACTGGAATGACGTGATGGAGCTTGATATAGAGAAAATCTATGGAATTAACTGCAGCCATGTGACAATGGAAAAACTCTCAAGAGATGAGCCAGTGCATTTTGTAAAAAAGAAGAACAGAGATATGACTTTACAACAATATTTCAGCAACTTATTCAGAATTGATGGCAAGAAAATATTTGGGATAGAGGAAATTCCCATCAGACTCTTATTATATGACTATGGCTATGACAGCAAGATTATTATGGAATACTGATAATGGAAGATTGGACACTGAAATTACTGGACTTAACAGGACTATTGAAGATGGAAGATGGAATTAATAGGGATAATGGAATAATGGCTATTGAAATTATTGGACCTAACAGATTTTGATGAGATGGATTAATCGATATGTTTATTTGGACTATGGTTATGACAATAAGATTATTATAATTATTAACGAGATGGATTAATCGACATGTTTATTTGGAGAAAAATTGATAGATATATTTCTTAAAGAATTGAAACCTCTCTTTGACTTTTTGTGGAAAGAATAAAGTAATGTTTATGAGATTTGATTATTAATTAAGATAACTACTGGAGGAAAGTGATTTTATAATATAATTTAAGAGACAGGATTGTTATATATTGTAGACCTACAACTGATTTGATCTGCGACAAATGGGAAGTCAACATTTTATTTTTTTGTTTAATCATTTTTGTTTTGTTTTGTTTTTTGTCTTTGAATGTTTTATGATTTTGTTTTGTATGTTTTATGAAAATTTGAATAAAAATTATTGTAAAAAAAAAAAGATATTATTTTTATGAGTTTTTACTGTCATTTTATTGTTGTTCCAGTGATATTAAATGCATTCATTTGGAATAATGGAGTATAAACTGAAAAGAAAAAAAAACACAGAGCAATCACTCCTATATTGTAAGAATCCATACAAATAGGCTTGTGTCCTGCGTGAACACTATCCTACCTGGATATGAGAACATGGAAACTAGCATATGATCATCATGTGTAAAACATTCAAGTGTCAAGAAGTCAAGCGATATACACACATAGCCCTATTCAAAGGTTTCCCTCGTACATTGGATGAATGCATGGGAAGGGGGGCTGACAGCAGGACCACATTGACTAGCCCCCCTCCAATATTATATGCAAGGAACTAACCTCCCCACTGGGATCCGCATGGACAGCACCAAGATCTACAGTGAGGCAGTCTTTGTGCAGATAGCTGTATGTGCTAGTTCTGCATCCCTGAAGATCCTCAGGGGCAGGAACAGTCAAAGCATGTGACTGGGTGGAGTAGCCCTATTCCCCCCTCAGGTATTCATACACCACATGAGGAAAATTTCTGTGTGGGTCTGATATGTCTGTGCACCAAGAGGAAAGAAAAAAAAAACTGGCAGCTGTATGAATGAACCAGTTCACTCATAACTTTGGGTGATGTATAAAGTGATGAACATGCAAGATAGAATGAGCCCTGTGCCCAGTGGTGAAAGGTAAGGCAGTTCGCTAGGTAAAATCCTCCGCCAGCCCTGCTGATCGGGAGGGGAGCATCCTACTATTTCCTTTCTGTCATGAAGCGGTGGCTAGGGATAGCAATGCCATAGGCAGCACCACTCAAGCACCATGATTGCAGAATGGATGGTCACTCCAATGACATCAGTAGGATTTGACCATGCAGCCCCAACTGTTTACTCAGCAGTTGTGCATCCTAGACCTCCACTGCCACGTCCTAGTGTAGAAAGGTAAAAGTGGGATAACCCCTTCCTCTCTGTCGCCATACAGTGGTGGCCAATGGCAATGCTTAGGAGATCAGCTCACTGGCAGGCACTGCCTTTTTCTCAAGGAATGAAGCCATGCTTATGCAGTCTTTTTCTATCTTTCCTGAAAAACAGATAAGCAGAGAAAGATGCACAGAAGAATCTTGGCAAAGTCATCATTCCTGCAAGTTGTAGCGCTGCTGGTTTGAGAGCAACATGTTGCACTTGTTTTCAAATAATCTCTCAGAAAAAAATCTTCCTAAATATCGAATTAGCAACCTAATTTGATTTTGCAATTGCTGTTAATATTGGATCATGTCTTAATTTGCTGTTAAAGATACACACAGATTTAGCAGCTTTCCTTTCTCCCATCCATCCAAGAGTAACAGTTCAATGACATTTTGATAGGGAACTGTATGTTATGAATAATCTTCACGGTTGATTGCTTGTACTCTGATGAATGACAAACATAATTTTTCCTAGGCTGCAAGAATATATGTAAATAGTTTCATTTTGTATTTCTGAATCGACAATTTGATAGTGTTCAGTGCTGTGTGCTTCAAATGTTATACATTTTATATGTATGCTCGTAGATTATAATCAACCTAGGTTTGTCTGGGCTGCTGAGAATTATTTGTTTTTTGTTTGGTGCAATGTAACGGTTTAATGACATTTGTTTCAGCATGCTTCAAATATTACACAATTAGATGTATACCAATGGTTGAAGGACTTAGCCTAATTTTGGTAGGGCTGGTGGGATTTATTTTAGTGGAGGGCTTTGCTTTGCTTGCTTGTTTCTTAGCAAATAATTATTAAAAGGACTGTTGACACACAGCTACTAAAATAAAAAGAGACGGGTGGAATTTGCATCAGTGCTTGCAATTCATGACCTGCAAAATGTCTGGGGAGAGGAAAAACTAGCTTCAAATGATGCAGTCCAAGTATCCTATAGGCTCTCCCAGGAAGGCTATCTGACCATCACCTATACTGGCACTCCAAATCCAGTATCTACAGAGTGTTGTAAATACAATGAAATACAATGAAATAGATTTATTTTGGCTGTCCTGACAAATGTTTGCATTCCTGTGGCATGAGAGTGGAGGGGAGAACCCAATTCCTGCCCTGCAACCCACAGCCAATTTGAAGGCCCTGGATGCCATTGTGCATCATGAGAAATGTAACTCCCATATTCAGAAACACCCCTGTGATGGCCACCACCCAGCCACCCTGGGTCCCAGGCTATTTGAGAAAGGGAGAAGTGGCCACAACAGTATGTGCCGCTCTCTTGCACCCTCCCTTTCCCCATTGAAGTACTCACCACCACCGGATAAGGATTTAAATACCTTATCAAACACCCTCCAAATTTCCCTATAGTCTCTCTGAATCTTGAGCAGTGGAGGCCCCTCCCTAAGTGGGATACCTTATACCCCCAATCCATCCAAAGCTATAACCCAGTCTGTTTCTTACATTCATATTCAATACATTATAACATTTAGAGACACTCTGGGCTTGTTTCTCCTAGGCTGGCCAATCATCTTTGGACAGCACAGCCAATAACAATCATCCTTATGGTCCCGCTCCTGTCTCCAAGGGTTAGAAGAAGTCTTTTAATAATAAATTCCAGTAGGAGTGGCTTAGGGAGGGCAAGCCCCCCCCTCTGAACCTCCTTTTTGATTTTATTTCCCTTGGGAAAAATTCTAACCAATCAGGAGTCCCCCAGAAATGCATTGAAAGTACCATAGTAATAGTGCAAGACTATGAAGAACCTCTCCAACCACTCAGAAGAATGTATTTCAGGGCTTATCCAAATGGAGTGGGATAATCCACGGTTTCCATATTCGGTTTGTCATCTGATAGTCCTCACTTTGACTTTTAGTTCGCTCTTTCCCAATTAAAAAAAACCGCTTTTTTGCACCCGCACCTGCAGTGGTAAGACCCCTACATTCTTTTTGCTTTTTCCAAGCTCTGCCTCTAAAACCTCCCCCTATCAACCAATTGGTCAGCAAAACAATTACGTATGCTCCTCTCCCCCTTTGCAACGAAGCACAATATGGCTGTAAAGGAGTACTTGCCTCGGAAGGAAAGGCTGCTGGTCGGTTTCATGCCTGCCTTGTTTGTATTTGCGATATTATGCTTAAATGAATGTATGCTTTTCTGCCTTTATTGATATTTAAGGAGATACTCATGCTGGCAATTGCACTTATTTCTCCAAAAAAGCAAGAAACATGTCACCCCCCCTTCTCCCTTTCCTTCCCACAGAGAATGATGGCTTGAAACTGACCAGCAAACCTTTTCTTCTTTGTATTTGTGATATTACAGTTAAACAAATGTATGCTTTTCTGCCTTTATTGATATTTAAGGAGATACACATGCTGGCAATTGCACTTATTTCTCTAAAAAAGCAAGAAACGTGTCACCCCCCCTTCTCCCTTTCCTTTCCACGGAGAATGAAATTGACAAAGCTTTCTGGAGCAGGCTTGAAACCGACCAGCAAACCTTTTCTTCTTTGTATTTGCGATATTACACTTAAAGGAATGTATGCTTTTCTAATTTGAAGCAAAAACCCCAGCAAGTAGAATGAAATTGACAAAGCTTTCCGGAGGCAGGCTGAAACCGACCACCACCCCTTTCTCACTTGCTGTGCATTGCAGATCTCACCCAGAGTGGCTGCCCGGTTTGCAGGCTGGCAAAAAATAAAATGCATCTGTGCAGTAGTTGCAGACCCCCCCAACACCCCACCATTGCGATGATTGGTTCAATTTTCCCGGGCTTATTCTCGCACATGCGCAAAAGTGCAGATATGTGATTGGCTA
This sequence comes from Rhineura floridana, assembly GCF_030035675.1. NCBI lineage: Eukaryota > Metazoa > Chordata > Lepidosauria > Squamata > Rhineuridae > Rhineura > Rhineura floridana. Next base: position 18,802,273 of record NC_084488.1, on the reverse strand, counting down.
GAATGAGAAGGGGCAAGGGGAACCGCCAAAGGACCGCCCATCAGCTGTAAAGTCCATGGTATTGCATCCTAACTCCTGAAGGCACAGCGGATGATTCCCGATCTGGGAGGATCTGGTTTCTTCATGCACTGGACAAGGACTGGACCTTTTTTCATTGTCAGGGTGAGAGGGAGAGAAGATGTGTAGTAGCGAACTGCCTCAAGAATTGACTGGGCTGGATTGGATCTCGTTTATTTATTTTTATTTATTTAAAGTATCTGAATGTAACCCACAAATATCTCTACATTAAATAGGAGAGGTGGGCGGGTTCAGTCTTTTCTGACAGTGTGATTCTCTTCCACAGTTGCAGTAAAAAAAAAACAACCCACAAGGATTAAAATTAAATATATATATTAAAGAAAATTAGTTCTCATATATTATCAGAACAAATAAATAATAATCTTAATATTCTTAACAGTCTGGCTGCTATTGCTTCATAGCAATGAAGAAGTTACAATTTATCTTTTACAACAATTAACAGGATATAAAGAAAAAAATAATCCCCAAACAGAACAATGAGTTCACTGTCCTTTCGCTTTGCTGCTAGTTCCTTGTGCAGGAGACAAAATCTTCTCTCATCGCTGCTTGGCTCCTAAAAACAATCAAAGCAGGCCTGTGAATAACACAAAGTGCTGGCCTTCCCATCCCTTCTGGAGCAGCTCCTTCTTGAGTTGGGCTGGTCTGCTAGAATCTTCTCAGAGAAGCCAGCCCACCCTGAAGGTTACTTACTGAGCATGCTCCTATAGCTGGTTCTAGAAAGAGAGGGGGAGGGTAACAGCCACACCCAATGCCAGCAAACGCAGGCATGCTGTATTTATCATGCTTTTTTTAACAATACTAACAACTGAAGCATGGGTTACATGAATATTTGACATGGGCTTATGCAAAATAATTAACTCCCATTAGGGATAAGAACAAGAAGTTATTATAATTATTTTAATTAAAACAAAAAGCTTAGGAGTACTTTGAAGACCACAATATGTTTATTTTCTTTCTGAGCCCAAGACTGTGTCTTTCATAATGGGGGCTGGGAGAGAAGATAGCAGGACAGCAGTCGATAACACAGATAACCTGGCATTGGTAATCCAATTAGCAGGGCATGTGTGGGGTTGTTGCACACTTCCAGCCACAATTTCACTTTGAGTGGCAGGTGGTACTTGTGTAGATGTGGTTGATCAAAAGGAAAAGGAATTATAAGTTACACAAATCCTCGCTTTTATAAAAGCCAAGAAACTTAAAGATACTTTGTGTGCATGTCCAAGTCCCTGCACAAGTGGAATACTGGAGGAATGAACTTCATGCTACATTATTTAGAATTGATAATATGGTGTGAAAGTCTCCTTTTTCTAACATTTTGGCTTCTTGTTTTTCCCCACCCACCATATATTTTTTCTCTGAACAGCTGGAGCTTACAGTTTACATGATTTGTTTTATTTTATTTTAAAAAAGAACTCTGGAGATTTTTAGCCAATGACTATTATCCATGATACCTGAATACACTGCTCCAGGTCAGGGAAGTTCTCTCTGCATACCAGGGAATAAACCAGGCATATCTTAAATAAAACATAATATCCCTGAAAGTAATATAGTCTCACATATGTAACAATTAACTATTCTGAGGAGGAGGTATGGTTTAGCTGTGGTTACTAACATTATCATATTCAGAGGCAGAAGGAAGGATTGGTGCCCAGGTTGCAGGCAACAGGAGGGTTGGAGCTTTTAATTTTGCCACCCTCCAACAAGAGATGTGCTATTTCTCACATACACAATGGAGTTTTCACTGCCTTGCTTTTTGTGGCCCCAGGCCAGGTCATGTGAGCAGGTAGACCAAGTCATTTGTATGGCTTTATAATCCCCAGTGAACAAACAAGTAAAAACATGCATTCCCCTATTATACATAGCACTCCCTAAAAAGCATTGTCCACAGTAACAGTCCAGGACAACGAAGTTCCATTCCTTCACACTCCCAAATCCAAAACAATTTTTAATCCTGACAGTACCCAAGACCATAGATTCTTCCTCATTAGTGGTATTGGCAGTGGCAGCTTCTGTGCCTGCTTGTAACTTGCATATACTATAAACTGTTACCAATGCTCAGCAGGCTCCATAGTTCTTCTCTGTGAAGGATGACCCAAAGAACACACTTCTATTGTTGTTCCTAGCATACAAGAAGCTCTGTAGTAGGCATCTTCTGTGGCTGGTGTTCCCTTGTTCCTGCCTACATGGGAGAGTCCTTGCAGCTCATCTTTTTTGCATTGATGCCATTCCATCCAAATTCTGATTTTTGGAATCAGTGGGTCATCAGGAATGATACAGAACAATTTGGAGTAGCCTCAGTGCAGCAGTTATAGTGAGGGAAGGAAACTGGTCTTTCACAAGGATAAACTAAATCTGGTAGTGCTGCCCCTGAAATTTCTCTTGAATGCCATTTGTGGACTTCTGTAGAGCTAAACCTTATGGCAGGGTTAGCCAACATGGCATCTTCCAGATGTTGTAAACTACAATTCCTATCATTCCTGGTTATTGGCCCTCCTGGCTGGGGCTGATGGGAATTGTAGTCCAAAACATCTGGAGGGCACCATGCTGGCTATTTCTGCCTTATGGAATACACCTCTATGAATACTTAAAAGGAGTCATTCATCCATCCAAAATATCATGAATGCTATCATTACACATGATCATTTTCCTAAGCAATGAGAAGTTTCAAGTGCAGCATGATTAGATTTGGTCTTCCTTGGATGAGACAACAAGTCTGAAATATATATTGGATTTACAGATTTGTAGCAGATCAGGTAAACCGGTCTGTGGTACGGAGATGATTCACCAAAGTGCAACTTGGACAGCCCCCCAAAGCTTCATATTCAGTGCTTTGGCCCCACAATTCACTTTTTATCTGTATCTGCTCATTTAAAAAAATTCAGATCTATTTTTGAGTCACTCTCTGCTCTCTCTGCTTTTATCTCCATGTTAGGGTCTGAGCCACTCTGTATAAAACAAACCTCTGTGTTTTCCATTCACTATCGGGGGATATAAATATAGTTATACCTTTTCTACCTGTTTGACCACGTAGATGAAATTTACAGACAAAGGAGCCCTTCTTTGGGTTACATCTGCCAAACTGCAGACAAATAAATCTGCTTTTTGTGTGTGGGGATTCACTTTCCTCCATAATCCCTTATTATGAGGGATTATGAGGGGGGGATAGGCTTGTCTCTTGCTCTTTGTTATCTTTAAATAATTAAGAGGTGCCTGGGTGGTATGCATTCTTGCTTGTACCTTTGAAAAATCTTTCCAGTTTCACACTGACCTTTCCTCTGCTTGTGTGTGTCATCCATTGGATCTTACAGGCCTTCAACAGACTTTAAATGTGAGGCTGTCAAAGGGTTGCCTGCCAAGTACTGAAGACCTCTGAGTTTTTCTTGTTAAAACAGAGCAATGCAGGATTAAATAAAAAAAGAACGCTTTAACTTTTTTAAAAACCTCCCCTACTCTGCTTTAACAAAAAACAATTCAGAGCCATTCTGTGCTCCCCAGCCAATACTATGGACAATCTCACTTCTTGCAGAGCCCATAGACTTCTTGTAGAAACACAGATATATAGGAAAGTATAGAGCTATATAAACAGAAAATTAGAGAAACAACAGAGCAACACAAGGCTTTGTAGGATCCCTGATCCAACTCAGAGTTGTTGACATTGTGTTTTGAGGGGAGTTGGAAGTATTTTGAATCACCCTGATTTGCCTGATTATTGGGTCGCCACAGAAAGCCAAAACACATCCCTAACATTCAGTTTCACATATCTCCAGATAGACATGCTCTCTTTGCTGGTTCCAAAGGCCAAAACCTCTCTCTCTCTCTCTCTCTCTCACACACACACACACACACACACACCATTTGCAGACCACATATTCCATATCCCACTTCTGCAACTGAATTACCTATTCAGAAAAATATTCACAGCCATTAAAGGAACATTACAGTCCTTTTGTTACAAGAGCAGGCATCAGTTTAGACAAAGCCTTAGTGACAGACCCATTCAGAGTAATCAAGACAGGGCAAACTCATATCATCATGACAATACAATGCTTCCCCTCATCTCAACTGAAATATCTTAATAGCCACTTCAACAGCAGTAGGTGGACGTATTCCATGATACTCCTCTGTTTCATTAGTGGATCACAGTGGAAAGTGGGAAAATAAATAAATAAAAAGCATTAATCAAAGACTCCATTACATTCAAATGTATGCTACCACAGTATGCTGCAATTTCTTATATGTGGAAAATCAATTCCTCTTTTTCGCTAAAAAGCATCCACTAAATGGCATTATGGTTCAGCAGCCACAACCTTCATTAATTTTCACTTGATATTAGAAGCAAACAAACTGGCAAAGGTTCGATTCACTTCAGAGGTTTGGTTAAAAAATCTCTGCCTTTGCCGTCTATCCATTCCATTCATTTATATCTTTTTTTCAGTCTATTAATGATCTAATCATAGAACGTCCCCACAAAAGAGAACTCTCATATTAATGTACAGCTGTGCAGCTGCTACACTAACTTACCCTGCTTGCTTATATTATATATATAAGCTGTAGGTGATTGGAAGGAGTGCTGCATCCTTTGGTAGATTTGCCTTCTGGGAAGGCTCCGTATGCCTTCACTTGTGGAGGCATGGGCAACAGCAGTAAGGTTTAGGGTTTTATTATAAATTGCCAATTGAGCAGGGGGGAAATGACTTAGCTGATAACACATACACACACGCATGCAAGCTTTTGGACCAGTTTCCAAACAGCACGGGGCAAGGTTTTCTGCTTCAGTTTTTTTTTAAGCTATACGCCATAGATTCATAGGCGGCTTTGGCACTGGGTTGCACACCCAAAATACCAAGTGGGCTTTGTCCCAGCCCTGGGGAAAAACTTCACCAGAGCAGCCAAAATGCTGGACTTACCCCCTGATTCTACGACTGGATGTACGTGGGGCTTCATCCCGACTAAGAGGATTTCACCCATACTGTGACAAGATAGGAGGATTTTTGAGATCAAGTTGGCAACCATATATGTTGAAGCAACTCATCTATAAAACTATCTCCCTAAGAAAGCCTGTGCACATGTTCTCCTCAGAAGCTTCAGAAAACATATAAAAACCTTATGGGAAGGATGGGGAAATGTTTATTGCGATTAGCAGTTTTAATACATTTTAAATTTGATTTTATTGTAATATTGGTTAGGGATTTGCAAGAAATTTTTGTGCTGGTAAAATGGGCTGTACATTTCAAAATACATGCATGTGTCCATACATAAAATCCTAGTCATACTTACTGGAAATAATTCCCAAAGTTTCCACATGATACTATGGATGATTATTTGGAAGTACATCTCTTTAAGTACTGCATAGAATTGTAGCCGTACTTTGATCCAAATAAGTGCGTATAAGTTTGTGGTCCTAGTGCACTTACAATATTATGTAGATAATATCCAATAGCTGAAAGCATCCATGACAGATTGTCTATCTTTTTAAACTTTCAAAGCCAGCAGACCTCAATAAGTTCATTTAATAGGTACCTTCATTGCAACTCTGCTGTTCTTTTTCTTATTATTATTTATTAAATTTATATCCCACACTTCCTCCCAAAAGCAGCCCATATATACATTTTCAAGCAAGGAGATCCCTGAACTTGAACTAACATTTGCAGAAAGGGAGTCTAAGCAACTGAGGCAAATAGTGTGATGAGATCTGAAGTTCAATGCTTAATAGACAAAATAAAAACTGACAAATTGCTGGGTCCAGATGGCCTCAACCGAAGAGTTCTCAAGGAACTCAAACGTAAAATTGCTGACCTTCTAATAAACATATGTAGCATGTCCCTCAGATCTGCCTCCATACATGAAGACTGGAAAGTGGCCAGTGGAACACCAATCTTTAAAAAGGGATCCAGGAGGTTCCCGGAAATTGCAGGCTGGTTAACTTAACATCTGTTTCGGGAAGACTGGTAGAAAGTACTATTGAAGACAAATTAACCAAACATATAGAAGAACAAGTTCTGCTTAAGCAGAGCCAGCATGGCTTCTGCAAGGGAAAGTCCTGTCTCAGTAACCTATTACAATTATTTGAGAGTGCCAACAAGCATATAGATAGAGGTGATTCAGTGGACATAGTATATTTAGATTTTCAAAAAGCTTTCAACAAGGTAACTCACCAAAGACTGCTGAGTAAGCTTAGCAGTCATGGAATAAGAGAAGAGGACCTGTTGTGGATCAGAAATTGGTCAAATAGCAGGAAGTAGAGAGAAGGAATAAATGTACAGTTCTCCCAGTGGAGAACTGTAGAAAGTGTATTTCCCCAAGGATCAGTATTAGGACCTGTGCATTTTAACTTGTCCATAAATTATCTAGAGTTAAGGGTGAGCACTGAGATGGCCAAGTGTGCTGATGATACTAAATTATTCAGGGACTTTAAAATAAAAAGTGCTTATGAATAGCTCCAAAATGACCTCTCCAAACTGAGTGAATGTGCTTTAAAATGGCAAATGACATTCAATGTAAACAAGTGTAAAATTATGCATATGGAGCAAAAAATCTTAATTTCACATTTCACCTTGGGGTCATAGTACATAGCTTGATGAAGATGTGAACTCTGTGTGTGGCAGCTGTGAAAAAGACAAATTCCATGTTATGGCTCATTAGGAAAGGTATTGAAAATAAAACAGCTGACATCATAATGCGGTTGTATAAATCAGAGGTTGGAAAAGTTACTTTTTTGAACTACAACTCCCATCAGCCCCAGCCAGCATGGCCACCTGATTGGGCTGATGGGAATTGTAGTTCAAAAAAGTAACTTTTCCAAGCTCTGGTATAAATCTATGGTGAAGCCACATTTGGAATAATGTGTACAGTTCCAGTCACCTCACCTGAAAAAGGATATTGTTATGGGTTTGGGGTTGAGACAGATAATCTCTATGAGTCCCCTTCCAGCTTCTGATTTGGAACCATGTGCATGGAGGTGAGAAACCTACTCTGCTAGTGAGATGAGTTTCTTTTGTTAATCTAATAGAGTAGCCAGGTAGATTAATGGGTCTATCAAGTGCCCATCAACTGATGAATGGGCCAGGGAGATCCTATTGTCATTAAAATGGGGGCTAGGAGAGGCTTGTGTTGAGTTGTGTTGGAGAAAGGCTGGGAACTGCAGGCAGGCAAAGAGACTGGCTCTCTGCACCATGGCTTGATGGAAATGCTGGATATTGGACTGCTGATGCCTTGAACCCCTCCATCCTAAACTCAGGTTGGAATGTGTGTAAATAAATAAAGACACCACAGGGGCCCCTGGAAATCTCACCACTTGGAGATTGGGGTGGTGTGCAACAATATCATAGAGTTGGAAAAAGTCCAGAAAAGGGCAACCAGAATGATCACTTGAAGTTATTGCCACACTATTGTTCTTTTTCTTTAATAAGCTGCATCTTGCCCTATTCCCAATGTCTAGGGTAACAATTGTACCCCACCAATTTGAGAAACTGCCATCCCCTCTCCTCTCCCCAGGGTAAGTCTCAATCCATGTAGGGGGTGGTGAGGTTAGTCACTCCAGACTTTATAAATGAAGGAGGCCATATCGACACTAACAAACAGTAAATGTCAACTGGGAAATGAAAAATAAAATTGACACAGGTTGCACTGAGAATAAAAGTGGGGAGTCAAATGAATATTCACCCCCCCCCCGGGGACTCTCAGAGTCTAAAAAGAGACTGGTGAAGAGTGACCAAAACATACATAACTCACAATACAACAGGAATCTGTGAGACTATGCTATACAGTCCTCTGCATGTTTAATTAGAAATATTTCCAGTTGTGTTCAATGCACTTACTCCCTACCCTAGCAAGTGTGTTTAGGATTACTATCTGAGAGACTTCTGGGAAGGATTGCTTCGCTTGTGCCTGCCTCTGAGATGAGCTCTCATCTCAGAGGAAGCTTTTTCAGTTTTAAAACCAGCCAAAAGGTTTTTTTTGACTGGTAAAAACTTTCTCCCAGGCAAGAGAGAAACAAAGAGATCATCCACAAGCTTCGTTGTGTTTGTTGGGGGACTTGAATTCATTAGGATTGCCTATGAACGAAGGACCAGCCAGCAATGTCGGACGGAGCTAAGGAATTTCAAGCAAGCTGAAACTGATTAAGCGAGACGTTTTTCTTTTCTTCAAAGAAAAACAGATTCTATCAGGCAAGCATTCGTCTTTCTATCCTTATCATTTGGCTTAAATTGTTGCAGTAAAGAGATTTGTTAAAAGAATCAGCAGTAAAGAATCCCTGGGTGAGTTATAACTTTTCTCTTTTATACACGGAATTAAGGCGGAAGGAAATCGAAATAGCTTATCTTTGTTTTTATTGCAAAAAGCTGGCCTGGAATTGAGAATTATAAAGATACCAATGGATGAGAGATATCTAATCTGAGGAGAAAATTTTTGATTTATATGAACTTTTGAGTATTATATGTCTGGGACTATTTTTTCTGGTCTACTTCATTTTGACGAATCTGCTTGTTCCTTATGCCACTAACTATTTGGACGCTGTGAACTAAATTTATTTTGCATTCTTGGACACATAAGAGATAAGGCAGTTTGTGCTGTCTACATTATGATGTCATCAGGTTTGGAATATTAACTCCTTTGTTGCTGGAACAAGAAATAAATTGCTCTTTGCTTGGGAATAGTGCTATATTGGAAATTGAAGGGTTTTTTTTTTCTTCCTGGTTTTAAAAATGACAATTAAGAAAGTGGCTGAGACCCTGGAAGTAAATATGTTTCAGAAAATAATGGATGAGATTGAGATAACGAAACAAGAACTTAGACATGGCAAACAAGAGATGAAAATTGAATTTGGCAAAATGAAGCAGGAGCTGAAAGAAATAGGGGATTTTATGAGAGAGGAGGTTGATGAGATCAAACATATAACTAGACAAGTAATAGAAGAAGAAAGAAAAATTAAAGGGAAGATGCAAGTCCTGGAGATTGGAACAGATATATCAAATGTGGAACTGGAAAAAGATTTGGAGTTTATGAACCTTAGAGATAAAGATTACTGTTTGGAATTCAGCGTTGTCCCTGAAGAAATTGATGAAGATATCAGAGATAAAGCTATCAATGTTTCGAAAAAAATTCTGGACTGGAATGATGTGATGGAGCTTGAAATAGAGAAGATTTATAGAATTAATTACAGATATGTGACAATGGAAAAACTCTCAAGAGATGTGCTAGTGCATTTCGTAAAAAAGAGGAACAGAGATATGACTTTACAACAACATTTCAGTAACACATTCAGAATTGATGGCAAGGAAATATTTGTGAGGAAGGAAATTCCCATCAGACTCTTATTATATGACTATGACTATGACAGCAAGATTATTATGAATGCAAGGATGGAAGATGGAAGATGGAATTAACACTGATAATGGAAAAATGGCTATTGAAATTACTGGACCTAGCAGACTTGATGAGATAGATTAATCGACATGTTTATTTGGAGAAAAATTGATGGATATATTTCTCAAGGACTGGAAACCTCTCTTTGACTTTTTGTGGAAAGAATAAAGTGATGTTAATGAGATTTGATGATTAATTAAGATAACTAATGGAGGAAAGTGATTTTGTAATATATTAAGAGACAGGTTTGTTATATATTATAGACCCATAACTGATCTGCGACAAATCGGAAGTCAACATTTTATTTTATTGTATTAGTTATTAATTTGTTTTTGTTTTGTTTTGTTTTGTTTTTTGAAACTTTGAATAAAAAAAATTAATGATAAAAAAAGGATTACTATCTGAGAGTTGCTTCACATCATTTGGTTTCTCTAGCCTTGCTTACTGTTTCTGCACTTGCTCACACTCTATACTTGAATTGATGAGGGGTGGCAGATGAAAATGTGACCACAGCACTGTTACAAAAGTCCTGTCTAGGGTGTTGTGATAGACCATTTATGTGTCCAAACCATAACAGGATATTGCAGTGTGCAGGCCGTAAGCATGCATGTGTAAATAAGCCGCAAAACAATGCTCATTCTGAAGTTTTATCTTCTTAATGAATCCCTAACAGCTTTTGGCTATGTAGGAATTTGATTGTAAAAGCAAGCCACTTAATAGAAATTATGCTAAATGCAGACCTATCCAGTCCAGTTTTGAGTTGCCCTTGTTGGAATTTAAGGTTGCAAGCTTTCCTCTTTTTCAAATGTAAAGGAAAACATACTTTGCCTTGAATGCATGTCTGATGCCTGTTTTGTTTTTATGTCATCTAGAATTTTGCTGACAATAATATATAAAATGTTATTTCACTTCAGAGAAATGAGATTACCGCATCCTAATTTTATCAGGAGTGTCAGGATATTTCTTTTCTTCTTAAGCCCTTTTTCTAAGCTTCACCATCTGAAACTATAAGAAGATAAGCTATCTTTTTTGCTCTCCGGGTGGAGGAAAAACAATTATTGAAATTAAGGTTCCTGCGCAGCCAGTCTTAGAATGCAAAGAAAAATGAATCCTCCTCCGTTCCCCATAAATCCATTTGATTATGCAATGGATTTTCAAATAACATTCAGGAAGTCTTAGCAAGATACATTTGCTATTGATGCTAGATATGGTTGATGCAATAGATTAAAGATTAGGGGGGTCAATCCAAACTCCTCTTCACCACGGGCACCAGGGCAATGGGGCCACTCCCGCATTGGGAACCCTGCCAGCAAAGGACAGCAGAGGAACATCCACCTAATCCAATTCTCCTGTAGCCCAGGGTTTGGAGGGAGGTGGTTGGATTGCTTTGTAGTTCCGGTATAATAGTATTCACTCATAGAAAGCTCTTTGAATTATTCCAGTAGAGAGCACTTCCAATGGAAATATTTCATTAGATTGGAGTAGGACATGCATATAAAATATAAGGAAAATTCAAAGAGAATCCAGGGATCCCTACTCAGGTGAAACACCTGAAATTTTTTTAAATGGAGCCATGAGCTCCAATAAGATTGGCAAGGTTTCCCAGGTGTGTAAATGCAGGGATGATTTGTCTCACATTTCTAGCACTAGAAATGCCCCTGAAGCTTGCCAAGCTTGTCCCCAGATACAAGCTTTTGGAACTTGTAATGCATGCCATGAAGAAGAGATAACATTGCAAGGTCACTGAATCCTTCTTCAAGGAAAACTTCCCAGCTTATCATCACTCTCAGCCCCTTCAAACCCCCCTCCTTTCTGGTACCTAATTCCCTGACTCTCAATCCCCCCTTCCCTTTTAAAACAATTAGCTGCAGGAGTGGTGGCAGTCCTCCAGTCCACAATGGGGAGGGGAAAGGAAGGAGGATTCTCATTCTTCCAGTCTGCATAACATTATACTGACATAAGAACATAAGAAGAGCCTGCTGGATCAGGCCAGTGGCCCATCTAGTCCAGCATCCTGTTCTCACAGTGGCCAACCAGGTGCCTGGGGGAAGCCCGCAAGCAGGACCTGAGTGCAAGAACACTCTCCCCTCCTGAGGCTTCCGGCAACTGGTTTTCAGAAGCATACTGCCTCTGACTAGGGTGGCAGAGCACAGCCATCATGGCTAGTAGCCATTGATAGCCCCATCCTCCATGAATTTGTCTAATCTTCTTTTAAAGCCATCCAAGCTGGTGGCCATGGCTGTGTCTTGTGGGAGGAAATTCCACAGTTTAACTATGCGCTGAGTAAAGAAGTACTTCCTTTTGTCTGTCCTGAATCTTCCAACATGAAGATGAAAGGCCCTAGCACCTTTTGAAAAGTGGCCTTCTGCAAACTGGCTGAAGATCCATCAGGCTGTGCAGAGCACCAAGGAGGGAAGGAGGGAAGGAAATCCCTCCTTCTCTCTTCTCAAGCAGGACCAGAATGTCACCAATTCTCCTGCTACCACTGGGCCAGTCAGGTAAATTGGTTTGAAAAGAAAGGGGAACAAAGGTGTAGTGGTACTAGACTAGGGATGTGGACAATTTTGATTCAGTTCTCATTTAAAGCCCACAGTTATCAAATTTGCACCTTCTGAAACAATATGAGAAGTGAAACACAGCTATCCTTCGAAATTTGCACATATCCGAATTTTGTGATGCAGTTCTCCAATGAAACCATTCTTACAAATATGCTTCTATTACTTACTTATTTGTTTTATCTATATCCTGCCCTTTCTTCCAGTAGGAACCCAGGGAAGCAAACAAAAACACTACAAACACTTTAAAACATAAAAAGAGATTTCAAATTATATTAAAACACAACTATTAAAAACATATTAAAACAAAACATCTTTAAAAACATTTTTAAAAAAAGCTTTAAAAACATTTTAAACAGCTTAAAAATATATTAAAAAGCAATTCCAGCACAGATGCAGACTGGGACAAGGTCTCCACTTAAAAGGCTTGTTGAAAGAGGAAGGTCTTCAGTAGGTACCGAAAAGATAACAGAGACGGTGCCTGTCTAATATTTAAGGGGAGGGAATTCCAAAGGGTAGGGGCCACTATACTAAAGGTCCATCTCCTATGTTGTGCGGAACAGACCTCCTGATCAGATGGTATCTCCACAAGGCCATCACCTGCAGAGTGCAGTGATCAACTGGGTATATAAGGGATAAGATGGTCTTTTGGGTATCCTCGTCCCAAACTGTATAGGACTTTGTACACCAAAACTAGAACCTTGAACTTAACCCGGTAGCTAATAGGTAGCCAGTGCAATTCTTTCAGCAGCAGGGTGACATGTTGGGGATAACCTGCTCCAGTGAGCAGTCTCGCTGCCACATTTTGCACCAGCTGCAGCTTCGAGACCAACTTCAAGGGTAGCCCCATATAGAGCGCATTACAGTAATCCAGCCTGGAAGTTACCAGTGCATGGACAACAGTGGTCATGCTATCCTGGTCCAGAAATGGCTGCATGTGTCTTACCAGCTGAACCTGGTGAAAGGCACTCCTAGACACAGAGGTCACCTGGGCCTCTAGAGACAAAGATGGAGCCAGGAGCACCCCCAGACTATGGACCTGCTCTTTCAGAAGGAGTACGACCACATCCAAAGTAGGTGAATTACCAATTATCTGAACGCTGGAACCACCAGCCCACAGCGTCCCCATCCTGCTAGGATTCAGAGTCAGATTATTGGCCTTCAACTACCCCACCACTGAGTCCAGGGCTTGCACAGCTTCTCCTGATTCAGATGCTACAGAGAAATAGAGCTGGATATCAGCGTACTGCTGACACCTCACCCCAGATCTCCTGATGACTGCTCCCAAGGTCTTCATATAGATGTTAAACAGCATGGGGAACAAGATGGCACCCTGCAGCACCCCATAGCACAACTGCTAGTGGGAGGAAATGCAATCACCCAATGCTATTCTCTGAAAATCTATTAGGAGGAAATGTGTATACAATGAATAAGTGAAAATAACATACAAAAAGCATTGCATTAGGTGAAGGTACTTACAAAAATGTGTACATTAGTAAAAACTGCAGACAAAAATGAGTTTGTTAGCAAATATTGCAATAAAATGCTTAAGAATTTTTATGAAAATTATTTTTTTAAAAAAATCAGAAATTGCTGCAGAATTGAATTGAAGACTGGAAAAATGAGAAGCAGAGCGAACTTAAATTGACAGAACCTTCAGTCCCTATACATGGCTGTCAAACTCTGATTGCCAAATATCTTTAAAGCAAGCCAGAATGAAATCACACATATTATTTATTATACAGCCATGAGAGTGGCTGTATACTATAGTCAGCATGGATTTTTCACATTCCACAATGTTAAATTGAAAATACCCCCCATGCCATTCTCATACTTCCCATAAGCTCATTTCAAAACAAAACTTTACATAGTCCTGAACTCAGAAATGCCTGCTTAACAACCCTCTAAATTTTCATGGCAATACACAAAACACTCAGAGAGAATCAAGAGTTCAAAGTGTAAAAGGAGAGAGAGAGAAACCAGACCCCTTTTGGACTTTTTTCTGTCACTGTTCTCATAATTTGTTGAAATTAATTAAAAATCAGCCATGTTCACAAAGTACCTGTAATCCTATTATTGACCTTGCCCCATACTCTGACGTTCATTTTCTGCAGTTTAAAAGTTTTTTTAAAAAAATGCCTGGCTGATTTTTAATTAATTTAAGAAATTTAGCATTGAACTTAATGATAAGACTTGGCACGCTCAGTAAGAACCAACTGTTCTTCTAAAAGCCAGACTCACCACTGGTGGGCTTGGCTAATCAGGGGGCCACACCCACACTAGACCTTTATTTCACTTTAGACAGTCATGGCTTCCCCCAAAGAATCTTGGGAAGTGTAGTTTGTGAAGGGTGCTGAGAGGACACTCTTATTCCCCTGACAAGCTCCAGTGGCAAGAGTGGTCTAACAGTCAGCTGCTCTGACTGAAGCTCTGTGAGGAGAACAACTCCTAGCAACTCTCAGCACCCTTCATTAACTACACTTCCTAGGATTCTTTGGGAGAACCCATGACTGTCCAAAGTCAAATAAAGGTCTGGTGTGGATGTGGCCAGGGACAGCTTTGGTAAATTCAGGTGTGAGGCTTGATGTGCCTACTGTCGAATAAAAGGGGGGGAGACTCTGAAAAAGAATGATACTGTTCACAATGTCCAGAATATCAGATCATACATAAGAGACACCAACCATTTCCTAAATATCTTGCAAGGTGGATGTGGTATCATTATATACCAATATTCCTCAAAATGAAGCTTTGGATATTATTGAATTAACACTGAATAAAAGAAAACATGTTTTCCCCCTACGGCATTTTTATGTGCACTAGCTGAACTAGCTCTTAATTTTTTTCCAATTTCAGGATAAGTTTTTTTGGCAAATCTCAGGCACTGCCATGGGCTACCACTTTGCCCCTGAGCTTGCCAATTTATTTATGGATTATTTTGAATGTAATCATACCCTACAGGAAGGAAATTTATTTAAAAAGCATATTAACTTATATAAGAAGTACTTGGATGATATATTTATGATATGGGTGGGTACAGTAGAGACTCTTGAAGAGTTTTTGCAGTACGTCAATGGAGGTCATGAGACCATCAAATTTGATATGAGTAACAATCAATATAAAGTTCATTTTTTGGATGTGGAGGTCTCCATACAAAATAAAGAACTTAGAACTAACTTATGTCATAAAAATACTTATGCCAATTCATTCTTACAATATGATAGTTATCATCTAATACACATTAAACACAGCCTTCCCTACTCCCAAATGCTGAGGATAAGAAGAAATTGTAGTGAGATTAAAGATTTCCATATACAGGCCAGAATACTCACAGAACAATTAAACAGAAGGGAGTATCCACTGAAATTATTCAGAGAGGCTAAATATAAAGCCCTAAATAGGGACAGAAGAGATTTGATGACATCAAAGCCCAAAGGAAAGACAACATGGTGATCCCTCTCACTTTTGATAGTCTTGCAGACATAATAAAGACTATAATAATAATAATAATAAAAACATTGGCATCTAGTTGCTCATCTGCCAGGATGCAAGGATGGCCCCTTATTTGCATATTAAAGACAGAGGAATCTAAGGGATATACTGGTTCACAGCATGTGTAAACCAAGGTCAACCAGTAGAGATCAAATATTGATAGGTACAGCAATAAGGGGTAATTTTCCATGTGGCAATTGCAGTGTTTGTGATAACGGTAACAAAGAAGAAGCATTTATGAATCCTGTTTATCATAAAAAAATATTTATTATGGTTTCTTTAAATATTTAATCTTTTTATCTTTTTAATCTTGTAATACTAATCCTTTTATCATCTTATATTTTGTTTAATTGTATTTTGTTTTCATTGTGTCTTATATGTTTTGTGATTTTATTATGATGATATATGTATTTTATCCTATTCTGTTTACCGCCCTGAGAGCTACTTGCTATGGGCGGTATATAAATGCAACAAAATAAATAAATAAATAAATAAATAAATAAATTCTTTAACTGTAATACAAAAGGGGTTGTCTATGCTATTATTTGTCCATGCAAATATGTATATATATTGGGATGACAACAAGAGCAATTAAAATTAAAATACGTGAGCACAAGAGCTGCATCAGGGCTAGAAAAATGCAAGCCCCCTTGGTTCAACACTTTGTGGAATGTGGACATAACGTGCAAGATTTAAAATTTTCTTGCCTGGAGAAGATATAAGCAGGGCCGGCTCCAGGCATGCAGGGGCCCTTGGGCATCAGTTTGCCCTGGCCCCCCAGTGGGTGGGTGGGTGTGCACATGCATACGCATGCCCCCCATGGCCACCTACCTGTCTAGTCTTTACCATTGCCCTTAATGAAGATGGCGGCCGCTGTTTCCCTAAGGCGAAATGAAGCCTCCGCCGCCATCTTTGTTGATGGCACACATGCGTGCTATGCATGCACATCTCTGCCATCAACTAAGATGGCGGCAGAGGCTTCAATATCTTAGGGAAGCTTCATTAAGGGCAATGCTAAAAAGCCGGCTGACAGGTAAGTGGGGGGCATGGGGGCATGGGGGGCACGGATCACAGAAGGGAACGGAGGGCCCCTCAGGGGCTCCTGTGGCTCTGGGGCCCTCGGGCTAGTGCCCAACCTGGCCGCCTTTTAGAACCGGCCCTGGATATAAGCTCAAGGATATCAACTATATCGCAGACTGCAGCAAAGAGAACTTTTTGGGTTTATACTCTCAACACAAAAACACCAATAGGCCTTAATGATGATGTTAATTGGATGGTGATGCATCAGAAGTTATTATGGATAAATGTAGAATCAGTGTGTAGGCCTATCAGGCTATATGATGTTTATGGGTTGGCCATTGTATTTTCACTAGGAGTTTGGTTACATGCAGCAATACTTTCTGTGATTGATGCATTGGATATCTCTTTCAAGGGTTTTTTTCTTAAATACAAAGGCACCTGTTAGGCTTACTAAAAAGCAACAGCTATGTTCTTATACAATAAGGAATTTTGGAATTAAGCAGAACTACAGGATGTTTTAATACTGGTGCAGTCTTAACAAGCAAATAATTTTATTGAGTAAGTGAATCAGGTATCTTTGTCATACCAATGTTTTTTTTTACTTCTTTATTTTAATTAAATTGAATGCTGAGCATATTGAATTTTTATTGTTTATATATTTACTTTTTATATTAGGTTCTAACTGAAATCCTGTAATGCCCACAGAGTTTGAGAACAGCTTCTCTGTCTATACATTGTGGGGCAACATTCAGATAATTACCAGACTATAGCTCTGTAGAGTCACAGGGTGAGTGTATGTAAGGAATATCTAGACTTTTTATTTGGATCAATATTGTATCTCCAGAATGTACATATTGCATTTGTTTTATCTCTGCAGGAGCTGTACCTTGAATTACATTGTCATATTTAATGTTGAACTTTGTAGTAGTTGTTCATACATGTGTTAACCACTGAAGAAGACCATGTCAAAATGCGTTTGGTCACATGTTTAGGCATTTCAGTTCATAAGTTAATTTTGTATTTGTTATGCATTTGTGATATGTTACCCCAACAGTTGTTGTTGTATATATTGATTGTATTTACTCTTGATTAATTAGCTGTGATAGTGGTATATATTTCTCTTTAAAATAATTTTCTATAAAGGATCCACACCTTCATTATTGGCAGTTTTTAGTGTTTTTCTGGTTCCTAATTCTTTTTCTTTTTCACTTTTCAATTTGTTGGGACACACCTCTTGGTTTGTTTAAGCAATAGAGAAGAACCACATTAGGCTCCCGGGCCTGAGGTTGGTGCAGAGGATGGAGTATGGCACGTATGAGTCAGGGAAAATCTGGGCTCAAATTGTCACTCAGCTGTGACATTTACTTAGTGGCTATGGGTCAATCACAATCTCTCAACCTCATCAACATATTAGCTCCTGTATCTTTAGCTGAAGAATATGTGCAGCACAATTCTATGTACTGTTAGAAGTAAGTCCCATTGTGTTCATTGTGGCTTACTTCTGGCTTAGTGTACATGGGACTGCAGCCTCAGGGCTATATCCAACTGATGTCTCTCTTCCAGTGGAAGACTCTTTTATCCAAGTAGAGCCGTCATTAAAATGAATAGGGAGGTGATTTTGACGATTCCCGCCCTCTACTTGCAGTCCCCTGGCACCACTTCCCATACTATTCTGATTGGCTTCCCAATCCTCCAAACCAGAGCATATTTGAAATGAGGCTGAAGGGGGTTAGGGACTCACCATGAATCACCTCCTTCCACATTCTTCTGCTTCTCGTTCGGCTGACAGAATACTCTACTGGATCAAAGACCTTTCCATGAAGGGAGGGACATCAACTGGATACAGTGTTTACTGGATGAGTAAACAAATAAAGATCTGTTGCATTGTCAATATCTCCATACCTGGAAACCATCCACTGAAAGGGAGGCTTCTAAATTAACTTACTGTGGACAGTAAAATATGATAAATTCATTTTAATAAACAAAGACTTCCATCGCCTAAGCTCTTTGTAAAGTAAGGGCCTTTTTGATACATTTCACTGCAACAAACCTGTCATGGCCAGCAAAGAATGGTGGACAATCATGACTCTCTCCACCTCTAGAATGTATTTTATCAAAAACTTGTTTTATACTCATGTTGACAATACACTTTTGATGAAAAAGTACCTGAACAAGTGTAACTTGTAAAGAAGCTCATAGAGAAGTTTTGCTCGCCTTCATATGTTTGTCTAACAATGAGACGGGAGATAACTTGAGGACTGTGGGGAAGACTGAGGGGAGAAAGATAGCCATTTTGTTGACAATGGCAGAAAGATTTGGAATTCCATAAGTTGCTTCCAGGCCCCCAGTTAATGAACTCAATGAGATCCTCTCTACTTATTATACAAAATGAGGTAACAGACCAAAGTGGGACATTTCAGACCGGACCACTTCAAACTGTGGGAGTAGGGGTGTCATGTTTTTTAATGGTACCTATATACAAGATCTTTGCACATGGTAAAGTAACACAGCTATCCTGAATCTCTTCATAGACTAACATCCTAAGAATATGCAAGTGAGCAATGAAGATCAGGCTCTTGTTCTGTTCTACTGCAAGAATGTTCTTCACACCGCGATGGGATTTTTAGATACAACCAATTTTATACAAAAGTTACCTTCCTCTTTTTTTCTCCCTCTGGCTACCTTCACCAACAGGAAAATAGCAGATTTTTTTTTAAGGTATTTAAGTTACAATAGAAGAGAGAGAAAAGGTTAAGTCATCAAATGCACATGGTGAAAAAAAGTGCTGAGGATGAGATCCAAAAGAAGTTTCGGCTCCTCTCAGAGGGTCTTAGTGACAATATAATAATAAGCTCCATGGCAACCAATTGTGCTATCACAGAAAGAGGATTAGGAAGACTTCAAGTGGGGGAATAAGCAGCAGGAGAAATCCTGCTCGCAGCAAGCAATGCTCTTGCATTCATGCAAATACGCTAAGCTGCTGTACTAAAATTAGGGGAGGGCGTGATGTCACATTATGTGAAATGAGTTTTTGTCTTTTTCCCCTCTGCTTCCCATACCATAATTAATCAGTGTCCTATTCTATCCATTTCTACACCAGCCTTTCCATAATTATGCACATATTTGCTAATTTGTCACCAGATTCGCAATTTTCAAAAGCCAGATTTTGAGACCAAAATGTGAACCCCGACATTTGACAAATTCCAGGATCAAAAGCTTTGATTAGCTGATTGAATTAAGCTATTACAAAATTTACAAAATTCTATTATGTCAGAAACTATCAAGTGCAAACATCTACCTTGTATCAGTTGTCAGGTTGACTGCTATTATCAGATACTGTCCAATACCCATTGCAAATGCATGTCAGTTGTCAAATATTGTCACTTACCAATGGCTACCTTTCTGCTCCTCTCCAAAATACTCATTGCTATTGAAAATCTTTGGCGGTTCAATGCTGATGCTGTTTATCAAATCCCTGCAGAAAATAGTCACCAACAAAAATCCACAAAGGAATATTTCAAGTAGTATTTATGCCCACAAAAAGTTTCACTGCACATGTGCATGCACATGCACATATGGTTTGCACACACACACACATATATATATTTATTGCGCCCGATGGCCAATACAAAATCATCATACAGTTAAAACCATTTTTAAAAACAAATTAAAACCAGTGTCGATACTCTTTATATGGACTTTTGATTTAGCAGTGTTCTACGATTATAATTGCGGTTTGCACATAGAGATACCACTATTTATAGATTTCAGGATTGGAAAACAAACTATTTCCACTGATAATGCTTGCCTTCAATTTGAGGCTGCAAATTACAACCCTTCTTCAGGGTTCTTCTTCAGCTCGGATTTTAATCTTGGAAGGGAAAGAGATTGAAGGTGCATGGGTGTGTATGTGACTTCTCTCCATTCCATTCTTATCCAGACACACTGTACAGGTCCTTAATGCTCATTATATTGAAGGCAATTTTAAGTGTAGTTTGAAGCTATCTTTGCTCAGTACAGTACTTTGTGAAGAAGATTAATTACTATTTTCCTCTCTCAACAAATATCAAAAGGTTAAAAACCTAACCACTGGTAAACTCTGTTCTGTGGAGAAAAAGTAATGCTTCTAAGTTATTCTAAAAATTCTTTGGGGATTAAATGAATGTGTGTGTGTGTTACACGCAAAAATGTTGGAGTTTTTTTTGCAAGAGGAAACACTATGCATTGTCTGAAATAATTCTCAGCAAATAGTTAGCAATGTCGTACTAGATCCTTTTTGATTCCTAGGATGACCTTTCTCAGCTAAGATTCCTTTAAGTACAGCCAAAATCCTTAGCTTTACAAGATACTTCTTGGAGCAAGGATTTGAAAATTGAATGCACTAAACAACCAAGTGGGAATTATTGATAACAGAGCCAAGAATCAATCTATTGCAATCAATCTGCAAAAAATCAGTAATGGATTTTCTCAAACTATAAATTCCAACAGCAGTATTGCATATGCTGGTTAAACAAAAGCCTGTTTTCAGGTAATATGAGATTATGATGGTGGTGGTGGTGGTGGTGATGATTTCTTTGCAACAGTGCAAAGAAGTAAAAGATAAAAATTAGATACCTTAGAATATATTAAAAAAATCAGAGGCAGTATGCGTCTGAAAACCAGTTGCCAGAGCACTCAGGTCCTGCTTGTGGGCTTCCCATGGGCATCTGGTTGGCCACTGTGAGAACAGGATGCTGGACTAGATGGGCCATTGACCTGATCCAGTGGGATCTTCTTACGTTCTTAACAAAATCCATACACTAATTCCTAACAACTACCACCACTACAATACGCCAAGTACATCAGCATGCCCACCATTAAAAAAACAAACTGACATGTGTGTGTATTGGGGTGGGAGTCCGAGGAGGGAAGCCTGCTCTACACACATAGGCTCCCTGTAAGATTCATAACCCTGCATGATCAGGATTCTAAGTCTATATGCGTAGACAGTTTTCCCTCTGCAGATCTTCCCCCAGCATATGAATGTATGGGCTGATGGAGAAATTGTGAGGCCTGCAAGCACAGGCCTGCTCTCCCTTTTATGTGATTGTAATGATGGAAGAATGCCTAAAAAGGGGTCAGATTTCTCCCTTTCTATTATACTTCACTGATGGATTTTGTGATGAAGCCCATGGTACTGAACCATATCCCAATACTACTCTGATGCAGGGATAGAGGATCTGAAGCCCACCAGCTGTTATTGGACTCCAACTCCCAGCAGCCCTGACCAATAGCCATGCCGGCTGGGGCTGCTGAGTGTTGGACTCTAACCTCTGCTCTAATACTCTACATAAAATGGTCTGTGAGAGGTACAATGATCTGCATATCTCTGGTGAACTTTCTCTGAGTTAATGGGTTGAACTACTCAGATCCAGGGTAGGGAAAGAAGATTTTCTAGAAAAGTAGTGGGCAAGACTCTAAAGAGACACCAGGCCCAGGAAAATAGGTGGGGTCTGTCCATCTGTGGAACACAGAATCACTTAAAGCAATCTTTCCCAACTTTTGGGTCCCTAGCTGTTGATGGACAACAGTTCCCATCAGCCCCAGGCAGTATGGCCAATGGTCAGGAATTATGGGAACTGTGGTCCAGCAACGTCTGGAGACCCAAAGGTTGGGAAAAGCTGACCTAAAGGGATGTCTGCAAGTATAGAAGGTGAAATAGAATTAAGCCCATGACCAGGAACTGGAAGGATGCCACTGAAGTTTGATTTCCAAAATTTGTGTATGTGGGTGAGGCAGGAGTGTGGCATCTGGGATAGTTCAGGAGGCTAAACCTGATATGCTTCTGCAGGAGCAAGAGCAGAGCTTGGAAAAGTTACTTTTTTGAACTACAACTCCCATCAGCCCAATCCAGTGGCCATGCTGGCTGGGGCTTGAGTTGTAGGTCAAAAAAGTAACTTTTCTAAGCTCTGAGCAAGAGTAATAGCAAACACTTTCTTTTTACTCCTACAGCTAGTGCTGGAAAATATGGTGATATGAAACTGAGCTTGGATTCAACCATGAGGTAGAAGTCGATATAAGAGCTGCCCCAACGACCGCAGTTTTCAAGGTGCTGTATTGCTTAGCTACCTCCTACCAACTATTCTGTATCCCTTGGCTCAACTCAACCTGTGGGGCTATGAAGAATGCACACATGCGCTCCACAGTGTCTGTAGCTGCAAAGTATGACATGGTGCCCTAGGCCTGAGCGAAACAACCTGGCACCTTCATGTGCCTCCATGGACTACACAGCAGTGACAATGCTGCTGCTGCTATGTACTCTAAAATTATCTCTTTTTACAATCCTGTGTACAGGTGAGGATAAAGAAAGGCTAAAGTTCACATCATCAGCTCTTTGGCTATG
This sequence comes from Rhineura floridana, assembly GCF_030035675.1. Lineage (NCBI taxonomy): Eukaryota > Metazoa > Chordata > Lepidosauria > Squamata > Rhineuridae > Rhineura > Rhineura floridana. The sequence continues at coordinate 18,779,383 of NC_084488.1, read as the reverse complement.
GTTGTCCATTTGTCATGAATGGTATGAACAGCACTCATATGAGTGTGTGAGTGCATGTGCACACACTAGGCATGATGTTTGGTAGCTGGTTGCTATCTGTTTGAATTCTGACAGTCCGGCTTTTAGTAGCGATCTGCCATTTTTTTGTTCCCAATTGTTTATGCAATTGCCAATTCACTTTTTTCCCAGTGAAACTAAAGTAATTGCTAACAAAAATGCTAATGAAAATGCTTGTGCTATAGGCACTTGTTCCACTGCGTTAAATAAAGAATGCATCAGCTTAGAGGAAAGCTGATTATGAAGACAATAATGTAAAATCCAGAGTAGATTTTTTTTAAAAAAAAATGTCCCGATCATAGCCATGACCTCCACAAGAAATCAGTGCTGGTCCAAAAACAACACTGATTGTCAGATTATGTCAAAATCTGGAAATCTGATTTAGTGACTATTCTCCCCGATCCCTAGCACACACAAACCAACACGCTATATTAATATATGGTGTCATTAAAACATGCCATCAGCTCTGCTCTAGAGAAGTTGCTTTGCTTTTAAGATCAGTTTCACACTGAAATAGTAAGCCTGTCCCTGGGCTGCATCACTTATAGAATCATAAAATCATAGAGCTGAAAGGGGCCTATAAAGGCCATCGAGTCCAACCCCCTGCTCAATGCAGGAATCCAAATTAGAGGATACCTGAGGGGTGGTTGTCCAGCTGCGTATTGAATGCTTCCAGGGTTGGAGATCCCACCACCTCCCTAGGTAATTGGTTCCATTGTCATACCGCTCTAACAGTTAGGAAATTTTTCCTCATGTTCAGTTGAAATCTTACTTCCTGTAACTTGAGCCCATTATTCAGTGTCCTGCACTTTGGGATGATTGAGAAGAGATCCTGCCCTCTTCCGTGTGGCAACCTCTCAAGTACTTGAAGAGTGCTATCATATCTCCCCTCTTCTCAAGGTTAAACATGCCCAGTTCTTCCAGTCTGTCTTCATAGGGCTTTGTTTCCAGTCCCCTGATCATCCTCGTTGCCCTCCTCTGGGGCAATTTCACGTGGGGTCTCTCGTGACTAGATGTTCCTCAATCCAGAGCATTTTTTTCCACAAAGAAAATTAGAAGTGGAGAAAGATCCTATGTAGCCTTCTCCATGGCATGCTCATTTTCTATGAGCAGGGATTTATGAGTGGGAGGAGGATTCAATCATGCTTCGATCTGCGGTCTGTAGTGGTACGGCCCAGACTCGGATTTATTACTTCAGTGAAAGCTAAGCCTAAGTATGCTCTTAAAGACTATTTACTTGACTTTCATGAGGAAGTCATGAGCAGAGGTGAATTTCTTACCTAATGTTATAAAGAATTTAGCTTCATTTGAGGCATTTAAGTCTTGAAATGTTCCGAACTGTCAGCCCTGATTATGATAACTGGTTCAGGAAGGCAGCGTAACATGACAGTTGGTGTAACCAGGTGTGACATGTCATCCCCATAATACATCAAGTTTAATAAAAGAGCTCTTTTTTATCTCAAACCTCCCCAACTTTTTATTATTTCATAAGTTTTCATCCTACTTAATATATCTATAAGCAATAATAAAGTGTGAGGGTTATACTACATAATGACATGCCTCAGGCAAATATTGGAAGCAGAAGACCAAAAATCAAGTAGCTTCAAACCACCAAGCAAAGTGGGCTTCTAATATGCTGTCAGGTCTAGTGTATGCAATTGATTTAACAGTATGCTTTTTGCATATTTATACCTGAATAGATAGGGACTATACTATTTTTCGCAGACCACAGATTGCCTAAGACATCTTGGTGCCTTTGGGAGAAAATCCAACTGTTGGTAAAAATAGAATAATACACTAATAACATCATTCTGTAACATTTTCCTGGAAATAGTCCCACTGTTCCAATGGACACTGTTCTAATGAACCTCCTGGAGATAACTGCATATGCCAAAGACATGCTCCAACAGAAAGGATCCCTCAGTTGTCAGCCATTCTGCAGGTGGGTGAGACTCACAGCAAGACCTTTTCCATTGGTTTGTTGAGATCAGCTGCTATTTGTTACCACCAACAGCCCTGAACAGAGTGCAGCAACACCCACCCACCTTGAAATTAGCATTACACAAGTAAGAGAAAGGGAGCTTCTTCTGTTGGCAGAGAGGTGACCAACTGTAGTGTGCATTTCTTGTGCTAGCCGTCTTGGATCTTTTGTCAAAGAAAGAAAAGCTTTCAGTGACTCAGCCCTGGTTCTCACTGAAGCACTCAAGCAGAGGCTACTCTTGACAAGAGAGCTGGGAGCTAGTAAAGAGTGAGTTGCTGAATGCCTGAAGATGAAGTGTGGAATGGCGCAGGAAGTAAATGCTCTGCTCATTATGCAGCATGCTCAATGGAACAGCAGCATGCTGAGTGCCAAGGTGACACACACACAAAATATGGAATACGATATTAGACTCCAGTGGAGCCACCCACCCCTTGTTTTCCTTATTGCTAATTCATTATGTTTAAATTATAAGCATTCATTCATTCATTCATTCATTCAAATATTAAATATTTATATTATATGGTTTTTTTAAAGTGTTGCAGTGATTGTTCTTTTGATTATGTATTGTTGTTATGCGGCATTATTTGGACTGTTTGTTTATGTAAACCGCTTTGAGCACAGACTATTTGTGGAAAATTTGGTATATAAATTGACTGTTGACTGTTAAATAACATTTATTTATTTAAATAATAAAATGGTTTAGGTTGGAAGTATCTTCAACTGTATGTAGTGGTGAAGAGATGGGGAAAACACACGAAACCAAGTCTCATAACAAGTCACTTAGAGGTGATGACCAATATTTAAACACATCCCTCAGCTGTGCAGATTTTATTTTTCTCTCTAAATATATTCCATTTTCTTCAAATGTCAGTGTTTAAAGATATGCCAGGTTTAGATGGTGCTATTAATATGCAACCTTTCCACCAGAAACATTTGATGCATGGTGTACACAGCATCTGGACCTTGGAATTGAATTTTTGGAGTTTGTCATGCTTTTGGGGATTACATGTGGATCAGTAATCAGGACTCAGAAACCAAGTTTGTGCTTCACACAAAAATAATAAGCATATTAATTATGGAGAAGACACCACCAAAGAAAGGGTCACTAGTTTCTTTTTAAACAATTTTCCCCTTGAGTTGTAGAAGTAGAAACACCATTAATAATATCTAGCCTCCAGAATGTTATTTATCTTAACTTTTAAAAGGGAATTGGGGCAATGGGCGAGTGTTGAAGAAGCGAATCAAATATAAAACAGTTTTGAGTCATTCAAATCAACTGCATCATTAGATTATCTTATGCCAACCTCAGCAGATCTGAGGGACGGAGGCATAAGTTGTCATCAATGTATTCCCCCCCCCCCTCAAAAATGAATGTGGAGGTTTCTACTGAAGGAAAACATTGAAGACATTTCACGGGAAATCTTGAATGTTTTGCAAGGAGAGCCTGTGCAAAGGATACCCAAGTCACTTCCGGGGATGCAAAAATATGTTTTAATGAGATTAGTAACATTTCTATATGGGGAAAGGACCTACTTCATCAGTTGGGTGGGGATACTAGCCTGAGAAGTAACTACATGATCAGAGCAAACCATGTAATATGCAATTTCAGGTGTTGGTGCAGTGTGGGAGCTGACTGCAGTAGCAACCATCCTGCAAATATTTCTACTTGGAACTTGAGTTTTTCTTGCTGCTGCATTGGTGGCAACACAGGGTGACCTACAGGTTCCCACCCCACAATGCCTTGTTCTGAGGAAGGACTCTACATCCATAGGATCCTTCCTCAGACTGAGATTCGGCCAAATGGAGCAAAATGGCCTCGGGAAGCCCCATAAGGGTGCTGTTGGTTGATCTGCTGCAGCAGGTACTACAGCATAAAAATGTATATCCTTCCTCAGAATGAGGCATTGAAACAGCAAGGGAGGCATGGGCAGGCAGTGGGTGCCCTTGGTGGGATGGTGATCTGTTATTTCCAGACAGCCACAAAAAACCAGTCTCTGAGATTGTTTAATTGTCTAATAGTGCCAAGGAAGCTGATCTTGCCCTTTGTTCTGTTGGTATTATGACTAATATCGTACTCCAGTCCAGGGAGATGTAGAAAAACATTATTTTCAGCTTAGCAGAGGTAGCAGACTACCACCATCATTCAAAACTCTAGCACAACTGCCCTGTCCTTTCTTTGCCTCCCAAAAAGTCTCCTTGAAAGGATCAATAACATATATTGACAATCTTCGGAGGGAGGAAGAAAACCAAAATAACGGTGGGTTTTTTTTTATTATTTCTCTGAAAAGCAGTTCATATTTTAATAATGGTTTCAAAAATACACATATCCATCAGCAAAGGCAAAGCTTAAGACAGGCTAAATTAGCAGAAGATAGGCAGTGTAGCAGAATTACATGTACACATGCTTATGTAAACTGCTTTGAGGTCACTTGTCATGAAAAGTTGTGTATGTACACAGGAAGTGAGTCAGTAAGTAAATGCTGCCGTCCGTGCGCAGTGGGGCTTAGGTGTGTTTAGGACTGCTGCCAAAGATAAACCAATACATTTCACAAAGTTTAACAATGCATTCCTGTACCCACTTGTCCCATTGAACTCAGTGCTCTTTGTGTATATAACACAAGTGCTTCTTGTGTATATAATTAGTTTTGTGTATATAACTAGATATGGACACCTGGCATTGCTTGGGAATTCTAAGAAACCAAAAAATCTGCAGTTTTGAAATCAGTGGTTAAAATTAGTGCAGTTTTGAAAGGTTCAGGCCACCATCTTCATTCCAAACGGCATCCAATTGTATCCAAACATGGACAGAAACCTGCTCCTTGATTTTGGGAACCATCCAGCAAAATTTGGTTATGGTGACTTAAGAGATGTCCAAATGCATAGCAAACAAACAACATTTCAAAAATATATAGCAGATTATTTTGTTGTTTTTAGTATAGCAGTGTTTTCTTCTTTTCCCTTTTAATATACTGCCATGAGCCTTTGAATAAATAGGATAAACTTATTTTGAATATATATGTGTGTGTGTGGTAGGATCTTGCTATTTCTTCTGTCAAAATACATAGGATGGTAGGAAGGAAAGGGGGGGGGAACCCCCAGCATTTCTGTCTTTACAACATGCTTATTTTTCCTTACCACAAAGCTCTTGACTTGAACAAGAGAGACACACGGAACAGAGTTCCGTGTCCTGAAACAAATGTGCAGAATAGACTGCAGGGGACAAAAAATGGCTTTCCCCCTGTAGCTTACCTCAAGGACAGGTATTCAAGCACAGCAACCTCTTTTATAAGAATCTTCTAGGGAGCAACCAGAGGCTATGCATTACCAGAAGGAAACTTGAATTAAAAAAAAAACAGATTGAGTCTCAGAAACTTGATAAGATATCTGAGAATGTTATCATTTATATAGCTGTAACTGTAGTACATTGTTGTCATTCAGACCTTGACATAGATGGAAATGATATGAGGCCCACAAAATAGACAATTATGCATTGTATTGGGAATGGATCACAATACCATCCCTTTAACCCCCGTACCTGACCAAAGGCATGATTACATGCCTTCAATATGACTCACACATTCTACAGTCCTGTACCTTGGTGTTTGGAAATTAAGGTTGGCTCTGATATATTATAAAAATATAATATAGTTCAGTAAGAACTAATGTGGTCATGACAGAATTCTTATAGGGATTAGGGATTTATTTATTTATTTATTTTTAAAACTTATATACCGCCCGACTAGCAATAGCTCTCTGGGCGGTGAACATAGATACAATAAAATACAATATAATACAAAAACATCAGTCTAAAATCAAATTTCACAATCTAAAAACAGCAAAGGCTAAAATCAAATTACAAACATTACAATCATTAACAAAAAATTAAAATGCCTCGGAGTAGAGAAAGGTTTTAACCTGGCGCCAAAAGGATGATAGTGTCGGCGCCAGGCGAACCTCCTCGGGGAGACTATTCCATAGTTCGGGGGCCACCACTGAGAAGGCCCTTGATCTTGTCACTGCCCTCCGGGCCTCCCTATGAGTCGGGACCCGGAGGAGGGCCTTCGTAGCAGACTATAGTGTACGAGCCGGTTCATAGCGGGAGAGGTGTTCCGACAGATATCGAGGTCCCGCACCGTATAAGGCTTTATAGGTTAATACCAACACTTTGAATTTGGCCCGGAAGCGTATTGGAAGCCAGTGCAAGCGGGCCAAAACAGGTGTTATATGGTCAGACCGCTTCGTTCTTGTTAGCAGTCTGGCCGCCGCATTTTGCACCAGCTGTAGCTTCCGAACCATCTTCAGAGGTAGCCCTACGTAGAGCGCATTACAGTAATCCAAACGTGAGGTTACCAGAGCATGTACTACTGATGTAAGATCCTCCTTACTCAGGTAGGGACGTAGCTGGGCTACCAATCAAAGTTGGTAGAACGCATTCCATGCCACCGAGGCTACATGAGCCTCAAGTGACAGGGAAGAGTCTAGAACAACTCCCAGACTATGAACCTGTTCCTTTAGGGGGAGTGTAACCCCATCCAGGACAGGATATGTATGCACCATCTGATTGGAAAAACCATCCACCAACAGCATCTCAGTCTTATCAGGATTGAGTCTCAGTTTGTTAGTTCTCATCCAGTCCATTGTCGCATCCAGGCAACGGTTCAGCACATTGACCGCCTCACCTGAGGAAGATGAAAAGGAGAAGTAGAGCTGCATGTCATCAGCATACTGGTGACAACGCACTCCAAAACTCCTGATGACTGCACCCAACGGCTTCATATAGATGTTAAAAAGCATGGGAGACAAAACCTAACCCTGCGGGACCCCACATTGGAGTACCCACGGTGTCGAGCAATGTTCTGCCAAGTAGGAGTGGAACCACTGCCACGCAGTGCCTCCAACTCCCAACTCCGCAAGCCTCTCCAGAAGGATACCATGGTCGATGGTATCAAAAGCCGCTGAGAGATCAAGGAGAATCAACAGAGTTACACTCCCTCTGTCTCTCTCCCGACATAGATCATCAAACAGGGCGACCAAGGCCGTCTCAGTGCCGAAACCGGGCCTGAAACCCGATTGAAATGGATCTAGATAATCAGTTTCATCCAATAGTGCCTGGAGCTGGTCAGCAACCACTCGTTCCAAGATCTTGCCGAGATATGGAACATTTGCCACTGGTCTGTAGCTGCTGAAATCTTCTGGGTCCAGGGAAGGCTTTTTCAGGAGTGGTCTCACTGCTGCCTCCTTCAGACAGCCAGGGACCACTCCCTCTCACAAGTTTTTATTAGCCAAGAGGGGCAAGGATCTAGTACCAAAGTGGTTGCACGTACCTGTCCAAGCACCTTGTCCACATCCTCGAACTGAACCAACTGAAACTCATCCAACAAAACATGATAAGACTGTGCACCAGACACCTCACTAGGGTTAACTGCTATAAAATGAGAGTCTAGGTCCCGACGAATGCATAAGATCTTATGCTGGAAGTGCTCAGCAAACTCATTGCAGCAGGCCACCGAAGTATCTACAGTGTCCTGAAGGCCTAGATGGAGTAGCCCTCGGACAACTCTAAAAAGCTCCGCTGGGCAGGAGATGCCTTAATAGTGGTAGCGAAATATTGTTTTTTCGCCGCCCTCACCGCTCCTATATACCGCTTGGTGAAAGCACAAACCAGCATATAGTTGCATTCATCAGGAGTTCGTCTCCATCTCCGCTCAAGCCGCCTCCTATCTTGCTTCATCGCCCTCAACTCTGGAGTATACCAAGGAGCTGAATGAGCTCTGCAAAGGAGAGGGTGCGCAGGAGCGATCGTGTCGACAGCCCGGGCCATCTCCGCATTCCACAGATTAACCAGGCTTCAACAGCAGCGCCGGTCCTATCAGCCGGAAAATCCCCCAGAGCCCTTTGAAAACCTTCAGGATTCATTAGTCTCCAGGAGCGGACCAATTTAATAGGTCCCCCACCCTTGCAGAGGGAAAAGGTCGCTGAAAGTCTAAACTTCAGCAAGCAGTGATCTGTCCATGACAAAGGGAGAGATGTAAAACTCCCCACATCCAGATCACTATCCTCATGTCCAGTAACAAAATAAGGTCGAGTGTATGCCCCGATATATGTGTTGGGCCACTAACATATTGGGACAGCCCCATGGTTGTCATGGAGTCCATGAAGTCCTGAGCCGCCCCAGACAAAGTAGCCTCGGCATGAATGTTAACATCCCCCAGTACTAATAGTCTAGGGGATCTCAACAATACCTCCGAGACCACTTCCGTCAACTCAGTTAAGGAAGCCACTGGGCAGCAAGGTGGGCAGTACACCAAAAGGATTCCTAGTCTGTCCCTCTGGCCCAACACAAGGTGCAAACATTCCAGACCAGTAGTTGTATGGACATGGTGCTTGGTGAGTGAGATGGAACTCTTATAGACCACAGCAACCCCACCTCCCCGACCCTCAGATCTACAATGATGCTGAACCAAATATCCCGGTGGGCAGATCTGGGAGAGACTAACTCCTCCCTGTTCGCCCACCCAGGTCTCGGTTATGCATGGGTTTTGCTGCCTAGTTCTTGATCCACTTGAAGTCTGAGAGTTCAGTTTTCGTTGCCTCTCCACCCTTTTTTGCCCCCGTTTGCTTTTGCAGTTGCCGATCTGCTGACTTTTTAAAGCAAAATAATAATAATAATGTAATTTTAACAAAAATGGTTATGAAAATGCTTATGCTATTCCACCCTTTTTTGTTCTATTTACATATCAATTAGGTAAATAATCACCTAAAATTTGGAGGGAGGTTAATGGATGTAAATGGTGATCATTATAACCGATACTGCAGTTAAGAATGCATCATGCTTAGAGGAAAGCCAATTATGAAGACAATAATGTAAAATTTGGAGTAGATTTTTTTTAAAAAAAGATGCCAATGACAGCCGCAAACTACCACAAGAAAGACAGCGGATTGTTGATCATGTTGAAATCCAGTACTAAGTCAGATTTAGCAGGTATTCTCCCCCATCCCTAATAGGGATTGGTAAAAAGGAAGTTGAAAGGCAGTCAAGCCGATCAAGTCACTCCAAAATACTTAAGAGTTGTTAAATAATACAATATTAGAAACTCAACTGCATATCAGGAAAGGTACTACCAGGGCCAAGAGGATGCCAGCTTGGTTAACAAGCAGAACCAAAGTTGTTATTAGCTGCAAGAAAGCTTCCTTATTTATTACATTTATATCCCACCTTTCTCTTCATGATAGAAACCCAAGGCAGTTTATATATGGTTCCCAGGAGGTCTCCCATCCAGGCACTGACCAGACCTGACTCTGCATAGATTCAGCAGGGTGCTGGCCTCGTGCCTTCAGACCATAGCCTGGGGCCTTCAAAAAATGGAAGTCCTTCCAAATGAAGTTAACAAAAAGGAACACAAATGTTGGCCAAAAAAAAAAGGAAGCAGACAATATGGGATTCTAAAAAAGAATTTGAAGTGCACATTGCTAAAAACATAAAGACCAACAACAAAACATTCTTTATATACGTTAGTAGCAGGAGAGTGGCTAGGGAGGTGATTGGACCCATGGATGACAAGAGAGCCAAATGTGCTAAAAGAGGATTAGGAGATTGCAGAGAAGATAAATGAATTATTTGCATCTGTCTTCAAAACGCAAGATATAGGGCAGATCCCTGTGCCTGAACAAACTTTCACAGGAAGGGAGTCTGAGGAACTGACAGTGGTGACAAGAGATGAAGTTCTAGGCCTAAGAGACAAAATAGAAACTGACAAATAGCTAGGTTTGGATGTCATCGACCCAAGAGTTCTCAAAGAACTCAAATGTGAAATTGCTGATCTTCTAACAAAAATATGTAACTTCTCCAATCCGACTTCATACTTGAGAACTAGAAAGTGGCCAATGTAACAGCAATTTTTAAAAAGAGATTCAGGGGGATCCTGTAAATTACAGGCTGGTTAGTATAACATATGTCCCAGGAAAACTAGTGGAAAGCTTTGTTAATTAAAAAAGCATATAGAAGAACAAGTATTGCTGAAGCAGAATCAGCATGGCTTCTGCACGGGTACATCCAACTAACCTATTAGAGTCTCAGCAAGTATATAGACAGAGGTCATCCAGTTGACATAGTGTACTTGGACTTTCAGAAAGTTTTCAATAAGGTACTTCACCAGAGACTTCTGAGTAAGCTTAGCAGTCATCGAATAAGAGGAGAGGTCCTCTTGTGGATCAGAACCTGGCTAGGAAACAGGAGGCACAGAACAGGAATAAATGGCCAGTTCTCCCAATGGTGGGATTCAGAAAATGGATTCCCCCAGGGATCGATACTGGGTCTTGTACTTTTTAACTTGTTCATAAAAGATCTAGAATTGGGGGTGAGCAGTGAAGTGGCCAAGCTTGCTGATGATACTAAATTGTTCAGGGTTACTAAAATGAAAAGGGATTGCAGAAAGCTCCAAAATGACCTCTCCAAACTGAATGAATGGGTGGTAAAATGGCAAATGCAATTCAATGTAAACAAATATAAAGTGATGTATGATGTAAAAAAATGTACGTTCACATATAAGCTCATGGGGTATGAACTGGTGGTGACTGACCAAGAATGAGACCTTGGGGTCATAGCTGATAGCTTGATGAAGATGTTAACCCAAAGCAGAACAGCTGTGAAAAAGGTGAACTCCATGGTAGGGATCATTAGAAAAGGAATGAAAAATAAAACTGCTGATATAATGCTATTATACAAATCTATGGTGTGACTGCATTTGGAATACTGTGTACAGTTCTGGTCACCTTACCTAAAAAATGATATTGTAGAGTTGGAAATGGTTCAGAAACAGCAACCAAAACTATCAAGGGGATGGAGCAACTCACCTCTGAAGAAAGGTTGCAGCATCTGGGCCTTTTTTACTTGAGAAAGGCAAGTCAGAGGTGACTGTTGACCCATAGGCATTACTGCCACTGGTGATTTTCATCAAGCCTGAAAGCCTGGAACAAGGATGGGCAGTAGCAGGAGTTAAGTTTCTTGAAGGTCCTTGGAGAGCCTTGGCAAGAGGCCTGGCACAGCCTCAAGGCCAAGCACCTGCTGTCAAGGCAACCGATCGAGATATAGGCTGGAGCGCTTCTACCAGCCTAGCTGTGGGGGTTTTGATTCTGTGTGGAGAAGGAGGTGTCGTGAGGGAAAAGTGAAACCGTTTGTTTTGTAGCCTGTAAGCGTTCATGCCTTAATGTCCAAGTAAGGACTCTTAAACTATCTCTTGCCTCTGGAGTTTCTTGACCATCTCAATCTCTCAACTGTAGCTGCGCTGCTCACGCAAACATCCGCAAACACCAACAGGGTTATGGGCCCAGATCCAGCGCATGCTACACGGGAGTAAGAGGCTGGTCTGAACTGAAGACAGTGTTCCAGAGGGCAGCTTGGTTGATCGTGCCAGACAGAGGTGAGCGGAGATGGCTGTAAACATGTCTGGAGGCATGCCAATGGAAAGGCTTATGGAATCTAATTTCGCCAGCTGGAAGCTGAGGATGAGAGCTTTCCTGATAAAGGAAGATTTATTTGAGGTGATAGAAGCGGCCTCACCAGCGGCACCTCAAGCGGCCTGGAGGCACAAAGATGAGAAGGCGCAGGCATTTATTACCCTGGCTCTATCCGATTCACAACTTTTGTACGTGAGAGATGAACCCTCAGCCAAACGTATGTGGGACGTGTTGCAGGCCCTTCATGTGCAACAGACAGCGGGGTCCAAGTTGTGTCTGGCAAGACGGCTGTACCAGATGCGCTTAACAAATGAGTGCACTATGACTGAGCATCTCACAGAATTCCGGCGCTTATTCGCTGAGTTAGAGGATAGAGGGATGGAACACAGTATTCTGCAGAAAACATATATTATTCTGGCTTCACTCGATGAGAGTTGGAACAATCTTGTCATGGCTATGGAGGCAATGCCAGATGGGGGACTGAACGTTGCCTTTATTGAGGAAAAATTGACCCAGGAGTGGCAGCGGACACAGAAGGCGCAAAGAGCTGAGCCAAAGGAAGCAGTCAGAAGCAAGCAGGCAAACTACCAGGAGCAGCAATGGCTGAAAACTTGTTATTTTTGTGGAGCGCATGGGCACATTCAAAGGGACTGTGCAGTCAAGCGAAAAACCAGAGACGGAGGCTGGAAGCAGAGCAGCGTGAACTTTGTCAGTACAGAGAAGCCTCGGATTATTGAGACAGATTGGGTGATTGACAGTGGTGCGTCCCATACCCTTGTTAAGGACAGGAGTTTGTTTTACACATCTACAGCTGTGCAGGACTCTGTTCTCTTAGCAAATAGATCGAAAAGAGTAGTGAAGGCACGAGGGACGTTGAAATTACGTAAGATTGGCATTATTACAGATGTTTTGTATGTCCCTGAATTGTCCAACAATATCCTGTCAGTCAGAAAATTAACCAGTATTGGGTTTAATGTGGTGTTTGAAAAGGACAAATGTTTTGTGAAAAGAGGGGGTGAGGTATGCATGCAAGGAAGCCTGAAAGATGCACAGTTTGTTATACAGAGCAATCAGGCAGGGTGTGCTGCGTTTGGTGCTGAGGCGCAGACACATAAAGGCTGTGTGCATGATTGGCACAGGAGGCTGGGGCATGCAAATTACGAAACAATTAAGAAAACCCTGAGTCATAGTGAAAACATGCAGTTGACAGATTGTGGTCAGTTGATTGATTGTGATGCCTGCCATAAAGCTAAAATGACAATTGCACCCATAAACAGGGAGGCTGAAAGCACAACAACTGCTCCCTACCAGCTCATTCATGTAGATTTATCACGGCCAATATAGGCTTCACGAGGAGGTGCGAAGTATTTTATGGTGGTGGTAGATGACTTTTCGAGATTCACTCATGTTTATTTGCTGAAATGGAAAGATGAAGCAGAGCAGAAGCTGCGTCTGTTCATCAGGAGAATTGAAACTCAGCATAACGTTACTGTGCAAGCCATACACTCAGACCGGGGGGGGGGAATTCATGAGCAGTTCATTACATGAATTCCTGGACAGCAAAGGAATAAAACTACATTTAAAAGCACCTACTTCCCCGTTTTCTAGTGCACTTCAGGAAGCATTGAGAGCCATGCTGGAAGATTCCAGCTTACCGGTTTCTTTCTGGGGAGAGGGAATTTTGTACGCGGCTTACATTCAAAACAGGGTGTTGCACAGTGCTATTGGAATGTCTCCATATGAAAAGCTCACTGGAAGAAAGCCTAAGGTGCAGCACATTGAGAGATTCGGAGCTCGTTGCTGGGTCCACATTCCACAGGGAAAAAGACGCGGCAAACTGGCACCCAGAGCACAAGAAGGGTTTGTGCTAGGTTTTCAAAATGTGTATTACAGGGTGTGGGTTCCACAAACACAGCAGGTTGTTCTGAGCAGAAGCATTAAAGTCTCAGACAAGCCTTGGGATAATAGACAAACAGTTATTCTTAATGGGTCAGACGAAACACCAACACAACAGCCAACACAAGGGGTAAAAGTGGAAGGAACACAAATTCCACTGAAGGATGCATTAAATGAACTGATTTCGGGCAAACGTAAAACAAAGAAACGTAAGGCTGACAATCTGACATATCCTGAGCAAGCGTGCCAGGAACAAGCACAGGTGGAGGTGCAGTGGGAGCAGAAGCTCCAGTTCCCTTAAGGCGCTCTGAGAGAGCTAACATTGGGAAGCCGCCTGACAGATTTACAGTCGGTGTAGTCAGCGGCCCAGGTTTGTGTCAAGAAATAGAGATGGATGCAGGAACTTTGTATCTGACCTGTGTACAACCAAAGTTTGATTAATAAAGTTTGAGCTGTGTGAACTGTAAATTGAAAATGTAATGGATGCAATGTACTGACATGTAAATGGAAACTGAAATGTACTGTAGAAATGTACTGCTGAAATGTTATTGTTTATGTGCAAAGGTGTAATCATGAGTCTTGATGAAAAGGTGGGAACTGTTGACCCATAGGCATTACTGCCACTGGTTATTTTCATCAAGCCTGAAAGCCTGGAACAAAGATGGGCAGTAGCAGGAGTTAAGTTTCTTGAAGGTCCTTGGAGAGCCTTGGCAAGAGGCCTGGCACAGCCTCAAGGCCAAGCACCTGCTGTCAAGGCAACCGATCGAGATATAGGCTGGAGCGCTTCTACCAGCCTAGCTGTGGGGTTTTTGATTCTGTGTGGAGAAGGAGGTGTCGTGAGGGAAAAGTGAAACCGTTTGTTTTGTAGCCTGTAAGCGTTCATGCCTTAATGTCCAAGTAAAGGACTCTTAAACTATCTCTTGCCTCTGGAGTTTCTTGACCGTCTCAATCTCTCAACTGTAGCTGCGCTGCTCATGCAAACATCCGTAAACACCAACAGTGACATGATAGAATTGTATAAAATTATGTATGACATTGAGAAAGTGGATAGGGAAAAGTTTTTCTCCCTCTCTCATAACACTAAAACTCATGGACATTCAATGAAGCTGGATGTTGGAAGATTCAGGACAGACAAAAGAAAGTACTTCTTCAGGCAGTGCAAAGTTAAACTATGGAATTCACGCTCAGAAGAGGCAGTGATGGCCATCAACTTGGATAGCTTTAAAAGAAGATTAGACAAATTCATGGAGGAAAAGGCTAGCAATGGCTGCTAGCCATGATGGCTATGCTCTGCCTTCATAGCATGCTTCTGAATACCAGTTGGTGGAAACTGAAGGAAGGGAGAAGACTGTTTCACTCTAAATCTGCTTGCAGGCTTCCCATAGGCATCCCTTGGCCACTGTGAGAATAGGATGCTGGTTTAGATGGGCCATTGGCCTTATCAAGCAGGCTTTCTTGTCAGAATTCTTTCTTCCTTTTCAGAGCAAGAGATTAGGCTACTTTTATGAAATGCCTTTTTAAAAAAGAAAGAAAAATGCATCAAGGTAGTAAATATTTCTACACATGCATAGGGATGGGGGAGAAATTTAGTTTGGTTTGCATTTTAATGTGCACCTACCTAATTCACAGTTCCAGAAACAATTTGAAGTACAGCACAGCTATCCTTCAAAAGATGCACTTCTCTGAATTTTGTGATGCAGCTTGCCACCCAAATAATGAGCACGAAATGTGTATATTTGCAAAAAGTGTGCATAAAAAATACATATATTGCATCACATACTACAATGCTTCATCTATGGGGAAATAATGCAAAAATAACATCCAAGAATGCATTTTATTAGTGATAGTTACTTGCAAAATGTGTATGTTAGGAAAAACTTCACACAAAATTAGTATAATAGGATAAATGTGTACTAAAATGCTGAGGCATTTTTCATAAGGCATTTTAAAAATCCACAAATAGTGTGCAAATGTCAAAAACTGGTTTGAATAAATGAAAAACAGAGAAACCAAAACTGACAGCTTAATCCATTCCTCCTGCATAAAAGCAAGAGTCACATCTGTTGCTCCTCCCACTTTTGCCTCTGGCCTTTTCCACAACTGGTATGCTGCCCCCAGAAGGGTGACCACAATGGAACATGGCCCCTGGGCTGAAAGAGATTCCCCACCCATGTCATATAGTAATGTGAAAAGGGGTTAAAAAGCAGCAAACATTTTATTTCTTTTCGGATCTAGTGTGCCTTTTAATCCTTGAAAGGAAATGTCCAACGGAATGGACAACACTCAGCTTGTAATTCTGATGACTGAGTAGGACAAACTGAGGGTTGTCAATGCTGTCAATCACTTTCTTCCAATATGATTAAGAGACATGCTAGAATAAATTTCTGCATGCAGCAGAATGATGAGCTGGAGGAACCCTGAGGAGAGACAACAGAGCAGACTCTTCGGTTTCAGATGAGAGACCACAGTTTTGAATGCCCTCCTGTATTAAAAGCAAAACAAAATACCTTTCTGCAAGAAGAAAACTATGTCAGCTGGGAGAGAACTAGACAAGGAGAACCTTTGTTCCTGCTGTGCTAGTTTTCTTCTCACAAGGAGAGCTTGTTTCCCCTTGACTATAGAGGAACATTCAAGAATAATATAACCCTTTTGAAGTCTGATATGGTATAGCCCCCTCTGGACCTCAGGTCTCTTCCATTGATTTTCCTGACTATGTAGACCAGGACCTAGTTTTTTTTTTTTTTTTTTAAGCATGAAGGAAATGTTGAAAAATAACTTGGGGGATAGTTTTTCATATACAACTTTTTCTGTATTGGAATGTTCCAACTTCTGACTTGTCAGCAATAGAAATTACAATCTGAATATATTTTGACAATTCAACCATTCAGCATGTGCTGATAGCTCTTTTAATCTAATCTTGTCATTTCCCCCCCTTCCCTTGTAGTGTGGCTTCCACTAAGCAGTGGGAATTATCTTCCTCTTTCTCCACCTCCATGTCATTTAGATTCTGCACGCATGCAGACTGAGACACCTGGAGGGAAAGGATTTCAAAACATAGTGGCAAGAGACTGAGGTGAATCATACACTTGAAGGACTAAATTAAGTACTAGTGCCACTCAAGTAATTTTGCATGCTTAATCCAGAGTTCTCCTTGGTCCTAAAGAACTCTGTATGAGAAATAGACCTACTAGGATATGGCTGTACCACCTCATTTTCTAGGGCTTCTACCTTTTATCCTATGGATAGTCCAGCTGGGGGTAAAATGAAAATGGCATCAAGGGTTTTGTTGCGAATAAGTATAATCATAGGTATCTGTGTAATTTTAGGCAAATATAAAGGCTGAGCAAGTAACTGGTTTTGTTAGCACAAGGGTAGGCTACATTCCCTTATAGGCTCCTTTCAGAGGTGGGTGTGGAAAAAGTGGATGCAGCAATGGCTGTGACTCTTACCTTTACAAGGAAGGCTGCATTCAAGTCATGCATCCACACCTCTCCACCCTCCAGTCAGGCAAGGACACATTTTATATGTGGAATAGTGAGGTTCATCGGGCTCTTGACATGGTTGCCCCCAAGCACCCTCTGTGGCATTGTGGAGCCAGTTTGTATCTTGGTGCACCAGTGAGTTAAGGGCAGTGAAACAGGCTGGACGATGGCTAGAGTGCAAATGGCGAAAGACATGCTGTGAGGCTGATTGGGTATGAGTAAAACATCATAACCATGCCTACTGTGCAGCGGTGAGGGCGGCAAAGAAGGCCCACTTCTCTGCCTCCATCACATCCTCAAGTAGCCGGCCACTGGAGCTTTTCCATATTGTCAGGGGTCTGTTGACATTAACTCCAGGAAATGCAGTTTTAGACCCTCCAGAGGCCCACTGTGAATTATTTGCAAGGCGCTTTGAGGGTAAAGTTGCTCACCTCCGTAGCAGTCTTAATGCCCAATCCACATCTACTGTAGTCCCCAATGAGGTGTCCAGTGCAACGTCTGCTGCAATTTCTTGGGAATGGTTTCACTTGATGCGGCCTGATGACGTAGACAAGGTGATGATCTAGCCAGCAACATGTCCTCTCTATCCTTGCACTTCTTGGCTTATTAAAGGTTGCCGAGGGGGGTTGACCGAGCGGATGCTGGGTGTGGTCAACACATAATTGTGGGAGGGAGTGGTTCTAGCCACCCTGAAAAATGTGGTGATCTGACCACTCCTGAAAAAGCCCACCCTGGACCCATTGGTCTGGGACAATTACCAACCTGTCTCAAATTCCCCCTTCTTAAGGAAGGTGATTGAGAGAGTTGTGGCACAGCAATTGCAAGTACTCTTGGATGAAACAGATTATCCTGATCCATTCCAGTCTGGGTTCAGGCCTGGTTATGGGACTGGATCGGCTTTGGTTGCCCTGACAAATGACCTTTATGGGAGAAGGACAGGGGGACTGCGACCCTGTTACTCTTACCTGATCTCTGTGGCTTTTGATACCACTGACCATGGTATCCTTCTGGGCCAACTTGGTGAGCTGGGTATTGGAGGAACTGTTTTACAGTGGTTCCCATCCTATCTCCAACGTCGCTCTCAGAGAATAGCATTGGGTGACTGTCTTTCAGGCCCCTGGCAGTTGTGCTGTGGGGTGCCTCAGGGTACCATCTTGTCCCCCATGCTGTTTAATGTTTATATGAAGCCGTTGGGAGCAGTCATCAGGAGATTTGGGGTTAGGTGTCAGCAGTACGCTGATGATACCCAGTTCTATTTCTCTGTAGCATGTGAATTGGAAGACGCCGTGCAAGCCCTGGACTGCTGCCTGGACTCAGTGGTGGGCTGGACGTGGGCCAATAAACTGACTCTGAATCCTAGCAAGAAGGAGGCGCTGTGGGTTGGTGATTCCTGAGTTCAGATAATTGGTCAGTTGCTTGCTTTGGATGGGGTCGTACTCACTTTGAAAGAGCAGGTTCCTAGTCTGGGGGTGCTCCTGGATCCATCTTTGTCACTAGAGGCCCAGGTGACCTCAGTGGCTAGGAGTGCCTTTTACCAGCTCGGCTGATGACAGCTGCGCCCATTTCTGAACCAGTATAGCCTGACCACTGTTGTCCATGCACTGGTAACCTCCAGGCTGGATTACTGTAATGAGCTCAGTGTGGGACTGCCCTTGAGGTTGGTCTGGAAGCTGCAGCTGGTGTAAAATGCAGCAGCAAGACTGCTCGCTAGGGCTGGGTATTACCAACATGACACCCCGCTGCTGAAAGAATTGCACTGGCTGCCCATTTGTTTCCAGGCCAAGTTCAAGTTTTTAGTTTTGGTGTACAAAGCCCTATACAGCTTGAGACCAGGATACCTGAAAGACTGTGTTATCCCTTATATACCCATTCAGTCACTGCACTCTGCAGGTGAGGGCCTCCTGTAGATACCATCTTATCAGGAGGCCTGTTGTGCACGACATAGGAAATTGACCTTTAGTGTTATGGCGCCTACCCTGTGGAATTCCCAACCCTTAAATATTAGACAAGCGCCATCTCTGTTATCTTTTTGGTGCCTATTGAAGACCTTCCTCTTTCAACAAACCTTTTAAGTTGAGATCTTATCCCAGTCTGCATCTGTGTTGGAATTCCTTTTTAATATGTTTTTAACCTTTTTTTTAACAATATGGTTTTAACCTTTTTTTTAAAGATGTCTTGAAAGCTTTTTAAATATATTTTGTTTTAATATATTTTAAAGTCTGTTTTTATGATGTTTTAAGTGTTTTTAGTGCTTTTGTTTGTTGCTCTGGGCTCCTGCTGGAATGAACGGTGGGATATAAATGAAGTAATAAATTAATAAATACAGGATACATTATCTCAGGATGGCACAGTTCAGGAACAGGGAGGGGTGTGGCCTATAGAGTGAACATGGCCTGGGAGAGTACCAAGGGTGAGACAGAAAGGCGTTAGTCTAAGGCAGAGCTTGGAAAAGTTACTTTTTTGAACTACAACTCCCATCAGCCCCAGCCAGCATGGCCACTGGATTGGGCTGATGGGAGTTGTAGTTCAACAAAGTAACTTTTCCAAGCTCTGGTCTAAGGGAGTTTTAGATGTGTTTCTTTTAACATATCTTTAACATGTCACATGCATGCCAAATCTGTTCTGAAAGTGAGTGTAGTCTTTTTTTAAATGGTTTATGATGTGAAGAGGGGAAGGAGTCTGCTGTTCAAAGCCAAACATACCAGTAGGCATACAAAAGTCCTTTGACATGCTTAAAGTAGCTTTTTGGATCCCAGCCAGAACAGAATAACAGTTAATTAATTCCTAAAGGTTAATCCAATTCTTATAGAGATTTTCTTTAAAAAAAAAAGTATAAGCCCTTTTTGCTTCAAATTTGGCAGGTGTTATCCATTTCAGAAGGGCTAGTACACCTTAAAATATAATCTAATTCTGTGTGTGTGGGGGTGTTATAGCCATTATTTCACTTTCCAATAGCAAATAGGGAAAATCATAGAATCATAGAGTTGGAAGGGGCCTTGTAGGCCATCGAGTTCAACCCCCTGCTCACAGCAGGAAATCCACAGCTAGAGCATGTCCCACAGATAGCTGTCTAGCCTCTGCTTGAAGACATCCAGCGAAGGGGATCCCACCACCTCCCTAGGCAGTCGGTTCCATTGCCGAACTGCCCTTACTGTCAAGAAGTTCCTTGGCCTACGCTCCTGCAACTTAAAACCATTAGTCCTAGTCCTATCCTCTGGGACAGCAGTGAACAAATCTGTACCCTCCTCTATGTGACAGCCCTTCAGGTACTTAAAGAATGTAATCATGTCGCCCTTCAGCCTTCTCTTCACCAGACTGAACATGCCAAGTTCCTTCAACCTTTCCTCATAAGACTTGTTCTCCATACCGGCTATCATCCTCGTCGCCCTCTTCTGAACCCGCTCTAACTTGTCTATATCTTTCTTAAAATGAGGCGCCCAGAACTGAACGCAGTATTCCAGATGAGGCCTGACTAATGCAGAATATAGTGGGACTGTTACTTCTCTTGACCTGGAAACTATAGCTCTGTTTATGCATCCAAAACCGCGTTTGCCTTTTTTGCCGCAGCATCACACTGCTGAGTCATGTTCAACTTGCGATCCACTACAATTCCAAGGTCCTTCTCACACGCACTACTGCTAAGCCGGGTATTTCCCATCCTGTACCCATGCATTTTGTTTTTGTGCCCTAAATGCAGAATCCTGCATTTGTCTTTATTGAATGTCATTTTATTAATTTCAGCCCAATTTTCTAGTCTATCCAGGTCCTTTTGGATTTTATTTCTGTCTTCCATTGTGTTAGCTATCCCTCCCAGTTTCGTATCATCTGCAAACTTCATAAGGCTTCCCTCCACCCCATCATCTAAGTCATTGATAAAAATGTTGAAGAGTATCGGCCCCAGGACAGAACCCTGTGGCACTCCACTCGAAACCTCCTTCCAGTCCGAAGCAGAGCCACCGACGACCACTCTTTGAGTACGGTTTTCCAACCAGTTGTGAATCCACCTGACAGTATTTCCATGTAGTCCGCATTTGACGAGTTTGCTAATCAAAAGGTCATGGGGGACTTTGTCAAACGCTTTGCTGAAATCTAGATAGATGACATCTACAGCATTTCCACCATCTGCTAGGCTAGTGACCCAATAAAAAAAAGAGATGAGGTTAGTTTGACAGGATTTTTTCTTGACAAACCCATGCTGGCTCCTACTAATCACAGCATTGTCATCTAGATAGTTGCCAATGGACTCTTTTATTATCCGTTCTAATATCTTTCCCGGTATTGAAGTCAGAGTGACTGGCCTGTAATTCCCTGAATCTTCTTTTTTACCCTTTTTAAAGAGCGGGATGACGTTTGCCCGTCTCCAATCCTCCGGCACCTCTCCCGTTCTCCAGGATTTCTCAAAGATGATGGCAAGAGGTTCCGAGAGTACATCCGCAAGTTCCTTCAATACTCTGGGATGCAGTTCATCAGGCCCTGGAGATGTGAACTCATTTAGGTTAACTAGGTATTTCCTGACTATCTCCTTATCAACCGCGAACTGCAATCCCGACCCCTTACTGAGATTGCTACCGATGCAAGGTTGCACACTGTTCCCTTTTTGGGAGAAAACGGAGGCAAAATAGGTGTTAAGCAGTTCTGCCTTTGTGGATCCAAAATGGTCACAGCTGCCCCTATGAAAAAAGCCACTGCAACTATCCTGCTGAAGTTTATTGTGATTTATCCCTTCAGAAGGGATGATTTTGCCTACACATTTCATCCAATTCTGCCCCCAAATCAAGTTATTTCCTTTTTTAAAAGGTAAAATTTAATTATGCCCAGAACAAAAGCCCCTGCAACAATATATCTGTAATCTGGCAGACTTTATCCACTCTGGAGGAAGTAGTATGCTTGCACATTTCATTCACTTCTGTCAAATGGTGGGAAAGTTGTAGCTTTTTTTTTATTTCCTAGCAGTAAATCTGGGACAAAGGAAGACAACTTAGATGGCCCCCAAGCCAAATTAGACAGTTTAGGAAGCACCTTGAATCAAGGCTGGTTGTTTTCCACAGGGCCAAATTGGAGTCAATTTAAATCTTATGGTTAGCACCCCCCAACAAATACTGTTACAATAGGTTGTGCATTGTAATTCTTATTGTGGCAAGTTATCAATATGACCAAAAGCATGGACATTTATGTTCCACCTTCTGAGGTAACACTATTTTGTCCAGTAATTATCAGTCTTGTTTCTGGTACATCTTAGCATTTAGTTCACAATCTAGTCATATAGCTCTGAAATAGATTGTGGTCTTTCACGTTTAATATTCTTGCCTGTGTACGAGGAACTGCACAGAAATATATGATTTTCATAATAGTTGTCCCCTTTTGTCTGTAAGCGAATAGGATTACAGTGCAAAAAGCATCTGCGCTGCATGATCAGTGGATTATGCTCCTGAGTAGCATAAGAGCTTCATAGGCTAGTTGCAAACCAACATGTTTTAACTGTTATCCCTACTAGTTAATATGGACCCTGCATCTTTTACAAAACAGGAAGCTTGATTTAAATGAGTAATTTACTTTATAATTCTCAACATATTTTGTAGGGAGTAAGCTTCAATGAATAAAGTAGAATTTACTTCAAAAGTTCAGAGTTAATATGCGTAGGATTGTACTGAGCAGTGGCTCTTTTTTCTTTGTGATTTAAAGCATATGTTAAGGCAGCAGTCCTATATTCACTTCAGAGTAAGCCCCATTGAACTCCTTCTGAACAGACATGTATAGGAGTGCACTATAGTTCACCTTGAGTTAAGATTATCTATCCTCAGACCACTGTCTGTGTATTGTGCATACTTTCTATGGAGAAACATTATTTTACTCAGTTGTTACCAGTTTGGCAATTACTCTGTTCTGGAGTCCCAGGCAGACAGCAAAACCAGATTGATCAACTCCTTGGTGAGTCACAGACAATAGCAGTCAACTCTGTTGCTCTCCTAGCTTTCCAACACTGCAAGCCACTCCACTGACTGAGAGGAGCAGGGGAGAGGAACATGGAGCTTGGCACGTAGCGGTGTGAACATGGGATTAGCTCCACTGCCGGGCATCACACTGTGCCAAGCTCTCTGCACCTCACCCCTCACCCTCACTGTCTGCAATAGTGACCCTGTGGTGTTGGGAAGCTGGGAGAATAATGGAGCCCCTCCCATGCTGCCCCACCAGCTGCTGCTGGCCACAGACATGGCTGGTGAACTAAATTTGGCCAAGTGGCTGATGAGTTGTGTGGGCCGGTTGTACAGCTCTTATTACCCTATAAAGCAATTTCAATTTACTGACAAGATGACAAACAAAATATCAACTCTTACACAAAACAACTTGTCATTACAGTAATACCTCACTTAACAAATCCTTCAGGAAAGAAGCTTCTTTTAACAAAGTCTTTTTTGGGTACAGGGGGCATGGGGGGTGCACACTCTGACATAGTCAAATGTGACTCCTTGTCTACTCCAGGCAGGTCTCTCACACATGGCTGGAATGGTGTTCCTTGCCAAGTGGCACAGGCACTTTCGTGGTAAACAGTGCTTCGGATGCCCTGGAAGCACTGCTTACTGCAGATGCATCTGCTTAAGTGTAGGGGAGGATGGCAGAGAGAGAGAAAAACCAAGCACAGGGTGGTAGTATTACTGTGCTAGTTTCTTTAAAGTACACGTGTGGTGCACAGATATGCAATTATTTTCCCTCCTGAAGCCTGTCTTTTCTGCAGGAGCACACTTCTGAAACTGAAGGTGGCACTGATTTAAAGTTGTTCAGACACGCAATTCTCTCTTCACAGAAAATATGGGCAGCCTCTTATCCACAAAACAATTTCTACATATGATGGGAAGAGATCCCAATATATATTCCATAAAACTTACAAACAGGTGAGAGCCCTGTAACTTTCATTCATAACACTCCATTCCCTGTCTGACCACAGACAATTAGGGAATATAGGGCTCCTCCACACAGCAATTTAGTGTGTGTCTGGTGCTACTTGCACCTCCTTGCAATTTGCATGGTTCATATGATGTTGCAGGCAAGCAGAAGCTATCACACAGTTTTCCCCTTTAAATCTCTATTAACCAAATCTGCTGATAATGCGAAAAGTAAAAGTAAAACCATGTCAGCTGTGCCGCAATCCTCCTTGTAGGCACTTTGCTTCGACGTTTTCTTAGTAGGCAGGCTCTCTTATGCCCTATCACCCATTCCCTCTCTCTCTTCCACCCGCAGCAGCTGCCTACTTTGGCTTTCACTCACTCCCCCATCCACTTTTCACTGAGGCTTGGACAATGGAGAAGTGGAGAGGGTTCTAGTCAATTTCATTTTCTTGTCAATTGCATACTGAGGTGCTCTCCTGGCTTCAGCCTTGAACAGAAGGGAGTAAACATGTAAAATTAGAGGGCGGGGCCACAAGGAAACAGAGACACTAATCCTTCCCAGAGGAACACCTACTTGTGTGAAAACAAAACAGCGGATTGGAAGTTACCATTGAGCAAGAAGTGTGGACCTTGAAAATATATTACGATTGTAAAAGCAGCAACTTTAGTATGAAGTTAGGGTTCCTTGTGGATAAGCCCATAGATATGGTTCAGACATAGTAGAAAATGATGTTTCCCTACTGTGTCAGTGGCGGGGAAGCTGTTTTGGCTGATACACCAGATCCAACTGTAGCCAGCCTCTGTGGGACATCTTTCATAGGTGAATGGGCTCACCTGTCATGGCCCCTTCGGAGGACTCGTCAGATGAGGACAACTCAGGAGTAACAGCCACAGACCCAGAAGGGGAAACAGAGGAAACTCCTGAAAATGCAGCTTCTACTCCCCCTCAGCTGGAGAGCATCCAAGATACAGCTGAAGCTCTTCAGCCCGAATCAGGCAGTGACCAGGAGGCTCCCCTCCCACCTGCAGAGTGGAGGCGACGGAAAGTCAGGCAGCAGAGGGGCCGGCCTATCCGTTTAAGGCTGGCATGCTTGCAGATTGTTCCCACCTGTCTGCAGAGGTGTTCCTTAAAAGACAGACCCTGGCTTCAGCGTGTTGCTGACTACAACGTCGGGCATGACCTCCACATGAAACGTAGTTCGCAGACTCCAGACTCTTCAGACTGATTCCCTGTCTTTCTGAACCTAGCTTCTCCACCTCGATGACGCTTACGGACACTGCTACTGGTACAGTTGCTAGAAGCATTCCTTTCTCCAGCCGGCTCCTGTTATCTGCTGGCCTTGGCAGATTTATGACCTAGCTAGCTGCCGGCTGCTTAGTTACAGCCCAGCACCCAGCCCCGAAGCTGACATCACCTACCTTTCAGTCACTTGATGTCGTATGATGTGAGGTGCATTCAACCCTGGCTGGCCTAATTTGGCCTACAGGCCAGAGATTTTTCACCTATACACTACATAAATGAGCCAAGAGAAGTATCAGATTACTGCAATTCCCACTCATCTCTCCTCCTCTTTCATGCCTGCAAGGAGACTGAGAACTTTCCTTTCTGATTTTAAACAAACCATGGTTTCCCATATGTCCAAACTCAGGGACTTTGGTTTGCTTAAAATATGGTTAATGAAAACAAGCCATGCTCAAACATATCTTGACTTGCTCCAAAACTACAGTTTTAAAACATTATTTATTGCATGTTTATTGAAAAGTGCTTGCATAAAGAAAAAAAAAGGGGGCGGGGAGAACAAGACTCCGTAACACCATCTACATTTAAATAATTAAATAAAATCCAAAAGTTCACAGATATGTGTACATCTCTTCAGACTCATATTCAAAAAGGAAAATAAATATTGATGATGTTTAATCTCCGTGGGATTTATAATTCAAGTAATTATAAAGTTACAATTCCTAATGTTCTATTTTTTCTCATAATTATATCGGATTGAGTAGAACATATGGTTGAGCTCTCTCCTATATTTTATTGGTCCAGTATGCAATAAATAAGGGCCAGTTTTCTACAAAAGAATGGTTTAAATCCCTTCCTTCTCTGACTTTAATTAAATATGTCAGCTTAACCATACTAGCTATATTTCAATTTTTTAAAAAAAAAACACAGTTTAAACAAACTACAGTTCCCTCAGTTTGGACATCATGGGGAACTGTGGTTAGTATGAAATTGTTAGTGCGTGATTTAGAACTTCTCTGGTATTTCAAAGAAGGAAGTGAAGCCCACAAGTCTAAGGTTTGCTGTGGCTTATTCACACAATGATAAACCATCATTTCCCATTACTTCTAAGCTGGGCCAATGAGTGTTCACATCAGGAACAATACTGGGTCTATCATACCACTTTCAACTCTGGGGAAAAAAACCTGTAACTGCCTCCAGCCTCAGAATTACATACACATTTATACCTTGCCATTTCCCCAATAAATACAAGCTGGCATAAAGTGGATTGTCCCAGTTTACTTTTACAAAAGCTATGATATAAGTCATACTGAGGGCTAGAAAATTGCACCTGGTTACCCAGAAACATGACATGGGGGTTAAATCCTGGTTTCTGTGGTTTAAGTCTATTATACCAAGGCTAACTGCCTAGTCAAATGCAGTCCTCCTAACATGTATGGTGCCCTTCCAGAGCTTGATAAATGTCTTGCATAAATAGAAGGTTCCTATTAGGCCACAGTATTAGCTGTATTCACCTGGTGGATCTTAATTTGTGTAGGTCAGCACTATGCAATTGCCATCTGAAATCTGAAAACTTTTAGGTGTATAATGACTTAACAGAGTAATGCTGACACTTCAGAACCTCAGGAGAAGCGGTTTTTGGTGTACATTTAGTAATTTATTTTTTCAAATGCTGTTGCTATATTAATTTATATATAGATTATTTACTTTTAAAATCTATGCAGTTAGGTAAAGTTTGATACTTGTTCCTGTATTTTTGTATTATAGTTTTCCTTCTTTCTCTCCCTCTCATTTGCTAAAGATTTTTTAATCACTACCTAGTAATAGGTTAGCCATTTTCCTGGTTGACTGGTTTAATACCCAAGTGATCTGGAATGTAGGTCTTTGAGCATTCTGATGAACATTCATGTGCACTTCATCACCATTCAGCAAAATTCATCAGCAGTTCATCAAAGGAGCTTATGAGCAAAGCTCATTAACATTTCACTGGGAGTTTAGCATGCATGAACTCTAGAGAGCTAATGATGAACTGTATCCACCTGAGCGCCTTATGCCCCAAGTCACTGCAGTAGCTGATAACACTGCATAATAAGGTTACCTGTTTACATTATGAAAGTTGACTGAATCTCTAAACATGGACAACACATTCTCATTTTCATGGATATGTTATTGTCTTTTCTTAAGGTGCATATGTTTCTATTTCAAGATACAACATTCTGCAAAAACCAAGGTTAAATGTTGATGTAACAATTTAAAAGATCCCAGAAGGTATGCTTCTCTTTGATCACTCTCTATGTTCCATTTCTAAAAATTTGACAGTCTTGAACAGGTAATAAATAAAGGCCTCTTTATTGTTGAAATACAAAATGTTAATTCCAGGGACAAATCTATTTTTTTTTAGTTGACATTACGCCATATGTGCATCTCCTTTCAGATGAATTGCCAATGAATTGCCATCAAGGTTATCTTACTGTATTTTTAAAAAACTGTGGTGCCATCACAGTAATATAATTATCTTCCTACTCTGAATGGTGATGATGATGATACCTCAAGAGCATGGGATAGCCGACATGGTGTCCTCCAGAGATCAAAAATCTCTTGAGGTACAGCTCCCATTATCCCTAACAAATGACCATACTGGCTGGAGCTGATGGGAGTTGTAGTCCAACAACATCTGGGGGACACGATGTTGGCTATTCCTGTTTACAGTATGTTAACAAGCTGCTTGTGTCAAGTTGTATTCTATATATGCCCTGGAACTACTCTTTTCATTTTGCTTTGCTCTACAAGTGAATATACAATGAGTGGGACTCTGGAAATACAACAGAGGCAGTGAAACTTGGCATAAGCTGGTTATCCTCTTTAACATGACACATGGGACTGAGAGGACTGCAGGCTCCAAATGTATGCTAATGCCTAGTATATGTTCTTGCCACCACTAACACCAGCATATGCCTCCATTTGGTCCTTAATTAGTGGAAGTGGAAACCTCCTTCCAACTGGCACTGCCCAGCCAGTAATCTAATCAACAACTATTTGTATTAGCCAGGAGTAGGTCACCTCAGTTGCCCACATAGGACATCCTTGTCACCCAGCATCTTATTTTGATTGGCTCAAGACACCCCTAAAGCCACCCAATCAATCTGGGGCAGGAAAATTTTATTGTTGCATCAACTCAATACCTGTGCCTATTGGCATGTAATCTTTATTGTATCAGTTTCATCTTCAGTTTAATCATCATTGTCTCTGACTTCCCCTCCCTCAAGAAGTTCTGTGTCCTTCAGACACCATTTTGTTCAGTCTTTTGCACCTAGATTACTACAGCTCAGTCTTTTCTACCTAGACTTTTCCGTGGTTCAGCCTTGGAACATTTATCTCACTAGGCTGCTCCATGCCTCATTCAAGTCTGCTTAACCTCATTCTGCCATTCTGAAAGCAGACTGCTTCTACTCTAGCTTCCGCCACCTCTTTTGCCCATCCTCTCTCCCTCCTTTCCGTGTTTGTTATCCTCTTTGGGTTAGTTAGCACCCTTAAGGGAACACGCCACAGATTCTCTTTTATATTTTTGAACTGCATAAGGCTAAGGAACCCGGGCTGCTGATTTATTTGAACTGCATGTTGTGGGGCTCAAGGGTGACCTAGGAAGGCGTGCCTACTTTCAATCAACCCATCATTGCACTTTTCCCATATGTTAATAAATAACAAGCAGCATCTTGTGATCTAAAAATGAGGTAGACTTGCCACCAAAATATTTGGGCCTGCTTGCTGCTAGAACTCCAGTATATAGTCATAACCGGGGCCACAAAGTCATGGTGAAAATCAAGGAACAATCACTTTTCTGCTGCTTTCTCTGAAACAGTAATTATTGGTGTCTTCTTCCTTTCTTTTTTTATCTCCCACATTTCTTAAACATTGCTATTCTCTGAATTTGTATGTTCCAAGTTACACAAAACATGAGTTTAGGACTCCATTACAGCCCGACCATTCTTACCTACTCTTATACAGAAACCATTAGACTCAGTTCCTCCATCTGATTCCCGTATAATCCATGATCTTGTCTCACTCAATCTCAGAGAAATTTCCTGGCCTGCCTGAGCTGAAGCTTAGGTAGGTGGGATCCCTTCATACACTTTCTGCAAATCCTCCCCTGTGTGACACATCCCAGCTCAAACTATGCCTCACCAGAGTTCCAGCTCCAGCTTGAACCACATCTACATAGAATGAGGGGAAAGGTAGTAGAAAATGTTTAAAGCTTCAGCTCAGTCATATTGGGGGACTTTCCTAAGCTTAGCCAGACAAACTCAGGGATCCAACAACTGCCTTGCTCCCAAGGGTTCAGATATCTGAAGGGTTGAGATGTCTGAAGAGACAAGGAGAAAGCCTAGATGCATTTTTCTCCCCCACCAAGAGTGGGGTGAAGAGAGACAGATCTCACTCAACTGGCTTGGAATCTGGCAAACCAAGTCAACATTTGGAACTGAAATACGGGGCTGTTTGTCATCTGTATAAAGCAGGGATGGGGAACTTGTCCCCTACCAGACATCGATAGACTTCAACTCCCATCATCCCAGACCACTGTCCATACTGACTGGGGCTGATGGGAGCTGGTGCCCAACAACATATGGAGGGCCACAATTTAATCCCTAATTTAAAAGGATGCTAAGGGATCAAGTTAAAGTGAGGAATAAAATTAGTAAAAAAAACCACCCTTACTGATTTTCTGTTTAATGCTGACAGTTAAATTGATGCACGTGAAAAAGCTGTTACTAAACATCAAATGTTTGGCATCAAATGTTAAAGAGGTGAATGTTGAGATTCTCTCTCTCTCTCTCTCTCTCTCTCTCTGTGTGTGTGTGTGTGAGAGAGAGAGAGAGAGAGAGAGAGAGAGAGAGAGAGAGAGAGAGAGATCTGTGTAAGGAAAAAAGAAACAGGCACAGAGAATTTGTTAAAAGCATACCAACACCTATCTCTTAATTTTATATTTCACAGCAGCCTACTCCATCTCTCTAAAATTAGTTTGATCTTTGAAATAGTATTTCCTTAGCCAAACTCCTATTTATTTAATGACTCATTGAACTGAGGCTTCCTTATTCTGCTGCAGCTTCTTTATGTTTCTCCATCCTTTATTTGATACATTTGTACATTCATTACAGTTGTCTTTTAGAAGGGTTTTTGATGACATTATCCTGTTCCAACACACACAAAATTAGTGTATTAAACTTCACAGGCTAGTACCCAGCCTAGCATTTATGTATTCAATTTCCACTTTGAGATGCTGCATACATTAAACATCAGAAAGGGGGGAGGGCTGAGGATGCTACAGTGCCCTCTAATATGTTCCAGTGGTGGCCTTGGTCATAAAGTTGTTTCAAGCTGCCCTAGGGGGATGGCCTTGATTTCCCAGTTAATTACTCTTGATCTCCATTACATTCCTACCACCACTAATTCTGTTCTACAAAGTCACTAATCAGCCAGTGTGAATTTAATTAAAGGTGTTCCCCATCCCAGCCTTCCCCATCCTTGAACAGGCAATATGCTATTTAACTTTTCTAAATTCAGCTACAATTTTATTGAAAAGTTATTTATATGGGGATGTGCTTGTGCTCATAAATGTCTATTAAACAACTGTATCATTCTCTCCATATTGCAAGTATTAGGTTTGTTATATACACTGCTTGCTGAAGTTTATTGAACATGTGCCTGACAAAAGAGTTTGTCTAGAAAATGTACCAGTTTTTCTGATACTACATGCACATCATACATTTAAAGCACATTATTTTTTCCCAAAGATCCTGGGAATTGTAGTTTACCTCTTACAGAGCTACAATTCCCAGCACCGTTAACAAGCTACAGTTCTCAGGATTCTTTGGGGAAAATAATCTGCTTTAAATGGATGGTGTGCATGCAACCTGGTTTTGGGTAGCCAAGAAGCAGGTTAAATACAAACTTCCTGTTTGTATAGAGGTTCCTGCACGTATATTCATATACCCATCTGGGGCTGAAAGGCTTCCCCAAATGGGAATGCTTTAGACATTACACAGAAGCATGAAATCAATAACAGCAAGTGACTTGCCTCTTCCTGTTTATCACCACTATTAACACTTCTTGAGCTTGAGTGTCTTTTTTCTTCCCTTTTCAGTCCCTAACCTTCCACAATGCTCATTTGTCTTATGAGTCCCTTTACACATTATATTTTAAGGTTAAACCTAAAATAAAAAGGTAAAGCGTGGATACAACAAAGGAAGTGTGATTTTCTGTGGTTAATTGAGTGTCTCCTTGGTAGCAAATCTGGGTTTGTTGCTGCATAATGTGTGCAATGATCCTAAGGGATTCAGCTCATGAACAGAGATAAGCTGTTTCCACGAGGTCTGGTAATAAGTTCAATTGCCAGAATTATTTAAATCCTAAATTCATTTTTTAAAATATTTTCTCACAATCTGGAAATTTTGTTAGTTTAACATCACACAAAGACTGTGTTAGGATGTCACAATAAATGATGATTTATTATTATGGAGTGAGCCTTACCTCACCCCAGATACCCCTTCTCTTCTCCTCCTCTTGTGCAGCTGCAGATGAGGGAATGAAAGTTTTTGCTTCCAGTTTCAACTAGCCAGTATAGTGTTATGTGCAACCCTAAATTGTGGCTAATTTTGACTATGATTTGTTGAAACAGACAAGCGTCATAAATTGGTTTTAAGGTGGCTTGTTTCAAACAAGTCATAGTCAAGGTTAAATGATTTGGTGAGTTTGGACATCATGGCAGGCTGTAAATAAAAAAAATGGAAGTGAAATCTTCCTTGTGGACATACCTGAGGAGAAGGGAGTGGGTGCATATGAGCCGTGGTGGGTGAATAGGCTTGTTCCCATCACAGTAAATCATGGTTTAATGTGATGCCCAAATATAGCTGATGTGTTCATTCCTAAACACTAATTGTCAGATTTTGAACATTCTGTCTGCACTAGTAATTAGGGATGTGAAAAATCTTCCTTTGTTGAGTCTTGCAGTTAAAGGACATTGTTCAGGACATTTATCTAACAGCATATATGTAGTTTTGTTTAGGGTAGTACTGTCTGAATTAAGATGACTTGGTTGTTGGAAGTTTCACTTCAATCAATGCATTATCTCACTGTGTGCTCTGAATCTATTGACCATTTAGGCAACATATATAGTTAATCAGTTGAAAGGTCCCTGTTTGAATTCCCTCCTTGTTACTTTCCTCAGGTTTAAGCTTGCCTTTGATTGGTTAGACTGATGTTCTCAGGGCTGTCATCATTTCTAGCCTTCCTTCTTCTTCCCACAATTCTCTTTTGAATTCAGCTAGCATAGATGGCTAGGCTTTCCTATCCATGCGTACTTTCTTATTAAAATTAGTTTATTTTGTTTAAGATAAACACCACTCTTTTTCATATTCTTTTATATCTCCAATGAACTCTCTTCATAGGGTTATGGGCCAAGACATAATTGGAGATTTATAAAAGGGAAAAGAAACATGAGTCTGTGGAGTCTGTAATACAGATTTTGTTTGGCTGTAAACCTCTTCCCTAGGGACTAAGCCCCACTGAACTCACTTTTTACTTATGAGTAGGCATGCAGAGGGAGGATCAGTAGAGGTTGATGATTTAAAACCACAATAGGATTGGGACCTTATTTATTGTTTCTGGCAGGGCTGTTCTGCTTGTAACACCTGCATGTTGAGCAGCTGTAGTTTTGCAGTCCTTGTTAGAAGGGCTCTTATTCAGTGACAGAACATCTGCTTTGCATACAGAAGGTTCCAGGTTCAATCCCTGGCATCTCTAAGGGCAGAGCTGTAAACCAGGAAGAAGAGTCAGCCAGATTTTTTTCCCTAGGATTGCTAAATTGTAAACTAAGTGCTTTGCTCCACCGGGCCTGGAGAGACCCCACATGGGGCCACGACAAGCATCCATGCTTGGGAGGGGCTGAGGCTGGAGCTCCTCCTCTTGCTGCTGCTGCTGGCCACCCAACTAGCTGGTGCAGATGGAGATACTGGTGAGGAAGATTCAGAGGGCCCCCCTTCAGAGGCAGGTCCTCCTGGCCAAGGGACCAGTCACTGGAGCTATGCAGACAAGGCAGAGTGGGTCTCTGATTTTCCCTATTGTGGGGGTCACATGCAGTCCCCCATCAACATCAACATGACAACCACCCTCTTTAGCCCCCAACTAAAGCCCATCCTGCTCACTGATCACAACCTGCCTCCCAGAGAAATGCTCCACCTTCAGAACAATGGACACACAAGCCCACCGAGGCTTGAGTCCTGGAGCCTTGCAGCCTGCAGGCGCTCCCGCTGCCCCTCCCAAGAGGAAGGAGAAGCAAGAGAAATGGCAGCAAGCTGCACCAGGGGAGGGATAACCTTTTACCTGCTTGCCACTCTCCTCCATGGTCAACATAATTTCAGTTTTCTGACACTTTCATAGAGCAGGGAGGGCGGCTTACAGGCTTCCCTTGGTGAATTCTGACTTTTATACTGTGTTTATGCATATGTTTATGTGCATGGATATTGTTTATGTATTTTGCTTTGTAAATTAATTTGATAGGTTTTTTATTGTACCTTGTGTATTCTATTATAAACCGCTTTGAGATCTTTCAGATAGTAAGTGGTCTTTAAATTGAAATAATAATAACAACAACAACAACAACAATAATAAACAGATTAGATAAGAAAGGATGGCTACTTCTGAATCTGCTAGGTGGTCTGATGCCAATGACTCAAACTACAGAAGATGGTCCTTTCAGATGAAAATGCTGCTGAATACTTTGGGATTAACCTTTGTCCTCAGGTCAGAGGCATCTGGAAAGAAACAAAACGAATGGGATGCTGCAAACAGGAAAGCCATGGGATGTATATCTCTAGCTGTAAGTGATAATTTAATTCACCATATTGAAGATAAGCAAACTGCAAGCAAAATGTGGGAACGGGGAATGAGGCAAGTTTTTTTTAACAAAACACAATGAATACTCAAGTTTCCTTGATGCTAAAACTCTGTAACAAGAAGCTTAAAGATCCACATAATCTATCAGAGCATATGAGCTCTTTCTTGGGAACAGTAAGAAAACTGGAGCAACAGGAGATATATTTGCCTGAGGCAGCAATATTGGCCTTTTGCTCAATACTTTGCCTCCAGAATATGAAGGAATAATTAATTTACTTCCAATTAAGAAAAATGTAACTTTGAGTTTTGTCCAGGAACATTTGCAAGAATTTAATCTAAGAAAACAGATACAAAATGAGGAAACTAAAAGCCAAGCCTACAGACTGACTCAAGGCAAGCATTGTTTCTTTTGTGGAAGTAATCAGCATTGGAAAAGCATTTGCCCTCACCTGACAAAACCCCTTTAGGACAAATTCCAAGGGACTGAGTCAGTAAGATCAAAAGGTAAGAGGGGATGCCTCTCCAGGAAATAATTTTGGAAAAGGAAATAAAATATGTACTGCAACAGAAATCATTTATAGAGTTGATTCAAACCAAGCCCACAAGATTTACAAAGACAGTGGGGCAACTTCACATTTCTTCAACAATTTGGATGTTTTCTCATATATAGATATGAATCGTAAAGCCCCAATTTATCTTGCTGATGGACAATGTATTTATACACAAGGAAAAGCTCATTCAAAATGTAAACTGGGTGAAAAGAGCATGAGTAAGCTCTTACTACTCCAGTGAGGTCTGGCGCTTACTATGTGTCATCACTACAGAACAGTTTAATGAATGTAAAAACAGCTACAAGGTGAGGATACAGAGTTTTGTTTAGGATATATCGTTGTTTTGTGTTCAATGGCAGAGAACTACTTATGAGATGACTTTTAAGTAATGAAGTAATGAAGACCTTTATGAAGTAGACCAGTGATTCTCAAATGGTGTGCCCAGGCACACTGGTGTGCCCTAAGAGGTGGCTAGGTGTGCCTCAAATATTATGAAAGTATATTTTAAAAATGAGAGGAAACCCATTTGTATAGGGTAAGTAATAGTTTTCTATAGTTTAAGTAATTTTTATTCATAGTTTAAAATATATTATTTTTAATTTTGTACACTAAGTGCGCCAGAAATTTTTATATGTTTTACAGTGCTCCACGAACCAAAAACATTTGAAAACCACTGAAGTAGACTGTGTGAGACAGCAAGCTACTGCTACTAAGTAATGTCTTCATAAAGTCTGCATGTGTTTGGGCATCACAGATTTGGCCACAGAAATGTTGAAAGCATTTCAAAAATTGTGAAAGACAATTTAACAAAGAATTGAGATACAAAAATGTGCAAATCTGAGTTTAAATGTGTTGATTGTGTTCAAGCAAATGCAACTATTATTTTTATTTATTTATTTATTACAGTTATACCCACCTTTCTTTTCATCATAGAAACTCAAGGCAGTTTACATATGGTTCCCAGGCAGTTGTGGAATTTCCTCCTAACAGATGTGTATCTGGCACAGTTTTTAGTGAATGGTGAAGACACACCTCTTTACCCTGAGATGCATGTTTTTGGGTCCCACCCTGTTCCTGTGATTGTAATTTGTTTTGACTGTTTTTAATATTGAATTTTAAATTGTTGTAACTCGCCCTGTTACAACAATTTGCTAGTATGTTAGTTTAATCCTAGCATTATTATACATCCTATACAGTAGAGCCCCACTCATACGGCAGGTTACATTCCAGGCCCCCGCCAAAAAGTGAAAACTGCTGGAAAGTGGGGCCCTACTGTATTCCAGCCGCCACACTACATCTGACAGTGATCAGCTGTAGCACGCGAGCTCCCCATGCTACAGCTGATGAGCTGTAGCATGGGGAGCTCCAGCCATGGTGCTACAGCTGACAGTGATCAGCTGTAGTGCGGGAAGCTCCAGCCGCAGCGATACAGCTGATCACTGACAGCTGGATCACGGGAGCTGGAGCTCCCCACGCTACAGCAGATCGCCCCACTGGCACCACTGTATTAGCAGAACGTCAAATAGTGGGGCACCGAAAAGCAGGGCCCTACTGTACTTACGCATTTGTATATCTTTTTATGCATGCATATAAGCACATATACATTTGACCAACTTGCTGTTTCACAGGGTCCAGAAGCATTGTTTATCACTGACCTTCAAAGATCTAACTAACCAACTTGCTATCACACCAGGTGCTAAGCTAGTACTATCTAGCCTTTTCTGTTATGCACAGCAGTTGTGAAATCTCTTACTTAAGGAATCACTGTTTAAAAAGCTGTTGCTTTGCTTTGGGCTAAGAAAATCCCAGATTTTCACTGCATCCCCATTTTGGGATCTAGTACCCTACAAAGTCACAACATACAATTGGTTAAACAATAGATGCCTAACGTCTGTATTCTCAGAGGCTGTTCTGTTCTTCAGACAGTGGTCCAGGAACCAAAAGAGCATTAACACCTGACCCTTCATGAGTGGTGTAGTGGTTAGAGTGCCAGGCTAGGACCTAGGAAAGTAGGGTTCAAATCCCCACTCAGCTGTGAAGCTCACTGGGTGACCATGTGCTCACAGCGTTTTTATGAAGATAACATGAGGAGGAGGAAGGTAATGTACACCACCTTGAGCTCCTAGGAGGAAAGATATAATGTAAAATAATAAAATATAATATAAAATACAATCTGCATTATTGTCCTCATCTGGCAAAAAGGGATATAGTGCACGTGTGTGTGACACTGATGAAGTGTTACAGACAAACCAGCAGACACATAAATACGGCGTACAGTATCTCATTCATTCATTCATAACATTTTAATCCAGCTCTTCAGCTGAAAAGGTTCCCAGAGCAGTTTACAGATCAATAAAAAACAAAACATGCTTTGCCCTCAGGCTAAAAACAATGTTATGAATGAAACTGGTTAATTTATTACCACACAAAGATATCCTGCCCTGGGCTCCTACTGGGAGGAAGGGTGGGACATAAATTTAATAAATAAATAAATAAAATTTGGTAGTGCCAGGGGGAGGGGCCAGATAAAATTTATCATGGACTAAATCCAGCTCAGGGGTCACTAACTGATTATTCTTGGACTAAAACAACCATTTCATTGGCCATGAATTTGTTTATGTATGCGTTTTATTGAAGTAACTAACTATTTACTACTATTTACTACTTTCAGAAGTCACTGATCCAGTGTTATGATTTGGGACATTCTGAGCCAAATTAAAATGCCTATAAACAGCTGTAAGAAGCAGCTAGCACCAATATTAGTTACTAGCCTTATTGAATGTTAGGGTGTACAAAATGTCACTTATGGAAATTCTTAAAGAAAAAAAATAGTTAGCCAAACATAATGGCTAAGAAGAGGCTAAGCTGCCAATCAGGAAATCTCCAGTTCATATCTCACTTCTACCATGATCTCAAGAGGAAATTCCACTAAAAATTAATGGCTATACCATTCCATTCCATTAAAGATTAGTGGGGAACTAAATGTCAGACAGAAAAAAAATAGAACTGTCCTATCAGGTTTGGGCTGCTATAAGCATATTCTGTATTATAGTGCAGTACATGTATTTGCTCCCCTCCCCACGTCTGAAGGAAGAAAATCCCTGAGCATCTGAGAACCCAAGGCCCCTCACAGCAGATTCATCCATACCACTCAATCCACATTGAATTTCTGATCTAAAAGATTGGGAGTACAGCAGCATTTCAAACACCTTCATGTTAAAGCTTGAACACCATGACATTTTTCATCCAATGTTGTGCCATGTAATGGGAAGTGCAAGCTCTGAATAATTGCAGATATTTACTTGATGAGTACAGTGGAAATGCTCCTGAATCTTGGAGATTTGAATACAAATCCCCAAAGTAAGATTAGTGATGTGTGGCTAATCATTTAATCACCAAAACAAATTATCTAGTGAATGTTAGGAAATAGCCTCCTCAACAACATGTTATCAACAAATAAGTTTGTGACAAGAAAGATTTCCTTTTTTAACAAAATGTACATCTTTATTCTGCTGGTGGTTTATGTGCTAGCTTGGGAAGGCTGTATAATACCTTTGTAAGGTAACCT
Source organism: Rhineura floridana (assembly GCF_030035675.1). Classification (NCBI taxonomy): domain Eukaryota; kingdom Metazoa; phylum Chordata; class Lepidosauria; order Squamata; family Rhineuridae; genus Rhineura; species Rhineura floridana. The sequence goes on along the minus strand of NC_084488.1, from coordinate 18,741,379 downwards.
GGAAACACTTTAGGAATGGATGAAGATGTATCCCTATTATGCCCAACATCTTTAATATTACTGTTGTGCATGCCTGTGAAATGGCTAATTATCTTCCCCTCCTTGACTTGTTTGACTCGTTTGCTAGTGTGATGCAGAAGAAATAATAAGGGACAGCTAAGAAAAAAGGGAAAGCTGCCTGTATGTTTCCGAGCTCGATTCAAGGTGCTGGTTTTGACCTATAAAGCCTTACACGGTTTGGGACCACAATACCTGATGGAACACCTCTCCCGATACAAACCCACCCATACACTACGTTCAAGATCAAAGGCCATCCTCTGGTTGCCTATTCCAAGGGAAGCTCGGAGGATGGCAACAAGGGAGAGGGCCTTCTCAGTGGTGGCCCCCAAATTATGGAATGATCTTCCTGACGAGGTGCGCCTGGAGCCAACAGTGTTATCTTTTCGTCGCCAGGTCAAGACTTTCCTCTTCTCCCAGGCATTTTAGCATGTGTTTTATACTGTTTAAATTTTTAAATTGTGTTTTAAATTGTTTTTATAAGATCTGTTTTAAATTGTATTTGTTTTAATGTTTTTAGTTACTGTAAACCACCCAGAGAGCTTCGGCTATGGGGCGGTATACAAGTATAATAAAATAAATAAAATAAATAAATAAGAGAATTTAAGGAACTTGCAACCTTTCACCAGAGAGAGAGCGCACAACTAGTGGTCCATCTCCCTAGAAAAAGAGAGAGGAACATAACAGTTTCTCCTGCCTTAGAGATCCATCAGTGCAACAACACAGGAGCATAGGAAGCTGTATAATACTCAGCCAGACCATTCGTCCATCTAGCTCAGTATTGTCTATACTAACTGGCTGTGGCTTTCCAGGATTTCAGGCATGTGTCTCTCCCAGCCTTACCTGGAGGTGCTGGGAACTGAACCTGGGACCTTCTGCATGCAAGGCAGATCCTCTACCACTGAGCTATGGCCCTTCCCTGATGCCTTTGTGACATCATCATAAATCCCCACCTCATCTTTAGACCAATTTACATTAACAGAAGTATAGTTTTCAAATCGTGTGAAGTATTGGTTCCTTCTGTTCTGCACTGGTTAGGCCTCATCTTGAGTACTGTGTCCAGTTCTGGACATCACCCTTTAATAAAGGATGCAGACAAACTGGAATGGTTCAAAGGAAGGCAGCAAGGATGATCAGGGGACTGGAAACAAAGCCCTATGAGGAGACACTGACAGAACTGGGCATGTTTAGCCTTGAGAAGAGAAGACTTGAGGGGAGATATGGTAGCACTCTTCAAGTTCTTCAAAGGTTGCCATACATAGGAGGCCCAAGATCTCTTCTCGATTGTCTCAGAGTGCAGAATAATGGGCTCAAGTTACTGGAAGCCAGATTTCGGCTGAACATCAGGAAAAACTTCCTAACTGTTAGAGCGGGAGGTGGTGAGCTTTCCAACACTGGAAGCATTTAAGAGGCATCTGGACAGCCACCTGTCAGGTATGCTTTAAATTGGATTCCTGCGTTGGCCCCTTCCAACTCTATGATCCTATGAATTTGCATGTCTAGCAACCAACACTAAGAAATGGCACAAAACCTCCACAGGTCTGCAAGCAAAGGCTTGTGAGGTATACAGACATGAGCAACAACCAGCACAGCTACCCCATCACACTGCTACCACCTGAAGGTCATTACTATAAAAATAATAGTTTATGTTTAGATTTATATGGGCACTATGTGTGGCACCTTAAGTTAGTTTCGTATTTCATCACTTCTAATTATGCACCTTTAAGTCCCCTGGATTTCTATAGCGAAGATGTAAGTGCTTATTTGTATTTCTCACTTAAAAGTGCTTAGTTTGGGGAGGAGCATCACCCATATTTGTACATCTATTAAAGTGAGCCAGGCTCTGCTGATTTGGCAGGCTAATAGGTAAGCCTTTTATTCCAGAAAGGAAAATATAAATATAGATATATATTCTCAGGAACATATCACAGTTTTCATGACAGATCCTCTTGGAGGTCACTGATTCATAGGGTCGCCATAAGTTGTAATCGACTTGAAGGCACATAACAACAACAACAAATATCACAGTTCTGTGACCAGCATGATTATTAAAAAACAAAACCTAGATATAAAGCATCAACTCAGCCTTGTAAATAATCCCAGAAAATTGTCCAGCCAGCCAGCCACATAAAAACAAACAAACAAAGACTCTAGCAACATTTACTTCTGGCAACATTTGGCAAAAAATTGTAGTGAATGTTATTGAGAAAATCAATGCATATTTAATTAAATTACCAATTATCTGAGTTTGCTTAAATAGCCAAGGGTTCAGTTTGCCCCTCTGTGTGCAGAGGGTAAAGTACAGAGGCTCCTGGCATACCCAGCATGCTGCAGTTCACTTACCCACAGCTCTTCTTCCCCTTTGGGTATGGAGCATCCATGTCCTGCATGTAAGCCCTGAGTTGATCAGGAGCAGGTGGGGCCTTTGCCACTCACCTCTAAAGAAGAAGCAGTGGAAAAGCTGGCAGTTGTAGGTAGCATAGTGGATAAGAGGTGCTCATGTCATCTTCTGGCAGGTAAGCCACTGCTGTTTACCAGGAGGAGGGGGGCATGAGGTCAGCGTGGTGCAAATGCACTGGCTGAGCCAATCTGGTGCTCCTGCTGGTGCATTTGTATTGTGGCACTTTCTCCAACATATTGGTCCTCCCCCTGCTGGTAAGCAGCAGCGACTCACCTGCCAGGAGGTCAGGTAGGCAGCTCTGCCCCTCCACGTCATCCACTACTAGAAGCTGGGTGACTTGTGAACTGTCAAAGATCAGGAAGGATGAAGTGTTCTGAGCTTGTCTTTTTCTCCCTCCTTCTGTCCTTTTCCCTTACCTCCAAATGCAACTCAGCAATGACAGAATAAGAGGGTTGGTGGCACTTACTATCAGGCTGCCATTGCTGAGTGGCAAGGGCAAGAAGGAGATGATTGGCTCAACCTCCTCCCTCCTCTCCACTCTCTCTCTTGCTGTACAGAGAACCTGAGCGCTCTGCACTTTGCAAACAGAGAGCAGGGTTGCACCACAAATAACTCCACAGGAGATACTAATTTAAATGTGTGTATCTATAGAAATTACTTTGCTTGTTTTCTTGGGGGGGTTGTTGATACATAAACACACAAACACACACATCTTAGCAACTTCTTTGTAACAAACATTCCATCAGAAGATGTTTTCCCCCTTTTAAATACGTCAATAGCATCTCATCCTCCACTATCATATTGGCAGGAACCTGTTTGCTGAAACTTGTCATGCTGCCAAAATTATAGATGAACTACTGCCAACACCCATTTCCCCCTGTAATTTTGAAATTCTGGACTCAACAGCTTCAATCAAGATAAAATGTAGGCATCTTAATTCAAATGCAAAAATGATCCATTTGATGAAGGTTTTTCTCTCTCTGAGAATATTCAATAGCATCTAAATTTTAAAACTTTTTTGTTGTTTCCATTTGAAGATATGAAGCAACACTTTGACAGAATAATGTCTGGCCTCATAAATTAATATTCAGTCACCATTATGCCTTGGATAACCTTTCCCATCACATGAATATTCTGATTAATTCACAAAACCTCGATCCTGAACTAGCCTTCTAAACATCAAGAGCTTTCATTGCAGGCCAACCCATAACAGTTCCTTCCAATGAGAATAGCTTTGACTTTCAGATTTCCATGTGGTCTTTTAGTTTCTATTCACGCCTACGCTGCGTTTTGCTTAGTCCATCTGTTTCCAATTACTTTGCTTGTTTTCGTGGGGGGGGGTTGTTGTTTGTGCTTGGTTTTTGTTTGTTTGTTTTTTCCAGTTGGAGTAGCTACTCTTTAGATTTGGTAGGCTTGACTTATTGAATGAAAGCAAAAGATTCTGAGACAAAAAGAACTAACTATACATAAAGCTACTGCTTAAGCATGCCATGTTCCAAGCCTATGTTTGTTTTTCATACCTGTGGTCCCCAAACATCTAGGATTGGTTCACATGTGCATTTCTAACCCTTTACCACTGCATCACCTGATGACTTTCACGTGTGAATGGGCCATCAGAAATATAACACCACATATAGAACTTTCGTATTTCCTGGCAGCACCTCAGACACAAAGCTTTCCAACAGAGGCAGTTCATACATTCAGGGGACAATCATCAAGTGATGGTTCACATGAGTTGATCACATGATAACTACGACTTCAAGAGTGTGAATGATCCATCACAGGTCTAATATTGTAATTAGAACATTCATTTCACCTCAGATGCAATACTTTTTCAATGAGGACAGTAGACAGATTCAGCTAAGAGTCAAAGTGTATAGAGTGTATAGAAATCAAGTGATGCATTAGCAAGTTCGAATCAGGCCCTTGGCAAAGGACTACAACCATGGAATCAATAGTGGATGGTGTGGTGGGATAGAAGTGCTTGCCTAACCTCCAAGCAGGTGCAGTTGTTGCTGCTTACCAGGAAGGAGAGGGGCAAGGCAGTGCAAGGTCAGAGTGGTGCAAATTCACCAGCTGAACCAACCCAGCACTCCTGCAATCCAGCATTTACACACCACCTTCTCCAGCACCTTGCCCCTCTACCTCCCAGTAAGCAGCAGCGACTCACTTGCTAGGAGGTCAGGTCTACACCATACCATCCGCTACTGCAAGGAATCCTATTTGGTCAGGAGCTAGGAGCTTAGGAATCTTCTTTGCTTAGGGGTTCTTGTTGAAGAAGGAACTCACATATGCCCTTTGTAATTTATGGGCAACTAGAACATACCAACTTGATGAGTAAATGACTCACATACTGCAGGTTCACGTCCTGGTTCTATGGATGTGCTAGAATTCCATCCAATTAAGATTTGTTACTGAATTTTCCATTAATTGACTTATGCTCTATCATTGCTGGTCAGATTTTTATGTAACAATTTTTTTGCAGCTATTTTTGAAAATGAGATTTTTTTAAAAAAAATTGCCTCTAAAATATTGATATCAAGAATGATAATTATATCAATATCTAATTTCATTTATTATTTCCTTTCAAAATATCAATATTAATATCAACATTTTTTGCAAGGGAAAAAAGCAGATTGGTAAAAGCAGCGGCTAGCAGACAAAGAATGAACTCGAATCGATACTGGCCTGTTAGGTCAATGGAATGCTTTCGAACTGGCACCTACCAGGTTCTTCATAGTTCAGACACTATAGTTTTACAGTTGACATATATCTGACAAAGTCATTTGTGTACTTAAGACTTTTAACTAGCCTTTTCTTTCTTCCCCTTTCCCTACTGGGACATAACATAGTGCAATGAACCCCAAAGTTGGGGTGTCCATAGGGAAATCTATAAAGGGTGCCCAGTTTTGTTCCTGCTGTTGTGTCTTTTAGGGCTGAGTGACTTGCAAGTTACATTTTAATTTTCTCCAGCATGTGGGTAGGCAACGCTTCACCTGGTGAATTTCTTTCTTAGTTCTTAATGCACAGAAAACCTACTAGGAAAAAAGGTCCACAGACTTCTAGAAGAGATTAAAAAAAGAAATGCCTGTTAAGTTTATTGTCTACCATAACTAGCAATTATGCTGTTACTCATATTTCTGTGACAGCTAAAGGAATGAGGTGTTTGCTTGAAGTATATGTATAAAGAGCAAGACTTCCTCATCACAAGGTTTAGTTGGCTTCCAGGGGAAAAAAATATGTCTAAGTAGACCACAAATTTAGAAAGCTGCCTCTTTAATAATGTAATTTTGCTGCACTGGGCCCCATGTTGTCTGTTTACTTAGGCAGGTGGCTTAACCAGAAAAGAAAATTGCTGATGATGCAATGTGCTGACCCATATATTCTGTCCCGGCAGACTGAGCCAGCTGGCTTAGGATGTGCTTATTATTTAAATAAGACAGCACATTTTCCTACCACTGCCACCATAACCAGCACCTTTCTATATCATTCCTCTAAGGAAATGCAAATAGAAATAATGACATATGTTACAGGTGTTCCTTGTGTAGGCTGCTCCTGAATTTTTTTCAGTTGTTTTCCAGTGGATTTGTTTTCCTGTATCATTTCATTTTACATTTTCATTTTGCCCCTAGCTCAGCCTTCGCCAACCTAGTGCCCTTCCAGATGTTGTGGACAACTCCCATCAGTCCTAACCAGCATGGCTGGGGCTGATGGGAGTTGTAGTTCATTATATCTGCAGGGCACCAAGTTGGCAAAAGCTGTCCTAAGGATCTGGATAAGGCAAGGCTAAGAGAACTTACATAATTGTCCCCATCTGGATTGTTGGATTTCAGATGATCCGGTTTTGTTTGTGGAGCAGCACAAAGGAGTGATTCTTCTGCTTGTAATTTCTAGACTTTGGTTATAGTGCTGCACATGTGTCATAGTTTTTTCAGTTCCCCTTTCATGTTGCCAATGCACAAGAGCACATATGTCCACCACACAAAAAGGAATGTTGATTTAATTGCAGGATTGCATCTTTCTATGAACAGTTCTGAACAATATGCACCACATGAGTAACCTGTATATGCAGAAGAAGAAGAAAAAAGAGGCAGCTAACAATGATAAACCGACTGCAACATTAATTTCAGAAGTTCTCTAACTTAAACTGAAAGGCAGTCAGAATGGAATTCAGGGCACAGCTGATCCATGGAGCACGAACAAAGTGGAACAGGGATATGATCACCCCTACCTAGCAATGACTTATAGGAATATGCAATCAAAAATGTATAAATATAAGGAATTCTTTTAAATAACAGCAATATAAAAATACATCCAGTCATCTGAGGCCAGAAAATGCCTGGCCTAATAACAATGGAACCAATAATTTCCACGGACTCTGTCGGAATTCTGGAGAAAAGGAGTGACAAAACAGGGATGTGGTGATCCAGCATATCTTTCATCTTGCCTATGCTTCTTAATTTTGAACATGGCCAGTCTCAACACCAATGGCAGAAGTATATGTTATCTCAAGAATCACGATTCCAAACAAATCTGCCAGTTCATGTGAATTCAGGGGAGACATAAGTAGGGGGAAGAAACAAACCACTGACTTGGAGGGTCATGCATAAAGCTTTCTGGGCCTGCTGATTCTCTCCTGGAGATGACTCACCCACCCCCACACACAAAAGCCATTTTTCCTCACAACCTTCTAGCTGTTTCTGGTTCTGAGCCTGGCTCTGGCGGTGGGGAGGGGAGGGGGAGCAATAAAATGGCTTCCCTTCAACACAGTCCTTGAGATTTCAAATCATCCATAGAAGTTCTTCCTAATTAAAGTTGTGGACTTTCAGTAGTCATGTTACATGTTCAGCCCCCATGCATGCTTCGCAGCAAACAACATAGTGATAATCAAATAAAACAGGGAAGCTACACCAACTGAGAAAGAAAAGGAAGAAGAGAAGGGGCAGAAGGAATTGTATGCTCCCCAGTAAAGCCTTTATCATTAGAAAAAAAGTTTCATTAGCATTTGTAGGAATAAGGTGGTGACATCCAACATTGAAGAAGCAGATTTCCACTTGCACAACAGGACTTCTTTCTCTTCTTCCCCAGTAGTCCCCTGTGCACCCCCCAAATGCATCCAATGTGGCATGTACAGACCTCCACTCATGCAATGAGACTTCCCTTCATTTCCTCCCCTCTGTAGCTCCCGATGTGCCCCAAAAATCTACTTGGGAAAGACCCCCCAGAGCTAATGTTGGGATGCATAGAAGGCTGCAGGGGGGTGGAGAGGAAGGGAAACAAGCAGAAATCCATTATGCAATCAGGCAGACAGCATTAGATGTCACCCAAATGTGAGTCCAAATGTTGTTAAAATTATTTTTTTAGTTTTTTTTTTTTTTAAGTCAGGTTAATCAGTCACTTTCCCCAAAACAAAGGTATAAAGTAATATGGGTAACAATGTTATCTTAATCAATTTTTTAAAAAGTTACTAAGACGTGTATGCAACAGTAGTTCAACCCAGCTATTCCAACAGATACTAATGAACATTTTATTTACCAAAATATCAGCCCTGAAATTGAGCATCAAGGAGAGGGGAGGAGGGGAGGGATTAGGTGAGGAATACAAATATGATGGGGGACAAATGACATTTGGGCATAACTTTGGGTCCAGTGATCAAGAGTTGTTTCAATGTTATTAAATTGGAAGGGCAATCGGAGCTCAGACTGCAGCTAAGCAATCTGATTGTTCCAAAGGTAAATTTTCTGAAGCTATGCAGGTTAATGAGGTGAACTGGCCTAAGGAATTTACAGCCTTTAATGCTGAAAATGGCAAAAACATCTTCAAATCAACAGTGCCTACGTTATCTAGAATATGCATTCCAAGCAAGCTTTTAAAAAAAAAAAAACCAATGAGACAGAAGGATCAGATTTAACTGGATGAATAATAATTTTTTACTCCAACCATAAAAACGCATTTGTTTAGTTGCAAGCTCCACTGATATCACTTGTTAGGTTTTGGCCATTGCGCCACAGTGGTAATTTCTTTCTAAGCACCCATGTTTAGAAGCAGAGTATTATATAGGATATGTGAAAAATAAAAAATAAAATAAAATAAGGAACAAAAGTAGATTTATTCTAAAGCAGTGGTGGGGAACCTCTGGCTCTTCAGATGTTGCTGAACTACAACTTCCATCAGCCCCAGTAAGCATGGCCAATAGACAGGGATGATGGGAATTGTAGGTCAGCAACCTCTGATAGGCCAAAGGTCCCCCACATGTTTTCTAAAGCAAGACTAGACACTGGGAATAAGACAGTGTTGTTTGTGATATGGCACAGCAGACTGTTGTTTCAAAAAAAAAGTACACAAAGGGTTGTATAACTTATTAGACTAAACTAAAGTAGCTTTTTGGATGTCAGCCAAGAAAACCACACACTATGGATGGAAAAGATATTAAGATAGATTGCATATGGGACAGATGCTTAGTGAATACTTTGCTTCTGTTTTTAAATAGTGCCATATTGAAAGCATGGCTGATCCGAACAAGAACCAATTCTTACTTACAGGAAGAAGGTTGGGAGTTCCTTCTCCATGGTTGGAAATGTGTATGTGTGAAGGAATCACGTAGGCAGGGCCACTGATGGTGTTCTTTCTCCCAGATGAATATAACTGACTCCTTTTCAGGTCAAGTGATAGCTGTGCAGGCATGAATCACATCATTTGTGTGAAAAGAACTACACTGCTGGGAAGTGTGAATCAGTTCTGATGTGGAGAAAGTACTGATTATGAAGTTGAGGAACACAGAACTGTTGAATGTCCTCAAATCTAGAGCCATGAGCAGCAGAAAACAGACCAAGAAAATGTGAAATTCTGGACTACCTGGCACCACTGAAGGCCTTTGTGGGTGCCATAGTGCCGACAAGTAATGGGTTGGCAACCCCTGCCATAGCAACCAAAACATAAAACACCAGCAAAAATACAACAAATGGATCAATATAATAACTCAAACTCAAGCTAAAACAAGTAATCTAAGCATGGCCTCCAAAATCTTAAGTAAACAAATAGGCTTTCACCATACAGCAAAATGGCATCAGTGTTGTGGCTATCCATGCCCTTAAATTTAAAAGGTGTCTCCAAAGTTTAAAATGGCAGCAAAAAAGTTTTAAAAACCCTCAGCCACATATGGGAACCTGCTCCCTAGAAAGCAGGAGAAAATCACCCCCTGTTTTTTTATTGGGGGGGATGATAACTGGGGGCAGAGATTTCATACCAGTCTTCAAATGGTCTGTCATACCAAGAGAGGATTGTCTAAACAGAAGGTATGGAACCTCTAAAGATCTCCAGTGCTCTTCACATCAGCTATGTCCCACTCTGCTCCACTCCACCCAAGTGATCTTTGGATGCCACTGACCTGTGGATTAAAGATTTTTTTAAAAAACAAGGGGAAATGCAAAACCATCAGCAACTTCATAAAGGTAAGTAAGGTACAAGGCAACAGCCCACTATAAATCTTTGGAGAATCGCCTCTCCCCCCACAATCTTTTCTGGGGTATCTTTCACCTGTACCCACCCAATGGGCTATAAAAATACGGCTGGCCAAAACTTCTGGTTCAGCCCTAGCAGATTTATCTCAAGGAAGAACTGTTAAAAAGTGTCAACACTTGATTTATTTAGTCAGGAATGACAGTTTGTGACTCTGACTTCCCCCTTTAGCTGTGCATGGTGTGTGAACCTGTTTCATAAATAAATATTTACTGGCACAAGGAGCTGCTGTGCCTGTTTGGTGCTGATATATGCAAGTGAAGTTGTAAGCTCCAGTATCTCACCATGAAAGCTATGTTTTATTGTCCCGTGCCACCATGACAACAGCATAAAGGCATTTCAATTTAGGAATCTGATGGCATAAACGCAAAGATAGGACTAGTTGCAGAGTTTACATAATCTGTACAAACATGATGTGCCTAATAAGAAAGATGGTGCTTTGTGAGCACAGAACAAACTCTCATCAACATTCAAATGGAGCCATGAGAATCAGGTTACTAGGGTACTCACTGTAATTCTAGTTATCTCCAAGAAAAGTGAACAGAGTCATTCTGGTCAATGGTGAAATTGTTCTGACCTATGATGGAGATTCAGAATGAAAATTTGAATTATTGAGGCAGGCTAGACTCCTGTTAAAATATTCAGCTCAGGAATACAGAGGGAGCCAATAACTTTGAGTATATGAACAAGGGTTTTCTTTACTTCATCAAACAAGATCATCTAACACATCACCAAATATTGCTATTTCTCAGTGATGTGCTGAAACATACATAGCATGGAGTGTTTGTTCATCTTCCTGACTCCCAAAATAGGCAGGAGGCATAAATCACAGTACAGTTTCATTAATTCTTTCCTGTGTGTTCCAAATAGAGTTGTATAGACATTTCACTCCAAATTTCAAAGATGTTTATCCCAAGAAGCAACTACCAGATCTGCCTCCTTTTTCCTCTTTAGCGAAATTTTGGTAGTACTTCTACTATTTTATCAAATAAGTTCTTCCCCCAACTCTACAATTTTGAGTGAGCAAATCACTAGTAGAGTGTCCTGAGATTTTTTTTTTTCTTATAGATACTGCAGGCCAAAGATACAGGAGCACAATTATTCAACCATGAGAGTGGCTGTATACTATAGTCAGCATGGATTTTTTGCATTCTGCAATGTTAAATTGAAAATACCCCCCATGCCATTCTGATGCTTCCCATAAACTCATTTCAAAACAAAACCTTACCAAACTTATAGTCCTGAACACAGAAACACTTGCTTAACAACCCTCTCAATTTTCATGGTGATACACAAAACAGTCAGAAAGGATCAAGAGTTCAAAATCTAAAGAGAGAGGGGGGGGGAAACCCAGACTGCTTTTGGACTTTTTTCTGTCAGAGTTTTCATAATATGTTGAAATTAATTAAAAATCAGCCATGTTCACAGAGTACCTGTAATCCTATTACTGACTTTGCCCCATACTCTGACCTTCATCTTCTGCAGTTTAAAAGTTTTAAAAAATGCCTGGCTGATTTTTAATTAATTTAAGAAATTTAGCATTGAACTAAATGATAAAGTTGGGCATGCTCAGTAAGAACCAACTGTCAGTGTTCTAAAAGTCAGACTCACAGCTGCTTGGCTTGCCTAATCAGGGGGCCACACCCATGCCAGACCTTGATTTCACTTTAGACAGTTATGGTTTCCCCGGGGGAAAGGGGGAAGGAGGAGATTGGAAGGGGATGGGTGAGGGGAAGGGATGGGTGAAGGAAGGGGGAGGGAAGAGACAAGAGGGAGGGGATAGGAGGGAGGAGGAGGGCAGGGCAGGTTTGATCATTTGAAACTGACCTGGGGCAGGAGCAGGGAGGGGAAGAGGAGGGTAGGAATGGGAGGGGGGAGGAAGGGAGAGGGGAATGAGAGGAGATTGGGTGGGTGGGCAATGGGCAGAGGGGAAGCCCCTTTCCTTTCCAAAAGGAAAACATTGTGAACACTATTTTTTTTTGCCTATTAGTGAATTTTCTCTTATATACTCTGTGTGGCTTATTGATGTATTATTCCCTTTTACTTTGACAGCTTTGACACTGGAAGCTGTATTGGTTGCTTTGTTAATAATTTTTTTTCAAAAGAATAGTGAAAAAATATCTGAGAGTAAGGAATCAAACACACACATTCATGGATCCAAAGCTCCTCCTCCTTTGTGATTCAGTTAAGGATAAATAGCATCACCCCTCCCCAAGTGACAAGTGACTCACTAAACTGTTGAATTTATTGATTTATAAAATTTCTTATCTGCTCTTTACAATATTCAGTTATGAAAACAGTATTATAAAGTTATAAAATTATAAAAACAAGTAGAAACATTCCAAACGGAACAGAACAATATTAATTCAGCAGAAGACATGGGTCCTATAAAAGATAATACCTTCACTGTCAAAGGCCATGGTAAAGAAATCAATCTTCTGTATCTGGCAAAAGCTTTACAATCAAGGTTCTAAATGCATCTCTGCATGAGTTCCACAATTTAGGGGCTGCCACAGAGAAAGCCTTTTCCTGGGCCACCACTGCTCACACTTCTGAGGTTGGCGGAATTACTAAGAGAGCTGCTTTTGCATATTTAACATTTGAAAAGGTTGGTAAGGATGGAGGCAGTTTTTCAGATATTCAGGGGCTATAGCACGTATGACTTTTAAGACTAATCAGAGCACCTTGAATTGTGCCTGGCACAACCTGGCAACCAATGCAGCTGGTCTAAAGGGAATCCCGGCCAGTAATATGGCCACTGCATGTTGGAGCAGGTTTCCAAATCATCTTCAAGGACATCTCCATACAGAGCACATTGCAATAGCCCATTCTGGAGGTTGCCAGTACACGGAGGACAGTGGCTAAGTCATCTCAGTCAAAGAGGCACTGTAATTTGCTAATCAGCTGGAGCTGGAGCTGGAAATAGCTACCTAATCCTCCAGTGATAGTGTTGGATCCAGCAGCACCTTATAGCTAAGAGCCTGTTCCTCACACAGAAGTGCCGAACAGGCCATATTCCCACCTCCTGGACTTGAGAACTGAGAACATATAACACTTCTGTGTTTTCAGGATTCAGATTCAATTTATTGGCTCACACAGCCCATAACGGTTTTCAAGCACCAGTTTAGCACTTCAACCACTTCTCCTGATTCAGCTGGCACAGAGAAATAAAGCTGGAAGTCATCTGCATATTGGTGACTCCTCACTCCAGATCTCCTGATGACAGTTCCCAGCAGCTTCAGATGTTAATGAGCATAGGATGGAGGATGTCAGAGCAATGCTGTCTTGAACAGATGAAAAAAGTCCATTCACCACTCAGAAAAGCTCTGCTGGACAGCTGATGGAGAAGTAGGGTTTTTTCGCTGTCATCATACCATATGGTAGGGACAGTAATCTGCCCTCATCCATGTTTGGTTAGCTTCAGACAAAGATTTATGCCACCCTGTGCTCCAGTGACCAATCTCCCAGTTTCATCACACAGGTTACTAGAGTACTAAGGAAAGCTACATGCTCCACAAGGACAGCAAGGGCACTCTGGAGTGAGCATATTGACACCTCTCACCATTCACAGTGTGATGGACCTCCAGCTATGTCAGTCAGGAAATCCCCCAGAGCATCCAGGAACCCATCAGATCCCATAAGTCTCCGTGGGTGAACCATCTTAATTTGCCCCCCTCCCCTGCAGGATGGAGTAGCCATGTTCAGTCCAAACGTCACCAGTGAGTGATCCATCCATGACAATAAGCTCACAACAAGTTCCCCCAATCAATATTTCTAGTCTGTTACATGGCAAAAACCAAGTCAAGGGTACGTTCAGCCACATGAGTCAGGTCATATTATGAAACACCAGGTGATCAAGGAAACTTAATTATCTTTTTTGTGTGTGAGGAGATAACTTTGATATAGCATGAAAAGAACTAGTGCAATGCACAATAGCACATTTTCTGGAAAGCTGTAAGTGGTTTCAACATGATAAATTGGTATTTAAATGTGTTTTTCTAGAAGATGATGGAAAAACTAACACACGATTTCCAAGTCCTGAGGGAATCAAGCAAATGTAGACTCTTGTTACTCAGTCTCTAGAATAACTTCCTTTTTAAATACCAGGCAGGCAGTTGAGCAGCAGGGGCCGTCACATGCTTTCTTTGCTGACACCACTGCCCTCCACCAGTCCCTTGGGCATGCTTCTGCAGTGGTGCTTTTGAATGGGACATTGGCTCTGTTCCTATCCATGGTCAAAACTAAGTCAAGGAGCACCCTCAGATTTCAGTTCTGCTTTGACAGGACAACTACTATTCTATTGATCACAGGCAGGTTCACATTTTCAAGAACACTTGGATTCTCCCTTAGCATCACTTCAGCCACTCCTTATTCTTGGTAGTTATTTCCTTGAAAGAAAGAACCAGTGTGGTGTATGGAAGAGAGTGGCTTTTTTTTTTGAGGAGGTAGGGGACACCTGGATTTAAATCCATGCTCTGGTATAAAGCTCACTGGGTGACTGTGGGCAAGTCATCATCCACCAGCTAAGCTGCCTCACAAAAAGGCTTATTAATAGCTACTTGCTCAGTTTTTTGTGGTGTGTTAGAATCATCTCCGGTAAACTAGGCAGGGGTAATAAATGCTGACTCTTCTTTATAGTTTTTGGATACAAGTGATTATCCCACGTACTGTATATGGAAACAAAAGGGCCACTCAAAAATTGCAGTTATTTGTAACATTCCACATTAAATGAGACCATGTTCTGGTCTCCATAAACCAAGGATGGGACAGAAATGTGGCAAATAAAATTATGTGAAGAAATAACATAATATTACTGGATGCCAACCAACCCTCAGATTTGGGAGGCATGGGAGAGGCTTCAGAGAGGAGAAGAAGAGGAAGTCTGATGGCATGAGCAGATGCCTGCATGTGCTAAGTTGGATCTCACCCACTGAAAAAGTAATTATCAATTAGCTATACTGAACCATATCAATGTATTCAAAAAGGATAAATGTAAGAGCATTGGGATTTCTCACAGGTTACAACCATATGAGATTGAAGGAAACAAAGGCTTTACAGGCAACTTCACACATGACCCCTCAGATGAATTTTACATGTCACAGGCTGCACGAGAGAGCCTTGGTTTTGCAGTCCAGCCACAGGACATAGAATACTATTTTAATTAATTAATTAAATTTGTTAATTGCCTCATACCCAGTGGTCTCTAGGTGACTTACAAAAATATTTAGCATGAACTCAGGCATCCATTTATATAATGTAATACTATGCAAGTAGATCCCATTCACATGAACTATGCACCATGAAAAAGCGGGAACAAGTCACATTGGCAGGGTGTACTTTTATACATGGATAGGCCTTATGCATGTACGTGGGCCTATGCGAATGAATCAAAAGTATGTGCAAGCCAAGGCCACAGGTAAACCAGCAATCAGTCATTTAAAATAAAATTCCAAACAATTGCATCAACCAGTACTATCATAGATTGCTGCATACATCAATATATCCTTTAAATTCTGTTTCTGTTATCTCAGTTTTCATAAAAACTCAGGCCACATCTGTTGGCAAAGATACAGTTATGAATATGAAATTACATATGAAGCATAATGTCAGAGTACCACTTTAAACCCCTTGCTATTAGCAAAGATCTTCTCCTGCATGCCCTAATCCTCAGAATATGGCTATAGAAAGATGACACAAACTCCAAGGTTGTTATACATCTCATGATGCCAAATGAGATTTTCTATCAATTTAATTTAGAATATTTCTAATCTGACAATGTAGGTCAAATCTAATTAATGAGAAAAAAATAAAAAATGCTAATATTGTAAGAGAAAACAAAAGAATCTGGTTTCCCTCTGAAGAAAATGTTATCAAGTCAGCCATTAAGGGTGAAAAGGGACATAAACTGGAATGCTGTACAGGAAATTGCAGGACTATTGATCCTTTTTATTGCTGTTTCTAAGAGAGAAAACTCTTGAGTCCATGCAAAATTAATTTCAAAGTTTGGGGTCCATCAGAAATTGTTTTTAATCATTCTAATGTGAAAGTTATCAATTTAGTTGGCAGATCTACAGGTGCATTATACCAAATTGTAGTTTAGTAAGAATGCTTTCCCCAGCAGAAAGTCCCATTGAACTCAGTGGTGCTTATCTCTGAGTAGAGATTTATAGGACAGCACTATGAGCATGAAGTTTAAGTAAGACTGTAAGGTAGCTATAATCATTATAAACACTCAAGAAACTATCAGAGTTTGTAGAATGTTTAAATCTAGAAACCAAACCTTCAGTTGAAAGAGTTTGTGGCACCACTCATGATTAATAAGGCGTGGATAACATATATTATGTCCAGGGGAAGAAAAATTAAACACTGAGTCTTTTGATCCACCTCCATATTTTCCTAGAACTAAATACATCATATGGGTACTAGTGAAAAGTATACTCAGAAGTGATGGATCAGGATATTAATCAATGCTATTCAATGTGTCATAGTTTTGCATATAAATCATGCCATGATTGCAAAATACCACCATCCACTTTCTTAGTACATACCATGGAGACAGAAAGACTGCATTTTGGAACGGAGAATTTTTTTTCACATTAACTATTGTTTTAGCAACAGAAACACAGAAATTCAACTGATAAAACCATTACTTGCTCTGCTTTTACTTGGGATGAGTAAAAACGACTTCCCAATATTGTCTATGCCAAGAGGAAAGGGGACATTTTGCCAAATATTCTTAAGGGGAGGAGGTGAAATTCTACAACACTTTTTTTCTCAAAAAAATTAATTAATTCTGAGACATTTTTGTTCACTTATGGCACAATCCAATTTATATTTATGCTGGACTGCGAGGAGCTGGATGTGGCGGTTCCCTGCTGAGATGACAGGGTCCTAGCTCTGGTGGCAGAAGCCCCTTTCCCTGGCTCAGCTGCAGCACAGCCTAGACCCTGCCTGCTCAGATGGGGGTCTGCCAGGAAAGCCCAGCCCAGTGGAAGCCGGCATAAGGTCTGAAAAAGGGGACATGTCAGAGGAGGGTCCAGGGAAAGGATTTATGTAACATGCAACTCTCATGTGGAGAGCTCCTGCAGGTCCTAATCTGGGACAAAGTTACACCAAGAAAAAGGTGGGTCTAAGAAAATAATTATAATGGAAGTCAATGGGGATCCCTTACTCGCTGGTAGGGGCATTCATGAGAGCTGCCTTTTTCTTTTCCATTCATGTGCACAGCTCCCAGCTGAGCTGATGTTACACCTGCCTGGCAGCTCCTGAACAGCAAATGGATGCTACAGAGCTTCCCACCGGCTCCTCCTCCACCGGAGACCCTTCCGCTGGCTTCCCTGAGTTGTTTTGCTCTGATAATGTGGAACGAAACCCTATTGTTAGTTCATGTGGGCTAAGAGAGGAGGACTGGAAACCCAAGCCCATTCCTTCCTTCAACTATATTAAAAAATATTAAATGTAGGCCATGTGGTGTAGTGGTTAGAGTGTTGGACTATGACCTTGGAGACCAGGGTTCAAATCCCCGCACAGCCATGAAGCTCACTGGGTGACCTTGGGCCAGTCACTGTCTCTCAGCCTCAGAGGAAGACAATGGTAAATCACCTCAATACCGCTTACCATGAAAACCCTATTCATAAGGTCGCCATAAGTCAGAATCGACTTGAAGGCAGTCCATTTCATTTTTCATTTCACCAAATATTTTCCAAGGGAGAGCTGAAATTCTCCAGCAGTTCGGGAGGAGTTCAAAAAAGTTTTAAAAAGAACTGACAGAAAATTTTCTTAGTAATTTCATCTCAGTCCTATATTTTTGCTATTATTTTAACTAATGATGCCATGCATGTCTGGTTTTGCAATACCTGAAGCAAACATAATAGTACAGCTAAATGCCTCAGATAATCAGGATGTTTTCAAAAAGTTTTCACAGATAAAAAAAAAAGGCAGCATAAAACGGGCAATTGATACATAATTTCTTATGCAAGTGAAAGACTGTGGTCTCTGAATAGTCCAACCTGCTTGTTTTACTAGAAAAAAATAAGCAGGTTTCATCCTTTCCTGTTTAATTCTTTAATTGCACCATCTCCATAATGGTGGTTTCAGCTCACTCCACATGATAGCTATAGCCAAGTGATATCTATTCCATGTTCAATGACGTTACCAGTTCCACCACTTTGCTGCAAATTCTCAAACACTTGTAATGGTGTGATGAAACTCAGCCAATCTGTATGGTGAGTTATTGCACCTCACATTAGCAGACGCAGAAGCAGAAGCAGTGCTGATGGCTTCGCCTATACCTCCTCCTTCCTGCCTTTTCACACTTTGAGAAAGGTCCAAGAAGGTCATTCTTACAGAGCCAATCATTCTAAGTTAAAAAAGCCCTTCTACCACTGCAGGCATTTTCCTGGCCAGTGCCAATTTATACATTCTCCTGGCCACCTTGCCCAGACTGCCTCATTCTGAAGAAGGAGCCCTTCAGCCCTTTCTTAGACTGAGGTGAGATAGGGAGGAGGTAGAGGTGGTGGAGAAAAGCCTTGCTTCACCTCAGCTGATGCAAATAATGAGGTAAGCAGGGTGTTAATTTGGTGCCCCCCTTGCCTGCTGCTCAAGTCCATTGCTTCATTCCACCTCATTACTGGGCGGATCATGATTAACAGACCAAATAATATTTGTATCTTATTCCTGAATCATCTTAGATTTTATTAAATGTTCCCTGTTTGTTAGATTTTATATCTTTCATTCTATAAAAGAATTGCACTTTGGGAAAAAGTCTCTAAAAATCACCCGAGTCTTCCTAGTAACTGATTTTCTTTCCTTGTAAGATGTTTATCTGTAACCCCTTGAAATGCTTTTAGTTGTAATACAGAAACTCTTGTTTGAAGCAAGAACAGTATGTTCCCCCTTGAGCTCCTGATCTTAACACAGTTTCTTAGAGAAAGCACTTCAAGGGCTTTGAGTTCAGAAGCCTCAGTCTTTATCATGATATTCCAGTTTACGCACAAGAAAAGTTGTTCTCCAGAACCTTTTTTATTTTATTTCGGTGAAGTTTTTTTTTTTTTTAAAGGCAGCAAAGGAAATTAAATTAAACTATAAAATTCTTTCACTTCAAATAATATTTTAACCTAATTTGATACCTGAGTTTGATGGTAACAAGTTTAATGTTTACTCGATACTAGAAATAAAAATAGTTGTTGAAAAGTCTTTTTGTATATTTTATTTAGATATATATATAAATAACAATTTAATTTTTTTTAAATACACAAAAAGTGAAATCATAAACATGCTTAGAAGGAAATTTCACTGAGCTCAACTGTTAGTCCTTGACCTCTCAGGTATGCTTTAAATTGGATTCCTGTACTGAGCAGGGGGTTGGACTCGATGGCCTTATACTATTCTGTGATCTGACTCCATATCATGTGGAACCAAAGCAGAGCTAAACTTGCATAGTCCAAGTCATATACTCATAATAGTGCAAATAAACTAATCAATATGAAGTCTTTTATTCCCAATGAGAAACCGATTATCAACACTACACAAGTATCTGCCCAGATCTGTGCACACATAGACCTAGCTAATGATTGCTATGGGAAAACATATGCCCAACACCCATTTGTGAATGCATTTATCCAGAAGCTGTTTCTGCATGGATGTGGCTCAGAAGTGGTCAGGGCAGTGGGATGGTACTATGCTGCTCTACTCCCAAAACCAGGCAGTATAACTGCTAATTCCCAGAATGGCGTGGAGGCAAGGCAGCAGTGAAGTCAGGGTTGTGTCAGTGCACTGGCAGGTGCACTGGCAGGTGCACTGGCAAAGCACCAGCTTGGCTCACAGGTTTTTCCTGTGCAGTCCCAAACCTTGATGCAACTCTGCCTGCATAATCCCAATAAATAGCAGCTATGCTGTTTTCAAGAGGGTGACAGAACAGCACTTCCCCACCATGCTGACTTGTCCTAGTGGGGTCCTGGTTGGATCAGGGCAAATGTGATTGAAGACACCACTATCTTGCCTAAGCGACACTGGATTCTGGCATTACCAATGGACATTTTTTCTCTCTCCCCTCCCATGCTTTGTTTAGGTATAGGGAACCTTTGCCCCTCCAGATGTTGCTATTGGACATTTTTGTCGGGGATGATGGGACCTGTAGTTCAGCAACATCTGGAGGGCCAAAGGCTGCCCAAACCCGATCTAGCTTTATGTTCTGGAGAACGTGAAAGCTTCTGCACTATTTTGTGATATTTTGGTTGGCCTAATTAAGTTATTTCTCTGATATGGATTAGGGATCAGAGAAATCCTCCAGATTCACATTTATGCACTAATCTGGGGTGTTCCAATACTCTGTCCACTATGGAATGAATCTCGTCTCCCATATTCCATAAGTGATTTTTGGCACTGCAAAAAGAAAAAGAAAAAAATCATTTTATGTAACTATGTAGTGTACATTATGCTGATGTTACTGCTTGCAAACAACATCTCTGATGATTAGCTGCTAGGATAGCAAGAGATGTATCCAACTAGTTTATACTCAGAGTAGAGCCATTGAAATCAATGTACATAAGCTAGTTATGACCATTGATTTCAATGGGTCTACTCTGGGTATGACTTAGTTGGATAAAACCCTAAATCACCTAGACTTGGCCAACTCTTTAATTATTCAAAGGCCAATTCTTCCACCAAGAGGGAATGTGTCAGGCTATTTAACAAAAGAAAAAAAAATGGTTGTCTACTTAACTACAGAAGCTGAATGTTGAATATGATTCTTATATAAAGTAAGCTTAATAAGGATGTCTAAATGTAATTGTAATGAACAGCACAAAGAAACCCCAACACAATTCACTGCGCAAAAACAGTAAGACAGGAAAAACTCTATTTTCACATGTGGGATAGGACAAAAACTTTGAGGGGGTATTTATGCCACGGTTAAGTAGGGATTCACATATCCCTAATATGGACACAAGAAGAAGTTTTCCCTTTAGTTAAATCCTTCCAAATCCACATCTCTCCTGTGAATGGGAAAGTTCTAAACATCAGTCTCCTGAGATGGTCAGCCTATGAATAAGCACAGCACACACAACCTTAAATATCTTTTTTTAAGAAAAGCTGGGTAACCCCTTATCAGTCATAGCCCTCCTGGAACACAACTTACAAATGGGTTAGCACTGCATTTTTCTTAGTCTCCATCTCTAGCCTTGAAGAATGCTATGATGCTAGCATGTTAACTGAAGTAGCTCTGCTTGTAAATTACTGAAATTATCACAAAGTCTACAGCAGCCTAGGATTCGTTAGAAAAATGGTTTATGTTATCATATGCAATTGATACTTATAAACATTGGGGGCAGCCATGTGTCCCCCCCCCATACCATTCCTCCTGGGAGTGACAGAATGTCATCAATTCCCTTTGCTCCCAGAAGGGCTTATTCCATGTGCATCACAGTGCACAGCAAGGAGAAGCCATGTGCACTAACCACTCAGGCTTGGGACATCTGGATACACTCTTTCTGTAGCTTTGAAGGAAACCCTTGTTTTGGAGCTGCGACAGAGGCAGCATGCAAATCTTGGATCACCTTGTCAATAATTTTAACTGTGCTTTAGATGTGTGTTTCTGGGCAGATATTTAAGGATTTCCCATTAAAAATCTTCCTGGAAAAGCGATGGGAAGGACTTTGTCCCATCTCTTCTGAGAACTGGGATAGACTGGACTCTAATAAGTCTGTCTATCCCTACTCATCACAAGATCAGTCTCATTCACTTGCCTAACCATGCATCCATGTTCCACGTTCTTATGAAGAAATACAAGTGAAATATGGACTGGGCCCTTGTCTGGCCAGACCATTGAGTGCTAATAGTACTTGCCTACCCTCAAATTGATTCCTGCTTCAGAGTATCAATTTCGGTTCTGTCAATTTCTATTTTTTCCAGTCTTAAATTCAGTTCTCCACATTTCTGCATCAACCTGCTTTTTAAAAACAAAACCCCCCAAAAAATCGCCATGAAAATTCTCCAGCATTTTAGTGCAAATTTCCCCTAATAAACACATTTTTGTAGGCAGCTTTGACTATGTACACATTTTTTGCAAGCCATTTCTCATCATATAATGCATTTTTGCATACTATTTTCACTCCTATATCCATTTTTATGGACACTTTCGCCTCCTATATATATTTCTGTAAACATTGTTTGGTTAGCGAATTGCATCACAAAATTCAAGTAAGTGTGAATTTCAAAGGATGGCTGTGTTTTAGTTCTCATCTTGTTCCTGAAAGTGTGGATTTGACAGATTCAGCTTGAAATAGAATCAGATAGATTCAGAGTCAAGGAAAGCTTGGAGGTAGGAATAGCTCTCCTTCAGAGTTAAATAACACAATGGATACCTCTTATCCCTGTCTTCCTCACACGAAAGGTGGGAATGTGCATCCTTCTGCTACAATGTGCTAACCCTTCCCCAAAATAAAGTTGTTGCTTTTCTTGTACTGTACAAGGAAGGGGTTAGCAGGGAGGGAAGGGAGATGGTGGAGAGGTGCAAACTTCATTTTGAGTCATGTACAGCTCACATGGAGCTAGATTTTCAAGCAGGGAAGATCACATTCATTTTCCTGCCCCAAACCAATCAAGCATACACCCATGAAAGTATTACTGAGGAGAGCAAACAAGGGATGTATCTCTTATATTGTGTAGTTAAAGCTGCCATCTCGCCTCCGGCCACTTGTCAGTTCACCTTTGAACCCTTCAAGTGGGTTTTTGCCATCACCTTTCCCCCTTCTCTGACCACAAGGACCTCCAACTTAACATGGGCCAGGCAAAGAGGGAAGTGACAGAGGTGAAGGCAGTGGAAGAGAGCTTAGTTCCTTGGCATAATGTCACATTTTGGCCAAGGAGGGGGCTGCGTGTCCAAGCATGCTAATGGTAAGGCTGAGGCGAGGCAGAAGATTTTCTGTGAAAAAAAATCCTGAAATGGAAAACCTGCCTGGTCAGACATGAAACTTGTTTGCCCTCCTCAATGGGAATGTGATGTTCTGCTGAGGTGTGAGCAAAACATGAACTCTTTTTGTGCATGCATTTGGGGTGCCCACAAAAGACTGAGACTTCTTCCATATGGATAAATGGATGCTCGTGCCTCCCTGCTCTCAGACAACACAGCAGCAGGCAGGTTGGATATGACAGAGAATGCACCATATAGGAAAAGAAGCATTGTCTTTCCAATGGAAATGTACCCTGTCGGTGTTCAGATGCAGTAACCCATATGTGTCAGAATGTTTATGTGTATATCCTGTTGAGTACACGTATCTATGAGAAATATCACTTTGGATTCCCCTCAATAAACAAAAATCTCTCTGCCCCCCCCCACAAATGCAAATGAAAGAGCAAATGGAAAGGAGGGTCTTGAGCTGATTGTTGAAAGCAGCAATTTGCTATGTGAAGATTGTCCAGAAACAGCCTTCAAGTGTCTTATTATCCTCATATCCTAGTTAAAAACAACTCAGTAAAGCAGGGGTCACCAACCTTTTTGGGAAACTGTTGTGGGCACCAGTCACAAAATAACATTCATGGGCCGTGTATGTATCAGAAATGGCTGTCATGGGGGTGTGCCATAACACAACATGGCTGCCATGGGGGGATGGCATGATGTAAAATTACAGAGAATATAGACATTGCTACTCCACCCTCCATTCCTAGACAACCTCATGCTTATCATGGAAAGTCAACTATGTCCTGCTGGTCCTTGTTGCGGAGATCACACAATAATGATTCCCCCACACACACAGAATGATGTTGTTACTGTCTAATAACAACAGGGAGCATTCCCCAGTTGTAGGAGAAATACAGTATACAAGGTGACCTCACCAGGCTCATTCATACACTCTCCACACACAGCACATGCACTCACTGCACATGTACAGACCACCAACACATGTGCATCTCTCACTCTCATATACACACCTGGGAACCTGGGAACTACAGACCAGTCAGACGGACATCAATCCTTGAGAAAATTCTGGAGCAAATTATAAAGTGATCAGTCTGTAAGCACCTTGAAAATAATGGAGTGATTGCTGGAAGCCAGCATGGATTTATCAAGAACAAATCCTGCCAAACTAATATTATCTCATTTGTTGATCAGGTAACCTCCCTGGTAGACTGAGAATGCTGTGAACATAATATATCGACTTCGGCAAAGCTTTTGATAAGCTTTTGATAAAGTGTCCCATGTGGGCTGGATGGAACAACTATCAGGTAGACCTGCAGTTGGCTACAGAATCGTACTTAAAGAGTGCTTATAAGTGGTTCCTTCTCAAACTGGGAGGAGGTAATGAGCGGGGTACCAGAGGGCTCAGTCCTAGGCCTAGTGCTCTTCAACATTTTTATTAATGATTTGCATGAGGAGATGCATGGAACAGTCACAAATTTGCAGATGATACCAAATTGGAAAGGATAGCTAATACCTTGGAGGATATAAACAAAATTAAAAGTGATCTTATTATTTATTTATTTATTGCATTTATATACCGCCTCATAGCCAAAGTTCTCTGGGCAGTTTTCAACAATTAAAAACAAGTATACAAATTTAAAACCACACCAAATTAAAACCCATAAAAACCGATAGGCAAGTTAAAAACATGCTATTTAAATGCTGTTAAAAATACCTGGGAGAAGAGGAAAGTCTTGACCTGGCATCAAAAAGATAACAGTGTTGGTGCCAGGTGCACCTCATCAGAGAGATCATTCTATAATTTGGGGGCCACCACTGAGAAGGCCCTCTCCCTTTTTGCCAGACTCCCAGCTTCCCTCGGAGGAGGCATGCGGAGGAGGGCCTTTGATGTTGAGCATAATGTACGGGTGGGTTTGTGCTGGGAGAGGCGTTCCATCAGGTATTGTGGTCCTAAGCCATGTAAGGCTTTATAGGTTAAAACCAGCACCTTGAATCGGGCTCGGAAACATACAGGCAGTGAATGCAAGCGGGACAAATTCGGTTTTATATGTCCGAACCATCTGGTCCCTGTTACCAATCTGGCTGCAGCATTTTGCACAAGCTGCATTTTCCGAACTGTCTTCAAAGGTAGCCCCACATAGAAAACATTGCAGTAATCTAACTTGGAGGTTACCAGAGCATGGACAACTGAAGCCAGGTTATCCCTGTCCAGATAAGGGCATAGCTGGGCTACCAACTTGGGTGCCTGAGCCTCAAGTGACAGAGATGATTCTAGGAGAACCCCCAAGCTACGAACCTGCTCCTTCAGGGGGAGTGCAACCCCATCCAGGACAGGTTGGACATCCACCATCCTGTCAGAAGAACCACCCACTAGTAGCATCTCAGTCTTGTCTAGATTGAGCCTCAGTTTATTAGCCCTCATCCAGTCCATTGTCACAGCCAGGCACCAGTTCAGCACATTTACGGCCTCACCTGAAGAAGATGAGAAGGAGAAATAGAGCTGTGTGTCATCAGCATACTGATGGCAATGCACTCCAAAGCTCCGGATGATCGCACCCAATGGTTTCATGTAGATATTGGACAGCATGGGGGACAGAACTGACCCCTGCAGAACCCCATACTGGAGAATCCATGGGGCCGAGTAATGTTCCCCAAGCACCACCTTCTGGTGCCGACCCGCTAGGAGGAGTGGAACCACTGCCATGCAGTCCCTCCCACTCCCAACTCAGCCAGTCTTTCCAGAAGGATACCATGGTTGATGGTATTGAAAGCTGCTGAGAGATCAAGAAGAATCAACAGAGTCACACTCCCGCTGTCTCTCTCCCGACAGAGGTCATCATATAGGGCGACCAAGGCTGTTTCTCCATGCCAAAACCAGGCCTGAAACCCAACTGAAATGGATCCAGATAATCGGTCTTATCCAAGAGTGTCTAGAGCTGGCCTGCAACCACTCATTCAAAGACCTTGCCCAGGAATGGAACATTTGCCACCGGCCTATGGTTATTAAGATTTTCTGGGTTGAAGGAGGGTCTCTTCAGGAGTGGTCTCACTACCGCCTCTTTCAGGTGCCCAGGGACCACTCCCTCTCACAAAGAGGCATTAATCACTTCCCTGGCTCAGCCGGCTGTTCCATCCCTGCTAGCTTTTATTAACCAAGTAGAGCAAGGATCCAGTACAGAAGTGGTTGCACAAACCTGTCCAAACACCTTGTCAATGTCCTCAAGCTGTACCAGCTGAAACTCATCCAAGAAATCAAGACAAGGCTGTGATTTGGTACCTCACTTGGTTCACCTGCTATAATACTGGAGTCTAAGTTCTGGCGGATGCTAAAGATTTTATCCTGGAAGTGCCCAGCAAATTCATTACACCAGGCCTTGATAGGCTGGAGCCTTTGGCTGAAAATGATAGAATGAAATTTAACCAGGATAAGTGCAAAGTTCTACACCTAGGAAAAAGAAACCAAGTGCACAGTTATAAGATGGGAATAGTTGGCTCAGCAACACTACATAGAAGAAGGATCTCATAATTGAGGTTGATCACAAGCTTAATATGACCCAACTGTGTGATGTGGCTGCAAAAAAGGCAAATGTTATTTTAGGCTGCATTAACAGAAGTATGGTTTCCAAATTGTGTGGAGTACTAGTTCTGCTCTATTCGGCACTGGTTAGGCCTCCTCTTGAGTACTGTGTCCAGTTCTGGACACTGCACTTTAAGAATGATGCAGACAAACTGGAACAGGTTCAGAGGAAGTCAGCGAGGCTGATCAGGGGACTAGAAACAAAGCCCTATGAGGAGAGACTGAAAGAACTGGGCATGTTTAGCCTGGAGAAGAGAAGACTGAGGGGAGATATGATAGCACTCTTCAAGTACTTCAAAGGTTGTCACACAGGGGAGGGCCAGGATCTCTTCTTGATTATTCCAGAGTGCAGGACATGGAATAATGGGCTCAAGTGACAGGAAGCCAGATTTCGACTGGACATCAGGAAACATTTTTTAACTGTTAGAGCAGTACAATAATGTAACCAATTGCCTAGGGAGGGGGTGGTCTCTCCAACATGGGAGGCATTCAAGAGGCAGCTGGACAGCCAACTACTAGGTATTCTTTAATTTGGATTCCCGCATCGAGCATGGGCTTGGACTCATTGGCCTTATAGGCCCCTTCCAACTTGACTATTCTATGATTCAGCCACCATACTTCACTTAGAGACAGCCATACATACATCTGTCCCTGTCTCTCTCTCTGCCCACATATATATCTCCCTCTTTCACATAGTCTACACATATACATAGCTCCCCCATGCATACATACATTCTCTCACTCATACCAACACACAGAGACTACATATGCATTTCTCTGTCTCTCTTTCTGCTCAAGTGCCCCCCATACACATACACGGAGATACTTAAGCTACACACACACACACATTCAGAAAAGTCCCTCCATAAATGAAGGAAGTACTTGTTGTCGGATCCACATGACTAGCAGGCAACAACTGAGGGAGTGAATGGGGCCAATCTCCAAAGCTACTTCCCACCACTAACACTGAAAGAATCACTTCATGGGCAAAGCAAGTGGCTGTTACCAGGTTCACATGGCCAGATGGCAGGCAACAAGCACGCTAATAAGAGGTGCCACTAGGTGAGAGGGAGCAGTCTCCTCCTCCCCAACATCCTTCCAAACCAAAGAAAGCCCTTCCAGTTCCATCAACTGCTCTGCACTGCTCTGCCATTTCCGCAGCATGCTCTACATGAGGGTTGCCAGCGATCCCTGCACTAAAGAATATATTTGTATGAGAATATTCTTACATTGGGGTACAAGACCAAAACACATTAAGACCTTTTTCCCCTGAGGAGACACATTGGACAGTCTTTTTCACACAATTAATTGAAGCTTTCAAGACCCAGCTTGAGGGCTGTCTGTTCTGGCCTTGATGATGGCACTCATCAGTGAGATGCACAGAGGACTCAAGGAAGGAGAGGAGAGGAAATGGAACATATCTCTCCATTCATATTGGGCAACAGGGGAAGGTCTACTTGTGAGCCCTTGATAATTATTATTTTGAAATGAGTGCACTACCCATCCAAGCACTTAAATCCAGAGTTTTTTACATCTAAAATGCAATCATATTTTCTGGAATGAACTTTCATTAATGTGTTAATATTGTGTGATGCTGAACAAGTATTATTTTCACTTGCAGTTTCTTCCTTAAAGAATTCATTTATGGGTTTGGGGAATATATTCTACACCCCAGTACGCTATTTGAAGGGAATCTGGCCAAGTATTCAAATCTAGTCACTACTGAAAGAAATGTACAGTGAAGAGACTGATAATTTACTTGTTCATAAAGGTTTTATGCTACACATAAAATGTTATTGCTTTTAGTACTTAGTGGCAATGTGAATTAGAGGCCAGACCTGAAACTTATGCTATGATGCTACTATAAAAAAGAATTATATAAGTCAGAGAGAGAGAGGGAGAGAGAAAGAGGAGAGAGACTTATTGTACAATTTCATGAATAAATTACAGAACAAAATGAAACAAAATTAACATTTGTTTGAAATATATTTACACTTGAGCTCATGTTAGATTAGTTAAGCCAAGGTAACATCAAAAACTTACTAAACTGTAACCCTTGACAAGAAAATTTCTCTATTTTCTTTGGATTTCAAAATATATTAACCTAGGGGTATGTTTCACTAAAGATAGGTAATGTTGTCCTGTCTTTATTCAAAATGAGTTCTGCTAAAATAAACTCATTTAAACTCAGTTTAGTTTGGAGCTTTGAGCACAAATTAGCTTGTTTTAAAGATTGCTGCATTCCAAGCTCTGGGCCTTCTCATGTTCCTAATAATGCCATTGGGAATGTGAGAAGTTCTGGAGGCCTCACAACCCCTAACCTAGTTGTGAGCCCTCTGCCTGGCTCCTTCTCTTTCCCCAACACTTACTTCCCAGTGGCAGTGATGAGGAGGAAGGCTTTTTATCAGACATTCATAAAGGCTTAAAGGCTTACCAACAAGAAGATCCCAGTGCAGAGATCACTGGGAGAAATAACTTGTCTGTGACCTGGCTCTGATTCAGGAGCCTCAGACTGGCCATTGCCAATGGATTTAATCCACAGGTTAGCACAGGACTGGAACATAGATCAGATTACAGCTCACACAGCATTAAGATCAATACAAGGCACTACTTGGAAGAGATACGCAAGCAAAGGTGTTGTGACAACACTTGGCATGCCCCCTGAATGTCCTTAATAAAGGACAGGGTGGGCACAACTACTTGTGTGGGACTTTTTCTCTCAGCTCTGGATTGGGCAAGCCAGCAGGCACTCCTACGGGTAGGCTGATTAGCGAGCTCAGACTGTATAGACAACAGTGCATCCTTGGTCACAGAGGCAGGGACAATTCAGCCAGGTCCTCCTCCTGGCTCCATGTCTGCATTCCTTCTTGGGCCAAGGGAGGGTCAGCAGGAATAGGCTGACAGCTGCGGATCAGTCACTGTGGGTGGCTCAATAGGACAGACTGATAGTTCAACACATTTATTTCCATTGACCAACACCTCAGGGGAGGGGCTATCAGCAGGCAGATCACTGGGCCTCTCACTTGGATCCCATACCTCCTCCTCAGACCAGTCCTGCCAACAGCTGTCCCTGGGATTTATGATAGTCTGGGCATTTAAGTGTCCAGAGACAGTTTCCTATTCCAGTGACTGATGATACATTAAGCATGATACATTAAGCTTCAACCACAGTTGCTTGGGGCATACCTCTAAAAAAAAAATTCTCTTACTCTCTTAGTAAGTGTGTTTAGAATGGCAGCCTTCAGGGGCATCCATCTTTACTCCTGAGTGCTCCCATCTAACATCTCCACAACACTAGGCTCCCTTCTTCCTACAATGGCCTTCTGGTGACTGGCCTGGTCTGAGGGCGCTTAAACCCTTCTCGCCAGAAGCAAGTAGGCTAGATGAAATGTTCCCTACCCAGACTCCCTAAGTAGATGAGAAGGAATTATCCCATCACTTCAGCTTCACCTGGGAACACCCTCATTTAGCTAAGATTTCTAACTTATTTTCTAATCAGAGGTGTGTTTTTTTGTTTGAGTGGTATGCTCCAGGCACCTGTGCTGAAGGTAGAGCCTGACACTGACTTTATGATTTTATGCCTTCTACATTAAATTTTACCCTTGTACCCTTTAGTACTACTCCCTATATATATTTTATATATGTATGTATATGTATGTATATGTATTTTAATTGTATTTTATGTATTTTAATTTATTTTTATGTTTTTGTGATTTTACTGTTTACAATTTTATTATGTAATTGTTTGATTTTATTTTTGTAAGCCCGCCCTGAGTGCCCTATTACAGGGTAGAAGAGCGGGATAGAAATATTTTAAATAAATAAAATAAAAATAAATGGTGGTTGATGCTTAATGTATCAGGTTTAATAACATCACTAGGTCCCACCCCATGACATCACTAGGGCCCACCCCTGACATCTTAGGGTTTGGGATGCTTTTGACCTGGCAACCCTAGTGCTGATACAGGCAACCATCTTTTTTCCATATAGTAGTATGTACAGGACAATAGTACAGAAAAAATGGCTGCCCTCACCAGTATATGGATATTTTTCCCTTTCATAGAATGGCCCTTTGAATGTTCCATCTGCATACCACTGAAAGCATTTTTACCCAGCATTATGGAAGTATTGTACATAAAAGCTGCTCTGGGCAACTTTACGCTGTTAAAGAAAAAGAAAAAAGGAAAGCAGTCCGCAGACCATCTTGTAAGTACTCCTGCAAATTATTGTAATGTACTGTTTTTCTGTACAGATTTTTAGGGATTTCCCCAGGATTATCCTTATAAAAATAAACAAACCCACACAAGAATGGGATGGACATTAAGAAGTTGTCCTTCTCTACTGTCTGTGCATTTGTAAAGAAATTTGAACCATTTAATGAAAAAGAATCCTTTTTATAAAAAAAGATAATGCTAAGTACTGTCCCTTATGTACATCACTGATAGAAGCTACTGCAAATAGTTCCTTCAAAAGTTCACATTGGCCAATTGCCTTATATCTCAGGCAATTTTGAAAACATTTCCTGGAAAGCTGCTAGACAGATCTGAGGGTCAGCCACACAATGTAAAGGGCACGTCTACAGAATACTATGCAATCAACAGCAAGCTTATTTTTCTTAATTTGATTACTATTGTAATTTGTAATCTATTCTCCACGGATAATGGGGAGTAAATTAAGTAGAGTTAGAAGCTGCAAAAGCCTTGCATTGTTTTCTTTTTAATGAATGATTCTCCCTCTTTTCAGAAATGAGTTACCAGAGTGTGACCTCATCCACCTCATACTCTGTTGATCAGTTCAATGTGCTTCCCTAGGAAACAAATAGTTACTGAGAAAGTAAAGGTCTCAATAGTGCAGGGAGATGCATTTGTTTGAATGACATTTTTTATAGAAGCAAAACAAGATTCCTTGCATTCTACATACATCTATTATGTTTTCAGTCAGCCTACAATGATTCAGGTCACATGTCATTATTCCTCAGAACCATTTATACAATGTTCACTGGGTTTTGCTGGCTCACTGGCCCTTTGTATTGGGTGATCATAGTTATTGATAATTAAATGGATTTCTTTAATTTACAGTATATGCTCCTTTCAAATTAGTGGGCCTCTATATTAGTAACTAAGTATGTCTTCCAAAGACACAAATCCCATTTCCTTACAAATTAGGAGTGCCTACTGTACCATGCATTGATAATATTGCTACAATTCCTATAACATTAATAATAACCATATTTCAGTTTGCACAGGGTTATGCTGTTTAAGATTTATGTATGTTATTAGTGAATTGCCTATTAATGAACCTACATTGGTCTTCAAGCTAATTAATCAATGGCCTTGTTCACACATAAAACTAAGCCATGGTTTGTTTAGCCAAAGTGTGGCTTGTTTTGAGCATTTGAACCCTGACTAGCAGACTAATCATAGTGTGTTTCCTGGCAACAGACCATGATGTGAAATCATGGTTTACTGTTAACTTATGAACCAAAGCCTCTTTCAACCATGGTTAGTAGGGTTGCCAGGTGTCTGGTTTTCACCTGGAGACTCCGGATTTTTGGGGTGTTCTCCAGGTGAGTCACCTTAATCTCCAGACTCTTAGCTTTCATTTCTTTTTTTAAAAAAGTACATTTCTAGGTGGTGTGGTTCCCGAGATATACACCAAAATGTCAGCCGCCGCCCCTCAACTTCAGTTAAATGAGCTCATAGCTGGCTGCTCTAATCCCACCCTTTCAGGTGTGTAGGCAATAAGTGAAGTCAGGGTTGTAATTGACAAGGCAGTAACTAGATCCCTTTACAATTTGGAAAACTTGTTTTTGCCTGCTTTTCTGAAAATCTCATCAATTGAGTAAGCATATAGCTTTCAGCCTTTTTTTCTCTTGTGTGCAGGAGTCAAATAAGTTTAAATTTTCTTGGGCTGTTGAAGAGGGCAATGTTTTGAAAACCTTCCCAATCTGAAGCTTTAATCCTATACTCACTTTTCTGGGTGTAAAGCTGCAATGCTAATCCCACATACTAGGAGTAAACCCCAATGAATTCAAAAGGACTTACTTTTGAGTAGACATGGTTAGGATTGTTCTGTAAATTGATGGGACTTTTGAGTGAACATAGCAAAGAATTGTGTTTGTGTTGTAAATCTTTCTCTCCCTCACCAATGCTATTTTTAAAGCAATTAGGCAGGGCTTACATAGGTATCACTGCTTTTATTATGTAGGAAACTAATACTGATTTAAAAAAATGTTCTCCAATGACCAACTGGTTTTGACAATAAACTATTATATGGGGTCTATGTATTTTTACATCTCCAGTGTGTGCATGTATATGGAGTCTTTCCAACAACCCTGTGAGGTAGGGTTGCAGACTGGAAACCAAGGCAGCTCACAATAAGAAATAAATCTCCTCTCCCAGCACTATGCTGCCCTGGTGTGCTGGCTGGAGGCCTCAAGCAGTTCTGCAAGGCCCTTGAGGCCCATGCCAGGCCTGCTCAACTCACCGCCACTGGCAGCGGGGCAGGGGGAGGTGCAGGGGCTGGAGGGGAAGCTGCAGCAGCTACCACAGCTGCCAAAGAGCGAGCCAGTAATGAAGAGACTGGTGCTATTTGATGATCTGGGTTGGGGCAGTCGGTGGTGGCTGGACTATCTGGAATCCACTCTGGGTAGCATGGCATCGGTAATCCATCATTTCAGTCATCATGGAGAGGGGATCTCTCCTCCAGGTCTTTCCCCTCAAGATCCATTCCTTTGGACTTCTCCTGTGCCCATCCTTCTTCTCACCCACATTTATTTATTTATGTATTGCCTATTGTAAATTGTATTGTTTTTATTGATGATTTTATATTGATGTATTTTTATATTGATGTATTTTTATATTTGTGTTTTTTTGTAAGCTGCCTTGGGGGGCTTTCGGCCAAAAGGTGGGGTAGAAATAAACAACAACAACAACAACAATAAAAATCCCTTTAAAATCCAATAACCATAAAAAAACAAGTATAAACAGTTGCAAAACAGCTTAAAATGACATGATTCTGAATTTTGGGTTGGGTGAATGAAGTTCCTTATCACTTGAGATTACAGTTATCTGCAAGCTTCCCTGTTTGAGTAAGCCCCACTGAATACATTGGGACTTGCTTCTGAGTAAACAAAGGTAGGATTGCACTATAAATATCTTTACAGGTTGCGTAAATAATAAACATCTTTGATAATCATGCTTATATAAATATTTCTTCATACTATGTCCCAATAAGTACCTGATCTCACACCATGGTTACACAGTATTACTTCCTCTACATGTTCAGTGTGCCTTTCTTCCTTCATGGGATGTTCATGGTTCCCCTCTGTTGTTTGTATTCTGAGGGGCAGATTAGGCTGAGAGATGGTAAGTAGCCAATGGTCACGCAGTAAATCTTATAGCTCATTCCCATTTAAAAAATAATAATTAAAAAGATTGACATGCAGGCAAAGTTTATTAAGTAGACACACACAATACGTTTAAAGCACATCCAACTTGCATTTAAATCACATGACTTCCCCTAAAGAGTCCTCATCACAGTTATAGTTCTTACCGGCCTTAACAAACTACAGTTCCCATGATTCTGTGGTGTGATTCATGTGCTTCAAATATGTTTTGACTGTGCTTTAAATGAAAGGTGTGGATCTGTACTAGGGATGAAATGCATTCATTAGTGAATTGAAAAGAACAATTCTAAAAGATATTTTTTTCAAACAGGGGAAGGGTTATAGCTCAGTGGTGAACTGAGCATGCAAAGGTCTGAAATTCAATTTCTGCAAAAGACTATTGCCTGGAATCCTGGAGAGACATTGAATCATACAATCATAGAATCATAGAGTTGGAAGGGGCCTTGTAGGCCATCGAGTCCAACTCCCTGCTCACAGCAGGAAATCCACAGCTAGAACATCTCCCGCAGATAGCTGTCCAGCCTCTGCTTGAAGACATCCAGCGAAAGGGATCCCACCACCTCCCTAGGCAGTCAGTTCCATTGCTGAACTGCCCTTACTGTCAAGAAGCTCCTTCTAATGTCCAATCTGAATCTACGCTCCTGCGACTTAAAACCATTAGACCTAGTCCTACCCTCTGGGGCAGCAGAGAACAAATCTGTACCCTCCTCTATGTGACAGCCCTTCAGGTACTTAAAGAATGCAATCATGTCACCCCTCAGCCTTCTCTTCACCAGACTGAACATGCCAAGTTCCTTCAACCTTTCCTCATAAGACTTGTTCTCCATACCGGCTATCATCCTCGTTGCCCTCTTCTGAACCCGCTCTAACTTGTCTATATCTTTCTTAAAATGAGGCGCCCAGAACTGAACGCAGTATTCCAGAAGAG
Source organism: Rhineura floridana (assembly GCF_030035675.1). Lineage (NCBI taxonomy): Eukaryota > Metazoa > Chordata > Lepidosauria > Squamata > Rhineuridae > Rhineura > Rhineura floridana. The sequence continues at coordinate 18,706,571 of NC_084488.1, read as the reverse complement.
GGCTGACCAATGCAGAATATAGTGGGACTATTACTTCTCTCAACCTGGAAACTATAGCTCTGTTTATGCATCCAAAACCGTGTTTGCCTTTTTTGCCACAGCATCACACTGCTGGGTCATGTTCAACTTGCGATCCACTACAATTCCAAGGTCCTTCTCACACGCACTACTGCTAAGCCGGGTATTTCCCATCCTGTACCCGTGCATTTTGTTTTTGTGGCCTAAATGCAGAATCCTGCATTTGTCTTTATTGAATGTCATTTTATTAATTTCAGCCCAATTTTCTAGTCTATCCAGGTCCCTTTGGATTTTATTCCTGTCTTCCATTGTGTTAGCTATCCCTCCCAATTTCGTATCATCCGCAAACTTCATAAGGCTTCCCTCCACCCCATCATCTAAGTCATTGATAAAAATGTTGAAAAGTATCGGCCCCAGGACAGAACCCTGTGGCACTCCACTTGAGACCTCCTTCCAGTCCGAAGCAGAGCCACTGACGACCACTCTTTGAGTACGGTTTTCCAGCCAGTTGTGAATCCACCTGACAGTATTTCCATGTAGTCCGCATTTGACGAGTTTGCTAATCAAAAGGTCGTGGGGGACTTTGTCAAACGCTTTGCTGAAATCTAGATAGATGACATCTACAGCATTTCCACCATCTACTAAGCTAGTGACCCGATCAAAAAAAGAGATGAGATTAGTTTGGCAGGATTTTTTCTTGACAAACCCATGCTGGCTCCTTCTAATCACAGCATTGTCATCTAGATAGTTGCCAATGAACTCTTTTATTATCCGTTCTAATATCTTTCCCGGTATTGAAGTCAGACTGACTGGCCTGTAATTCCCCGGATCTTCTTTTTTACCCTTTTTAAAGAGTGGAACAACATTTGCCCATCTCCAATCCTCCGGCACCTCTCCCGTTCTCCAGGATTTCTCAAAGATGATGGCAAGAGGTTCCAAGAGTACATCCGCAAGTTCCTTCAATACTCTGGGATGCAGTTCATCAGGCCCTGGAGATGTGAACTCATTTAGGTTAACTAGGTATTTCCTGACTATCTCATCAATCTCGAACTGCAGTCCCGACCCCTTACTGAGATTGCTACTGATGCAAGGTTGCACACTGTTCCCTTTTTGGGAGAAAACGGAGGCAAAATAGGTGTTGAGCAGTTCTGCCTTTTCCTCGTTATCTGTCAACATTTTGCCATCCTCATTGACCAGCAGTCCCACCGTTTCCTTGGTCTTTCTCTTGCTTTGAACATATCTGAAAAACCCCTTTTTGTTGTTCCTCGCTTCCCTCGCCAGCTTCAGCTCATTTTGGGTTTTAGCTTTCCTTACTCTATTCCTGCAAGCCCGAGCCAATCGTCGGTACTCTTCCTTGGTGATGCGTCCTTCCTTCCATTCTTTATATATGCTCTTTTTTACTTTTACCTCCTCCACCAGTCTTCCGTGTAGCCACATTGGCTTTTTCCGATGTCTTCCATTTTTCTTCCTCTTTGCAATTGTTCGCGATTGCGCTTTTTGTAATACGTTCTTCATGAACTCCCACGCTTCTTGGGCTCCTTTTTTCTTTAGTCTATCTAGCCACGGGATCATACCCATCATTTCCCTGAGCTTGCTAAAATCGGCTTTCCTGAAATCCAAGGTCCATGTTTGACTATATTCTTCTTTGGCTTTCCCCAGAATCCCAAATTCCAGCATTACGTGGTCACTTTCCCCCAAGGTACCGACCGCTTTAATTCCCGTGAACAATTCGTCCGTGTTAGTTAAGATCAGGTCCAGGATTGCCGATCCCCTTGTTCCTTCTTCTACTTTTTGAAAGAGGAAATTATCAGCAAGGCCCATCAGGAATTTGTTGGAGGCTTTGTGTTTCGCAGAGTTTGTCTCCCAGCAGATATCCGGGTAATTGAAGTCCCCCATCACTACTACTTCTTGCCTCCTTGAGATTTCAGAGATTTGTTTGAGAAAGGCCTCGTCTACCACCTCTTCTTGGCCAGGGGGTCTGTAGTAGACACCTACTACCATGTCGGTTTTATTTGTTTCTCCATTTATTTTTACCCAAATGGTCTCTATCGGACCCCTTTGTTCGCTCTCTTGGATTTCCATAGAGGTGTATTTGTCTTTGATGTATAACGCTACTCCCCCTCCTTTTCTGTTGCTTCTATTCTTTCTGTAGAGTTTATATCCTTGAATGGCTAGTCCATGTAATCAGTACTCAGCTAGATGGCATCAAATGGCCTGAGTAGGTATAAGACAGATTCTTTTGTTCCTAAAAATGGAAAGAGACCCAAGGGCCATAGTGACTTAAAAATTTATGTATGTATTTTAATTACAACATTTATATACCACTTTATTGTAAAAAGTCTCAAAGCAGTTTACAAAAAGCATTAAAACAATACAATTATTGGCAAAAACAGTTAAAGACAGGTATTTAAAATTATTCAAAATAATAAAACCAACAATGAGTTACAAATAGATAAAAACATAATAGCTTCTACATGCCTGGGTAAGCTTACCTAAACAAAAAATGTTTTAGCAAGTGCCAAAAAGATTACAATGAATGCACTGTCTAATGTCAATAGACTGGCAGTTCCAAAGTGTAGGTGCTGCCACGCTAAAGGCCTGATTTCTTACAAGAACAGAACAAGTACTATATGGTGCCCGTAACATGGAAAGCACACCTTGAACTTGGCCCGGTCTCACATAAGCAATCAGTGCAGATTTCAGAGCAGAGGTATTATGTGCTGATAGTGCCTCACTCATGTCAGCAATCATGCCACAGCATTCTGCACTAACTGCAGTCTGTGGGTCAGGTTGTGCTGTGTGTGGATTTCTGTGACCTTGGCTGACTGGATGCCAGCATTTTTTTAGCTTTGATTTTTGGTTAGGAATCCTGATTGGTTGTGGAATGCTGAGTTTTCTGCCTTACTCATAGGAATCTTGTCATGGTTGGTATGGTATTGTATTTAGGAAATCATCACTCTCTTTTGTTTTTCTATTTGCATTTCATTTACTTTTAACCTCACTCCCTTTCATCCATAGAAGCAACAACAGTGGTTCCATGCCCTCAGCTCAACCCCCTTAAACTCACTGATGATGCACCTTGTTGGTTGCATGACGGTTTGTTTCTTGACCAATAGTGGTAAAAGAGAATTCACATACTAGGCAGTGTAGCTGCAATTGTTGTTATTCCCCACAAGCTGCTGCCTATGAAGGTAGACTAAATCATGTGTGTTTTCGCTCTGTCAATTATTATTCAATGGAATTTTGTTGGCTGTCAAAGTGAGTTTATATCAGCCCACAGGGGAGACAGAAGGAGTAGAGGATCTTCTTACTCTTACTCATTTCTCTGACCTCTTTCTGAAGTGAAGAGTCAAATCTGTAAGGAAATTTGGAGCAGCCATGTTAAAATGTAGGGGCAGGGCATTCCAGGCAGCGGGTTACTGTATTGCCAGTTACTGCAAGAATCTTGATGTATGATGAGATTAGAAATGACACATAAATGGCCTTTGTCACCTAATTATTGCCTGATTTATGGGGGTACTGATTGCTTTTGTACTCTGTTACTGCTTAGAATTAGAGTCTGGAAAGCTCAAAATGCAGGCTCCCTCACACAATCACAGCATTTGGGAATTTTCCCTATGCCTCTGTGCTCAAAACAGCACAGGGTCTGGGAAGTTTTTGCTCAGTAACCAAAACAATGCAGTTTGTCCCACACTCTTGCTCTGTCATGTGGGTTTTTTATGGCTTTCTCAAGCTTGAAGAGATGATGAGCTATTTGGCTTACAAATGTTCTCACTTGGCTAATGTAAACAAGTAGCCTAATAATCAAAACAAGCAAGTGACCTTGAAAATGCAGCTGCATTCTCAAGCCCAAGATGTTGTGAGGGCAGGATCAGGAGACATCACCTATGGAGGGGGGGGACCAGCTATCTGAATGATGAGAAGATAGTGATCTAATAGGTGTAAGGTACCCCTCCCAGGGTTTTTTTGGGGATAAATACAGGACCCCTAGATCAGGGAGATTAAGCCTTCAGGGAGCTAACAAAGCCCCAAGATACAAGCAAGATACCATCAGCAAGAAGACCAAGCTTCAGCTTCAAGAAAAGTTTCCAGCAAGAATCCACACTGCAGCAGTTTAAAGGCTTCCAACTGCAGGGCAAACGTAAGAGCAACTAAACACGGGGGGGGGAAGCAAAGACCCCTTTGCCTTTAGCTTCAGTTTAGTGCTTTATTACTTGCAAAGGATAGCTGTTTGTAGCTCCTGCTTTAATAAACCCTTCACTTCCCCACAGCCAGCTGTGTTCATGATCTCTTTGAAATTCTGAACTAAATAGTCTAGTGCTTGGGAGGAGCTAAGCATTTGGCTACTTGTTTACCAAACCATATCTACTGAGATGTAAGTCCTATTGAGTTCTATGGGGATCAATCCCTTAGTAAGTGTGTTTAGAATTGCAGCCTTCAGGGGCATCCATCTTTACTCCTGAGTGCTCCTATCTAACATCTGCACAACACTAGACTCCTATCTTTTTACAATGGCCTTTTGGTGACCAGCCTGGCCTGAGGGCACTGAAAACCCTTTTTGCCAGAAGCAATTTGGCTAGATGAAATGTTCCTCACCCAGGCTCCATCTTCTAGCTAATATTTCTATCTTAATTTCCAATTACAGAAATGTTTTTGTTTGAATTGTATGTGCCAAGCATCTGTGGTTGATGCTTAATGTGTCATGCTTAATGACATCACTTGGGCCCGCCCCAGTGACATCACTCAAGAATGCCCCATGACATCCCTAGGGCCCACCCTGAAATCTCAGGGTTGGGGATGCTTCTGACCTGGCAGCTCTAATGGTTAGATACACAGGCTTAATTATCTTCTGGTAATTACCTTCTGGTTGCTCAGATAAGAATGCAGGTATCACATAAACACTGTTGCCTGCTCACTACATCATGTCTTTCCCCCTGCTCTGTGCAATCTTGCCCCAACTTCCATCGCTGCCTTCATGTTTTCATCTCAACATTGTGTTAGCATAACATGCAAGTAACACAAATTGTCAGAAAGAAAGCTGCCTTCAGTATCAGGAGTGAGGATGAAAACATCCTAAGCAATAATATCCTATATAGTCATTAGGCATGCTTTCAAGATGGTGCCACTCATACTCAGATCAATGGTCAAGGGAGAATGTATTTTGCAAGTAAATATTTTGCTACAAGTATTTTTTTATCCATCTCTTGCTGACAGGCAACAGTCCTCACACACACAGGGGTTTAGTCTCCTGGAGGGGAGCTTAAACATGGAGGAGTTTGGTTGAAATTCTAAACAAACTTACTAGAAAGTAAATCCCATTGGATTTAGAGCCATTTACTTCCCAGTAAACATGCTAAGGATTGCACTGTAAAATCAAATTGCATTAATGTGGAAGTCCCACACCATCCTTTTTCCTTTTAACTGCTTCAGAAGTTATTTTTTTGTTATCTGCAAATCCAGAATCCATACCTGCTACATATTATTCAATGATTTTCAGATGAATGTCACTGTAGATCTAAGACCTGAGACACAAATGAATTCTTATGGAGAGATTCTAATATGAAAAACTAGGGAATTTCTACATCATAAAATCTTTAACACTGCAGTGGCTGCTATAGCCTACTGGCTTTCACACCCCTATTAAACCAAAACATGTAGCTAATTTCATTTTAATGATGCCTTATTTAGTGAGCACACTTTATGTTTTGACATAGTCCCTCAATAATTGCCATAACAAAGTTTTCATTTTACAGCTTTTTATTATTTGATAATTTACTCTTCTGCAAATCATATAAGAGCTGAATGCTATAAAATGAGGTTGCTCCTTTGCTACCTACCAAAATATTGATACATTAGCATTCACAACATATCTTAGACTGGGTTGCAGTCCTGAATCCATATGTCCCAGAAAAATCCAATTAAAATCAATGGGTCTCAGATGCGTACTAGTACAATTTGAAGTGCAGGACCTCATTGTGAAAACCCCCATAGCCATGCCCCCAAGGACAGTTCAAAAATGCAAGCAGCTGTGTTGATTATACACACACATATATACACATACTCTAGGGGCTGCTGCCCCTGCTTGCTTCCCTTTCCACCCTGCCTACCATCATCAAGGATCCCCCGCACCCCCAGGAGTCACCAAAGCCCTCCCTCTCTCCCATACAGGGGTCACCAAAGCTCTCTCCCTTCCACAGCACAGGGGTTGCTAAAGCCCTCCCTCTCCCCACCACATGGGGGCATGGCACTTGACTCACAAAATAATCTCACAAAAAAGTCTCACAAAAAAGTGTTACCATTTAAACTGGTAGGATAAAGTAGGAATCCCATCAAGAGTGAGGGGTGATGGAAAGCATCTGGCTTCTGCTTGATTCTTTCCCCCTTCTCTCTGACCACCTCTATCCTAATCTGTTACAAACAATAGGAAAACCTGAAAAATCTTGTTAGCATCTCATTCACATGCCAGAACAAGGAGGACCCATCAATTATGGTAGTGCTCAGCAGGTGACATCACTGCTATTGCTCTGAAAAATTCCTGGAGCTGCAGTCCCCCAGGTCCCCTTGGGATCCTCCTCCACTATATCACTGTTAGGGCATCTCTGAAACAAATTATCTGAAAACTGGTGATCCAAAATAGTCCACAGGTGGTGTCAACAATTTTCCACACTGTATCCCAGAGAACAAAGGGCATTTTACACATTATGTAGCAACAAAGTTGACTTTTCCAGTGTGTGTATACTCAGTGGTGGGTGGAGCCCTTTGGGACTGGTAGGGTGGAAAGCAGGAAGGCCAACAGCAGGTAGAGCCAGAGCTAATAACAGGCAAAGCCAGAGCCAATGATAAGCAGAGCCAAGTACTTCTAATTTTGTCCCCATTCTTCTCCCTTTTGAGTTTACAAGGGAAACACTCACACTAATAAGTAGGAAGCTGACTGTCAGTGCTACTCTCTGAACTGATGGTAAGAATGCAGGCAGGCAGGTGAGGGCAGGCTGAGGGCGGTGGAGCAGTGCTCTGTTCACTCAAATGGACCAGCCTCCCCTGTGTATATTCAACAAGGATTTTTTTTCAAAATGAAAAGCATCCTGTTAATAACTGCATTCAAACTAGAATTCAACAAAGTAAACAAAAAAGTATGCACCAAAAAATATGCACTGCAAGACCTACTCAGGTCATCACACTGACTGGCCTCCCAAGCCACACATAAGCCACTAGCCACATATGGCAGCCCACAAGGGACTCAATCAACCTCCCAGTGTTACAGTCTTCCCTAGCCATTGTTCCTTCCAAGAAGATTGTCATATACCTGGCAAGTTCTAATACGTTTGGTAGCCTGTGTTTGGCGTGGTGAGTGTTTGTACAGGCCCAATACTAAAATATCATGATATTTCATGAAGCTACAGTATAATAGAAGCTATTCCAGAGCCTATTGCTGAGTATTCCATGAAACAAAAAGATGCAGGTGTGACTGAAAAGGTCTTGGGGCTCTGAAATGGGTGCATGCTCATTCCTGGCAATCATGGCAATTTTATTTTTGTCACAAACAAGGACCACCCTAAAAATTGATGACTGTCCACTCAATGTTTGTCAAGCTCTCTGCCCTGTAAACTATTACTGAATAGTCTTCAGCAGAGTGAAGCTTGGTGAATATGCCACAATGGTCAATATATAAGTCCTTTGTCAATACAATGTTGCCCACTTTTTTAACATAGAACCTCCACAAACACTTTGAAAAAATAGTGCAGTGGCAGCAAGGGGAGAAGAGGGGAAAATCAGACAATCCAATGATGTACAAAGTCCACAACAAGCCTGATGTAATATTTGCTTAGTTGAAGCAAAGAGATTCAAAAGCAAGCAGCAGGTACATATTATGTACAATGTTTAGCAGCCAGAAAGGCATACATTAGGCTGATATATGTGGCAAGATCAAAACATGTTGCCAGTGCACAATTGTGAAATTTTCTTCCATAGCAGTCACACCAAAGTCAAAGCATATTTTTTGGAATATTTCTTGTGTCTCATTTGGGCTGCTCTTCAGTGGTGGTGTATGTACCATGCATCAAACTGGTTATAGAAGCATTGTTATTCACTGTTGAGCTCTAGGCAGAAAAACCTGAAAATCAAATGGAATTTGCACACATGCACACACACCTGTTATAATAATATTGGTGCACTCCCATCATTCTTACACACTTCTCATCTGCAAGAATCTGAGCCTGGACTTAAACGTGCTTAACTTTAGTGGGATCAAAGCCTACATCCGTAGCATACTTCCATGTCTATAACTTGGGGAATTCAATAATCAGACACCAGATTCCAAAAGTTTCATTATCACACTGTGAATTTTTTCGCTTTCCGTGGTGTGAGGTCTTTTTAGAGTGACTTGGCAGATGGCAAGATGCAGCATGTGACTTGGCTTGTCATTTTGCATCAGCCTGTAGTAATCCTTAGGCATTGTTCCTTCCTGGAGGAAGCAACAGTGACTCCAAGCACAATGTGTGCTCACACAGGGACACAGCCAGGTTATCTCTTAAACTGACACTGCAGACAAAAAAGGTAATACGTGCCCCTATTATTAGTATTTCCAGGAATACTTTAGTGTTGAAAGAACAGGGGACTTCTTCTTGAGTGCTCTGCCCTTTTTAGCACTATATGCCGAGTATGTGAAAACTGATGATCTATTTGCATTTCAACATCATTTCTGTGATTTCCAGTATTATGACTTTCAGTTTTGGACTATGAAAGATGTAGAGCAGATATCCATGCCTTACCAGATGTTTCCAGGAAGGAAGTTTGAAAAATTGTGGCAAATGGTAATGAGAGATGAATTATATAGGCCTTATAGATGGCATCCACCCAAGAGTCCTTAGAGAACCCAAATGTGAAATTGCTGATTTTCTAACAAAACTATGCAACTTGTCCCTAAGATTGGCCTCTATCAGAGGATTGGAAATCACCCAATGCAACTACCAGCCCATTAGTTTAATGACTTCTCTGGTCATTATTAAATATAAAATTATCATGCCTACAAAATAACACATCTATGTGAAGAAGAATCAGCATGGCTTCTGCAAGGGTAAGTCCTGTCTCACTAAGCTTTGAGAGTTCTTTGAGAGCATCAATTAAGTAGATGCCGTGTACTTGGCCTTTCAAAAAGTTTTTGCCCACACACCCATAAAGATGACTTAAGAGACATAGTGTTGGACAGAATAGCTATATTTATTATATAATAAATCAGAAGATCTGCAACCATAATTTCAACCAAATTATGAAAGTATGGGCAAGTGGAATCTGGATAAGCTGCCAGGGATGCTGTGTTGACAAAGGAGTGATACTGGCAACGCCAGTCCTCTTTCCTATGAATGCACAATGTTGAGAGATCTTACTGAATGTTGTATTGCCACGTGACCAGACAAATCTAGATGTAAGGAGGAGACTTAGAAGTGGCAAGTGAATGGCCTTTGTCCCCTAATTAATGTCTCATACCCCTGAGTTATTGGGGTGCTGATTGCTTTGCACACTGTAATGGTAATGCATTGCAGTTTAGAGAGCTCAAAGCACAGGCTGTGATATTATTTAGAAGAAGCTGGAGCAGAAGTTCCAACTCTGTACTCAGAAACAGCCTGTGAGAAAAGGCATGCAGTTAACCAAAACAATGCAGTTTGTCCCACACTTTTGCTCTGTCAGGTGGGTTTCTTTATGGCTTTCTCAGACTTTGAAGGGATGATGAGCTAATTGGCTTACAAATTTTTTCACTTGGCTATTGTAAACAAGTAGCCTGATAATCAAAACAAGCAAGCAACCTTGAGAATACAACTGAATTCTCAGTCCAAGATGTCACGAGAACAGAATCAGGAGAGATCACCTGATGGTTAAACCAGCTACCTGAATGATGGGAAGATAATAATCTAATAGTGTAAGGTGCTCCTCCTAGGGGTTTTTGGGAGGATAAATACAGGACCCCTAGATCAGGGAGATTAAGCCTTCAGGGGGCTGAAGAAGCCTCAAGATACCAACAAGGATGACACTGATTATCTTGATCCATTTCAATCCGGTTTTAGGCCCGGCTTTGGCACCGAAACAGCCTTGGTCGCCCTGTATGATGACCTCTGTCGGGAGAGGGACAGGGGGAGTGTGACTCTGTTGATTCTCCTTGATCTCTCAGCTGCTTTTGATACCATCGACCATGGTATCTTTCTGGGGAGACTCATGGAGTTGGGAGTCGGGGGTACTGCTTGGCAGTGGCTCTGCTCCTACTTGATGGGTCGTCACCAGAAGGTAGCGCTTGGGGAACACTGCTCGACACCCTAGACTCTCCGTTGTGGAGTCCCGCAGGGATCGGTACTGTCCCCCATGCTTTTCAACATCTACATGCAGCCGCTGGGTACGGTCATCAGAGTTTTGGGGTGCGTTGTCATCAGTATGCTGATGACACGCAGCTCTATTTCTCCTTTTCATCGTCTTCAGGTGAGGCTGTTAACGTGCTAAACCGTTGCCTGACTGCGATAATGGACTGGATGTGGGCTAATAAACTGAAGCTCAATCCAGACAAGACTGAGACGCTGCTGGTGAGTGCCTTCACTGCCCAGATGGAGGATGTTCATCCTGTTCTTGATGGGGTTACACTCCCCTTGAAGGATCAGGTTCGTAGCTTGGGAGTTCTTTTCGATTCTTCCTTGTCTCTTGAGGCCCAGGTGGCCTCGGTGGCACGGAACGCTTTCTACCATCTTTGCTTGGTAGCCCAGCTACGTCCCTATCTGGACAGTGATGACCTCGCCTCAGTTGTTCACGCTCTGGTAACTTCTAGGTTGGACTACTGCAATGCGCTCTACATTGGGCTGCCCTTGAAGATAGTTTGGAAACTACAGTTAGTCCAGAATGCAGTGGCCAGACTATTGACGCGGACCAGACAGTCCGCTCATATAACACCTGTTCTGGCCCATCTGCACTGGCTTCCTATTTGTTTCCGGGCTAAATTCAAAGTGCTGGTTTTGACCTATAAAGCCCTACACGGCATGGGACCGCAATACCTGGTGGAATGCCTCTCCCAATATGAAACTACCCGTACACTGCACTCGACATCTAAGGCCCTCCTCCAAGTGCCATCACATCGAGAAGCTTGGAGGGCGGTGACTAGAACCAGGGCCTTTTCGGTGGTGGCCCCCGAATTGTGGAATAGTCTCCCCGATGAGGTACGCCTGGCGCCGACGCTGCTATCTTTTCGGCGCCAGGTGAAACCCTTTTTATACTCCCAGGCATTTTAAAATTTTTAATATTCTATTTTTTAAAAAAATGTTTTATAGTGTATTTTAAAACAGTATTTCATTACTGGTATATTCTGACGTTGTTTGGTTTTTGTTCTTTGTTTGTTTTGCTTTTTGATTTTCTTATATTTGTTCTATTCATATATTTTTCTTGTTTTATCCTCTATGTACACCGCCCAGAGAGCCTTTTTGGCTTAGGGCGGTATATAAATTAAATTAAATAAATAAAATAAATAAACAAGATCAACCAAGACTCAAGAGCTGCAACTCCTCCCAGGCAAGAGAATCCTCACTGCAGCTGTTTCAAAGGCTTCTAGCTCATAAGGCAAATGTAAGACCAATCAAAGACAGATGGGGGGGAGGCAGAGGCCCATTTGCCATTAGTTTCAGTTTAGTGTTTTATTCCTTGCAAATGACAGTTTGATGTACATAGCTCTGCTAATAAAGCCTTCGGTTTCTTCGCCACCAGCCGTGTTCACAGTCTTTTTGAATTCTGAACTTATTAGTCTTGTGCTTGGCAAGGGGCTAGGCATTTGGTGTTACTCTGAGTGTCTATTCAGTTCTTATATGTTGAACTTTAGTTCACCTAAGCTCACAGGATTCCAACAGCAGTCACCAAACAGTAGGTGGATATGGTTAGAAACCCCACCCAAGATTTCTTGAAGATACCAGGAATTTTCTAATTGTGAGTCAGACTTCAGATAACAGAATAGTCTTCCAACATATGCTATTTATTCAAATCTTGCACACTACAACTATTAAAATGCATTCTAATTGACTTCAGCCATCATAGCTGAAACAGAAAATGAGAATACAAATCATTAATTCATTTAACATCAAAGTATGAGACCCTGAGCATACAACTTACTTAATTAGGTTACAATAGATGATAGGACTGAGTTATTACAGAGCCAAAGGTACAAAGTACATGAAAATACATCTCACCCATCAGTTGACATAGATGGTATATCACTCCTGCATTCTTCGACCCGCTTCAGCCAGAGATGGGTACTCAGTAGTAAATGATTTGGCTTTTTATACACTTCCTTATAAGAGTGGGGGCATTTTTGCATGGTGTTATCAGCTGTGCTGCCTGGCCATGCTGTCTCTCCATGTTGTCTGCCTGTGCCATCTACCTGAGATGGCAAGTGTGACTAGCTAACCATTTTGTCAACAACTAGTTGAGTGTTGTGGTGTTAACCATACCATATAAGGAGTTTCCTCTTATTTGTTTATATTAGCCAGAATGCATTGGCCAGCTGCCCAGATGCCTTATCTTTTTGTACTTTACTACAGGCGTTTGTAGACAATTTACTGCTTTGTTTAGAAGGGGGGCAAAGAAACCCTTTCTGAGAACATTTTTGATCTTTTGCTATTGATGTAAGCTATTTTGCTAGTATTGATTTAAGCAGTCTATATAAGCTGTTACAGTAATAATAAACATATGTTAAGCCTATATGGGCTAAGCCCATTACAGTAGCAATGTTTCTTTTTTATTCAAGCAGGGAATAAAGAACATATAAAAACAAATTATATTCATAGGATAAGCAAATGAAGAACAAAGCAAAGCAAAGAAAGATAAGCCTATGTCCCTTTCTACTTGCCAGGAATACCCTTTCAGCAGGATCAGATTTCTGACAGCCAAATAAACGCCACTCCTCAACAACCAATTAGAAATCCAGGCAGTTCAGAGTAAGCAAAAAAGGGGATCCCCAAAAGCCAATCAAGGATGCATTCCAAAATGTGTACTCCTCAACCCCAAAAGGCAACTAGCAAAGCCCACATTGCTGAGGGTGTGAGGAAGGGTGGTGCACCTCTATGACTGGTCTGAGTTTGGACTCACATGGTTTCCCCCATCCCACTCCCTATCCCTTTGACAGGAAGTCTCTCAAGATGACTTCAGTTGGGTCAAATTTGGCTCCACTTTAGAGTGGAACTGGAATTGACAATGTCCCCCATCAAAGACTCCTGGGTAAGCTTAGCTGTCATGGGGTAAGAGGAAAAGTCCTCTAATGGATCAGTAACTGGTTCAAAACCAAAATGCAGAAAGCAGGAAAAAGCTGGACAGTTCTCACCAGGGGAGGGGATGTAAGAAGAGCTTTCCCTAAAGATCTGTAATGGGACTGGTGTTGTATAAGTTGTTCATAAATGTTTCTCTACAAGGAAAAAATAGAACAATTTGGCCAGAGCTTGGAAGTAATTCATTAGGAAAAACAAATTACTTGTAATTTATTACTTTTTTGAGGAATGAGTGCGTAATTTCTTTACATTTTTATTGTAATAGAACGAGGAGTAATTTTTTTATGTTTGAGGTATAATTGTAACATTTCCAGCATTACTTTTGGGCATTATTGGGGGGGAAAGGAGGGGAAGTCTTCTGCTCCTCTGATTCGTGGATGAAAGTCTCGTGCCTCAAACTGGGCTTCTGCGCAGCTTCGTTCTTCCCTCGTGCTCTGTGGGTGTTTAGGAGGCAAAAAGGGAGGAGGGAGAGAGCAAGACAGGGTGGAGTGGAGAAAACAATTGATTTAAAAATGAATGGTGGTGGAGAAGAATGGAGTGGAGGGAGAAAGCATCCCAAGGGCAAGGAAGGAGGGGGAGGAGGAGGCAGCAACGGAATGGAGATAAAGAATTGTGGAGGTGAGAGGCAATGATGTGTGTGTGTGTGTGTGTGTGTGTAAATACTTTCTTTGCACAGAAGGCTTATCCACATGGGAGCATAACTTCATGCTAAAGATGATGTTTTTACCACCGTTTTCTGTTTACACCGTCCACAGTAAGGGCTCAATGCTAGCTGCAAACAGTGTTTTCTAGGCACACTTGAGGGGAAGCATCAATCATGCAGTTTCCTAAAGACCATGCCCTCTAAATTTAACATTTCCACTCCCTCTGGTTACCTGGCAACTAGGCATGCTCAGTTTGTTCTACTAGTAAGTTTCAGTTTAAAAAAACCCCAAAAGTGCAATTATTTGTATTTTCACTGGTACAATGCAGATGAAATACAAATCTTTGTTTGAGCAGTGTTATGCTTTTCTGCACAAGTTGAGGAAAAAGTAAAACAAGGTACTGTCCTTCCTGAAGCCGAGAAATTCAGGCCACTCGGTTCTGTGATTTTTTCTCTTTTTATTTAAGGTTACAGATACATCAAAAGCGTTTTGACTCATTCACATAACTATGCTTTCTAGGAACTAGCAGAGCTTGGAAGATTACTTTTAAAAAGTAATACATTACAGTTAGAGTTACATGGCCCAAAAAAGTAGTAATTACCATCACAATTACAACTGCTCTGAAAGTAACTGATTACTTTACTTTTTCTCAAAAGTAATCACTACAATTACATTTCAGTTACTTTAAAAAAACGCCTACAAGGTGCTGGCCTTGGCTGCTGCACATCTAAGTAGCCTAAAACAACATTAAAAATAAACATACAAATACAGAGGTAGTAGAATAATTATTTTTATCCATAAAATAGCAATGGTGGACTCTCCGCTGATAAGGGAAGCAGAGGCCACTACTCAGATCTTTGCACGTCAAACCAAGTGCAAACCCCCCACTCAGCCAACAAGCATAATCTCTCTCACTTAACCACCTCCCAGATCCTGCCCTGCCACCAACTAAGAGACACTCACCCAAGCAAACATTTTCCCCTGAGATGCAAAAAAGTTAAAATACTGCAAATGCAGCACAGTAGCCAGAGAGGGTGGTGGAGGGCATGTTGTGTGCCAAAACATGTTGTCATCTTTCACCTCCAGAGTTCTTTATCTCCATTCTGCTGCTGCCTCCTCCTCCTTTTTCCATTTATCCTCCAGCTCCTTTTCCCCTCCACTCCATTTTTTAAACAATTGTTTTCTCCACTCCACCCTGTCTCAATCTCCACCTCCTCCCTTGTTGTCTCCTACCCACCCACAGACCATGATGATAATGAAAGTTGAAGAGGAAAGCACAAAAGCAGGACTACAGCTGAACATCAACTGTAGACTAAAATAATGACAACAGAAGATTTATGTAACTTTAAAGTTGACAATGAGGACATTGTACTTGTCAAGGATTATCAATACCTTGGCACAGTCATTAACCCAAATGGAGACAATAGTGAAGAAATCAGAAGAAGCCTAGGATTGGGGAGGGCAGCTATGAGAGAACTAGAAAGTCCCCTGAATGTGTTTAGGCCTGTGCACTAAGCACTGCAAACCAATCCTATGCATTCTAATTTTTTTTAATACTCAGAAGTAATCCACCAAATTGACCCTCATATCCAATTTTAGATGGTAAGCTCCTCCAGGCACATGTCCTTTGCCTTCATATGCAATGTTGTTACCTAAAAAAAAATAATGCTCACCAGTGAAGCATGCAGAGCAGAGAGAGGGGTGGCTGCAGGGCAAATGAGTGAGTGAGCGAGCAGGGGGCAGGCAGGGGCAGAGAGAGGGGGTGGGGGGCAGCAGGATGAGTGAGCAAGTGGGGGCAGGTGGGGGGAGAGAGCAAGGGTGGGGGCAGAGCAAGTGAGCGAGGGCAGGTGGGGAAAGAGAGCGGGGGTGGGGGCAGGGTGATTGAGCGATTGAGCCAGCAGGGAGGACAGGCAGGGGGAGAGAGTGGGGGTGGGGGCAGGGCAATTGAGCAATTGAGTGAGCAGGGAGGGCAGGCAGGGGAGAGAGTGGGGGCAGGGCAATTGAGCAATTGAGCCAGCAGGGAGGGCAGGCAGGGGGAGAGAGTGGGGGGGCAGGGCAATTGAGCGAGCAGGGAGGGCAGGGAGGGGAGAGAGAGGGGGTGAGGGGCAGAGCAATTGAGCCAGCAGAGAGGGCAGGCAGCAGGAGAGAGCAGGGGTGGGGGGACAGGAAGATTCAGTGAGTGGGGGTGGGGGTAACACACACACATACACCATCGTCTCTCATTTCCATTCTGCTGCTGCCTTCTTCTCCGTCCTCCTTGCCCTGGCTTTCTCCTCCACTGTTCATTTTTTTTCTTTCTGGTGCTCCACGACCTCCTGCCTCTTCACCTCCTCCCTTGTGCTTCCTAACACAGAGCATGAGGAAAGAGCTCATGCTGCGCAGAAGCCCAGTGTGAAGCACATGTCTTCTGTCCACCAATCACAGGAACAGAAGACTTCTGCTTGCTCCCCCCAAGTAACATCCAAACGTAACACCGGAAATGTTACAATTGCTGCTAAAAAGTAGGGAAATTACTAGTCATTCTATTACTAGTGAAATGTAATGAAGTTACCCACTCATTACTTTAAAAAGTAATAAATTACAAGTAACTCATTATTTCTAACAAGTTACTTCCAAGCTCTGGGAACTAATGCCCTCTAACACTAAGTAAGCTTGTCTTCGCAGCCACAGACATTGACTTAGCAACTCCCCTCCTCAATTCCCACTTAAGTAGGTTTCTCTTTTGCACGTAAACAACGGCTCCTTCTTAACCCCAGCCATTGCTCTTCGCACCTCTATTGCTGCCAGGAAGAGGGCAAAGGGGACTGGATCTCAGCTGCCCCCTCCAAATGGTGGGGGCTAACAGTCTGTTCAGGCATGGGAAGCTGCTGTGTGCCCGGCTGGGGATCAGTTAGTTAGTGGTGCCTCAGGCAGGGGCGAGGGGGGAGTGTCCAAAGGAGCAGTCTCTGACAGCTCTCGCTGTTGTTCCATGGGGGGGTAGGTGACTGGGTGTGCTGCAAGCCCTCCTCCCTCAACTCATTGCCCCAGTCCTCAAAGTCAGAATCCTCCTCCTTGAACCCCCCCCCCCATCCTGGGTCACAACAGGTACCATTTGCAGCAACATAAAGAAGGCTTGCAGAATGGGAGAGAGTAGCAGAAATTTCTCTTCAGTCCACAGGAAATGAAATGAACAAAGGGAGGAGGAGGGAGTGGGCATGGAGAGGGGAACAATTAACACACCCACCTAAATACATTGGAGCAAAGTGCCTGCAAGTCCTAGAGATATGGAGTGAAGATGTTTTTTCCTTCCCTTTTCGTATTATCAGTTGTTTGGGTTTGTACGGATTTGCAGGGGGGAAACTGTGATAGTTTCTGTTTATGAGTAACATCATGTGAACCATGTCAGTTAAAAGGGGATGTGAGTAGCACCAGACACACAGTGAACCCCTGTATAGATTAGTCGTTAGTGTGCAAAGCAACCTCTGTTGCCACCACCCCCCCCCGGCTACTTTGCTGCATTTGCAGTGTTAAACTTTTTTGCACGCCAGGGGAAAATGTTTGCTTGAGTGGGTGTGCCTTAGTTGGTGATAGGGCAGGGTCTGGGAGTTGGCTTAGTGAGAGAGACAATACTTGCTGGCTGAGAGAATGTGTGTGTGTGTGGGTTACACTTAATTTGGCATGCAAATATCTGAGTGGCGTTATCTCCATCCCTCCCCTCATCTCCTCCTTTACCAGTGGAGAGACCACCACTGCTAACTAGCTCGCCAGCCTGCCTCCCACACCCTAATTTGCTTGGGCAGGTGAGCCCCACACACGCCTTAGTACTGGAAGGGGAAGTTGTCCTTCCTTCCAAAGTTCCAAAGCAAACCCATTTCAATCCATCCACACACACACCTAGGTAATTTTGTAATAGTGCATAGAGGCTTGTGCAGAATTAATTAATTACCATTATTCTTAATAATATTTTTAAAATAATATTTATTAAGGAAAATAAAATTACAAATTAGTACCAAAACAATAATAAAAATAAAAGGGAAAGAGAAAAATGCTTTACATAGATACATTTCATTCAGCTTATATATATATGTATAAGAAAATATACTACTCATGAGCTATAATAATCTCATGCAGTACTCCAGCAAACCTTGAAAATACCAACCCAATCTTTTTGAACATTGGTACATTTTGAAAGATGTCATGTGCAAAATTTGAAGTCTGTAGGCACTGCTTGAAGATGTGTGTGTGTGTGTTCATTTTTAATGTAGTTTTAGGCTGCTTAGATGTGCAGCAGCCAAGGCCAGCACCTTTTAGGTATTCCATTTTTTAAGTAACTTAAGTGCTATTGTAGTGACTACTTTTGAGTAACAGTAAACTAATCAGTTCCTTTCAGAGCAATTGTAATTGTAATGGTCATTTATTACTTTTTGGGACCTTGTAACACTAATTGTCATTTATTACTTTTTAAAAGTAATCTTCCAAGCTCTGATTTTGGCCTATTTAGTTTTGGGGGGAAAGCAAGTTGTGTGACTACGTTAGAGGTGGAAAGTGTTCAGGCTTTTAAGTTTAGAAACAAGAGCAATCAAGGGACATAGCAGAGGCTTGTAAAACTATGCACGGAGTGAAGAAAATTGAATCATCCAATTAAACTAATCGGCCAGAGATTCAAAACAGACAGACAGGACTTCTTAAACACAGTATATAATACTCCTTGATTCAACATTGTCATTTGAGACCTAGGTAGCCTCAGTGGCTAGGAGTGCCTATTTCAGCAATGGCTGGTTTGTCAGCTACAGCTGGTTTTGGACCAAGATGACTTGGACACAGTACTCCATGCTCTGGAACCTTCCAGATTGGAGTATTGCAATGCCATCTACATGGGGCTGCCCTTGAAGATGGCTCAGAAACTTGAACTGGTCCAAAATGCAGTGGCCAGATTAGTGGCTGGGTTTGCTTTTCAAACTTATATAACCCCTGTTCTAAAACAGTTGCATTGGTTGCCAGTTTGTTTCCAGGCCCAATTTAAGGTGCTCATGCTAGTGTTTAAAGCCCTAATTGATTTAGGCCCCAAATATTTGAGAGACCACCTCTTTCTCTACAACCCTCTCAGGTGCTAAGATCAGCAGAGTGGGCCTTCTTGGTAGTTCGGCCTTCCTCAGAAGTTCGGGGGAGACTGGCCTAGAAGAGGGCTTTCTCTGTGGCAGATCGCAGTCCCCAAGTTGTGGAATTCCCTCCCTACAGAGGTGTGTCTGACACCTTCACTGTAGAGTTTTGGTGAATGCTAAAGACATATGACTTTACCCTGGCCTTTGACACCTGAAAAGTATGTTTTCAGTGCCCATCCTATTCCTGTGATTGTAATTTGCTTTAATTATTCTTAATATTGAATTTTGGACACCAGTGTCCACCCTGGAACCTCCTGGTGAAGAACAGGTTGTTGTTGTTGTGGTAGCTGTTGGAAGCCACTGCTAGTGGTTGTGAGTACTTGCTGAATTGATTTTAAAAGGTGTGCTGAATTTTCATCACCAAATGTTTTGAGTTGAAAAGCATGCTTTCAAGGAGTGTGAAAAAGAACCCACTTCCATTTTTTCATACACCTCTGGACCTATTCACAGCCATTCTTTTCCGTAGTCTACTGATTTGCCTATCAGGGCTTCTCCCTTCATGACACAATCCAAGTCCATCACAATTGCAAAATGAAAGTGATTATTACATCACAGAGTCAATCAGATTTCAGTGGTGTACCAAGGGCAGAGTGGTGGGAGTTGTCCATCCTGGGTGCAAACAATAAGGGGGTGCATTGTCTGTAGCCCCAAGTGTGGCATGCTTCACACCAGACTGACAGCCACGGTGGCGGTGGCAGGTGCAGGAGAAGCAGCAGAAGCTGGCGTGTCTCTAGGCTGGCAAGCGGTGCTGGGCTGGCTGGAGAGGGCGGAGGCACGATGATGGGCCTTGCCATGTGCCCCTGTTCCTCCCTGCTCGGCTGCCCTCCAGCCACCTGTTTTTGCACCAGCAGCGGCAATGGCGGCAAGAGCCCAGCCCAGGCATGCCTCTCCGGGATGCAGCTCACCGTGGCCCACCTCCAGGTGATTGGCGATGAGCTGCAAGCCCAGAAGGTGGCATGGAGCCACCGGGCGACTGCCGGCACCAGCCTGGCCATGTCCCTTGGCCTAGCTGAGCCACAGGGTGCGCCTGCCGGTCAGTGTAGGTGAGGTTGAGCTAAGTAGACCAGGGCTCTGATCTCTCTCCATTTCAGTTTTTGGAGTGTTGTCCTAGAGCACTGTGTTTGGGGGTACCCCTCTGCCAGGGATGCTGCCAATGTCTTGAAATGAGCAAGGAGGTTGGCACCACCTTTAAATGTGGACGTTCTGGGAATATTTTTTTGCAGTGTTTGTTTGCAACTTGCATGCTCCAAAAGAAATATATGAATCTGCCTCATAGATATACAGTGTGCAATTGGGTGTACTGTAAACCTCTATCGTGCACCAGTGAAAACTGTAATGTGTTTCATGTGAGTTTAAATTTTGTAACAATTGCAAGTCGCTTTGAGACATTTTGTGCAGAATAAATGCAAATAATAATAAAAGCCAGCTCTTTAAAAAAAAACCTTGAAAACAAAATGATAACAACCACAAATGGTTCCCTGCTCACCGCACAGCTGACGAGTGGGGCGTGGTTGCAGGTGGGGGTAAAGATGCTGCCTCCATCTTTTAATGGGGCAACTTCGCGCCTATGATGTGAGCGCGACGCGCAGCATAAGGGGTGGGGGCTATAGGACTATTTAAGTCCAGCCGCCCCTCCTACCTTCCTCTTTTGCTGCGTGACGTTGACGGGGAGGGACAGACAGCAGAGAGCCAGAGCCGAGCCAAGAGCAGCGGTGGCATGATCGGCACCAGTTTGAGGCGCGGGTCTCCAACAGGCTTCGTTGTGGCCTCGGCTTCTAAGGTGCTAGATTTTGGCGGCTTAGGCCGCTTTCTGTGGGCTATTAAGCCTGGTTTTCTTCCCTGGTGGGGATAGCATCTGTGCTGGGCAGCTGATTGGCTGAAGGAACAGCAGCGTCTGGGCGGGCCTTTTGAGGACTTTGTTAAGCCTATCGTGGGGGATTCCCCCCCCGCTGGTGGGGGAGGAAAGCGCTTGGAGTCCTTCGTCAGTGCTGCCTCAAGGCTGTTTCTGCAGCCAGTTAAATCAAGAAGACACACATCAAAGTGAAAGAGATCCAAGGCTTGGATAATCAAGGCTGTTTTTTCTGCAGCCAGTCAAACAACAACACACATGTTTAACGTTACTCACATTCAAAGTTAAATAGTCATCACATAAATTAGAGTAAGGCTGCAAGGTTTGGAATAAAAGGATCATACCTGACAGACAGTGATTTACTGTGGTTAGTGCTGACAATAGATAATTGCTGCTAGTGTGTCTATAGTTAGTGGCTCATAATACTATTGCTCATAATAATTGTCATTATTATTATAAGCCAGGGGGGATTAAATAATCATGCCTTCTGAAAAAGGAAAAGGGGGGGGCAAAAGGTAAGGGGAGAGCCTACAGACCTCCACAAAAATGCCCTCCCCCAGCGCCTGGCTCCTTGGATGAGGATGAGGCACCACCATGGGCTGCCATCCTAGCGTGCCTTGAGGCTTTAGAGCAGCGGGGGAAGGTAATACCAACCCCTGCTCCCAGATCGCCACTGACTACTTCAAAGGAAGCTGCCACTCCTGGGACTTCTACTGGGGGAGGTTACCAGGCCAAAGTGAGCAAAGGCCAAGGCTCAGGGTGGCACAAATAAGGGTCAGCAGCAAGGGTCTAACAATGATGTCCTGGCGTTGATCTTGAAACCCATCCCAACTCTACCCAGATAGTGAGCGAGGGGCCGATGGCTCCTCCTGCGCCAAAAGCAGCGGCGGGGACTGGACGTGACGTGGCTACACCCCAGGCTGGCGTGATATCATCTGTGACTGGGCTGCTGGTGGGAGCAGGTGAGTCTGCCCAGCCTGCTCAGGCTGCTGGGTCTCCAGGTTTGGGGTGGCCTCCTCAGGGTGCGTATCAACCACCGTTACAGGCTGCATGTGGCCAAATTTGGCAACATGCATGCAATGGACAGGTGATAACATCAGCTGTGTCACCTGATGGGCCAGCTCCAACAGCCGTTTTGGCCGCTGAACAGCTGCAGCCAACCATGGCAACGAGTCAGGGTATTCTTTCAGACCCTTTAGGGTTGGTGGCAGTTAATGCTATTCCTTTTGGGAATACATCTGTCACCTTGGGTTTCCACCTGCTCACTTTGACAAAAGAAAAAATTTGGCAAGGGGAGTATGTTGATGTCTTTTTGCTCCTTTATCGGGAACACCCCAAAAAGGACAAAGACAAGGAAGCCGAGGGTGACATAGACAGGCCCAGGCGCAGGAGAGTGGACCACACCTGGGCCAATTGGCTGCCAGCGTACTTGATATATGCTGGAGTGCTGATGGAGAGGCAGCCTCAACGGGGACTGTCTCTCTTGAAGTACTTGGACATAATATACAGGGCTTATGTAGAGTTCGCTGGACTGACATGGCTGTCTTATGAAGAGACATTTCGTATGCGGGCGGCATGCGATGTGTCCCTGCCATGGGACAAGAAGGAACCTGAGCTATGGCTGCAGTTTATGACTGCGGCCCGAGCCATGACTGGAGATAGGTGTGATAGTGGGCATCTTCTGAGCAGGCAGCCGACTGCCACCCTTCCCTGTGTTAATGTGGGGCAAGGGGTTCAACAACGGCTGCTGTGCTGGGAATTCAATGCCCAGGGAGCCTGTGCACACAACCCGTGTCGTTTTAGACACGAGTGCACAATTTGTGGAGCTGCGCACCCTTCCACCGCCTGCACCAGAGGCAGGCTATTTAGGGGAGGCAGCAGAGACTAGCAATGGGGCAGAAAACAGCTCCCACCTGGTACTAATCAAGGAAAAGGGCCCCTCCCCAATTAAGTTACATGTTCTACAGGGCTTGCTAGCCAGTTACCCAGTGGTTGGGGATGCCCATTTTCTTTTACAGGGGTTTTTGTTGGGCTTCCGAATTCCTTATGACGGTCCAAAGGTCTCCTTCATGTCCCATAATTTGAAATCTGTCATGGGCATGGAGGCAATAGTGCAAATAGTGCTAGTTTTTTACTGTTTTTACTGTTTTTAAATTTTAATTGTTTTATATACTGTTTTATCTTGTACGTCGCCCAGAGTGGCTGGACAACCAGCCAGATGGGCAACTAACAAATTTAATAATAAATAAATAAATAAGTAAATAAATAAATAAATAAAATAAAAATTGACAAGGAAATGCAGGCAGGGCGGGTGCTTGGCCCGTTCCAATCACCCCCTCTCACTAATCTTCGAGTATCTCCATTAGGCATTGTACCCAAGAAGGTGGCAGGGGAGTTTAGGCTTATTCACCACTTGTCCCACCTGCATGGACAGTCAGTTAATGATTTCATTCCTGACAGTCTATGTACAGTCCACTACACCTCCTTCGACGCTGCAGTGAGCATGGTTCGGGCATGTGGCCATGGTGCATTAATGGGTAAGTGTGACATTAAGTCCGCTTTCCAACTACTGCCCGTCCAACCAGCAGATTTTAATCTGCTTGGTTTTACTTCCGCCAATAAATTCTATATGGACCGTGCATTGCCTATGGGATGCTCGATCTCTTGTGCAGTTTTTGAGCGCTTCAGCACATTTTTAGAATGGGCAATTAAACGTAGGACGGGCATGAATTCAGTTGTCCATTATCTGGATGATTTTCTATTTGCGGGTGGGGCTGGCACAGGCAAATGCCTACACTTAATGACACAGTTTCAGGATTTGGCAGAGGAACTGGGGGTCCCTCTACCCAAGGAAAAGACGGAAGGGCCAGCACCTGTTTTGACTTTTTTAGGCATTGAAATTGATTCTGGGAAGCAATGCTGTAGGCTGCCCCAGAACAAGCTTCTAATCCTCCATGATAAGATAAAGGAAGTTGGTGCGAGGAACGTTTTCCTCTCCACCCTCCAGGAGTTTGCAGGGCACCTTAATTTGGCGTGCAGGGTCATAGCACCCGGC
The DNA here is from genome assembly GCF_030035675.1 of Rhineura floridana. Lineage (NCBI taxonomy): Eukaryota > Metazoa > Chordata > Lepidosauria > Squamata > Rhineuridae > Rhineura > Rhineura floridana. Next base: position 18,682,584 of record NC_084488.1, on the reverse strand, counting down.
AGAGCATTTCTGAGGCTTGTATATGAGGCCATGGCAGGGCTTTTACAACCCCGCCATCGGTTTCGGGTTACGGCAGCTTTACGCACCGACCTGGCTGTGTGGTCCTCCTTTTTACAGGATTTCAATGGCATATCCTTTTGCAGGCAGGACCGACTCCTGGAGGCTGAGTTACAGGTCCATTCTGACACGTCTGGGGGTTATGGCTATGGGGTAGTCTTTGGGTCTTCCTGGTGTAAGGGACAATGGCCACAGAAGTGGGTTCAAGATGGTTTAGACAAGGATCTGACCTTTTTGGAATTTTTCCCTATAGTGGTGGCAGTCTATTTGTGGGCTGTGGAATTGAAGAACTCCACGGTCCACTTCTGGTGTGATAACATGGCTACAGTACATGTTATCAATTCCCTCACATCCAGGAATGCCAGGGTTATGGGTCTTGTCCATTCTTTTATTCTCCAATGCCTGTGCTTTAATGTTCTTTTTCGGGGATAACATGTTCCTGGAATTGACAATAGTGTTGCTGATGCTCTGTCACGGAACCAGATGGACCATTTATGTCAGCTGGTGCCGCTGGCCAGGGCTCAGCCGGAAGCCATGCCCCCTGCGATATGGGAGATTGGAGAGCAGAGTCAGAGAGGGCCATAAGCCTTTCCATTGCCCCCAACATGCTCGCCAGTTACCAGAGAGCAGGTAGGGACATGCAGGACTTCTGGGCCTCCAAAGGCTATGCACCGGAGTGGCCTATTCCAGTAAGTCACCTGCTTGAATTCCTGGTAGACGGCAGGAAACGGGGCCTGTCAGTCCGAACGCTGCAAGGTAAGCTGGCGGGGCTTTCCTTTTTAGCAAAGGCAGGTGGTTTTCTGGATCATACCGGAGACTTTAGGGTCCGCCGCATGTTGTCTGGGTGGACTAAAGAACACCCTGCCATACCTGATTCTCGTCGACCTTTCTCAGTGGATATTATACTAGGGATGGTTCATCAGTGGGAAACAGTCTGTTCTTCTAGTTATGAAGCCAAGCTATTCCAGGCAGTGGCCTTTATGCTATTTTTTGGAGCTTTCAGGATAGGAGAGGTGGTGGCTGGCTCTAAACGAGACCTGTCTCAATGTGCCCTCCAGTTTTCGGATGTCTCCATAGAAGGAGGCTGTGCTTGCATAACTTTGAAACGGTCTAAAATGGACCAAAAATGTAAGGGGAGACAAGTGCGCTTGGCCCCATCATCAGAGCCTCACCTCTGCCCAGTGCGGGCTCTAAATAATTTCCTAAGAGCCAGGGGATCAGCCGAAGGATATTTATTTACCCGTATAAATCTGGATCCTCTTTCTATTTACCAGTTTAGGGCATTAACAAAACTAGTATTGCACAGGATGGGGTATGACGCCTCACAATTCAGAACACATTCATTTAGAATTGGAGCTGCTTCTACGGCAGCAGGTTTTGGTTTCCCCCAGGCAATGGTACAGGCCATTGGATGTTGGTCCTCTGATGCGTATAATGGCTACATTCGCCCCTTCTAGAGGGCAGGGAATGCGGAAGCCTAACAATTTTCATTTGTTTTGACAGGTTGCTGGACAGGGATGGAGCAGACGCAGATCCTAATATGCAGCCACAGCATGGTCTTCTGGGCAGCCCGGAGGGCAGCGAAGTCGAGTATGGGCTCTCAGTTGGGACTCAGTAGATGGGCTGCAGTACAGTGGCTTGGCCGGTGAGGAATGCGTTGGGAGGAGCTCCTACCCGATCTGTTTCAGCAAGGTTCGGCGTGGAAAATTCCGCAAGTGCTGGTCATGCACCTTGCTGGTAAAGACCTTGGCTTGATGAAGGGCAAGACCCTCAGCGTGCAGGCATGTAAGGACATGCAAGTGATAAGGCAGCATTGGCCTTGGGTGCATCTGATGTGGTCAGACCTGCTTCCACACATGGTGTGGCGTGACGTTTGGGACCCGGCAGGGATTGATCGGGCATGGAAGAAGGTCAACCGGCAGATTCGGTTGGCTTTTCTCGGGCATGGGGGGTTAGTCATTCCACATCCCCAAATTCAGCAACAGAAGGGTGAACTGTACAGGGCCAATGGCATTCACCTGTCAGACACAAGTAACAACTTATTTTTGGGAGACCTGCAGAGGTATCTGCGAAAGGTGCTTCTCAGCAGTGGGGTAAAGGGGGACTAAATAGAGATTTGCCCCCCTTTTGTGGCGGGAAGGTGTGGGAAGGGAAATAGGTAAGGACAGCTAGGTGGCCCCCTTAGGCACCTTTGGAGGTGATTGGCGGTTCCGGAGGCCTGTCACTCAGGGCTTTACAGCTCGAGGGCAGGGTATAGGCTGCTTCTGGGGCCAACTTCTCCCCATCTACCCAGGGGTTATACGGCCCCGGGTGGGGATGATGTGGGAAGGCCCCCCTACTCACCTGCAAGGTGTGGCTGGGGTAAAGGGTAAGCAGATGGGCTTGCCCTTGCCCCAGTAGGGGCTGGTCGCCCGAGAGCTGTGTGGCAAGCTACTTGCTTATAGACAGTTCCCGCACCTAGGTTTCCCTCTGCAGGTCACTTTAAATTGGATTTTTGTTTGATATAATTTAAATAAAGTGGCACTTGTTCAACCCAAGGTGACATCTCTGTGTTGATTTCACCCCTCAACTGCAACATCCTGATCATTAACAGTTTCAACATCTAACCCTAAATTGAAAACTTGCAGAAGTCACGAATGCCTTTGGCATGGCACAGTTTTCCACATTGGCTGAAGAGGCAACTCTTTATGCTGGTCTTTGACAGTTAAGGTGTTTTTGTGGGTGTCTTTGACTGACGTGACACACTGTTCTCTTCTTGTTGTTTTTAATTGCAATGGTTCCATCTCTTTTGCTCACTGGATGCTCTGCTGTGGTTGTAACCTGTCCTGCAACCTTTTGGCAAAAGACGGATAAGAAATCTTACAAATAAAATAAAATAAAGCTTGATGTGAGGGCTGAAACAGATGTAAAGCAGGAAAATGTCAGCTGGATATCCCAAGAGCCTTTTTTCCCCACTTTAAAGGATCTGGGAAGAGGCTATTTTTTAAAAAAAATAAAGCAACAGTGTTAGGGGAGGGGGAGTCCACTCCTTCCTCCTGTACCTTCCCCCACAATCAACTCATCCCTCCCCTCTAAGTTGCTACTAGTTCTGGTCCAGGACGGGGGCAGGGGTAGAGATGTGAAGGCTGAGGAAAAGAATGGAGGGAAACTGGGGGCAGGAATGGAAAATTGGGGGAAAACATTTTCCTCTGAATTTCTCTGGGTTTTTTCCCCTGGGCTTTCCCATTTCTAGAGGGGAGAGAAAAATATTGTTACAGTGAAGGAATGCTTCTTTTTTCCTCTCAGATTAGGGGGCTGGATGGGTTTTTGGTTGGGAGAAGTTAAATTAAATTGGGGGAGGAAGGTTATATATCATTTTCTCTGCCCCTCCCCACTGCTTGACAGCACTGTCGATCGGGTCAAAATCGATTGTTTTAAATGCAAGGGGGGGAGAGACAGAAAGATCATAGATCTCTCGAATCCCACCCAGTTTGACTCCCCCAGCATTTGCAAGGGTTATTCTCCTTAGGAGTATGAAGTCAACTTCAGGCTGTTTTATAAGGGCGGGGGGGTCAGACTCTTATCACAAGCCTTCACAAAAAACACATCTCAATATTTTTATTATTACTATTGCCTTAAACAATGTCAGCCTCTTATCACATCTTCAAAAAGCTACTTGTTGTTGTTGTTGTTGTTATTTAGGTTCAGGAGATAACTATAGAGAATTTGAAAGCGGTTTTGAAATTATTAGTCCCATGGAAGTAGATTTCGGAACTGACAAAAGGAAAGTCTTCAGACAGTGTGTAATTACCTTAGAGAATTACCCACTGTATTAATTTATTGCCCACAGAGCATTCTGTTTTATCTTTGCTCCAGGTAGGAATTTGCTATCATCAAACTTGTCAGATAACACTTTATATGAGGAATTTTTGATTCCCCCATGGAAGTAGGGGGAATTTATTTATTTATATCCCACCCTTCCAGTAGGAGTCCAGAGCGGCATACAGAAGCACCAAAAACACTTTAAAACATCACAAAAACAGACTTGAAAATATACCCCTATGGTACTACATATTCCTGCATTTAAACAGTAGATTTAAAATAAACAATGATGATAGCACAGTGATTGTAAAGACGAAGAAACAGAACTTGAGTTACTTCAATTCTGTCATTCTATGTGACCACTTGGAGTTTTTATTTGTGTTTAAAATTTAAAACAGTGAAACAGAGTGCATACTGAGAGGTGTAATATATTTTCTGGCCATTATTATTATTCATTTCATTTCATGATTATTACTGAAAATCATTTTGTCGTATAGAGAGGTGTGTTAAAAATGATCCACTCTGGGTGTCAAATATGCTAGGTACGCCACTGTCAGATTTTGCTGTGTTATGATGTCCTTGAAGAAAAGTGAAGCTACATTGCCCACACCCAGAAGTCCCGCTCCAGTTTTAGCTGTGTCAGAATGCACATTCAAGCACGCATTTCATGGAGAGCAAATATAGTATGGATAGACAATATGCAGGGCCAGTGCTTCATTTTTTTCGCATGCTGTTCTGTTGTTGCTTAATTGCCAAGACACACAAAACAGGAAACACTGTCCTAGTTTCCAAGGCAATGGAGATGTGCTCCTTTTCTGCCCCTCCCCCAACACTTGAAAAAAGTAACTGAAAATAGGGTAGGGGGTGTTTTCAAGGGCCACAAAGATGTTTGAAAAACTGCTTCCACTCCTCTTTGTCTCAGCTGAAAATGGAACACTTCATGTAAATGATGCAATACATGTTATGCTACAGATATATGTATGCAGGCTGCTGGGTTGCCCTCGGATGCAAATGTTTGAACCATGGGCACACATCCTTTCCACTTGTATCAGCCATCAGCCACAAAACCTTTTGACTCACAGCTACCACCATTTTATGAATTAACCTTATCCTTCACAAACAGGCTCATCACAAAAGCAGGCTTCAAAAAACAGGCTCAAATCATGCTGAGGATGGTAACCTCTTTGTGTCCTTTTTATTGGTATTCCTCCCTTCACACTTGACTAAGAAACAAGAAGTGCCTGGCATGATTTTCCCCTTCAAGCTTGTTACACCTGTCCTGAAGAAATCAAGGGAAGCGTGTTAATCTACTTCTGCACATAGCCAGATGTTTGCCCTTGTAGCAAGTCATTAAGTTTCAAAATGAAGATTCTAAATATAAAACATCTGCTCTGTTGATTTTGATTTTTCTCTTTTTGGCCTCAACCTATACAAGAAGGCAGCACTGAGATTAAAACAAAAGATGTGTCTCTCCAAATGCGAGATAATCAGCAAGCAACATGGTACATTTCAGGATTGTATAGCTATGATTAAAAAGAAGAAAAATTATATTGTGTAGTAATTGTGTAGCCTTCTTGATAATCAAAACAATCACACTGATCCAGTAGCTCACTATCTGGTCAACCATTATGGTTAAATTAGGTGTTGTATTGCAGCTTGTATAGCAATTCAAGACAGGTCTCAAAAATGTGGTTTTGTGGGTTAAACGAGCCAGATGGTCAACAATAGTAGAGGGGTAGACAACATGGCACCTTCCAGATGTTATTGGACTTTAATTCCCATCAGCCCCGTCCAGCATGGCCGGAGGTCAGGGATGATGGACACTGTAGTCCAACAATATCTGGAAGGCACCATGTTGGCCACCCCTTGAGTAATACGATCAACATACATGGTGCTTTATAGAGCAACAGAAATGGAAGTTCTTCACATTGCTCTCTCTCTTTCTCTCTCTGACACTTGGCAGCCAATATTCCTTCCTGGCACGTAACAGACTCCCACAGGCATTTCAGCAAGTGCTCTGCCAAAAAGGCTGTGGAGCTTTGGAGGATGACACAAAGACTGTTTTCAGGCTACTGACAGCCACCTCACAACATTAGTTATTAAGGAGAGTGTCCAACCCCCTTTTTCCCCCATCACATACACACATTCACCTAAATCCTTCTGCCCCAATGAAAGAGGCCGAAAAAATAGCATGGGCAAAGTTTCATGAAACTGTCTGCGGGGTTTGCACAGCACTATTTCCTGTACATTGCATTTCAGCTGTAATGAAACAGGGTAGATCTGATATTCCCCTACCCAGGAAGAAGATGACCTGGAACAAGTGTTGATATTTACTGTTTCCATCCTAAGCCTATCAAGTAAGTTCTACCCTGAGATCATCCGTCATTCTCTGAGACAGGATTTTCACAAACTGCAAGCCTTGTTTTCTTAATATGGGTTTGCAATCTTGGCACAGAATTCTCAACAGGTGTCCACAAAGGCTTGCGGAACTGATGCACAAGCACCGAATGAATCAGAAGGTGGACTCCGTGCCTAAAGGACAGCATTAGCAGTCTGTTCTTCAGGCTGTCAATGTAAACATTGCGTTGCCTCCCATCTCCCACCCAACTACCAGTGAGTGAGCACATATGCCAGTGAAGCAGATGAAGATGACTGCGGGAACCTCTGTGTGTGTGTGCGTGAGCACTGGGACATCATTCCCAGCAGTAAACAACTGTGAAGACAAACATAATATTTGTTACCCACTTGAAATCATTCTATATATTTGTGAATAGTAAAAGAAATGACAAAATCAGTGCTATCAGGAAACAGGGAAGCAAAAAAACCCAACCCATTAATTGTGTGAGAAAAGAGAGAGATCAATTTAGCAAACAGAATGTGCTAAAGCAAGTACTATATTTTTAACAGGGATATTAATGACCCTGTTGCAATTTATTTTAGAAGGAAGGCACAAATGCCAGAGGAAAAAACAAGGAATAGCTGAAAATCTCCCATTGGCCATGATCCAATGAACCATGAAGTTAGTTCTGCATAACCAAGGGACTCTGGTTTTCTAAAGTGTTGGCTGCAGAATTTGGTGGCCCTTGGGCAAGACACCCACTGTAGGCCCATCACTGTTGACAGCTGATGCTTCTGCTTCTCCTCATTCCTACCACCTGCTCACTTGCCAGAGAAGCAAGAACGACTGCTGGTGCTCTTCATCACTGCCATTGTCACCCCATTTGAGCAAACAGGAATGATGACATGAACAATCAGCTTGCAATGGTGAAGAGGAGGAGAACCAGCCACTCCAAACAAAGGTCATAGCTCAGCGGTAGAGCACATGGGTCCCAAGTTCAATCCCTGGCATCTCCAGGCAGAGCTGAGGAAGACTGTAGACCAAAACCCCATAGATCTGTTAAACATCCTAGAAGCATCGGAAGCTGTCTTATAAGTTAGAACATTGGTCTATCTAGCTCAGTATTATCTGCAATGACTGGCAGCAGATCTAAGTTTCAGGCAGGAATCTTTTCCAGCCCTACCTGGAGATACCAGGGCCTCAACCTGGAATGCTCTGCCACTAAGCTAAGTCCTTTCACTAGTTATCATAGCCTGTACTGAACTAGACAAACTAACAAGGCAACTTCCTATGTGGGCCCTCTTCGGAGAGCTGTAGTAGGTGCTGTATCATGCCAACTCCTGGCTTGGTGGTGGTGTTTTATAAAGCACCTACAAACTGCTTTTGAAACTGAAGTATCTGCAAAAGAACATGTTATATTAATGGCATAAGAAGGGATATCTGCTGTTCAAAGGAAAAGTCATGCCAAAGTCCTTAGGCATCTTTAAAGTAGCTCTCTAATAATGCAACCATATTCTGCATAGGATCTGTTAGAGAACAATACAAACAATCTCATTCTATGCATATTTCCTCACAAGTAAATCACACAGATTTCAATGGAGATTACTCCCAACTAGTAAGTGCACATAGGACCACAGCTCAGATTACCCACATTTCCACACTAGTGACTGCAAAAGCATTCTGTGTCTTGGCAAAGTATACACAGAAGAGACTAGATGCTGTTTGTAAAAACAAGGAAGCCTGCTGGGTTTAATCACCACAAGCAGTAAGTCACTTTAAATCTGCTGCTAACGGCATTTTGGCATCTTTTATTAGAAGCTATATAAAAGCCCCTTTGAATTTTTAAAATACATTACAGTCCTTTCCGTTACAAGTGTTGGTACAGCAATATTCCAACTGACCTACATTCTTCAGATTACTTTTATGTCGTGCAGTTTCTCTCCTAATGGCTAAGAGAACACACTCAGGCAATGAACTTGGAAAATTAGTCACTGGCCTTTCATTTCTGGGGCCGGAGTCAAACACATCCCTTATTGGAACATCTTATTCTGATCAGATGCCTGTAGGCTGTCAATGAAATGAGTTTCAGTGAGCTACATTCCTAGCAGACCACACGTTTCGTTTTATATAGAAGCAACATGCAATTTTCTGCTTTATGAGTGCTGAGAATTTCCTGTCATCCCACTTCACCACAGGATGGGACCTTCTGTCAGATCTGAAATTCCTTGAAGAAATAAAGTGTGTGCATGCATGCGTGTCTGTGCACACATGCACATGTGTATGTGTTTTCAATACACACACATATATATACACACAGATTCTCTTTGCTTTGCTTCACATAACAATAGGAAATAGGAAAAGGTGTATAACAATGCAGCAGGCAGCTTTATTAATTTATACAATTTATTATTTATCCCAGACATGGGAAACATGTGGCCCTCCAGATGCTGCAGGACTACAGCTCCCATCATCCCTGATACCTGGCCATGTTGGCTGGGCTAAAGGGAGCGGGAGTCCCACAACATCTGTAGGACAGCAAGTTCTCCATCCCTGCTTTATTCCATGGGATTAATTCACCACCCTCTCTTTTTCACTGACTGTGTGGTTCCTACAGCATGCTTCTAATCTAATTGCAAACAACTAGATTGGAAATAATAATTCCTCGAAAAATGTTACCCATCTCCTGAAGGTATAATTGCACATTCACCCAACTATATAAATTCCACACAGTGAGGCTGCAGAATTGCACCCGCCTCTGCTGCCATCTCCAGCTTTTGAAGTAACACTAGTTGTGTTCAGTTGTTTGTCCGAACACAGCTGCACACAGATGTGAAGAGCAGCTACAGCCCAGCAATATGGAGGCAGGGTTTGTGTGCATGCCCCTATGCCCATCCTTAGTCAGAGCTTGGAAAAGTTACTTTTTTGAACTACAACTCCCATCAGCCCCAGCCAGCATGGCCACTGGATTGGGCTGATGGGAGTTGTAGTTCAAAAAAGTAACTTTTCCAAGCTCTGTCCTTAGTTTAACCCTTCATATGTTCAAGTAAATGTCTGAACAGAACTACTAAACAGTACACATACCTGATAACATATATTCACAATCAGAGGGGTAAGGCTAGGATGAATAAACAGCTATAGGTATAATTCACTAATAGGCAAAAAAACTTGTGGTTTAAGAACAGACGTATAGCCAACAAATATTTCTATCAAATATTTCTATTAAAAAGCAGGGATATTGGGCAGCTATAGTGAATGCACCAGGAGAGCAGGAGACCTGACCTCCTCTCTGAGATATTGGACTGCCCTACAAATTGGTCAAAATGCAAACACCATTTGGGTTGGTCTTTCACAATCCAATACACTTCCTGTGTAGCTTGGAAGAATTTGGTAACATGTGCCTCTGAGCATGTGGTGAGTGGTGGCAACACCTGCCATCTCCAAAGATGGAGAATTACATTTTTGTGTTTGTTTGTTTATTGAAAATTGTATATAGCCATTGGCTGTTACAAAAGAATCACAAGGATGATACATAAAACAGTGTGTAATATAACACTTAATAGAAATTGAAACAGATCAAAAATTTTAAAACACATATTAGTTATAAGTTTTAACATAACTAGCTCTAAGCTTCTTTGCCGCCAGAGCAAAGTTTGCGGTGGCCACCATTATATGAGGTTGATCCGAGGATAAAAGGAAAACCACACTCTGGGACTCACTCATGACTATGGTTCTATGAATCAGCGGGGATAATTTTTTTTCTCTTGGGGCACTAAATAAAGGGCAGCTGAGCATATAATGCTTTAAATCCTCTGGTACCTTACATCCTGCAACGCATAAACGTGCAGGATAAGGGATTCCAAGGTATCTACTCTATAAGTTCGCTGAGGGCATAACCTGGAATCTCAGTTCCGTATAGTCTCTACGAAGAGAGGCCTTTGTTAGTATGTCTAAGTAAGGAGCCCACTCATATTTGGTTTTAATGAGTGGGAACCAGGAAGAAAAACGTGCTGTGGAAATAGCTGCTCTATCTTGTTGAGCCTCATAGTTAAAAATCTGGTTGCAGAGAGCCTTAGCATTGAGAGTACTAAGGAGATTATCTGTTAAATCATAATGAGTGGCTAGAACAGAGATTTGTGTCGCCCAACCCCCTTTTTGCAACTGTTCTTCCCTGCAGAGACTAACCAAGGAACGCGAATTAATTGTAGATAATTTCCGCCAGTAACGTAGGAACGTCAGATCTATTCTGGCCTTTAGAGAGGGTAGATTAAGTTCAGCTCTAACATGGGTTGCGGGGGTGCCTTTCGGTAGTCCCAAGATTTGTTTAAACAAGGTGTTTTGAATTTGCTCCAAAGCAGGACGTAAGACAGGGCCCCAAATTTCAGCTCCGTATAAAATCATTGGAAGAAATTTTGCCACGTATAAATTAAGGAGTGCTCTTACCAGTTGCCCACCCCTGGTGTAGAAAATTTTTTTCAGTTGTCCTAGGGACTTGGCTGCTAGGATCTTAATATATGCTAAATGATGGGACTTCATTTTTGTGTGTTTTTTGGTATTCTTCTTACTTTGTTTCTTTCTTGTGTTACTACTGTTTCTACAGAGAATCTAACCTCAAAAATTATATTTTTCTCATTATTCATCCTAGAAATCTGTGTCAAATTTATTTTTATTAATTTCAAAGCCTTTTTATTGATCAATCTCATATGATGGTGAAGACAGCCTTTTGTGTTTCAAATCAGAGGGTATGCCCTATTTCTATTTTGGGCACATTAACACTTGAATCTGAAATGGCAGTTTAATATAAAATCAGACATTAGAATATGTTAAATGACTCTAACTGTTGGAAAAAAACAAACTTGGCCTGCCCAAGATGCATGTTTTCAGCCGGCTATGCTTAAACTACTCCACTTAAGGAAGGTGGGCATGGTCAATTAAAAACATAGAGCACACCTAGAAATTTGCTAGAATATATTTCACCTCCCACTGTTTTATCTTGTGCAAACTGAGCCACTACTCATGTCCTTGGAAACTATTCTACAGGTTTGTTTGTACGTAATTAGACCACTGTCAGAAATGCCCACAAGTTTACCTTAGAAGTGACATACAAACTGGATTTGATGCTTCTTCCCCAGGCAAATCTTCTTAGGAATGTCAAGGGCAGCCACAAGAGTTTCAGTAACTTTAGTGACATTTCTCCCGGGTGTTCAGAACATTCCTACATTTGTCGCCAGACCTAAAGTGAACTTTGAATCACATTTCATTTTTTCTCAGGAGGGAGGGAGGTGAGGATTTTTAAGGGGAATCCAAACACTTTTGATAGCACTACCAATATTCTTGGTACGTGGGGGGTGGAGATCAGAATCCTTAGCATAGATGTAGCTATTTGTCAATTTGCCAATGTAAACTGGAAAAGCTCCCCTTGGAAACTGTCTTCATAAGGCAAACAATGCTAAAATATTGGAAAATTTGTGAACATAGTAAGGATGACTCCAAACCTACTGAAATCAATAGCATTCCTTTCCCCTGCAGGAATTGGCCTCTTGATCATGTGACTAAAGTAAGGAAGTGGCAATTGGTTGCCTTATTGTGACTTCAGTAATTCAGAATATTCAAGGTGTCTGATATTTTTATGAAATCATAATATGTATTTGGTGTATAATATGGGACATACAGTTCCTTTATTTTTACATTTAGAATTATTTCCCTGTTTGTCTTAGTGTGTCATTTTTGCTTTATTGCTTGTTAGCTGCAGCATTTAAAAAATGATTTGAAAAACCCAGCCCACAGTCTCTTAAGGGAAAAATGTGTGTGTGGGGGGGGGGGAGAGGATAAAATGATAAATTGCACCAAGCTATCCTAAGAAGATATTGGCTGCCCAGAATAGTAACTCCTTTAAACACAGACATGCAAGCTGATTGTAGGAACAACTTTAGCTTTAGGCAATTCAAGGAGAAATTCCTTACCCATACTAGATGAAATGAGTAATACACTGAATTTAGCCAATAATAAAAGCAAAGTAGTGTAAGTTCAAGAGGGAACTGAATCAATTTCTAGTGCAAGAAGGATGCAGAAGACATAGATTCAGTCTTGACTTTTAAGGCCTAACAAAATATAGATTGGCCTTCTTCTTTTATGTTATGCAAGCAGGGTTTTGGAGAAATAGCTGTTAACTATAGTGCCTTAGTGAGCAATTTCACTTCAAGCTGGACAAATCTTGCAGATTCAAATCAAAGTGGTTTGCTTCGTTTAGCTGTGTTTTTCCTTGTAACCTGAGGCCAAGGAATTCAATTGCATTCCTGCAAAAAAGCTTGCTTTCTGCAATCATAAAACCATATATTCCCGGATGCTGCTGTTATTAAGCCGCCCTTTTAAAATCTAAGCCTGATTCAAAGTGAAACAAAACTCCCACAGATCAACATTCCAACCCATGTAAACACATGACTTTTCTACGGATGGGATTGTCTTGAGCCCTATTCAGCTGTGCTATTCGAGTGATTCTATTCATGCAATTAGATTCTTGTACAATTGAGGTTCTAAATTACATGCAGAATCTATGCACGCAAGGAGGTCCCTCACTTCAGACCTTCTCTGCAAATGCATAGACAGTGGTGCACTGGGTGATGGAGACATGATATCAGGGCCAGCAAAATAGCCCCACACAAGGATTGAGCTCCTGAAAATGGTTGCGTGTGCCTCAAGTTTCTAAACCATATATACAATGTTATCATATAACTGAATGATTCTTAAATGTTGGCTTGAAACTCCCTGTTCTTGCCTTATTGCTAGCTAAAAGGAATACTGCCTGAAATGTCAACAGGATTTTCTGGGTATACAGTACTGTATGTAGTTTGCACCTCCCCCAACATACTCTCAAAAGAGAACAGAATTATGCTCAGCCTTGCTCAGGTGAGTGGTGTTGGGATATTTGGCTTCCAGTAGTGGACCAATTTTCACCCCCAGCTCCAGCATTGCAATGCTTGCTCTCCACACATTTCTAGTACTCGGAAGTATGCAATTCTAGCACACTGCAATGCTTGCTCTCCACACATTTCTAGCACTCCACTGTACACACTGGCATGTACAGACTTCTTTACATATTAATACTCCTTTTTGCATTTATTTTTAAATGCATGGGGTTTGCATATTTTTAAAAACATTTTAATTTGAATAGATTGTATTATAATAGACTAACAGAAGTCCATGGATTTCAGTGGAACAATTGTGAATATGACTTAGTTGGATACCATGTGTGTGGTAAGAAGTTGCTAAATGCACATATTTTCAAGCTCATTCTAAAACGATTGTCAGGTTATCCCCTCGGCAATACATGAATATATCTCACTAGATTATGAGTGGGATACCACAGGCTCCAGGTGTGTTTTAAGGACTAACATCATGGCTAGTCAGGTAGAATAACTATCAGAAGAACATGGAAAAATGGAAATGGACTGCCTTCAAGTTGATCCCAACTTATGGCTACCCTATGAATAGTGTTTTCATGGTAAGCGGTATTCAGAGGGGGGTTACCATTGCCTCCCTCTGAGACTAGTCCCCCCCAGCTGGCTAGGGCCTGCTCAGCTTGCCACAGCTGAACAAGCCAGCCCCTTTCTTTTCAGCAGCTACCAGATGGGGGGCAACTGGGCTCACTGTAAACCGCCCAGAGAGCTTTGGCTATGGGGCGGTATATAAATACAATAAATAAATTGGGACTATGCAGCTTGCCCACGGCTGCACAGGTGGCAGAGCACGTAACCCCTGAGCCACTCACTGTGGGGGTGACACAAGCGGGGATTTGAACTCACAGGCTCTGGACTCCCAGCGAGGCTCTCCTCCCCACTGTACTATACACAGCTGTTAATAATAGCAAAAATAAAGAATAAAGAGCAGAATGGCCACAAATAAAAATGATACAATTGCAATAGCCAAGATGCAAAGTCGCTTACTCTGAGTAATATAAGAAAATCAGCCAAATGTCCTTGGGTTTAGTCTAGAACAAAACTTCTATTTTAGTACAGTCTGTGGTAGTGGCTTTCAAACTGTGCACCTAGGAACCACTGGGTTCATGTGTTTGTTAATAAGAAAACTGGAAATGTCAAACAAGCTTCCCTTTAAGGTTACTTTTTCTATGAAACCAATTTTCTTTTGCAATGTGCAAAACTGAAGAGTAGTGTTGGGCATGTTCAGGTGCGCACTTTGAGTTCTCATATGTTAGTACTTAGTCACAGAGAGAAGAGCAGAGTGAAGTGAGCCAGGAATTGCCAAGTCAGTTGTAAGCTTGACAAAGTGTGTGCATACTCATCTACTGAGAATTAAGTGTCAATAATGGTAGTATGGTCCAGTCCATCTGCCTTCCAGAGGTAGCAGGGAAAGAAGAACCCGTGGTGGTTGCAATTATTAAAAAGATGGTTTGAGGCTCTAGACCTCAACTGTGTTTTATATTAAATTAAGCAGTTAAGTTCCCTTATTAAGTGGCAGTGTGTGTTGTTTCAGACACCTGTGAGTCTCTAATACTACAGTCAGGACGAAAGAAACAGTCTGGACTAGCGATGCGGGAGAAATTTGTTTTTCTTTGCATTTTAATAAGAAACTACCTCATTTTCACTTCTCAAACTTATACGGGAAAAAAAACCGAATTATCTCCAACTTTTGCACTTCTCTAACCAAACAATGTATATAAAATTCATTTAATGGGGGAAGTGAACACTGAAATGCGTACATTACTGAAAATAATAGGGCTGTGCACCAGATTTGGCCAAGGCCCAAGCCAAGTCAGGCCTATTCAGAGAGATCCAAGCCTCAGTTGAGAGAGAACCAGATTTCTAGAGGTTGGGTTGGGTGGTCCAGGGCTATCAGGGGGCAGGGCATACAGAAGGGGAGGCAGGCATGAAGAGGAAAAAGGAGACACTGTTAAAAGTAGGGCCCTACTGGATGGCTGAATCTTTGCAGCAGGTAGAGATAGGAGTGATTGGGTGCCTTTCCTGCCCAACCTCTTCTTCCCACCAAGCCTTTCCTTCTTCTTGCCCCATGAAGCAGCACCATACAGGATCAATTTCTCCAGCTTACTAGCTGCTAAGCAGAAGGATTCAATCCTGTCCAGTGCCAGTCACTGCTTCTTTGCTGCTCACTAAGGAGTAGCACCCTTCTGCTTATCAGCTGGTAAATGGGGGGATTCAATCCCATGTGCTGCTGGTCACTGCTTCTTCCCCTTGTCAGTCTTTGCCAGCTGCACAGTAATGATTGATGGTGCAGTAAAACAATTAGCTGGCAGCTAGCCGGGCAGGGCCTGGGTTGTAAATCTGCCGAGGCTTGGGGATAACGAGAAAAAGGGAGAGAGGATCTGGGGTTTTTGTTCCAAGCAACAATACCAGTTGGCTTTTAGCAAGCCAAGTCCGGTAAGGCAGTCAGAGGTTCAAACTAGTCCGGCAGTCCAGAATCCAAAAGACTTGAAAGAGTCCAAGTCACAGGCAAAGCTGGCAAAGGTCCAGTGCTGGTGTCCGACATTTCTTCCAGCCCAGGGCAAAAGGCCTCTCATGGTCTTTTGAACTCTACTCCATGGTGCAGGTGATTGCAATCAGCCTTCTGGCAAAGGGAGCTTGCAACCTTAAACAGCCAGAAAGCCTACAATGCTCTGCTACTTGCTGGCATTGTTGCTCTGCCTGGGGCAGAAATGCCTCCTGTTCACTCCCTGAATCTGACTGAGGGGCCCCAACTGTGTCCTAAACATTTTCCAGTGGCGGGGGTCTGGAGCTGCATCTCTGGTGTTTCTGCTTGTTCCCTCCCCTGGGTCTGCTGTGGCACCCCACTTCTTCTCCTCCTCCTCCAAGGACTTATCCAATGGAGGCATGACACCCTGTATGCACAGAACCTGCTTACAAAGGAGCAGCACCCAGCAGGATCGGGCCGGCCTGCCCTCACAGCATCTCCTCCTTCCCCCTATCCCTCCTGGCTATTTGTTAAAATAATATTTAAAAACCCTTAGCCCCACTCTCGCATTGCTTTGGGATGCATCCAGGGCAGATGGTCCACAGGTTGGCCCAGGGCAGGGCAGTCTGTTTGCAGGGCCTGAGATCAGGGCCACAGAGCATATTGGGGGTGGGCTAACTGTGCACACCTGGAAAATAACATACAAATATAGTAGGAGAACTTGTAAAAATGTGTCTGTTAGGAGCAAATGATGATGCATTTTCATGAGCATTTTTAAAAAACAAATTACAGAGTGCTGTGGAAGTGTGGCGAACTGAATTGGAAAAAATGAAAAATTGAGAAAAACTAAAACTGATAGATTGTCCATCCATAGTCTGGAGTGAAGGGAAAACCAGAAGGCCATGTGAAGGCACAAGCCAGAAGTCAAAACAGAAAGAGAAACTAGGAGTCAAAATCAAGGAACAAGTCAAAGCTATGACCAAAGCATAACCAGGAATATACCAGAGCTCAGCATGCCCTTGTTGCTCAAGCAAGTCACAGCTAAAACTGTAAACCAGGCCAATGTTTCTGGGCCATGCATCATTCAATCCTAATTCAGTCCTGGTTCAATTTGCTTAGTAGCAATCCAGTGAAACAGGGAGTAAAGCATCACCACAAGAAAATTCACAAACTCAAAACTGGGTTATTGATTTACAAAGCTTAATAGTATTATGGGATAATGAAATAATAGAAAAGAAAAGAAAGTAACTTAAAATATCTTAAAGTAATGTGATATATATTTGCGTAAACTTAATAGTTAATGACAAGATGAACTAAGAATATAATAACTAAAAATATGAACCAGTAACATCAGAATTACAATTAATGATAGCATTGACAAAACAAAGACATTTTCCACCTAACTCCCTCCACCCCAACTACTTGTGTGTGTGTATTAGCTTAAAGTTCCCTAGAATATTAGATTAAAGAAAATCATAGTTATCTGTTATTGGATAGACTTGAAGACTTCAGCTAATCAAAGTAGGTGAAAGAAAAAAATAATCCACAAGCACTCCCCCTCCCGAAGATTTCAATACATCTTTTATACTGACCAGCAAATTGGATCAGGAAGTAGGAATTATCCAATACATTTAAGTTAAGTGAGTATGGTGAACCCCCATAATACAGCATCATATGTACTACATAAATTATCATAATACAATGGGGGAGGGGATGCAAAAAGGAGTAACTGAGACCTCTGCATCAGTGATTTTCCATTCAGGCACCTTTGAACCAGTTCTGGAAAAAATATGTTGCGATTTCACTTTTGTTTTGTCTTCACACAGCTGTGTACAACAATTCCTTATCAAGTTGCTAAGGTTTCACATTTTTTTCTGATCGGCAGCACTGACAATGTTTTCAGAAATCCAAGCAGCATGTACAAATGACACAGACGGGACAAAAGCGTCATCCATTTTGATTCATCACATCTACTTTATTCTGCGCGTTCACTTACCATAACTGCCATATGCAAAAATAGCAGGGACCAAACTAACAGGAACAGGAAAGCTTTTATGCTGTTTCCTGTCCCGGAAGATCCAGTGGCCAGTCTGGGTAGATGAAGGGAGTCAGTCCTCTGCTTCTTCACTGAGAAAGCTGCCAGGTGCAATTCTGGGATTTACCCACAGGACACCTGCTTTCTTATCTAGCAGATCCCACCATCATGGAGCGATGGCAAGACCCAAAATGCCTGATCTATTCCCTCTGTGTACACAGGACAAAGCCTAGCATCCTTTGTTCCATGACAGATATGCAAGGTGTGTTTTTTCCCATGTTCCAGTGGGTGCATGAATATCACAGGATATACAAGCCTCTCATCAAGTACTTACCAGGACAGACAAGAGTTTCTAATACAGCAAAGTCTGAACAAACCAAGGTCAAACACAGGGAATCAGTATAGGCTCAAACAAGATCCAGCAGTACCGTCAATATCACAAGGTATTTTACAAGGTACAACTCAGAAAGGAAAAGTTACTAGAGTCAGGTACAAAGAGCCAAAAAACAGGGATGGGAGGATCACCTTCAGCCTTCTCGGTTTCTCATTTTTCCGGTCTTAAATTAGTTCTATACATTTCTGCAACAATTTTCATTTTTTTAAAAAAAAATCCCCATGAAAATTCTTTAGCATTTTAGTGCAAATTTCTTCTAAGCAGAGTTTTGTATACAGTTTTGCACACACTTTGCAAACAATATCTCCTGCTATAGCACATTTTATATGTTATTTTCACTAATATATTCATTTTATTCACACTTTTATCCAATATATGCATTTTGTAACCATTGCTTGGTTGGAGAACTGCATAACAAAATTCAGCTAAGTGTGAATTTCAAAGGATGGCTGTATTTCAGTTCTCATATTGTTTTGGAAAGTGTAGATTTGATAGATTTGGCTTTAGATGCCAAATTTCTTCCCCATCCCTAGCCAGAGATCTGTTTTGTTTCAAGTAACTCCAAGGCTTAAGGCAAAACCCTATATACTTTTGCCTCCTAAACCACATGCTAACCACAGGTGCTGGCAGTGAAGGGATTGCTTACTTACAAAATAGACCCCTTGCTTATGAGTACACAGATGACTCTGGGTCCATAGGCACAAACTGTGCCATTACTCTTTGGCCTAGGCCTGTAGCTTTTGGCACTGGTGCTCTCGAGGACTGGAGTGGGGACTCCCCACCTCCTCCTCCTCCTCTGACAGTTCTGGGGGTTCATCAGGTATCAATCCAGGGGGCTCAGGGGACTCATCAAGAAGATCTTCAGCATTAGATTCAGGGGGCCTCAAGGTCCTTGACCTGTAGGGTGTTTTTTTGGTCATGTGAGGACTCAGTGTCTGGCACCATCAGGTCTAGGCATGACAGGTCTCCTCAACTGATGAAGAAAGACAGGGACTTGAAAACTGATGGTTTTCAAGTAGACGGGTGGGGGGAGTTGAAAGGAAAGGAATCCAGCTCATATTGAAATGGAGGATCATTGCCTGCTCACCTTTGAGGAATTGGTCACTGGTGGTGAGATTTTGCTTTTCTGCTATGAAGGAGAAAGGGAAGAGAAGAGAAGGGTATAACTTGTTTTCCTCACTTGCTATTATTCCTGCTTGGTCTTTTAATAAGAGAAACAGCAGTCTAAATTATGTGCTTGTGTGTGACATGTGAGGAAACCTTACTGAAAAATGCCGCTAACACTTTCTTTTTCCGGCTTTCAAAATTCATTCAGATATATTGCATGAACAAGATCTTCCAGCTTCATTACAAATTTCACTTTGCATAACATTCAGTGTCCACATAGTGTGTCTCACACAGAACGCACATATCCTCAGAGATTTTGCTAATTTTATCAAGATTCTTTTAGCTTTCCTCAAAATCCTTGCCTGAGCAGGGCACTCAAAATTCACTTCAAATTTCATTTAAATTTGTTAAGTAGTTTTATTGTTACTACTATCATAGAAAAAAGGATAGACAAATACAGAGGTAATCACCCAAAACTACATAAGGGAAAGAGGTAAAGACTCTTATGAAAACAAACAATTATTGTTGTTTCAGAATTTATGGGTATTTTCAGGATACATTGGTATGATCACATCTCCAGTAAAGCAGTTACAGATTTTTATATCGGTGCAGTCGAATTTCTGGAGATCTGCAAAGCATGTGGAATAGCCAGGGATGCTTGAAGAATTCAATCTGTATGAATTTCTGTTCAAAATGACCTGATCTGTGCCTCTTGGACTAATGTGTGGATCAGTACTTAACTGTCGATTAGATTTTGAGCAGATGTCCAACTATTATGCAGT
This sequence comes from Rhineura floridana, assembly GCF_030035675.1. Lineage (NCBI taxonomy): Eukaryota > Metazoa > Chordata > Lepidosauria > Squamata > Rhineuridae > Rhineura > Rhineura floridana. The sequence continues at coordinate 18,662,650 of NC_084488.1, read as the reverse complement.
TCTCAGAAGTTTAAATGTATGTAAAAACCACTTTCTCATTATAGCCCTGCTCGAGATCTCCGCTCCTCATACTTGGTGCTTCTTTCTCATCCCAGGATTGTTGCTCTTTAGCTTTTTCTTCATCCATTTTCTCTTGCTGCTCTGTATTCCTAGAATTTTCTCCCTGAGCACTTACAGACTGCTCCCTCAATTTCAGTTTTTAAGTCTTATTTTAAAAAAAACTTCCTTTATTCCAAACCTTTTAGGACTTCAGCTTAGTTTTTTTATATTGTTTTCTATAATTTAGATATCTCAAGGAAGTGTATTTGAAGTCCTTGCTTTGTCCTCTATTTGATTCCCTTCCCTTTTTGTTGTCCTCATATTATTTTATTAGATTGCACGCATTTTGGGGCAGGGATTTGTTTTTGTTTTCTTATGCACAGTACATGTGCATCTGATGGTGCTATATAAATAAATACATAAATAATAATAATAAGATAAAGAAGATTTTGAAGAATACACATTTTAAATGGTATTTGAGAGATTTTTTTTAAAAAAAGTGCAGATTTATAAAGCATGATTAGAATGTGATTGTTGTGAAAATATTCTTCTTAGAGCTGATATGCAATATAGATTGCTGTAAATTTTCCAGGCTGTCATTTTTATTCCTGTGTAGAATTTAAAGACAAGAGGTGTATGAAACTTGAGAGAGTAACCTAGATGACTGACTTGAAAATCTGCTCTAACCTTTCCCCATTCAGAAACAGTAAGCACATTAGTGTCAATAGTCTGTAACTGGTAACAGTCTAAAGATCTTGTGTATTGCTACAAATTATGTTGATGTGAGTATTATTTTTATAGTGGAGACTATTACTTGAAGAAATGTGATTAACAATTAGATTCATAAATATTATTGGTAGTTTGCTAGAAAACAAAAGCAATTTCTTTGTGTAGTAACCAAGCAACCATAATATGAAATAAAGTAAAACTTTCCTTGGAGAATGCAGTCCCCTGCTTTCCTTCTTCTTGTGCATTATTTATTATCCTAAAGGTAAGATAAGACAGCTCTGAAGAAACTCATCATAAAGTGTTAATGCACCAGGTAACAAATCAATGGTTGTTTAAATGATTGTGCATGGCTAGGGGAAAATATATATCAGTTTAGAGCCCTAAATTCATTATGCCTCAGTGCATACTGAGAGAAAAACACTGCTATAGTCATTAACATGTTTATAAAAAGACTTTTGCTGCAAACACCAGAATCAGATGGTTGCTTGTGAGCGATTTTATTAATTCCCCCTCCCCTTTGACGTATTACTTGACAGTAAAATCTCATGTACTTAAGTAGCATGGTATTTGAGACTTTGGACTGATTTAAAAACCTTTAAACATGAAGCTTAACATTATCATGATGATGAATAAATATTTCAGTTAGAATTTAATTCACACCGAAATGTAAAGACAATACATAAAAGCGAATTACAACCTTTGTCTGGTTCAACAGATGGATTTTAGTCATTTTTATTGCAGTCCTGATCTCCATCTGTTGAGTGCAGGGTGCCGTGCCAGGCATCAGCAGAGTGTCATACTACGAAACGGAAGCTCAAGGCCCTGCATTTCTTTCATTGGGAAGAATCCCCAGGTTCCATGTACATCTGTGTATGCCTAAAGCATGGTCTTGCCATACAGCAGCATGAAGTGAGCCACTTCTAGAAGCACCATGGTGGATGCTTCATGGTGGAGGAAGGCAGGAACTGGTGTTTGAAAGTGTTAGGAGATTCTTTGAAGAGGGAGGGGGGCTCTGCCTCAGGCAGAAAAATTTCTTGGACTGACACTTGCCAAAAACAGGAGCAAATGTCATGTGCCTGTATTATCTACCTCCTCAAGAAGATTGGAGGTCCAGAAGCTGAGTAGAAAGTTGTGGGCTGGAAATACTCTTGGTGCTGCCACTCAGTGATGGTGATCCAAGGGTATGGGTGGATAAGGAGAAGCATGCAGTAAGCAAGACCAGTTTACTGGTCTCCTCCCTTGCCTCTTGCTCACTCCTGAAACCTCTGCATCAGCAGGTCTACTCCCCCAGTAATGTTAAAATGTACACAAACTAAAGCTAAGCAAATCTGGATTTATTTTATTTTTATATTTTTGTGCATGAAATAAAACCTAAGGCCCCACCTGAACTGTACATTCAAAGGATACTCATATCACTTTAAACAGTCATGGCTTCCCCCAAAGAATCCTGGGAGCTGTAGTTTGTTAAGGGTGCTGAGAGTTGTTAGGAGAACCCTATTCATCTCACAGAGTGACAATTCCCAAGTGGTTTAACAGTCAATCTATCTCCTCGGGAAACTCTGACATTGTTAAAAAGATCATGAATCCTATCTTTCTTGTTACCTTTTTTTCCCCATCCATGGACACTCAGCTGCCCAATCAAAATACTAAAATCCTGGATTTTTCATCATTTCCTGAAATCAGTTAATACATTTGCCTCAAGATGAAAAACTGGTTTAATAATGAATTAGGAAGTCTCTTTGGCAGACAGTAAGGGTGTTCCTATAGTATATCTGCTGATTGACAACTACCGCTTTTGTCCTGGAACATCATGGGCTGGTCCAATAAGTCCTTGGATACAGACTTTGATTCTTTTCTCCATGAATTCAAGATTGTCTGTTTACAAGAGATGTGGCAAACCCAAGCAAACACTCAGCATATTAATGGGTTTAGATCCTTCTCCTCCCCAGCTATCAAGATAAACACCAAAGGTCATGGCAGTGGGGGCCTTACTACTTTCATCTCCGTAGACCTCCCAGTTGAGATCCACCCCATTGACTTAACCAATGCCCAACACTTCCAGGCGCTGAGATTAGAGGGGCCCTATACAGGGACACTCATTATCGTCAACGTTTATTTACCTCCTAACCTTGCCAAATCAGTGTGCCCTGGCAATGTATGAGACCTTCTCACTGACATCTTGTCGCAGTTAGAATGCCAATCCCCTCATGCCAGGTTTATTTTGTGTGGCAATTTCAACGCCAGACTGGGGAGTGTTGGGTTGGACATCGGGACCTCTACAAACCATGGCCCCAGCCCTCTTGGCGATTGGAGTGATAGAGTGACTGCTGACCTAACAACAAACAAGCAAGGCGTTAGACTACTAGAACTTCTCCAATTGTTTCACTTAGAATGTCTGCATGGTTCCCCTTTAGATACATCCAAAGGGGTGTTCACATATCTAACCTCTAGGGGCACCAGTGTTATTGATTACATCTTTGTATCTAATGTGTTATACCCAGAAATTACCAACTTCGATCTGATAAATAGAGTTGACATCGACCACTTTCCCCTGCTAATGCTGTTAAAGACTCAATATTCCATTCCCAAAGTAGCCCACTCCAGTTTAGAGGGAATTTTGGTAACAGAATGGAGAATTCGTTGGTCTACCTCCGTTCAGTCTGTTGTCTCCTGTTTCCTTAGTATTGAATTGCCCCACTTTATGAGTCGTGTGGCGGCAGACTCACAGTCAGATGCATTGAAAGAGTACCAATTAATAGCATCCCTCTTTAAACTCATGGTGACTCAAAGTGGACAATTCATGGCCTCATGGCACTCGAGAAACACGTGGTTTGATCGGGAATGCAAAAGCACCAAAAAGCAGCTGTCAGACTATGCACAGCGCTCAATTAGAGACCCCAAAAACTTCGAGTGCACCCACTTGGTGGCCTTACGCTCCTCTTATAAGCTTTTGTTAAAAGGGGAAAAGGCCCAATATGTCAGACACCAATGGCAGCAATTGGCGCACATGGCTGCAGAGAAAAATGAGCACTTATTTTGGGAAACAGTGGCTGCGCACGATAAGACCCCTCAGCAACAACCAGATTGACACAGATCTTTGGCTTACCCATTTTAGTAAACTTTATGCATCATCAAATGCACCTACCAAGGCCCTCACTCACTCTCAGGAGCCGTCCCTACCTGAGTGGGCCCCAGTTACAGCCAATCAGATTAAAATACTCATATCCACTCTGACGGCTGGCAAAGCCCCCGGAGAGGACATGCTGCCACCAGAACTCTTTAAAAGCTTCCCTGACTGGTGGGCCTCCATCTTAGCCAGGCTGTTCATGCAACTGAACAAAACTGGCATCTTTCCAGAGGGCTGGAAACAAAGCATTGTGGTCCCTATATATAAGAAAGGGGACAGACAGGAACCAAACAATTACTGCCCTATTAGCCTCCTGGATATTGCTGCCAAATTATATTCTAAATATCTCCTAATGAAATTGGAAGACTGGGAAACTGCCAACAATGTCATATTTCCGGAGCAAGCGGGTTTCTGTAAAGGGCAAAGTATGGTAGATCATTGCTTAACCCTTTACTTCATTGCAAGGCAATGTATATCAGGCCCTACAAAACACCTATATGCCGCATTTATAGACCTGGCAGCGGCATTCGATTCTATTGATAGGCCCAACCTATGGGCCAAGCTAGCAAATACTAACATCGATAGACGTCTCCTATTTCTCATTAGACAATTATACACTGATAACAGTGTAAGAGTGAGGGTGGGCTCTACGGGCTTACTGACAGATCCCATTGTCTCTAACAAGGGAGTAAAGCAAGGATGCCTGCTAGCTCCCTTCCTTTTCAACTTTTAACTAAATGACATAGTCACCACATTGGAGGGCTCAGAATTTCCCCCCCCAACAGTCGGGAATAGGAAAGTCTTGCTACTTCTGTATGCAGATGATATGCTCTTGCTTTCCATCATGCACATTGGACTAAAGAGATTGCTTGCAAGATGCAGTGCCTTCTGCCAAAAAGAAAGCTTGCAGATCAATTACTCTAAAACAAAAGTTGTGGTTTTTGGCAGAAGGCACTGTAACTTTCCCTGGACAATGGATGGCCATCAAATCGAACAATGCCACTCCTTCAAATACTTGGGCCTATTTTTTCAGGACACCCTCTCATGGAGAAAACATATTGACTACATTAAAGCGGTTGCCATGAGAACTTGTGGCGCTGTTTTGAACTTTTATAGGTCAACAGGAGGCAATCTTATCCCCCCGGCCCTGAAAATTTATAACAACAAAGTTGTATTGCAGATCCTCTGTGGTGCACCAGTTTGGGGGTGGGAGGGCCCTTTTCTCCATAATCTAGAGGTTGTCCAGAATAGTTTTCTCAAAAAACTATTGCATCTGCCGACAAATATCCCAGCGTCATTACTTCGTGCTGAGCTAGGTATCCTCCCCGTCAGAGCTCATATCCATTGTGCATTGTTAAACTTTTGGGAGCAAACTAAAAACTCCCAATCCAAGATCGTTTTAAAATCATGCGAAGATCTGGCCCGCAGAGATAGGCTCTGGGGAGACAAGATCTCTGGCATATATTGTTTATATCACATCTTACCACCTGCTTCAGCTCTGTATGATAGATCAGCCCTCAAAGATTCAATTTTCCTCCACTGACAATGGTTAGACAGACTGACGATCATCAACTCCAAACCTTTTAGATGGTTTGGAGCTATAAAACAGGACCATCAAAGGGCAAACTATCTGGCCCACCCCATGGCACCCAAGCTTAGGCAAGCATTCACTGCACTCTGGTTCCAGTCAATGCCAAATGCAGTTTTGGCGGGCCGGTACAACTAGACCCTGTGGAGCCAGCGTTTATGTATTTGCGGGACAGAGGCAGTGCAGGATCTCACCCACTATCTACTAGACTGTCCTCTATACGCTCATCCACGTGCCAAATTTCTGAGTGAACTGATGGGTTTGGGGAGGTCCAGAAGGTCTCGGCAGGAGCTGGTCATTTCTCTTTTGGAGGATAAAGATCCAGCAATTTCATATAGGGTAGCGCTCTTTGCCTGCGCGACACAAAAGACAAGGGCGGCACACGTAGCTCAACTCCCAAGTGTAGTATAGCGGGTTTTAAATTTTAAATTATGTATCTGTTTACTTCATTAAATCTTTTGACATATGTTTGAATTTGTGTATACATGACCAATTATTGTACGTGTTGCAATGGCCTATGACTAGGCAATAAAGATTGATTGATTGATATAGTATATATTATGAATGACTTCTGTAAATATTAATTATAGCTCTGACTAATCTAATTGGCTAAAAAAAGTGGGAAGGGATAAACTCATTTCTCACAAAATGATTAGATAGAATCATGCCTGCACTTTTTGCCTCATACCTCAGCTTTTGTAAATACTAGTCATTTGCTTTTTCTTTCTTTTTTAAATGAAAGCTGGCAATCTGGTCAGAGAATGGTACAGGCAGGCAGGTTAGAAGCCAGGTAAAACTGAGCCAACAAAGTAATACAGCAATCCTGTCAAATCCCTACTTAGCCATGAACCTCACTGGATGACCTTTGGGCAGTCACTGCCTCTTAGTCTAACTTACCTCACTGGTTTATAGTAAGGATAAAATTTGGAGGAGGATGCCACCTTGAGATTGTTGGAGGAAAACTGGGATACGCACGCACGCACACATGCACAGACACACACACACACATGTTTCTATTGAGCCGTGTGTGTGTGGAAATACCTTTATGAAATCCCATTGACTAACATTAGCCACAAAAATGCCCTTTTAATAAAAAACTACAAATATGTTACGCAAGTCAAGGGTAATGTCAAATACATCATTGCCCTTGACATAAAATAACAAACAGTTTTCCAAAAGACATTATAGAAATGGAGAAATCTTTCCCCAAAAAACACCTGAGCAAAATCTATGGAAGAAAAATGCATAGCACCTGTCAACTTGCTGAAGGCAATCAAATATGTAGCTCATTCAAAATAAGCCATTTCTTACCCTTTCTACCTCAAACTCAGCATGGATTCCAACTTACCTGTTGAATCATTTTCTAACTGTAAACCATAGAACTTTAAGCCATAGCATAATGGCAGAATGCAAATCAATTGGCTCACCTTTAACTAGGCCCACAACTGTGGCCGTATAAAAATGCAGAAAAGTCATATCTAAATTTGTTTAAATACATATTTCCTCACAAAATATGCATTTCTAAACATATTCTGTCCCAAAGTATGAATGCCAATACATTTGGGTATATTTTTTTGAGCCGAGCACTGCATTGCAAAATTTTGAGAAATGGAAAATCAGAAGTGCAAAATTACATTCCAGTCTGCTCATTAGTCCAGGGTGTGTGGATCAGGTTGGTTCATTTTAGAATTCACAAAAATCAATTTTCTGAGGTCCAGCTTAAGATGCAGTTTCCTTTCTTTTCAAGAGAAAAGTTTGAGAAGAGACTGTAGTCTGTGGTAAGAGACTGGTTTCAAATCCTAAAATAAGTTTGGTAAAGCAGCTTAATTCACACTGGGCATCAAGATTCCAATATCATATTCACTAATAGGCAAAAAACCTTGCGGTTTAAGAACATACCTATAGCACACAGCTATTCTGTCAAACTTTAAAAAGCAGGGAAATTGGGCAGCTATAGTGAATGCACCAGGGGAGCAGGAGATCTTACCTCCTCTCTGAGATATTGTACTGCCCTACAAATTGGTCAAAATGCAAACACCATTTGGGTTGGTCTTTCACAGTCCAATCCACTTGCTGTGTAGCTTGGAAGAATTTGGTAAAATGTGCCTCTGAGCATATGGTGAGTGGTGGCAACACTTGCCATCTCCAAAGATAGAGAATTATATTTTTGTGTGTTTGCTGGTGTTCTTCTTACTTTGCTTCTTTCCTGTGTTATTAATGTTTCTACAGAGAATCTAAACCAGAAAATTTTATTTCCCTCATTATTCATCCCAGAAATCTGTGTCAAATTTATTTTTTTTAATTTCAAAGCCTTTTTTTGGTCAGTGTCATATGATGGTGAAGACAGCCTTTTGTGTTTCAAATTGGAGGTTATGTTCTATTTCTATTTTGGGTGCATTAACAGTGGAATTTGGACCTGCAGTTTGATGAAAAATTAGACCGATTCCAATATGTTGCTACCTCAGCAGTGACTCTAGCTGTTGGAAAAAAAGAGGATGCATATTTTCAGCCTGCTATGTTTAAACCACTTCATTTAAGGCAAGGTGGGCACAGTCAATTAAAAACATAGAGCACACCTAGCATTTTGCTAGAATATATTTCACCTACCACTGTTTTATCTTGTGCAAATTGAGACACTCCTGAGGTCCACTGGATACTATTCTGCAGAAGTCAGTGCCATTATTCCACAATCATGTTTGGAGTTTTTGAAGTAATTTTTTTGCAAAGAGTTGCTGTACTTCACATATTCACAGAAATAGAAACAAAGGAAAATGATTTCCTATAGGAAACTTCACTAAAATTGCAAAGGAAATCAGACATATTCAAAGTGACCATCTGAACTATATCAACTGTCTTAATAATGTTGCTTCCTCCCTGCTAAAACAAGATCAGCACAGCACATGTCTTCTTTCTATTATTTGGGCTGATTGCAGGTGTTGCCACCACTCACCATATGCTCAGAGGCACATTTTACCAAATTCTTCCAAGCTACACAGCAAGTGGATTGGACTGTGAAAGACCAACCCAAATGGTGTTTGCATTTTGACCAATTTGTAGGGCAGTACAATATCTCAGAGAGGAGGTAAGATCTCCTGCTCCCCTGGTGCATTCACTATAGCTGCCCAATTTCCCTGCTTTTTAAAGTTTGACAGAATAGCTGTGTGCTATAGGTATGTTCTTAAACCGCAAGGTTTTTTGCCCATTAGTGAATTTCCCTGCTTTGTAATCCAGGAGGTAAGAAATGGGATCCTGTGCAAGTTTGCTGAGAATGGATGGATCATTTGCATGCTTATTGAGTTCAATGGGATTTACTCCCCTGCAATCATGCTTAGGATAGGTGAAACTGACCACAGAGGATGGGGAGGGGAGGAGAAGGTGGAGGGAGGGGAGGAAATGCAAAGGGAAATGCACCTATTAGAATTCTTTGAGAGTGTCAACAAGCATATAGATAGAGGTGATCCAGTGGACATAGTGTACTTAGACTTTCAAAAAGCGTTTGACAAGGTACCTCACCAAAGACTTCTGAGGAAGCTTAGCAGTCATGGAATAAGAGGAGAGGTCCTCTTGTGGATAAGGAATTGGTTAAGAAGCAGAAAGCAGAGAGTAGGAATAAACGGATAGTTCTCCCAATGGAGGGCTGTAGAAAGTGGAGTCCCTCAAGGATCGGTATTGGGACCTATACTTTTCAACTTGTTCATTAATGACCTGGAATTAGGAGTGAGCAGTGAAGTGGCCAAGTTTGCTGATGACACTAAATTGTTCAGGGTTGTTAAAACAAAAAGGGATTGCGAAGAGCTCCAAAAAGACCTCTCCAAACTGAGTGAATGGGCGGAAAAATGGCAAATGCAATTCAATATAAACAAGTGTAAAATTATGCATATTGGAGCAAAAAATCTGAATTTCACATATATGCTCATGGGGTTTGAACTGGCGGTGACCGACCAGGAGAGAGACCTCGGGGTTGTAGTGGACAGCACGATGGAAATGTCGACCCAGTGTGCGGCAGCTGTGAAAAAGGCAAATTCCATGCTAGCGATAATTAGGAAAGGTATTGAAAATAAAACAGCCGATATCATAATGCCGTTGTATAAATCTATGGTGCGGCCGCATTTGGAATACTGTGTACAGTTCTGGTCGCCTCATCTCAAAAAGGATATTATAGAGTTGGAAAAGGTTCAGAAGAGGGCAACCAGGATGATCAAGGCGATGGAGCGACTCCCTTACGAGGAAAGGTTGCAGCATTTGGGGCTTTTTAGTTTAGAGAAAAGGTGGGTCAGAGGAGACATGATAGAAGTGTATTAGATTATGCATGGCATTGAGAATGTGGATAGAGAAAAGTTTTTCTCCCTCTCTCATAATACTAGAACTCATGGACATTCAAAGAAGCTGAATGTTGGAAGATTCAGGACAGACAAAAGGAAGTACTTCTTTACTCAGCGCATAGTTAAACTATGGAATTTGCTCCCACAAGATGCAGTAATGGCCACCAGCTTGGATGGCTTTAAAAGAAGATTAGACAAATTCATGGTGGACAGGGCTATCAATGGCTACTAGCCGTGATGGCTGTGCTCTGCCACCCTAGTCAGAGGTAGCATGCTTCTGAAAACCAGTTGCCGGAAGCCTCAGGAGGGTAGAGTGTTCTTGCACTCGGGTCCTGCTTGCGGGCTTCCCCCAGGCACCTGGTTGGCTACTGTGAGAACAGGATGCTGGACTAGATGGGCCACTGGCCTGATCCAGCAGGCTCTTCTTATGTTCTTATGTTCTTAAGGGGAGGACTGGGAAGGGAGCAGGCAGGATAGGGAGGGGAGGAGAAGGACAGGTTTGATCATTTGCATGTTTATTAAATTCAGTGTGATTTACTCCTGTGCAATCATGCTTAGGATAGGTAAAACTGACCGGAAGGGAGGGAGGGAGGGCTGGAGTGGGCAGGGGAGGAGGAAGGGAGAGGAGAGGAGAGGGGGAAAGCAGATCTGATCATTTGCATGCTTATTTTCATTTTCAGTGGGATTTACTCCTATCCAATCTTGGTTAGGATAGGAAACACTGACCATGGGGGAGGAGGAGGGGGAGGGGGGAGGAGCGTATTGGAGGGGGGCAAAGCAAGGTGGAGGGGAGAGCAGGTTTGATCATTTGCATGCTTATAGAGTTCAATGGTATTTACTTCCGTGCAATCATGTTTAAGATAGGTAAAACTGACCATGGGGAGGAGGAAGGGGAGGAGGGGGAAGGGGAAGGGGAAAGAGGGGATTGGAAGGGGATGGGAAGTGAGGGGCAAAGGAAGGAGGAGGGAAGGGGCAAGAGGAGGGGATAGGAGGAAGGAGAAGGGAGGGTGGGTTTGATCATTTGCATATTTTTTGAGTTCAGTGGGATCTATTTCTATGCAATCATGTTTGAAAATGAAAATGGACTGCCTTCAAGTCAACCCCCACCTATTGCAACCCTTTGAATAGGGTTTTCATGGTAAACAGTATTCAAAGGTGATTTCATCATTGCCTTCCTCTGAGGCTAAGAGGCAGTGACTGGCCCAAGGTCACCCAGTCAGCTTCATGGCTGTGTGGGGATTTGAACCCTGCACTCCCAGGTCGTAGTCCAACACTCACCCAGGAAAGGGGCAGGGAGTGGGAGGGGAGGAGATTGGGTGGGTGGGCACTGGACAGAAGGGAAGCCCCTTTCCTTTCCAAAAGGAAAACACTGTAAACAGAATCATTCTTTTTCAGGCTTTCCCCCACCTTTTTATTCTACAGCAGACACATGTAGCCTCCCACCCAAATTTAAACCAAAGCTTTCCCTGGCCACATCCACACCAGGCCTTTATTTCACTTTGGACAGTTATGGCTTCTCTCAAAGAATCCTGGGAAGTGTAGTTAGTGAAGGGTGCTGAGAGTTGCTAGGAGACACCCTGTTCCCCTCACAGACCTTCAGTCAGAGTTGCTGTTAAACCATTTTCTCAGGGGAATAGGAGTCTCTTAGCACCCTTCACAAACTACACTTCCCAGGATTCTTTGAGGGAAGCCATGACTGTCTCACATGAAATCAAAGTCTGGTGTGGGTGTGGCCCCCTGATTAGGCAAGCCCAGCAGCTGTGAGGCTTTTAGAACTCTGACAGTTGGTTCTTACTGAGCATGCTCTGCGTTATCATTGGGTCCCAGCCAAATTAAATTAATTAAAAATCAGCCAGGCATTTTTTTAAATTTTAAACTGCAGCAGATGAAGGTCAGAGTATGGGGCAAGGTCAGTATTAGGATTACAGGTACTCTGTGAACATGGCTGATTTTTAATGAATTTCAACAGATTATGAGAACTCTCAGAGAAAAAAGTCCAAAAGGGCTCTGAGGTTTTTCTCTCTCTTTTTACACTTTTAACTTTTGATTCTCTCTGACTGTTTTGTGTATCGCCATGAAAATTGACAGGGTTGTTAAGCATGCATTTCTGAGTTCAGGACTATAAGTTATGTAAGGTTTTGTTCTGAAATGAGCTTATGGGAAGCATCAGAATGGCATGGGGGGTATTTTCAATTTAACATTGCGGAATGTGAAAAATCCCTGCTGGCTATAGCATACAGCCACTCTCGTGGCTGTATAATTAGCCTTAACTGTATCTTCCCTCATCCATCCCCAGCAGTAGAGTAACAGACCTGAATTGTCACCTAAAAGAGCAACAGCATAATTCTGCATCTGCTGGATGAGGCAAAATGGGCATTTGCTACAGCATCTAGTGCTCAGGACAAACATCCCATCCATCTAAGTGAAGTGTCACAGCCCTGGCATAAAGAAATTGATTCTGTTCTTCTGCTCCTCAGACACAACTTTTAATCTGCCATGCCCTCAAGCTGTGAAACACTGCCCTTCATCTAACTCACACAGGACTTTCCACACGCACCCTTAATTCAGAAAAAAAATTAACAATTTTGTATCATGAGCATCGTTTGATCTTGCTCCCTGAAACATTTCCAGTGCAGCATATTTAGCTTGTCTACACTAACACAAAGGAAGCACACACACTTGAGCTAATGCTTCACACTTATTAAATCCAATAACAAAGAATAGTTCAATAGAATAACTGAAAAATAATGAAAACTATGGAAGAAGACAGAATCCTGAATCTAGAAGCTTGCTGACAGTATGTGAGAAGCCTCACTGTAGATTTTGCAATACTATATATTTTTTCCCTTCCTCCTTAGTTAAAATGAATGCAGGAGTCAAATTGATCATTGAATTTTGGATTAAGAGTATATATACAGAGTTTATGTACAGAATCCCATTCTTTATCACAGTACTTAATGTATCTCAATATGGTGGCAATCCTATTTACACGGGAGTAAGATCCACTGAGCATAATGGGACTTACTTTCAAGTAGGAATGGAAAGATCTGTCAATTTCAGTTCTCTTCATTTCTCATTTTTCCAATCTTAAATTCAGTTTGCCACATTTCTGCAGCAGTTTCCATTTTTTTTAAAAAAAAATCCTCATGAAAATTATTCAGCATTTTAGTGCATTTTTCCCAATAAACACATTGTTGTAGGCAGTTCTGAGTAATACAGTTCTGAGTAATACACACATTTTTGCATGCAACTTCTGCTTATCCAATACATTTTGTATGTTATTTTCAATCATACATTCATTTTAATGCACACTTTTCCCTAACATATGCATTTTTGTAAACACTGGTTGGTGAACTGCATCGCAAAAGTGCAAATTTTAGAATAAGTGCACATTTTGAAGGATGACTAGGTTTTGGTTCTCATATCGTTTCAGAAAGTGTGAAGTTGATAGATTCAGCTTCAAATGCATACTGAATCAAATTTCTAGCCCATCCCTACTCAAAATATACATTTAAAAATATATTGAGACAAGAACTGTATCAAAACATTCTGGAAGTACAAAAGCTGGTGGATAACTGAGTTCTAATCTGTACATTAGCCTAGTTGATGTAAATCAGGTCAATTCATATTCAAAGACTGAATACCTCATGCTTCTGCAATGTGAATGCCAATTTTCATCTGGATACCTTAATCTTAAAGGAAAATCTATTACAATTTATTTTGCATTTTTCCCTCCCACACAATGGTCTCAGTGGTTGAGCCGGCATGTGAACATGCAGTGTGGAACAACATGAGACGTGGAACTGCATGAACACGGTACCAGCCTTCATTCAATATCTCAGTACTCAAGGGACGTATATAATAGGGGTGTGCATTGGCTCTGTGTGCAAGTCAAATTGCAAGTCAAATAAGGTGAGTTTTTTACATGCCAGAGTCAGACTACACCATTAAAAAGGCATCTTGAATCAGATTAAGGACTCCCTGAAGTCCCGAGTCACTCTGCAGACTCAAGTGTCCGATAAAAGCTGCATTTTCCCCATTTAAAATAAAGGGTGTATTCACACATTACTCTGTACCCTGGTAGAAGTCCCCTGTACCTGGACTCAGCTGCTCTTGAGAAAGAGTCTACACGTAGTAATTTGAAAAATCACATTGTGTACCGGTACCCTGAAGAAAGAGGTTGTTTATTCACATGTTGACTTTCCCTGCATGCTGTCCACACGGAGCTGATCATGAACAATTAGTTTTCCTCCCTGGGAAGAGCCTGAGGTTTTGTTCTAGCAGAAATAGCTGCTGTCAATCAGAAATGAGCTCAAGAAAACGTCAACTGCTGGAGCCACAGAACAGGAAAGAGGAATAAGGCTAAAATGGAGGCAAGGGCAAGAAAGAGGGAAAGGAGACCAGCTGAAGCAGAGCTTCTGTGTGCTGGCAATGAATGAGCTTGAGGGAAGGAGGCAAACAATGGGGGCAGGGAGCTTTGGAGCGCTCAAACTGCAATTTTTAAAAAGTCTACTCAGAAAAAAGTCCCATTGAGTTCAGTGGGGTTTAATCCCAGATAAGTGGAGTTAGGAGTGCCTACAAATGTAAGATATTCTGTCAGGGAAGCTGGAGCAAGTGATGGACTGTCTAAATGGTTAATTCTAAAAAATTAAGTTTGTTTTACCCACTTAAATGAACACCAAGCCTCTTGTGGTCTCAAACAAGTGAAATTTGCTGTTCTGAGAGAAGACAAAAGGAGGCAGCGAAGCACTAACCTGAAGGAAGGGGGACAGCTTCTGAGGGCTCACACTGCAATTCTAAAAATAGCACTCAGACGCAAGTCCCACTTCCTTCAGTGGGGCTTACTCGCAGGTAAGTGGAGTTAAGATTGCCTAAAAATAGTGATCCCATCAGGCAAGCTAGAGTTAGGTATGGGCTATCTAAATTGTTAGTTTTTTTAAAAAAGTAAGTTTGGTTTACTTTCACAGTGAAATCCTAAGTATGCCTACTCTAAAGTAAATCCCATTCCATTCAGTGGGATTTACTCCCAAGTAAGAAGGGTTAGGATTCCAGCTCCATAGAAGAAACAGTTGGGGGGCAGAGAAAGGGAAGAGAGAGCGTTTGGCTATGTCTGCTCACAGTACAGTCCTAGCCATGTTTACTCAGAAGTAAGTCCCAGATAAGTGGGTTTGGGATAGGATTGTAGCATCACTTTGAGATGAATGTAGGAAGAGCTGAAAAAACAACAGAGAGGTAATGAAGAGAGAAAAGGCCAGGGGGGAGACCCTAAGACTCTGAAGCAGAACTTATGTGTTGCCTATGAATAATAATAATAATAATAATAATAATAATAATAATAATAATAATAATAATAATAATAATAATAAACTTTATTTCTACCCCGCCCTTTTTCCAATAGGACTCAGAGCGGCTTACAACTAAAAACAACACCATTAAAACATACAGAGTATATTATTAAAAAAGAATTAAACTATGAGAAAAATTAAAACCATAAAATATAGGTTAAAAACAGCGGACAATTTAAAATAATAAAATCATATAATGTAATCACCAAACCTATGACACTTAATCCTGGTCGTTCTCTATCCCAAATGCCCGTTGAAATAAAATAGTCTTTACTTGTCGCCGGAAAGACGGCAAGGAGGGAGCTGATCACACCTCACTCGGAAGGGAGTTCCACACCCTAGGGGCGGCCACCGAAAAGGCCCTATCTCATGTCTGCATCATATGTGCTTGCGAAGGTGTGGGGAACACAAGAAGGGCCTCACCTGAAGATCTCAAATCCCGGACAGGTTCATGTAGGGAGATACGATCTGAAGTCAGACAAGTGAAAATTGCTATCTTGAGAACAGGGCTGGCCCCAGGCATGCCATGGCCCTTTGGCACCTGCCTGCCCTGGGCCCTGGCACCTGCATGCAAGCCCCACCCACCCACCCACCTACCTACCTACCTACCAGGTGGGGGGCAGGACAGCAGGCGAGCAAGCCGGTGGTGGTGGGGATGGCGGGTGAACTGGCAGTGTGGCAAGCAAGCAGGGGGGCAGTGTGGAGGGAGGGTGAATGAGCAAGCAGGAGGAGGGAGAGGGCAAGTGAGCAGGTGGGGAGAGGGTGAGTGGGTGGGGCAGAGGGAGAGCAAGCAAGCGGGCGGGGGTGGACGGAGGGTGAGCAGATGGCGGGGGCAGAGGGAGAGCAAGTGAGCAAGCAGCAGGGGCAGGAGAGTGAGCAAGCAAGCGGGGGGAGAGCGAGCAAGCGAGCAGGGGGGAGGGAGCAAGTGAGCGGAGGGGAGGTCAAGCAAGCAAGCAGGGGAGAGAGAGCAAGCAAGCGGGGGAGAGTAAGCAGGGGAGCGAGACAGTGGGCAGGGCAGAGAGACAGTGAGTGGGTGGGGGCAGAAGGAGAGTGAGCGAGCAGGCAGGGGGGAGAGTTAGTGGGCAGGGGGGAGAGCAAGCTGATGGGCAGCTCCCTCCCTGCCATCTGCCATAGACAGGGAGCACTACTCCCCCACCATAATGAGGGGCCCTTCAGGGACCCCTGTAGGCTGCGGGAGCCTTGGCCAGGGCTCCACTTGGCCACCCTTTGGAGCCAGCCCTGCTTGAGTGAAGGTGGAAGGATGCATCAATAATCTAGTAAAGGGGATGGGGAGAAAGACTTAGGACTGCACTGTAACTTCAGATTCCTAACTATGCTTATTCAGAAGTAAGTTCCACTGCATTTAATTGAGTTTATTCCTGAAGTGAAAGTGAACATAGAATTACAGCCTTTTTGCATCTAAACTCAATTATTTCCTTTAAATTCTAGGTGATTTATTAATAAATAT
This sequence comes from Rhineura floridana, assembly GCF_030035675.1. Classification (NCBI taxonomy): domain Eukaryota; kingdom Metazoa; phylum Chordata; class Lepidosauria; order Squamata; family Rhineuridae; genus Rhineura; species Rhineura floridana. The sequence continues at coordinate 18,646,032 of NC_084488.1, read as the reverse complement.
TACGGTATTTATAATAAGTCTGTGAAATTTTTAATGTGTCATCATGAGATTCTTGTTGTTGCTTGCTACAGAATAGCACAGCTCTTCAAGACTGTGCCACAAATAGATTCCAAAAAGTCTGCTTTAAACTTGCTCCAAACCCCTGTGGCGTGTAATGAATAATAGCTTGCAATCACTACTGCAGTAACAAAATAACTCTGTGGCTATGTAATATATTGCTCAGAAATGATAGTTATCAATAAATAATAGAAACTTTGGGGAATAGTTATCCCTTGTGTCTTAACAACATAATCCCAAGCAGGTTTACTCAAAAGTAACTTTCATTGTTCAATTGAGCTTACTCTCCAGTAAATATGCATAGGATTGTGTGCCTTAATTTTATTGAATACCTTATTTCCTTTACGTCTCAATTTTCCTGCAAAGAGCTCAGTGTGGTATACATAGTCCTGCACCTCCCCAATATATCCTCAGTATAGCCTATGAGGTCGTTTCGGCTGAGAAGTTGACTAGCTCAAAAGTCACCCAGTAAGTTTCATGGCTGAATGAGGATTTGAACCCAGGTCTCCCAGGCCCTAGCCCAGTAGTCTTATCACTACTCTACACTGGCTTTTGAAGAACCTGTACATTACAGTACCTCTATAAATCACAATATAAATTACCCGCTATACTTTTCTTTCCTGGTCTTTTAAATTCTGTTGTGTGCTTTATATTTTCTCCTAAAGGTCAAGAGAGAGAAATATAGCCAGGACTCTTTCAATAATTTGATGGCATAGGTCAGCAGTGACACATGGTGGGGGGAGAATGGCAGTGGCACTGAGATGGTAAATTTGGGATACTTTGTGGAATGTAGCACTAACCTACAGGTGTGTGCCCATCTGCTGCAGGATGGTGGTGCCACCAGCCCTGAACTGGCAGGCACCTTGCCCCATCCCCTTTCAGTGAGTGGTACTGCTGCCATTACTGGGAGAGCATTGCTGTTGCAGAGTCTGGGATCTACCCTGTGTTTTCCTAGAGCCCCAAGAGCCACCAACTACAGCCAGCTGCAAAAGATGTGCATCTAATATGAAGGAACATGGTGTCTCTGAGAAGCTGCTGAGCACGGGGTTATCAGAACTGAGATGAGCTCACAGTCTTTCTACACATAGGTCTATTCCTACTTTCCACAAGTATTCTTAATTTCAGTTGTCAGATTTCCATATGAGCATCCTTTTGTTGCTATTGTTAAACAACTGGAAGCCAGAAGCACTTACCAATTGACTGCAGGGATCTCCCAATAGATTACAGTCTACCTTCTGACTATCCCTGCACTAAATCATTACTATGGGCACAGGTCTACCTTGCAGGGTTGTTGTAGCATGGTTCTAAGGAGTGCTTGCAAGAATGAAACTACACTAGCAGAGGTAAGATTCTTCAAAACATTGCCAAAGGCATTCTGAAATAAGCAATGTTACCTTTCTACTGTGTACCCAGAAACTGAGAAGAAAAAATTGTGGATTTCTTCGTCTCTGTGTAACTCTCACCTTCTGCCTCAAGTGTCATGCATCAAAATTAGACACACCTGATGCTCAAGCACATGATAATGGCTGCCTCTGTTAGAAACTGCTGCTAGAAGTAATAATAATAATAATAAAATTTTATTTGTGAGTCGCCTATCTGGCCGAATTAACGGCCACTCTAGGCGACGTACAACTTCACAGTAAAAATAGCTGTATCACACAGTTTTATGATAGCACAAACCTGCTTTGTTGGGTTGTAATCAGGATGGCTAGACTTCAGGTGTTTGGTACTGATTTTTTTTATCATTATTATTATTACAAAAACCCAAGATCCACCAACTAGAGCAAGCCAAAAAACATATACACTTACAATTAAATAATTCTTAGCCCAGGGATTTGTTTTGAGTTTCAGAACTGAATTGAGCTCACAGTATTTCCACACAAAAATCCACTGATCACCCACCCCCAGCTTTCTTCTTTTCAGCGGTATAATGGTGGGGGTGGTCATTTTCTGGTTTTCATTGTGAAACAGGAGTCTGAAATCCTCCCTGATCTTCTATGAGTCACCCTGAGATATACCAATACATTTAAATCTGCTTTCTGCCCACCCGGCATTTAAAGTGCTATTCAAAAGCTAAACGTTACAACATAGATCATAAAAAGAAATACTGATGATCACTTTTTGATACTGAGCTACAAACATTTCCACTAAAAAGCCATAAAAACCACAGCCCAGAGCTTTCCTGATTCCCAAATACCAGGAAAGGCTTTCCAGGGGACAGAGTATGTTACAGTGGGAGCAACAGGCTGAAAAGCCCAGTTGATAAATAATCTTACCTACATTTATATTTTGACTGTAGTTCTGTGTATTAAAACACATAATATCCTCAAGAAAGAATTAGGTGTACCATGTTGGAAGAATCATTTCAGTTCATATTCTTTTAAGCACCTTGTTTTTGTTGCAGCCCCCTCCTCCTCAAAATATTTTCATATATAAATATTCAATATATTTAGGTCTGAACTTACACAGATTTATTGAACTTTATAGGACTTACATCTCAGACATGTATAGGATTGTTCCATGAAAGCCTGCATAAAAAAAATCCATATATACTTTAAGAATAACAGGTAATAAAAATGCAGTATTTTAATAGCTATAATGATTACAGCTACAGAAGTTGGTATTTTCTTTTTAAAAGTTTGTGTTTTGATTTTAAAAACTTAAGAATCTGCAGGAAAAATGAAAAGAGTAAAACTACATTCCCCTTTCTGCCAAAACTCTTTCTATTGAATGTATGCCTTGACAGGAAACAGTTTCAGGAAGTATAACAGACCCAGCATGCCTTGCCTTGTTGCCAGTAAAAGGGAATTGCTTCAGTGGTGCATATAATAAGTGTCATTGAAGTCATTTTCTTTTCCTGGCAGCAAATGTGTATATAATATAGACTGTACACTCACTGAATGTTACATGCGAATAATTGTATGAGTGTACAGCTCAACTACTTGTGTACCCAGGCACACAGACTGTACATTCGTTGAATGTAACATGTGAATAGGCCCAAAGTTTGTTTTAAAAAAGCGAAATCAAACTGACCAGGAAGACAGCCTAAGCTCGGGTGTGGAGGTGATGGAGAGGTGGGAGAATCTTTCTGTTCTGATGGGCAAATCTAGGTTTTAAATCACAATAAATTATCCCAGAACACTCCAGTCGCAGTGATATGGGGGATGGATGTTGGCGTAAATAAAAGTTTGTTTCTTTGTTTCAGATGATCACTGGGAAAGCAGTTTTTTAAGAAGAGTGGTGGACTATTGGCATCCTTCCCAATTGCTGTTTTCTTTTTTTTTTTTCAATAATTTTTATTCAGATTTTCATAAAACATACAAGACAAAATCATAAAACATTCAAAGACAAAAAACAAAATCAAAAATAGTTAAACAAAAAGAAAAAAAGAAAAAAAAAAACAAAAATAAAAAATAAAGAGTAAAATATTGACTTCCCATTTGTCAAAGATCAAATCAGTTATAAGTCTATAATATATAACAATCCTGTCTCTTAAGTCATATTATAAAATCACTTTCCTCCAGTAGTTATCTTACTTAATCATCAAATCTCATAAACATTACTTTATTCTTTCCACAAAAAGTCAAAGAGAGGTTTCAATTCTTTAAGAAATATATCTATCAATTTTTTTTTCCAGATAAGCATATCGATTAATCCATCTCATTACTAATTATGATAATCTTATTGTCATAACCATAGTCAAAATAAACATTTCAATTAATCCATCACATCAGAATCTGTTAGGTTCAATAATTTCAGTAGCCATTGTTCTATTATCTCTATTAGTTCCATTTTCCATCTTCCATCTTCAGTAGTCTTGTTAAGTCCAGTAATTTCAATATCCAATCTTCCATTATCAGTATTCCATAATAATCTTGCTGTCAAAGCCATAGTCATATAGTAAGAGTCTGATGGGGATTACCTCTATCCCAAATATTTTCTTGCCATCCATTCTGAATAGGTTGCTGAAATACTGCTGTAAAATCATATCTCTGTTCTTTTTTTCAAAATACACTGGGTCATCTCTTAAAAGTTTTTCCATTGTCACATGGCTGCAGATAATTCCATAGATTTTCTCTATATTGGGCTCCATCACATCATTCCAGTCCAGAAGATTATCCATGCCATTGATAACTTTATCTCTAGAATCTTCATTCATTTCTTCAGAGATAACATTGAGTTCCAAACAATAGATTTTATTTCTAAAGTCCATAGACTCCAAATCTTGTTCCTGTTCCACGTTGGTTCCAATCTCCGGGATCTCCTCTCTCACAGGGACCCCTATTCCAGTCTCCAGGGTCGCCTCTCTCACAGGGACCCCTGTTCCAATCTCCGGGGTCTCCTCTCTCACAGGGACCCCTTCCAGGGTCACCTCTCTCACAGGGACCCTTATATCTTTAATCTCCTGCTTCATTTTACTCAATTCAATTTTCATTATCTCAATCTCATCCATTATTTTCTGAAACATAGTTATTTCCAGATTTTCAGCCACTTTCTTAATTGCCATTTTAAAAGAAAAATATAGGAAAACCACTTCTTATTTCAGCAACAATTGGGTTAATACTCCAAACTTGGTGACATCACAGTATAAACAGAGCAGACAGCCTTATCTCTCCAATAGTTAAGTAAACAAAATGCAGTTCCCAGGATCGAAACAATTAATGGCAATCGTCAAGAAACAGATTCGTCAAAATAAAATAGACCAAAAAGAGAGTAGTCTCAAAACAGTATAATATTTTTCAAAATAAAAATCTGGAATAGAAATCCCTCTTCTGTGTATATCTTTAGAATGCAAATCCAGGACAGCTTTTTGCAACAAAAACAGAGATAAGCTATTAATTAGTGCGTAGCAGAGAGAAGTTATGGCTCCCCAGTGAGATGTCAAAAACTGATCAATCTGGCAAATCTCTTTTAAACAGCAACAATTTAAGTCAAGTAAAAGAAAAATATAGAAAGAAGGGTGCTTGCCTGTTAGTGCGTTCTCTCTTAGAAGATAAGGTGAACGTTCGCTTTATCAGATAGAGCTTGCTGTTAAAAATCCGTCCCACCTTCGTCGGCTGGACCTCGTCCCATAAATTAATGAGATCTGGTCGTCCCAACAAAAATAGGCTTTGAGGTTAATCTCTTCGTTTCTCCCTACCCGGGAGAAGTTTAATCAGTCAAAAAAAAAAAGAAAAAACTGACTGATATATCTGAATAAGCTTCTTTTGAGGCAGGAGCCCGTCTCAAAAGCAGGCACAGGCTAAGTCACCCTTCCCGGAAGTCCCCAATTGCTGTTTTCTAACAAACAATTAAAAATCAATACTTCAGTAAATTTGTTTTCATCCCACTGTTGCTGTTTATTTTATTATTGTCGTAGTTTTGTTACTAATTTGCAAACTTTTGGAGAACTCTTTACAGGGTCATACCACCCCCCTTCTTCCTCTGCTCACTTCTAGGGCTTTTGTGTGGTTTATTCTCTTAGAGTTCATTTCCTCCTGCTGGAAAAAAAGTTATAGCCATTTCTAGATTCCCCATTATAGTCAATGGTGGAGGAACAGATGGTTGTATTCAACACATTCATCACTGAATGGAGTTCTGCCTGCACAATGGAAGCTCCCATCTTCTCTCCCCATGCCCTCCAAAATCTGTTGTAGGGCTTCTCTGTAGCATTAATCCCTTAAATGCCCTACAGCAGAAGGGTGGAAGGAAAGAGCCGTGGCCGCAGCAGCAGCTCCCAACAGGGCTAGATTGCAGAGGAGGAAGGAGGAGGAAAAGAAAGCATCCTTGCACAGTGCACTCTGCTGCTGGGCAAGTGGCAACAGCATGGTGGCAGCACCAGGGGGCTCTGGAGCCATGGCAGGAGCACCCCCAACATGCCCTCAGTAAAAAGTGAAAAAGTATAATTTTTTCTCCCAAGGAAAAAAATAGGTAAAAATGCTGCAAAATACTGATCATCCTGTGCATGGGGGTTGCTGCTTTAAAGAAAGTGAGGAGTTTTGCCCTCCTTTTTGGCGCCTGAAATGTTTTGTTGAGCTCAGTAAAGACAAAGCAAAAGCTCATGTAAGAGTGCCCACAGATTATGCTGAAGGGACAGCAAGGAGGACTTCAGTGGAATTCTTGCCCAATGCAAATCTGGTGTCAGGGAAAAGCCACCAAGTTCGCAGCCAGCATGCTCACTCCGCAAACATGTGAGCATGTGAACTATTGCAAAATCTGATTTCAGTTCTGATTTAAGCAGAATTCTTGCCCATCCCTAGATACAGCCCAGAGCTTTGGATCTGACACATTATCGCTGGCCATTTGCTGTGCATGCTAGGGCTGATGGGAGTTGTAGTTCACCAACAACTGGAGGGCCAAAGGTTCTCCACTCCTGACTGAACAGATCTGATATTTGTCCCAAATGAGTTGAATCAGAAAGACTGAGAGCAGATCTGAAATGGATTGGGTTGCTTCTTGATGCTACACCAAGATACAACTCTAACATATAACCACCAGCACCCCAAAAAATCCAGAGTACTTCAAATCTCAGTTATTTTGTAAAATAAAATTTTTACCACCACCCTATATCTGCTTAATTAAGATGGTTAATGTACTTGAAATACCCAGATCTGATATATGGCTTGCTTCATTTTGAAGGAAAAATTATCTTCCCATCTTGCATTTAGTAATTTCAGAATTTGTGCAAATATTCCAAGAATATTCCTACTACCCTCTTATAAATGTTTCTCATGTGATCTCTGCTACTCTTTCCATACTATAATCACTTGGTGAACCTATATGTGACTGCAGAATACCAGTATCTTCAGATATGGGTCATTATTACCAAAAACCTGTAAAACTGGATTCTGAGACTGCAAGACTGCCCAACCCGCCTCTCCACCTGCCGTTTTCCCACTTGAAATCACTATCCCACTTTCATTTCAGGTGGCTGACAGTCATCTGGTTTCAGCTGCACAGGTCTGCCACCATGATGCATAATCCTGCCCTGAATCCTGCCCTGAATTGAGGAGCCTTAGGAAGGACACTTGAAATCTGACTAGTGCCAGAGACATAGTAGGATAACAGTTGGGTTTTATTTTGTATTCATCCTCTGTGTATAATAACACACACAGCAGGATAAGGACAGCTCCTGCTGTCCACAATTAAGAAAGAACAGTTATTACCTGGCTATTGAGCAGTGCTGATACTTGCCGATTGCAAAGAGGTAGAAGAGCACATAATGATCTCCCTTCTGTTTATGAAATATTCTTGTTTCTTTGTGTAAGTGGAAAATATTCCTCTCCCCATCTGTTTGCCCATCTGAAAGCAAATACATAATTATGCTTGTATTAGTTAAGAATATCACCACAAATGACAATTCACGAGAGAGAGGGGGAGAGAGAAAAAAGCAACATGACAAAAATATTTAACAGCAAAATGCTTGGGATGCAGAATGAAAATGTGCAGTCATTAACACAGTAGCAGGAATATGGATGTGATGCTGACCTCTTTGAAAACAGCACTCCAGACACCGTTAGCCACCAGACACACAGAATTTCAACCACTTTTAAGCTGGACTGATTTGAGTAGGAAGGTTAAACAAGTGCTTAAAACTTCTCCTCTTGAAATCAGTAGGAATCGCAGCATTTAATTCTGAGTGATGGTGCCTAGAATTTTGGTTTTATAAATATAAACCTCTTCTAATGAGGCAAGCAATCACATGGACAAGTACAGGATGTGTAATGGCTTACTTCAAGTCACTGTCATGACCCCAGGGTCCAGCAGAAATCAAGCATCAGAGACTGCAGAGTGTCCAGCTAAGGAGTCAGACAAGGGGTAGGACTTTGAACCTGCTTCTGGAGATCAGGAGACCACTGAACCTGAGGCTGATGAACTTGAGCCCCCAGAAGAACTTCCTGTACCTGTAGGGCCAGAGCTCAGTCCTCTTGAGCCTGAACAGCCAAATGCCTCCCTCAGGACTTCGCTAATCCAGTAGCATACCAGGAAGGTCACCAACTGAGAGTCTGTCTGAACATAAGAACATAAGAAGAGCCTGCTGGATCAGGCCAGTGGCCATCTAGTCCAGCATCCTGTTCTCACAGTGGCCAACCAGGTGCCTGGGGGAAGCCCACAAGCAGGACCCGAGTGCAAGAACACTCTCCCCTCCTGAGGCTTTCAGCAACTGGTTTTCAGAAGCATGCTGCCTCTGACTAGGGTGGCAGAGCACAGCCATCATAGCTAGTAGCCAATGATAGCCCTGTCCTCCATGAATTTGTCTAATCCTCTTTTAAAACCATCCAAGCTGGTGGCCATTACTGCATCTTGTGAGAGCAAATTCCATAGTTTGACTATGCGCTGAGTAAAGAAGTACTTCCTTTTGTCTGTCCTGAATCTTCCAACGTTCAGCTTCTTTGAATGTCCACAAGTTCTAGTATTATGAGAGAGGGAGAAGAACTTTTCTCTATCCACTTTCTCAATGCCATGCATAATTTTATACACTTCTATCATGTCTCCTCTGACCTGCCTTTTCTCTAAACTAAAAAGCCCCAAATGCTGCAAACTTTCCTCATAAGGGTGTCTGTCTGTCTGTCTGTCTGTCTGTCTGTCTATCTATCTATCTATCTATCTATCTATCTATCTATCTATCTATCTATCTATCTATCTATCTATCTATCTATCTATCTATCTATCTATCTATCTATCTATCTATCTATCTATCTATCTATCTATCTATCTATCTATCTATCTATCTATTATTAAATTTATATCCCGCCCTTCCTAGGAGCCCAGGACAGCTATGGTTGGTCATTTAAGAATCTAAAGTTAGCCACAAGGGGGTAGACCTAAGGAGAGATACTCTGAAGGCAAAGGACTGAAAGCCTCACTCTGCTCTCAACCTCTGTCGGAGTAAGCTGCTCACTTGGAATTATCTGTGGTCTTGCAACTTCTGTCCTGTCTTCCCCTGTGTGTTCCAGTGTCAGACCTGAACACAACTGACATATACTTGTACTGGTGCCTGTCTACACATTTAGGAAACAGGAGATATTGGTTGCCCTTTACAGGTAGTTACTTCATCACAACATGCCACTGGTGTGTTGAGTGGCAAAACTCCACACAAATAAGATTTTTATGTGCCTGACATGAAAAACCCTAAATAACAGAAAATGGAATAGCAGAGGCATCATTGCCCATGATGTGCATCAGCAGGGCTGGTTCTAAAGGGTGGCCAGATGCAGCACTGGCCTGAGGGCCCCTGGAGCTACAGGAGGCCCTCTGCTCTCCTTTCATGATTCGTGGAAGCATCTGCAGACCACCATCCCCCTGCTATCCCCCTGCTTTACCTGCCTTGGAGGGCACCATGTTGGCTACTATGCAATCATTCATCCTCACACAATTCCAAGCATGTGAAGGAAGAGAACAAGGCCATGCTTACTGGTCCCACCCGTTTTGTCACTTCCCCATTAGCCAGCCTTGCAACCTTATTTTATTTTATTTATTATTTAATTTGTATCCCACCCTTCCTTCCAGCAGGAGCCCAGGGAGGAAAACAAAGCACTAAAAACACTTTAAAACATTTTAAAAACATATCTTAAAATACATTAAAACAAAACAGCATTAAAAACATTAAAAAACTTTTTAAAATGGTTAAAACATTATTAAAAAACATATTAAGCAATTCTAACACAGGCACAGACTGTTATAGGTCTCAACTTAAAAGGCTTGTTGAAAGAGGAAAGTCTTCAAAAGGCTCTGAAAAGATAGCAGAGATGGCACCTGCCTAATATTCAAAGGGAGAGAATTCCACAGGATAGGTGCAGCCACACTAAAGGTCCATTTCCTATATTGTGCAGAACAATCCTCCTGATAAGATGGTATCTGCAGGAGGCCCTCACCTGCAGAGCGCAGTGATCAACCGGGTATATAAGGGGTAAGATGGTCTTTCAGGTATCCTGGTCCCGAGCTGTATAGGGCTTTGTACGCCAAAACTAGAACCTTGAATTTTGCCGGTAGCAAATGGGCAGCCAGTGCAATTCTTTCAGCAGTGGGGTGACATGTTGGTGATTCTGCCCCAGTGAACAGTCTCACCGCTGCATTTTGCACCAGCTGCAGCTTCTGGACCAACCTCCATGTGTTGGAGGTGGGAGGTCTGAAAATGGGGAGTCTAGTCTAAGCATGTAGACTCTCCTTGCAGTTTAGAACTATGATCATGCATACACACCCCACCCACTTCACTCATTCCTTCTCCAACACATGGAAGGCAACGTGCTAGGCATTAGGAATGTGACAGACGGATGGAGACAGCAAACATGGTCCTGTTCTTCCCCCTCACATAATTAGAACTGTGTGAGGGTGAACATTGACAAGGGGTAATGTCTCCTCTCACCTGTCCCCCTGCTTCTTAAACTCAGGGGAGGACAGAGATATTGTTAGAAAAACATGTTGGTACACAATGAGCAGGTGCACTCCATTGTAACACAGTCCAATCCACTTCCTGTATAGCTTGGAAGAATTTGGTAACGTGCCTCTGAGCCAAGCCAAACAACTGTCAGTCTGGCTTTTAGAACATTGACAGTTGGTACTTACTGATTTACACTGGAAGTCCTACATCAAGGATATCCAAGACATTCATTGGGGTTTCTGTAGAAATCCGAGACATGGGACCAAAATGTTGAAAATTTTGCTGGGGAAAAAAGGATAAGGTTCACACATTCCTTAATAGTTTATAGATTATAAATTGTCTGGCAACTGGTTAAGTATAGGCATTTGACATATCAGCAGGAACTCCATCCTCCCAGGCAACACCCTCCCAATGCAGAAGGTGTGAACTTAAATAGGCCCACCCAGGCACATGGTACCAAATTCTTCTAAGCTACACAGGAAGTGGATTGGAATGTGAAAGACCAACCCAAATTGTATTTGCATTTTTATAAATTTGTAGGGCAGTCCAATATCTCAGAGAGGAGGTGAGGTCTCCTGCTCCCCTGGTACATTCACTATAGCTGCCCAATTTCCTTGCTTTTCAGAGTTTGATAGAAATATCTGTTGGCTGTACATATTTATTTATTTATTGTATTTGTATACTGCCCCATAGCCGAAGCTCTATGGGAAGTTTACAACGATTAAAAACATTAAGAACAAATATACAACTTTAAAAACACATTTTTTAAAAAAGGATTTTAAAAACACATGCTAAAAAGCCTGGGAGAAGAGGAAAGTCTTGACCTGTCGCCAAAAAGATAACAGTGTTGGTGCCAGGTGCACCTCGTCAAGAAGATCATTCCATAATTTGTGAGCCACCACTGAGAAGGCCCTCTCCCTTGTTGCCAGACTCCCAGCTTCCCTTGGAGGAGGCACCCGGAGAAGGGCCTTGGATGTTGAGCATAGTGTACGGGTGGGTTTGTGTCAGGAGAGGCGTTCCATCAGGTATTGTGGTCCCAAGCCGTGTAAGGCTTTATAGGTTAAAACCAGCACCTTGAATCGAGCTCAGAAACATACAGGCGGCCAATGCAAGCAGGCCAGAATTGGTTTTATATGTTCGAACCGTCTGGTCCCTGTTACCAATCTGGCCGCTGCATTTTGCAGAAGCTGCAGCTTCTGAACCATCTTCAAAGGCAGCCCCACGTAGAGCGCATTGCAGTAATCTGACTTGGAGGTTACCAGAGCATGGACAACTGAAGCCAGGTTATCCCTGTTAAGTTAGGGGCGTAGCTGGGCCACCAACTGAAGCTTGTAGAAGGCACTCCATGCCACTGAGGCTACCTGAGCCTCAAGTGACAGAGATGGTTCTAGGAGAACCCCCAAGCTACGAACCTGCTCCTTCAGGGGGAGTGCAACTGCATCCACGACAGGTTGGACATCCACCATCCAGACAGAAGAACCACCCACTAGCAGCATCTCAGTCTTGTCTAGATTGAGCCTCAGTTTATTAGCCCTTATCCAGTCCATTCTCGCAGCCAGGCACTGGTTCAGCACAAGAGATCTGGGGCTCCCTTGGTGGAACATTTTACAAGATGTCATCATTCCTTTGTTGACTTTAAATTTTGGGTGTTGGAAAAAATAAGTGTGAACAAAATCCAAGTTTTATTAAGGAGAGAAATAGTTTGGATTTTGGAACTGAAAATGCTGACCCCTAGTGGTCTCAGTGAGGGGTTAGAGCTTCTTCCTCTCTTGTGAATCTGACCAAATACTGATGATCCCTTTCATACTCCTTTGCCTCAGTTGTATGGAATTCCCTGTTATACCTGCAATCATGCTCAGTGAATTCTTCTTCGTGGTCATTATCAGTGTGAGCAGTTTTGCTGGAGAAGAATATTTTAGACCCATTTATGTAAGTAAACATCATTTTTTTCACAGATATATTATGGTTTTATGCTATATGAAATTCCTATAAAATAATATGGTGTGTTCTCATGATTTTGTTTACAGCCCCTGACGAAGGCCACACCACCGAGTGGCTGAAACACTTTGGGCTTTTGTCATAATAAATTTTAGGTTTTCCCTCTTTTTTCTTTCTTTCAGCACATTGACAGTCTCACCTGAAGAAGATGAAAAGGAGAAATAGAGCTCCGTGTCATCAGCATACTGATGGCAATGCACTCCAAAACTCCGGATGACCACACCCAACGGTTTCATGTAGATGTTGAACAATATGGGGGACAGAACTGACCCCTGTAGAACCCCATACTGGAGAGTCCAGGATGCCGAACAATGTTCCCCAAGCACTACCTTCTGGAGCCAGCCTGCCAAGTGTCATGGCCCCGTCAGAGGACTCCTCAGATGAGGATGACTCGGGAGTAACAGCAGCAGACCCAGGAGCAGCAGCAGACACGGAGGAGTCTCCTGAGAATCCAGCTCCTTCTGCCCCTCAGCTGCAGAGCACCCCAGGGACAGCAGAGGCCCTGCAGCCAGACACAGACCGTGAACAGGATACTCCCCCCTCACCTGCAGAAGACAGCAGAAGGTCAGGCAGAAGAGAGGCAGGCCTGTCTCAAGGCCCAAACGCTGAGGGCTCAAACCTGCTGTCCATCCTGCTCTTTATAAGGCACACCTTGGCTGCAGCTTGTTGCTGATTGCAACGTCAGGCGTGGCTTTGTGTAGACCTAGTTTCCCTGCAGCATCTCTTTGATTGACCTCCTTGGCAATTGATCCTGGACCTCCACTGACCTCGCTTCTGGACTTCTGACTCGGCAAGTACGCTTCGGATAGGCCTGGCAGATTTACAACCCGACTGCTGGCTAAGTACTTTCCTTCCCTGCCAAAGACCCAGGAATTTCCAGCCCCCCCTGACACTGCTGATGCAGTGTAGAGCTGACACCAAGTAGGAGCAGAACCACCGCCATGCAGTCCCTCCCACTCCCAACTCAGCCAGTCCTCCCAGAGGGATACCATGGTCAATGGTATTGAAAGCCGCTGAGAGATCAAGGAGAATCAATAGAGTCACACTCTCCCTGTCTCTCTCCTGACAGAGGTCATCATACAGGGCGACCAAGGCTACTTCTGTGCCAAAACCAGGCCTGAAACCCGACTGAAATGGATCCAGATAATCGGTCTCATCCAAGAGTGTCTGGAGCTGGCCCGCAATGACTCATTCAAGGACCTTGCCCAGGAATGGAACATTTGCCACCGGCATATATTTATTAAGATTTTCTGGGTCCAGGGAGGGTCTCTTCAGGAGTGGTCTCACTATTGCCTCTTTCTGGCAGCCAGGGACCACCCCTTCTCACAGAGAGGCATTAATCACTTCCCTGGCCCAGCCGGCTGTTCTATCACTGCTAGCTTTTATTAGCCAAGAAGGGCAAGGATCCAGCACAGAAGTGGTTGCATTAACCTGTCCAAGCACCTTGTCAATGTACTCAAGCTGTACTAACTGAGACTCATCCAATAAATTTGGACAAGGCTGTGCTCTGGATACCCTGCTTGATTCACCTGCTATAACACTGGAGTCTAAGTCCTGTGGATGCTAAAGATTTTGTCCTGGAAGTGCCTAGCAAATTCATTACAGTGGGCCTCAGATGATTCTACCATGTCCTTGGGGCCAGCATGTAATAGCCCCTGGACAATTCTGAAGAGCTCTGCTGGGCAGCAGATCGATGATTTGATAGTGGCAGCAAAATATTGTTTTTTTGCTGCCCTCACTGCCCCTAAATACAGCTTACCATAGGCACTTACCAGTGTGTAATTGCATCTACCAGGAGTTAGTCTCCATCTGCACTCAAGCCATCTCCTATATTGTTTCATCGCTCTCAGCTCTGGGGTATTCCATGGAGGCGTATGAGCTCTACACAGGAGAGGGCACTCAGGAGCAATCATGTCAACCACCCGGGTCATTTCTGTATTCCATAGTTCAACCAGGGTTTCAACAGGAGCGCCAGCCCTATCAGCCGGAAAACTCCTCAGAGCCCTTTGGAAACCATCCGGATCTATTAGTCTCTGCGGGTGGACCAACTTAGTAGGTCCCCCACCATTGCAGAGGGGAAAGGGCACTGTAAGTCTAAACTTCAGCACGTAGTGATCTGTCATTGAGAGAGTCACTGATGTAAGGCCCCCCACATTCAGATCACCATCTCTATGTCCAGTTGCAAAAACCAAGTCTAGAGTATGCCCTGCTACATGGCATATTGGGACAGTCCCATGGTTGTCATGGAATCCATGAAATCCTGAGCCGCCCTGGATAAGGTGGCTTCGGCATGGATGTTGACATCCTCAGAACCAACAGTCTGGGGGATCTCAACAGTACACCCGAGACCACCTCTGTCAGCTCAGCTAGGGAGTCTGGTGGGCAGCAGGGTGGGCAGTACACCAACAGAATCCCCAATCTGTCCCACTGACCCAACATAAGGTGCAAACACTCCAGACCAGTAGTCACATGAACAGGGTGCTTGCAGAGGGAGATGGAGCTCCTATAGACCACAGCAACCCCCCTCCCCAACCCTCAGGTCTACCCTGATGCTGAACGAGGTACCCTGGTGGACATAGCTGGGAGAGACTGACTCCTCCCTGCTCACCCACCCAGGTCTCGGTTATACATGCCAGATTGGCTGCCTCATCCACAATTAATGAGGGAGATGTTATTATGCAGCGATCTGGCATTTAGGAGCAGCATCCAGAGGTCTGAGAGCTGGCTGATAAAGCAACCAACAAACGTGAGGGTGTGGGGAGGACCGGAAGTAGGAACAGTCGTTAACTGCCTGGGCCGTGTTTCCCTTACCTGGCAAGTCCTCCTCACAACGCCATATCTCCCTCTGCCCGTCACTACACTAATTGGGCCCCCCCTCAAGTCTCCCCACTTGGCTCTGAGTCTTCTCTCCCAGGCACATGACTCAAGACCCGCAAAAAGCCAGGCAACCTGCAAAGCAGGAGCCACCTCAGCCAGCCAGCTTATGTATCCCCTCCAGGGAAGGGACAGGTGGATGATATCAGAAAGAGCTGGCTGAGTACCTGGGGGCCTGGTCCTGCAAGACATGACCCCTGCAGAGCAGAAGTCCTACAGGGAGAGGGCGGTGGTGATAGCCCAGCAGCAGCAGCAGCAGCAAACGGCTCTCCTTCTTCCCTGGGTGATGGTGGTCTCCTTCCTCCTGCATGCACTGGGTGTCCCAGTACGTTCTTTTTTTTTTTTTTTTTCAATAATTTTTATTCAAATTTTCATAAAACATACAAGACGAAATCATAAAACATTCAAAGACAAAAAACAAAATCAAAAATAGTTAAACAAAAAAAAAAATAAAAATAAAAATAAAAATAAAAAATAAAGAGTAAAATATTGACTTCCCATTTGTCAAAGATCAGATCAGTTATAAATCTATAATATATAACAATCCTGTCTCTTAAGTCATATTATAAAATCACTTTCCTCCAATAGTTATCTTACTTAATCATCAAATCTCATAAACATTACTTTATTCTTTCCACAAAAAGTCAAAGAGAGGTTTCAATTCTTTAAGAAATATATCTATCAATTTTTTTTTCCAGATAAGCATATCGATTAATCCATCTCATTACTAATTATGATAATCTTATTGTCATAACCATAGTCAAAATAAACATTTCAATTAATCCATCACATCAGAATCTGTTAGGTTCAGTAATTTCAGTAGCCATTGTTCTATTATCCCTATTAGTTCCATTTTCCATCTTCCATCTTCAGTAGTCTTGTTAAGTCCAGTAATTTCAGTATCCAATCTTCCATTATCAGTATTCCATAATAATCTTGCTGTCAAAGCCATAGTCATATAGTAAGAGTCTGATGGGAATTACCTCTATCCCAAATATTTTCTTGCCATCCATTCTGAATAGGTTGCTGAAATACTGCTGTAAAATCATATCTCTGTTCTTTTTTTCAAAATACACTGGGTCATCTCTTGAAAGTTTTTCCATTGTCACATGGCTGCAGTTAATTCCATAGATTTTCTCTATATTGGGCTCCATCACGTCATTCCAGTCCAGAAGATTATCCATGCCATTGATAACTTTATCTCTAGAATCTTCATTAATTTCTTCAGAGATAACATTGAGTTCCAAACAATAGATTTTATTTCTAAAGTCCATAGACTCCAAATCTTTTTCCTGTTCCACGTTTGTTCCAATCTCCGGGGTCTCCTCTCTCACAGGGACCCCTGTTCCAGTCTCCAGGGTCTCCTCTCTCACAGGGACCCCTGTTCCAGTCTCCAGGGTCTCCTCTCTCACAAGGACCCCTATGTCTTTAATCTCCTGTGTCTCCAAACAAAAGATTTTATTTCTAAAGTCCATAGACTCCAAATCTTTTTCCTGTTCCACGTTTGTTCCAATCTCCGGGGTCTCCTCTCTCACAGGGACCCCTTCCAGGGTCACCTCTCTCACAGGGACCCCTATATCTTTAATCTCCTGCGTCATTTTACTCAATTCAATTTTCAACTCCTTACAACCCTGTCGCAGGTTTTGTTTCGTTATCTCAATCTCATCCATTATTTTCTGAAACATAGTTATTTCCAGATTCTCAGCCACTTTCTTAATTGCCATTTTAAAAGAAAAATATAGGAAAACCACTTCTTATTTCAGCAACAATTGGGTTAATACTCCAAACTTGGTGACATCACAGTATAAACAGAGCAGACAGCCTTATCTCTCCATAGTTAAGTAAACAAAATGCAGTTCCCAGGATCGAAACAATTAATGGCAGTCGTCAGAAAACAGATTCGTCAAAATAAAATAGACCAAAAAGAGAGTAGTCTCAGACAATATAATATTCTTCAAAATAAAAATCTGGAATAGAAATCCCTCTTCTGTGTATATCTTTAGAATGCAAATCCAGGACAGCTTTTTGCAACAAAAACAGAGATAAGCTATTAATTAGTGCGTAGCAGAGAGAAGTTATGGCTCCCCAGTGAGATGTCAAAAACCGATCAATCTGGCAAATCTCTTTTAAACAGCAACAATTTAAGTCAAGTAAAAGAAAAATATAGAAAGAAGGGTGCTTGCCTGTTAGTGCGTTCTCTCTTAAAAGATAAGATGAACGTTCGCTTTATCAGATAGAGCTTGCTGTTGAAAATCCGTCCCACCTTCGTCAGCTGGACCTCGTCCCATAAATTAATGAGATCTGGTCGTCCCAACAAAAATAGGCTTTGAGGTTAATCTCTTCGTTTCTCCCTACCCGGGAGAA
The DNA here is from genome assembly GCF_030035675.1 of Rhineura floridana. Taxonomy (NCBI): domain Eukaryota; kingdom Metazoa; phylum Chordata; class Lepidosauria; order Squamata; family Rhineuridae; genus Rhineura; species Rhineura floridana. The sequence continues at coordinate 18,628,379 of NC_084488.1, read as the reverse complement.
GTTTAATCAGTCAAAAAAAAAGAAAAAACTGACTGATATATCTGAATAAGCTTCTTTTGAGGCAGGAGCCCGTCTCAAAAGCAGGCACAGGCTAAGTCACCCTTCCCGGAAGTCTGTGTCCCAGTACGTTCTTAAACTGCAAGGGTTTTTTTGCATATTAGTGAATAAATATTCTTATCAATAAAATCAATCAAGATAAATGCCACTGAAAATTACATATGTAACTTGCTTTCTTTTGTTCTTCTATGTAAGTCTCTAACAATCTGAAGATAAATGAACTTAAGGATGTTCTTCTCTGCTCCTCTCCCTAGCAATCCCTTTTGCCACTCCACACATTGCTCAGGACAGCCCCTCAACTGTCTGGAGCAGCTGTTTTGGTGTGCAGGGGACGGGGGCTGGGGAATTTTCTTTATGTTAACTTCCTTACTTCAGCTTGTCTCAGGATCCAAGCCAAAGACGTCATGATTTCTATTAGCCTTTCCTAACTTTTCCAACAATAAAAGATAGTGTTCATTGAATCCTCATGTTCAATGAATTGTCAAGGAGCTCACACTTGACTTTTTGAGTTCAAGCATTCATTTTAATTATATATTTGGGACATGAAATCTTATAGAGTTTTATGGATATATGTTCTCTTTTTGTGTTGGTCTATTTAGATATTGAACACAAGGTTGTTCAATCAATTATGCATAACCTTTTCTCAAAGATTCCATCTGACCTGTGCCACATGAGATATTGACATGGATTATTAAATAAAAGAAAGTCTGGAAAGAGATAATGAAGCCTTGTTTCGCTTGTAAATTTTGATAGAATATAATTATGTATTGCTGTGCTATTGAATTTATTTTGGGAGGCTATGCTTACCCCTTCCAGATTTACTTACTAGTCCTATTATAACTCATTTGGCTTCCCCCCAAAATACCTCAGATATTTTGCCCCAGAAATAACTTTAACTTCAAATGTCACCTTTGGCTGGAACGAGAAAACCTATCAATTTCTGTGTCACTTTCCTATACTTTACCCATAATTCCATTATATCTCTGTATTAATATGAGATGTTTTAAAATCAATTCATTTCAAACTAAATGTGGAGTTTGCTCATAATATGCATATAAATATGTATTTTGATTGTTTAACTGCCACAAATGGTTCCTGTATTGGGAGAAATATGAAATACAGTGGACAGCTAAATTGGAATCTGCAAATTAGCCAATAATAGGATTTCATATATGAATTTGAGAAGCCTGAATTCTTCATGCATCCCTAATTTTAGATGAAATCTGGTGACAACCTGAGGGTGTGCAGAAACCATTATACAACATCCCTTAGCCTTATAGAAAATATTTTAATTGTGCTGAACGTTCCTTAGATGTTTCATTTGAGGAGAAACTCACATTCACTTCCATTTTTGCTTTATGCCACATTTCAATGGCAACACTAGTAGTGGGCTGCATTTCTTGGTTAAGACAGCTCGCCTTCAGATTTAAGCATTATTGAAAATGATCAAAGCTGTAGGAACATAAGTTGTGATAACAGTTTCCAGTGCCTACTATATTCTGAATATTTTCCACCTCATTTAATTGAGATTTGACGGCTTCAGGCCTATAGCTCACAAGTGTTAGCAGTTTTTATTTTTCTTCTTTCCCATCTCTCTTTTTCTTCTCTATTTGGCATCTAGCTCCTTGGTTCCTCGACAGAGTGTTTACATGAAGTGCCACAAGTAAGGCAAAGATTTCCAAGGTATTAAAACCTCCCTGATAGAGTTGGTCTTTGGAGCAGTTAGAAACACCACAGGGTTCATTTCATAGACAGACACAATCTATTCCTTTGCAGGCTGATCCACAGCCCTGAGGAATCAAAGTACTTTAACCTGAGAGAATTTAGCCCTGCTAAAGTCAAGAAGACTAAATGGGCTTAGCCAGAATACCTGGGCTGTAGAGCAGAGTTAAGAAAGGATAAGTAAGAAATCCCACAATACTCCCACTCCTGTCAACTAGGCCAGGGTTTTACTGCACATCTGTGTGAAAGGAATAGGGAGAACAGCTGACATAACCTGGGAATCCAATCAGATTCCAAGAAAAGTATGCTTTAATCTTATGGATTTTGGAGAATATGTTGGTTTAGTTCACAGGAACAGGAGGGAATGTAGAAGTTCAGGTGTGTGTGTGTGTGTGTGTGTGTGTGTGTGTGTGTGCGTGTGTGTATAGATTGGTCTCGTAACTAACTGCATGTCCATGCAAGAAATCTGCACATAGCAAACGTGAAGTCAGAGATAAAAGTTTGCCACCTGAAAGTACCCACTCTATTCTCTTCAATGCAATTTGTTTTATCTGATTTTAATATTGCATTTTTAAATTATTGTAATCCATCCTGGGACTTAATGGTGAAGGGTGAGCAAGAAAATAATAATAATAATAATAATAATAATAAACCCAGCCTTCTCTCCAGTATGCTGTTTTTTGTACTTATAGGATATTTCCCTCCAGCTATTCAGCCATGCTATCCCATGTCCCACTTTGATTCAGGGACACACTTCCCACTTTAATTCTCATGGGTATAAGGGAGCCTTAATCTCATGTGTGCCTTCACTAGCTGTGTGCACCGATCACAAGATTCACTTTCAATCTGGATTAAGTGCTAGGTGCTTTGTAGAACATTTTACCTCAATCCAAGGTGCTTCATAAATTGTCCACTACAATTCATTTGTCCGAGTCAACCTTTTTTCCCTTTCCCTTATTCACCATTTGGAAGTAAAACAACAACAGCAACAAAACAAAAACAAAAAACTAATTTTTTTTGTTACTGTTGACAGAAGTGGATAATATTAACAAGCATACTAGCCCCTCCAGATAGGATGAAATCTGCCAAATTACAGGCATATAGATCCAAGGGCTTTTGTGCTGAACACCTTTACATTTTAATTTTTTTTAAGGAAATGTCTAACATTTTTATTTTTGTGTGAAATTGGATTAAATTTGCAGAAAAGGCCACCAGATTTCAGGAAAAAAACAGCTGCAGTTGTTTCCCTGCAAGGGCAGTTTTTACATTTTTGGAATGGTTAAAAAATAATTTCCTTTGTTTTGTGGGTAATTTGTATGAGCAGAGCTTGGAAAAGTTACTTGTTTGAACTACAACTCCCATCAGCCCAATCCAGTGGCCATGCTGGCTGGGGCTGATGGGAGTTGTAGTTCAAAAAAGTAACTTTTCCAAGCTCTAGAAAATAGTATACATGAAAGAGGGCGTACTAGGTAAGAAACCTTCCATGTTGCAAAGAAATAGCTCTAGGGGATCTTGCACTAGACACTTAAAAGCTTAAGCTGTCAGTCACAATGAAGCTCTCTGGTTGACTTTTCTACTCCAAATCATGGCATATTTCTTAAGCTTAGAGCTTGTAATTTTTTTTGTTTTTGCAGAACTACCCCCAAAGCAGTGTGGTTAAGAACATGAAAACATAAGGGCCTGCTGATCAGGGCAGTGGCCCATCCAGTCCAGTATTCTTACTGTGGACAACCAGGTCCCTATGGGAAGCCTGCAAGGAGGACCTGAGTTGAACTGCACTCTTCCCTCCTGTGGTTTCCAGCAACTGGCATTCAGAAACATATTGCTTCTGATAGTGGAGGCCATCATGTTTCATAGCCATTGATAGCCATACAGTCTGTGAATTTGTGTAAAGATCATTTAGAGCCATCCAAGTTAGCAGCAATCACTGCCTCTTGTGGAAGTGAATTCTACAGTTTAACTATGCATTGTGTGAAGTAGTACTTTTTTGTGTGTCCTGGATCTTCCAACAATCAACTTCATTGGGTGTCCACAAGCTCCAGTGTTATTAGAGAAGGAGAAAAAAACTTTTTCACAATCCACTTTCTGCATACCACACTTAAAATTATACACCTTTATCATGTTGCCTTTACTCTAAAAACCTAAAAAGCTCCAAATGTTGTAAACTTTACTCACAGGGGAGTTGTTTCATTTCCTTGATCATTTTGCTTGCTCTTTTCCAAAACTTTTCCAGTTCTACTATACCCTTTTTGAGGTTAGCCGACATTCATTGAGCTATCTACTACAACTGCAATGTCTTGTTCCTGGTTGGTGACCACCAGTTCAGGCTTCATGTGCACATATGTGAAATTAAGATTTTTTTGCTTCAATGTGCATCACTTTACACTTGTTTACATTGATTGCTGAGTGCTGGTAAAACCATTTCCTTTGATTAAAAACCAGACTTGTCAGTCAAGAAGGAAGTCTTTCTCCTGATCCTGGTGTTATCCTTAAGCTAGAGACGTAAGTTTTAGGGTTGCCAGGAGTAGTATAAGAAGACCACCTGCTGTCAAAATGATTGATGATGACCCCTGACCCAAACCTCCCTCTGACCTCCCCCTCTCCCATCCCTAGTCTCCATCCCTCACCCAGCCCCCAGCCCTTACCCCCCTTCCAAATGACATCACCAGTCCCAGCCCCTGTCTGTGGACCTAGGGGTGTTGATTTATGGCCCCCTGACCTTTCTCCTACCCTCACCCCTCTGGAAATGGACACCTTCGGGGTCCATTTCCAACCCTCCCCCTCCCCAAGGACTCACTGTAGCTATGGCAACCAGTAGACCATGGATTTGAACCAATCAGGAGAGGGGGCGGTCAGAGCAGGCAATTTTGCATGCCCAGGCGTGTTCTGAGCCTTGAACACATTCTGAGTTTTGAACATGGAAGCAGCCAGCACTCCTAAGAGTCCTGAGGAATTAACCAAGCAGGCACCATATGGACTACTAGGTTTTTCCTATCCTCCAGCACCATTGAAAGCGCGTTCAATGAGGTCTTTAAAGCCTAGGCATTTATCATTCCACCAGCAGATGTGAAAACAGAGCTTGGAAAGAAAGAGCCTGGGCAGTTCAGTAAAAAAGGTTCTGTTTCAACAAGAAGCTTACTGGTAGTGGTGTTTACAGCCGGACAAGGTCCAGACCCCAAAACCATGTTCCTGGCAAATTCTAGTGATAGGAAGAGTTACTTTGCAAAAGCCGAAGAACTGGCAAACCATGATGAGCTCTTAGAGTGTGATTGCGGATGTAATCTGAAGATGAACTTCGCAAAAGCCAAAGAAGAACTCATGAAACCTGTAGAGTTTGTGGATAGATGTGTCCTTTTTCAACCCTCAGAGGAAACGGATAATAAAGAAAATATGCCGCCAGAAGAATTAATTGAAGACATGGAGCATGGGGGACCCCAGGTAAGTTTTTCTGAGTAGTGATGTAATAGCATGTTGTTTTCCAGTGTGGTGCAACCTCAATGTTAAAAAAGTGCCTTTATTTTGGTTTTGGTTTCTACAGAAAGATGTGCAGCCTGATGGTGATTATGAAAATCTGCACATTAAGAGTTCACTGACTGTTAATATCTGCTGCATTTCATGTGTCTGTCCTCAGCCTAAACCCTGAAAGCAGAAGTTTTTGTACCAATAAAAATAGTTTGTTTTAATACTCTGTGTCCATACTTGTATCAATCAGCAATATGGATGAGCACGAAGAAATTCTAAAAAACATATATTACTCACCCAGGGAGGTTTGGGAGCTTTGGGGGTGTGAATCCTCTATTTCAGGAGGCAAAAAAGCAGAGTAATACACTAAGAAGGAAACATGTTTTGACATGGCTTTCAGACCAGAACGCTTACATGCTGCATAAACCGGTCAGAATCTGCTTTAAAAGAAACAAGACTATCGTGTTGGATATTGATGCCCAATGGCAGGCTGACTTAGTAGATATGCAGCAATTTTCTAAGCACAACAAGAACTATAGGTACATTGTATCAGTCATAGATATTCTGTCTAAGTATGCATGGGCATTGCCTTTAAAAGACAAGACAGGCAAATTGGTCTCTAAGACTTTTAATGTTATGTTTAGTCAGAGTGGAAGAAAGCCCAGAAAGCTCCAAACGGATTGTGGCAAAGAATTTCTAAACAGAGCCATAAGCAGCTTGTTAAAACAGCATGGTGTTCACCACTTTATTACCAATAATGAAGTAAAAGCAGCCATCATTGAAAGATTTAACAGAACTTTGAAATAAAAAATGTGGAGGTATTTTACAGCTAACAATATGCATAGTTATATTGATGTCCTGCTACAGCTCGTAAAAAGTTATAATCACAGCTTTCACAGAACTATCAGAGCAAGGCCTGTTGATATTAACCATTCTAATGCCTTGGCAGTATGGAAAACAATGTATGGATATTACATTTACAGAAAAGCTGTACCTCAGCTATTCAGTAAAGGTGACCACGTGAGGATTTCTAAAAGCAAAGGGGTATTTGTCAAGGGCTATGAACAAAATTTCACCACAGAGCTGTTTATAGTGGATCAGGTCATCAGAAGAGGTGGGAGACCCGTCTTCTTGTTACAAGACTGTGCCCGGGAGCTGGTAGTTGGTTCTTTCTATTCTGAAGAATTGCAGAAGGTTAATGCTAATCAGGACAAGGTGTACAGGATTGAAAAAAAATATCAACAAAAGGCAGGGGTAGGAGAAAGTATCATTTAGTGAAATGGTTAGGCTGGCCCAGTAAGTTCAACAGTTGGGTACCTGCTTCTGACCTTCGTGAACCTACCCAGAAGAATGGAAGTTAGTAGTTTTTACATTACCCTACCTAGCAATGCCAGTATGACTGTTTTTCCACAGAACACGAGCTCCGCCTTTACTATTTGCCTAGCAAGGCCTCTGGATCTACCAGGGGCTTGGGAAGTCAGGTTAGTTGAGATGCAGTACCCACACAGCTGGAACAATATAACATCTGATAGCCACTTTGAAATTTCTAATGGAAGAAAAGTATGGACCAGCTATCTGCGATGTAGCTATTACTCAAGCATCCCTGAACTGGTGGAAAACATGAACAGCATTATACGAAGCCAGAGCAGTGAACACCCCGCTGTGGTCCTACACTACGACCAAGTGACTAGAAAGGCTAGCCTTAAATCAGATGATGGTTACACTGTTAAAGCCAGCAAAGAACTAGCATACCTATTAGAGATGATACCCAACACCCTAGCGCTACAGATGCCCTATACAGCAGACATTACAGGAGGGTTCAACACGTTGTACGTATACTCAGACATTGTAGAGCATCAGGTAGTTGGGAACTTCTATGTACCCTTATTGCGGTCCGTACTGGTGCATGGTCAGAATAACGACTGTGTCAACATTGTTTATGACAAGCAACACTACATTCCTGTGAGTAAGCATAATAATAATAATAATAATAATAATAATAATAATAAATTTTATTTTTCAGTCGCCTATCTGTCCGGGTTAGGGACACTCTAGGCGACGAACAACAAGAATAAAAACAATACATATACATCAACATAATCAAATTTTAAGCTAAAAAACCATTCATTAATTCAATTGTAACATAAGTTAATCTGTCCCAATCTTGTAGGCCTGCCTGAACAGCCAGGTCTTCAAGGCTCAGCGATAGCTGGACAGGGAGGGAGCATGTCTGAGATCGAAAGGGAGAGAGTTCCAGAGGGTGGGGGCCACAACAGAGAATGCCCTCTCTCTGGTCCGTACCAGCCTAGCTGTTCTCACCGGTGGGACCGAGAGAAGGTCTTGCGAGGCTGATCTCGTCAGGTGGCACAATTGGTGATTCTGTAGGCGTTCCTTCAGATATCAACACCATTGAAGTTGAGATAAAGATGGACCAGAACAAAAATGTGTCATTTCATTATGGAAAGGTGATTGTGAAGCTATACTTTCACCCAGGCAGAGCTCTGATGGTTTAAAAAATGGTGATACTGAAAATTTATGGAGACCCAACCCTTTACCGGAATTATTACAGGGCCCAGGCAGGAAATGCTCTTCCGGGTTACCATGGTGCCCCGGTTATGTATGGGGCAGGAATAGGGGGAATATTCAGGAGCCTTTTTTGAAAAGCCATGCCGCTTTTGAGAAGAGGTCTAGAGATTCTTAAACCACATGCTAAGACAGCTGTTCAGAATATTGCTAACAATGTGCTTGGCCAGGTTACTCAGGCAGTTTTGAAAAGAGTTAATCCACAAGAGGGGTCAGGGCTGATGTATATTAAATGGAGAAAAGCCCCAAAAAGGAAAGCATCACAGGTACAACTAACAGTCCCACCCAGACCTTTTAAAAGAACATATCTGATGAGGAAAAAACCTCAGAAGCAGATATCCACAAGAAAGAAGAGGTGTACAGCACCAGCTCGAAAAGGACATATATTTTAAACTGTCATGGCTTTCATCCATGGCATTTCTGAGGAATTCACTAAATCTGAATTAGATCTATTCCAGATTGAACCTACACAGACCTGTATTGAGAGAAGCCTGTTTATCGAAGTGCCACCCTTGGCAGCGCTGACGGAAACTGCACCGCTAGAATTTTACATCGCTGGAAATGGCAAAGATTATATGGACTTAAACAATACATTGCTTTACGTGAGTTGCAAAATTGTGAATCAGGATGGAACAAACCTGGCCAGAGGTGCTAATGTGGGTCTGGTGAATTATCCATTGGCATCCATCTTTAGCCAATTGGATGTGACTCTGGGAGACCGACTCATCAGTCAGAGCAACAACTGCTACCCTTATAGAGCCTTCATAGAATCTGTGCTGAATTACAGCAAAGACACCCTAGCCACACAATTTTCTGCAGGGTTATTTGACAAAGGCACAGCCGGACATCATGAGGCGGCAACCCTGGATGGGGAAAATTTAGGCTTTGTTAGAAGGGCTGCTCTGACAGCGGAAAGCCAAAAAATAGACCTGCTAGGTCATCTCCATGCTGATCTGTTTTTTCAAGAAAAATTGCTTCTGAACGGAGTGGATGTGAAAATTAAATTGACATTCATCAAATATGCTTTGTTTTATTTATTTTTATTTTATTTATAATTAAATTTGTTAGTCGCCCATCTGGCTGGTTGTCCAGCCACTCTGGGCAACGTACAAGATAAAACAGTATATAAAACAATTAAAATTTAAAAACAGTAAAAAAACCTAGCCCATCTCAAACGCCCGCCTAAAAAGCCAAGTCCTCAGGGTCCTGCAGAAGCTCATTATAGACGGGGCATGGCGTATATCACCTGGGAGAGAGTTCCAGAGGGTGGGGGCCACTATTGAGAAGGCCCTCTCTCGAGTCCTCACCAGCCTAGCTATTTTGACTGGTGGGATCCAGAGAAGGCCCTCTGAGGTCGATCTTGTTGAGCGGCATCCCTGTCGATGCTGGAGGCGCTCCTTCAGATAGGCTGGGCCACAACCGTATAGGGTTTTAAAGGTTAAAACCAACACATTGAATTGGGTTCGGTACACAACTGGTAACCAATGCAACTCCTTCAACACAGGAGTGATGTGATCTCTACGGCGGCTGCCTGCAATCAGACGCACTGCTGCATTCTGTACCAGCTGTAATTTCCAAACCGTTTTCAAGGGTAACCCCACATAGAGCGCATTACAGTAGTCTAGGAGAGTGGTGATCAGGGCATGTACCACCAGTGGGAGCAGATGATTGGGAAGGTAAGGGCGTAGCCTCCGTATCAGATGGAGTTGATACAGAGCTGCTTGGCTCACAGCTGAAACTTGAGCCTCCATAGACAGCTGGGAGTCAAGAATGACCCCCAGGCTACAGACCTGGTCTTTCAAGGGCAATCGTACCCCATTAAGCACCAAGTCTATATCTCCCAGCCTTCCCTTGCCTCCCACAAACAGCACCTCGGTTTTGTCAGGATTCAGCTTCAACTTATTCCTTCCCATCCAGCCACTCACCAACTCCAGACACTGGGACAGGGTTTCCACAGCCAACCTTGGTGAAGATTTAAATGAGAGATAGAGCTGCGTGTCATCCACATACTGATGACATTGCAGCCCAAATCTCCTGATGATTTCTCCCAGCGGCTTTATATAGATGTTAAAGAGCATTGGAGAAAGGATAGAACCCTGTGGCACCCCACAAGTGAGGGGCCAGGGATCTGAAACCTCTTACTCCAATGCTACTCTTTGGTATCTCCCAGAGAGGAAGGAATGGAACCACTGCAATACAGTGCCCCCAATACCTAACCTCTGCAGGCGATCCAAGAGGATAGCGTGGTCGACGGTATCAAAAGCCGCTGAGAGATCGAGGAGGACAAGGAAGGTGCCTTCGCCTCTATCCCACGCCCTTCTCATATCATCTACCAAGGCGACCAAGGCTGTTTCAGTCCCATGTCCCGGTCTGAAGCCCGACTGAAATGCATCCAGATAATCTGCTTCTTCCAAGTGTGCTTGCAACTGTTTAGCCACCACCCGCTCAACTGCCTTGCCTAAGAATGGCACATTTGAGACTGGGCGGAAGTTGTTCAGACCTTGAGGGTTCAAGGAGGACTTTTTTAAAATTGGTTTTATTATCGCTTTCTTGAGCACTGATGACATTATTCCCTCTTCAAGTGATGCATTTATCATCAGCTTGATCCTCTCTCCCAGTCTATCTTTGCAGCTCATAATGAGCCACGAAGGGCAAGGATCAAGTAAGCAGGTGGTCGGCCTTAGAGTTGAAAGCACCTTGTCCACTTCATCAGAAGGAAGAAGCCGGAACCGATCCCACGCCACCGAAGCAACACTGTTCACCTCTGGCTCACTCTCTGTATCCACAGTGTATGGAATCTCGCTTTTAATACGATCAATTTTATCTGCAAAGTGTTTAGCAAACTCGTCACAGGAGACCTTATCTTGTTCCATTGGTTCCGGAGCAACTGGACCGACCAGGCTCCGGACCACTTGTCTCCTGGGACAGCACTCTGCAGATGCAATAGAGGCAGCATAAAAATCTTTTTTTGTTGCCCTTATTGCCACATGGTAGGCTGCAGCAGCAGCTCTAACCAGTGTTCGATCATCCTCAGAGCGAGACTTCCGCCACTGGCGCTCTAGCCGTCTCACCTCCCACCTCAGAATACGTAACCGTGGGGTAAACCATGGCGCCATCTGAGTTCTATTCAGGGGGAGACGGCGTTTTGGAGCCACTCGGTTTAATGCCCCAGTGATTGCGGCATTCCAGCCCCCCACCAGGGCTTCAGCCAAGTGGCTGTGTGCTTGCTCCAAAATTTGATGGCTGATGATGCAAACAGCTGATACAAATTACAAATTGTGTCAGCCTCACTTTTTGTAAAGAAGGTGAGAGTGGCACCAGGTGTCTGGTTAGGACATGCAGAAGCATTGTTGACATCCAACGCCAAATACCCCATGGATCATGTCAGCATGAAAGTGTTTAGTATCCCCCGAGGAAGCTGCGTCAGCAATCAGGAGAATCTGTTTTTGGGCCAGCTACCCAAGCAAGTTGTTATAGGGCTGGTCGATAACGATTCCTTCAGCGGGGTTTACAATAAAACCCCCTTCAAGTTTAAGCATTATGGCATCAGTTTTGTATCTTTGTATTGTTGACGGTTTCCAAATTCCCACAAAACCTCTTCAGCCTGAATTTGAAACACAAAACTGCGTTCGAGAATACATGAGTCTGGTGCAGACATCCGGCAAGCACATGAAAGATAGGGTGCTGTTAATTAACCATGGGGAGTTCGCAAGGGGCTACACTCTTTTTGCTTTTGACCTGTCTCCAGACCAGAAATGCGGGGAGCGCTATTCTTTGATCAAAACAGGGAATCTGAGAGCAGAAGTTCGATTTGCAAGGGCTTTTCTGGCCACAGTCAACATGATAGTGTATGGAGTTTTTGACAACGTGATAGAGATAAATCATATAAGAAATGTTTTGTATGACTATATGTAAACATGGACAGCATACAGTTAACCCGCATCCTCTCTTCAAACCCCTACATGCGAAAGACTTTCTATGGTGTTTTTCTCTGTGACAGACTACCCAAACAGAGATTACAACAAAGACCCGTGGGGTTAGTAGTCAATACCCATCCACATAACTTACCTGGAGAACACTGGCTAGCCATCTACCTGGCAGAAGGTAAGAGTGGAGAATTTTTTTATTCCTACGGTCATCCTTCAGACCACCCGAGGATTCCCAAGGCCATTATGAAATTTCTAAGGAAAAATGCCAGCAGGATTGCTTTTCAACCCAGACAATTACAAACCCCAGACTCTGAGTCCTGTGGCTACCATAGCATGTTTTTTCTACAGCAGCGCTGTAAGGGTCTAACATTTAAACAGGTTCAAGAATTGTATTCTCATGATTTAGAGAGAAATGACCAGATGGTGGAAGAAATTGTAAAGAGACACATGGTCATGGCTTCCTCAGTTATGTTTCATCCAACCCACAGCTGTATATCCTGCAATGATTTTCATAGACGTGCTTACCAATAAAGCACCCCTAGGGGCTTAAATAATTTACTGTGTTGTTTTTTTTCTTTTATACCTGTAAAACAATAAATCATAGACAGTATATAAAGTTAAGTACACTTTTGAAATTTTTTATTGCTTTATAAAATATACATCAGAGATACTAGAAATCAAGCCATGCAACGGTCTTTTTCTTTTTCTTTTTTTCTTTTTCTTTTCTTTGGAAGAGATAGGGGGGTCTTTAGGTTGTCTAAAGCTTCTCTATTGATAGGATTGCCCACAACAGATGTAGGTATGTTTAGTTCAGCTAGGGCAGCCAGAAAAGCATCCCAGCCTTTAGGAATATGTTTGGCGGATAGGGCCTGGGTTTAAGTGATTTCCTTAATCAAGTCCAACATATTTGAGCCTTCTATAGCATCACCCTTATACACAAAAGCACCTTTTTCATTCCAGGAAGAAACACTTTTGTTCTGCATCATTTTGTTTAACAGCACCCTGGCATGATTCCTATATCTATCAGGAAGGTTGTCCAGTACTTCCTGAACGGGTGCATCAGAATTTACAGAGGCCCCTGCAGAGGTCTGGGGCAGAATCAGTTTTAGTTTTAATTTCTCTGCCTCCCTATGTCTTACATGAATGAGATACCTTTGAAGAAGAGCATCATAATTTTTGACTTTTTCAAATTCTGTTAAGTCGGTCTTGTGAAGAATCTCCAGCATTTCAGTATTGAGGGTGTTGATGGCAGCTTTCCTGATGTTTTCCTCCTTAGGAGAGGTTCCCTTCCATTGCTCTAACTGATGGCTGGGAACCAGATACAACTTTTCAGTATATTCCATCGCCGTTTAGCTAAAAGTCCAGTTATTATGGGGATGGTGATACTCAATAATGGCACAAGATAACCCCCAGACTGCTTCACTAATTGTTTCTTCCTTCTTAGTGATGCTCTCTTGTTGCTTAAGCTTTTGATAAGGGTGCACTTTTTCCTTAATATACGCACCTGCTGGGGAGTCAGGGGAACATTGCCTTTTAAAGTGTTCAGAGCTCTCTCACAAATTGCCTCTATGAGCTCATCTGATGCTGCACATAAAATAGCTTTCCTCTGATGTGGAGGGGCCTTAATAAGAAGAGTTAATAGGGGGAAGTTTCTTTTAATATGACTGGACATGTTGACTAGGGTAGGCAACTCAACAGAATGCAGGGAGATGAAGTCACCATCTTTTGTACCCATGTGTGGGCTTTTTCATGGTGTATACCACAGACCAGTCTGGAGGGAAAAGTCCAGCTCTTAATCTGTATGGTTCAGGTGTGGAGGCATTTAAATCCACAACCAAGTAACTGTAAGGTTTTTGTGTAGCATCTGCAAAAGCCTCCATGAAGAACTGAGCATTTCTGGGATACATCTGCTGTGCTAAAGTTGCAATCTGTAATTTATCTCTGGGATTCTTAAACAGCACCATATATTTAGCATTTAGGCTAACGGTCCGGTTGCTTTTTCACTTGCAGAAAATATTCTGTGTAATGAAAAAAGTACTCAGATTTCTATGATGTACATATTGAGTAAAAGCTTTTTCCACTTCTTGATCCTGTGATGCACAATTCATCAAATCATCAATAATAACAATTTGTTCTATTAGGAGGTAGTAAATTGTCATCATCAAATTTCTCAGGCAAGCCCTTCACAAAATTGATAAAAGGATATTTACATAGTAATTCTTGGTATAGAAGCTGCCAAACATTGTAAAACCACAGAATATTATCAGGAGGTGCTGAAAGTACACTATGAGCGTTGTCCAATATCTTTTTTTATAAAAGAAACTTTTCCCACAGTTACTAGGTCCTGCTAAAATGGCTGAGAATGGATGGTGCCATCTTGTATGCATGACTTAAAACCCGTAAGGAACTGTTTTAAATCCTTGGGTAATTATCCTTTTGTCATACACAACTTTCTGTGTTTTCTTAAGAGTTTTTGTTTCAAGAGTCCAGTGCCATTTGTTTTGAACAATACCCTGCTGATGCACTACTATCTTGTGCTGTGCTCCCTCTTCCCTGTCTGGGACATAGGCAAAAACTAAGTCTTTTAGACTGTTGAAATTAATTTTTGTACAGTTATCCACTGTCAAGGTTATCCCTTTGACCTTCAGGCACGCAGTCCCTCCAGACAGCTTGTAACCATATGATTTAGGTCCTGCTGACACATACTCTGTGATATATTGTCTGTTAGGGACCTCGCTTGTGCATTCGGCTAAAAAATCACCTAGAGGAGGTTTCCACTGTCCGTTCTGACTCACAAATATCACAGAATCTGTGTCATGATACAGGCAGCACTCTTGCAGTTTGTCTAGCAAGCTGTAGAGCTCCAGACGAGCATAAGCAGTTGTAAAGCAGGCTATGAACATGTTCTTACCCCCTGAGACCACCATGCAATCTTTCGAGTGTTTCCAAGTCAATCAAGCAACTTCATCATCAATAAATTCATACATTGAAACCTCAAAAGCATCAGAGAACAGAATGTTAAACAAATCATCAGGATCTCTTACCACCTGTGTGTTAGGCAGATCGGATTTCTGAGCAAATTTCCCCCACAGAGAATTCAAAAACAGTTTGGCAATATTTCGTTTGGCTTTGTTTTCAGAGATCAGGTCGTGGCGCAAGAGCACCCCCTCTTTTTTGAGAAACTCCTCTACATATTTCTGTTTATCGGTTCCACTGACACACCACTCGGGATACCCTGATGCCTCCTGTTTCTGATGAAGGTGCATGTCTTTATAGTCTGAAAACAGGCCTGTAGATGTCCTTTCAAAATGCCAAACTTCATAGATTTCTACCACCCTATATCCCTTCTCTACAGCAACGTTCAGTTCCACTGTACACCACATTCCTACCAGGGCCCTCTCCTCATCAGAACGGATGCATGTTTCCAACTGTGCTTTTGCACAATCTGCACACAGGGGAAGCATGAGTTTTCCATTCATCTTGACAGACAGCACTGGGAAGAAAAGACCTCTGGGAGGATATACTTTTACCTTTGCAATCCCAAAATAATTAGAGAGGGGCTCAAAGTTCTCATAGATTACCTATGGATGCGCTATGGGGAAGGATTTTTGTTTAAGTATGAACGGATATAAACCGCAAAAATCATAATAATGTATCTGCTCACCCGCATTTGGTTTATAGTAAAGACAGATTGCGTTAGTTCACCCGCCGTAGAGAGCGTCTCTAGGTTCTAGAGGCTCAGGAAACTGTGCTGCAACGAGAAAGTTTTTAAGTTCCTCATCTGTTTTCAGCAGCTGCTTCCATTCATGCTCCCAAATGCTCCTGACTTCATACCCCAACCCTTTCAGTTCAGCAGCTTTTTTCTCTGTAGAGTTGTAAAGAGACTCATAAGATTTACCCAACAGAGGATTCCTGTTTTCTGGAGAATAACACAGGACACATCTGTGCCAAAAACATTTGTTAAATTCAAAGGCTGCTTTCTTATTATCTAGGATAGCATAATCATGAAGAAAATAAGTCTCAGCCAGAAATTCACCACCCTTCAAGGCATGCTGAATCTGAATATTTTCTTTATGCTCTATGTATGAGAGCCACTGGATTGAAGGGGTAGATAATCTCTTGAGCTGTTTGTGATAGTTGTCAGGCTGGGGGATGACTATGGTATTCTCCTTCAGAAACTTAAACCTGTACATGGCCAGGCTCAGACTAGCCACAGTAAGTTATTGGAATGGATCTATAGCAAGCCATTTAGTCACACACTTCTTTCCCCTCTTTATTTCCCTCCTCTCCTTTGTCATTTCTATGATTTCATGTCTGTACTTGGTGCATTCCTGTACCAGTATGGCTACATCTTGCTTGCAATAAAACGCCAGCTCTTTCTGCATGTCAAATGTGTTTGATTTGTTTTTCTCATACAATGCTAAACATTTCTCCCTTTCTTCGGGCATCATCTGATGTACACCATAGTCATCAACTCTGGGCATGGACCCCACATAATTCCAGTTTTCAGGAATATTAAAATAATGGGGAAAATAGCCCTTACATCCTTCAAAACCCAAAGCTGATGGAAACTTAGAGAGAGCCATGGGTAGATGACTAAGGGAATCAATGAAATTAATGTCTAAACTTTTTACAGTTACACATATCTGTTTTCCCCCCTGAGCAACAATGTCTCACCCAGTTTTTCTTTGATCAGCTGGCTGATTATGAAATAACCATCGTAGCCTTTTGAGTTGCGAGCTATAAATGTGCACTTGCTGAACTGACTATCCTTAGTGAAGGTCTTAATAACGTCAGCAAGGCATGACTCACCTTTAAATTCCCATGATTTGCCTGCAGGGGGCCACTCATTCTCAGCATTCTCCTTTTCATCTGTCTTGTTGTGTTTCTTACCACACTTCTTTTTTATGTGCTTGGGCCTAGCCTTAAAACATTTCAGTTTACCCTGCAAATGCTTGCGCAAAACAATAATTTGGAATGTGAACACCTGTTGATTGGTGACACTCAAAATCATAAAACACATATTTTACAGACACGTCAGGTTTCTTAATATGTGCCATGTGGCACTGATGGTTTTTGTCCTTTGTGATAAATCACCAGCAGATGGTGCACTGCCTACCCTTGCATTTTTCCTCATCGTGCCCTGATTTCTGGAAAGATTTGCAGTTTACACAATAGTTTCTATGTTTGCATTTTACATCTTTCTTAGAGGCCAATTGCTTATGTCTATTTAAACAGGTTGTAGACCTGCAGAACATCTTACAATTATTACATCTGTGCACTGCCCCAACATTACTAGCACATTCTGTACTCAAATAAAGTCTGCAACAATACATACAGTTATGCTTGTGGGTGTATAATGTTCTGCAATATGCACAATAGTTTTTACAGCCAAAAAGTGATTTCACATTGAGCACTCCATAGTAATGTTCATCATGGAGAAACATGGTATAGGTTTTGGGGTAGTTTGAGCCTGATGTGTGAAGCAGATTCCAACCCTTTTTACCAAAACATCTCACCTGAATGTTGACCTTCGAATGGTCTTCAATAATGGAAACATCACTAAGGGCAACTTTCTTTTGATCGGTCCATCCTAATTCCCTATGCAATTCCCTGGCTGCTGCCAACAACTCAGCATCTGTGGGGATCTTGTCGGCCATAACAGCTAAAAGCCCCCCAGCAAAGCAGAGATTGTTACCTAGGGCATTTAAATCTACCAAGTACTGCCTTTTTTACTGATGATTTTGCTGTAGGGTATAGAGCCTATTGCCCTATGACCTCCACCGTTTGGTGACCTCACAATGGTGGCAATCAAACGCAGAGAGACATCTGCAAATATTTGTGCATTGCTCTGCAAGAGATTGGTGATGTGTGCTAGAAAGTCCTCAGCATTCAATGCATCCCTGCCCCTTCTAACAGAAAACAATGGATTTGATAGCCCTGTGCCGTCCAGTCTCAGCTGAACAAAATCCCCAAGCTGTATTCTCTGTTGAATGTCATTGAGAATCTGTTGAATCCCATCATATAATCCTGCCACAGCCTTGGCATAGGAAGTTACACGCTCAAGATTAATAAACCGGAAGACCTCAGTAATATGTAAAGCATGAAACCCCTCAAATTCCTGAGGAAACGGGGCCACACACTGTACATATACCCAGGGCTGATCTTCATCAGTGGGTGCACATTCAACTTCACTATCAGGGGTTGGTGTAGATGAACTGGCCCATGTAGGCACGTTGTCTGGTTCAACATCCTGAGAAGGTGTAGACAGACGTGAACTTGAAGGCACACTATCTGGCTCAACATTTTTAGACCCCTTTTTACTGGAGCGCTTTTGGTTTTTAGAGGCTGAGAGTGTTTTTTTAACCCTACTTAATATTTTTGAGCCCTCCTTCTCCAATACAACTGGTGCTGGGTTGGTTTGCGTTTCTTAAACCTTTTGGGGGGCTTATCCCCACCCCACTGGTTAGCAATACTATTATGAGAGACATGATACTGTAGTGCTTTTTAATCTCATTAACAAGAGTAATCAGAACTGATGAATCAGAACACTCTCTACAAACTTGATTCATGGATAATCAGTACTGGTTAGCATTCATCTTCATCATGTTAGCGGTTTTCACCATATTGTTAGCTTTTTCAATCAGAATGTTAGCTTTTTTAATCATATTCTCTGTAGCCTCATATGTATTCAATATCAGTCTGTGCTGCTCAACACGATTGTGTAAATCTTACTCAATCCCTTGGGATGCCTGTTGAGGGTCATCACACCTTGGCCTCTTAGGTGCTGGGTCAGGAACCTCCTGTATCGCTGCACCATCACGCTTTTTATTCTCATCTGCAAAGTATAAAATTATTGTGTCATTTATGGTTGTAAGTAGGAATATGTTTACATATATACACACACACACGTCTTACCCATGCTAATGTCATCGCCACTTGTAACTTTAGGGAATAGAGAAGGACTTCCAATTATGTACACTGAAAGGAAATAACAACATAGTAGTTGTTTTAGGATCTGTGTTTACACACACACACACACACACACACACACGTCTTACCCATGCTAGCGCTCTAACCCTTGGTAACGCTAGGCATCAGAGGTGAACTGTCAGTTATGTACACTGTGAAAAGATAACAGGCACTTTAGCTGATTCCTGGGTGTCTTGTGGACCCCTTTTAAACTTAAAAATGTCTTATTTACCTATATCATCATAGGCCTGATGTTCCTCAATATGTTTCATTTTCTTTTTTTCTTAAGGGGAGGCCCTGATCCTACAGCTTGCTCACTCCTGTCATCACCTGAGAGCGAGGAAAACATATCATCAATTTAAAACTGAAATTAGAAACTTGCTTCTTTACACAGCTGCTCATAGGTTTTCTTAAGGATCCCTCTTCGTAAAACTGTCTTATTTACCTGCATCATCAGTCCTCTGATGCTCCACAACAAGCTCTGTATTCTTAAGGGGTGGCCCTGATCCTTCAGCTCCACCTGCTAAAAGCAAGGAAACATATCAGCATTTTTAATCTGAAAACAGAATCATTTCAGTTTAGAGGAACCCTTAGTTTATCTGTGTATCAGTAGCACATTCAGAAAAGATGGAGAGGCAGACGTTGCTGATGGTTGAAACAGCTTTGAACCTGGTTTGTGGGAAAACAGTACCCGTGATACAACAGTTCAGACCTACGCTAGTTTTTCAAGATATTGCTCCCCCACTTTTAGATGAACTTCAAAGAAAAATAACCCTTCTTTTGGACTCTCTGGAAATTAAATCTATCAAGACCACATTGAAAACTTTTAGCAGAGTGGCAGAATTAGAATTTGCTGATGGAAGAACAAATTAGGGTTGTCTTTTAACAGCTTTGTTGATTGGAGATCTTCTGGCTAAAAAATACAGTTGCAAGGGATTCCTCTGACACAGAACAATGAGGATCAGCTTACACATTATATCACAGACTACATAATGAGTGCAAAATCAGAATGGATCCTGGAAAATGGAGGCTGGGTGAGTATGAGAAAAATATATTGTTGTTAAGTTTGAGAAAGTTAGCTGTCTTCAGCCATAACAATAACTGCTATTTATCTTTTATTGTAGGAACACGCCATTGTTGAGCATTTTGAAAGACCTCTCTACTACGTGGTGCCCAGAATATTCCAGGTTTTCAAGAATTATCACCCTAAGCTGTGGCTAACATTCCCTGTTTAAAATTTAACTATGAAATAAAAAAGTAAAAAATAGTCAAAAGATCTCTTTACACGTTTTTGCATGGCTTCTGTTTAAAGTTAACAGTTTCAGGCAGAGGGGGAAGGAGAGGGGGTTGTCTAGCAGACTTACATGGCTTCTGTTTAAAGCGAACAGTTTCTGGCAGAGGTTGGGGGTTGAGGGAAGGAGGGGAAAGGAGTGTTTTAACAGTCTTACATGCAGACAGAGTTTAAAACGAACAGTTTCAGGCAGTGGGGTGGGGGTTGGGGGGAATGGGGATGTTCTAACTGACTTACATGCATACAGAGTTTAAAAAATAGTAGAGGCTGGGGTTGAGGGGGAAGGGGTGTGAGGAACATTTTAACAGTCTTACATGCAGACAAAGTTTTAAACAAAATAGTGATTTAATTACCTTCTAATAGATTAGTTATATCTGGCTGATTAGAATCTGCTGCAAAATAATCTGTAAATATAAAAAGAAAGTTTAATACCTATTTGTGAAAAGGAATATACATTGCTGCCTACATAACAAGCTAAGATCTCACATCTGTTGCTGATATATCTAGCATCGATCAATTTGACAGGTGGACTGGCATAGCATTGAATTTCAAGAATCTTTTTAACTTTTTAAATAAAGTACATATAAAGTTCTTTTTAAATTAAAAGTTAACTTGCATAGAAAGATAGTTCTTACTTTTAAATAAAATTTTAAAAAAGATTGCATTTCTAGCTAAGAAATAAGAGTAACCCAATCTTACATCTGTTTCACATTTAGCATCTAGCAGTGGAGGCATCATCAGTCATTTCTGACCAGTGGTGATTGTGAAGCTTTTTACATAGCTAACTTTGAATTTCAAGTATCTTTTTAACTTTTTAAATAAAGCACATATAAAGTTCTTTTTAAATAAAGTACATATAAAATTCTTTTAAATTAAAAGTTAACATGCATAGATAGTTCTTAATTTTTTAAATAAAATGTAAAAAGTTTGCTTTCTACATTCTAAGAACTCACACCTGTTTCTGATAACCCCACTATGCTTCTAACAGCAGATAGGTCATCACTCAGTTTTGACAGGTGGTGATTGTGAAGCTTTTTACCATAGCTAGTTCTCTTAAATAAAGAAATACATTTTAAAACTGTTTTTATTTTCATACCTCCTAATTGATGGTCATGCATAGGCTCTGTTAACAATGCAGATAAAGATACTTCTGCAATACAGATAAAAACAAATATTTTTCATAACTTTTTTAAAAAAGATTAGCTTATTTGCCAGTAGCAGGGTCTAACATTTATTAAAATAAGTCTCATACCATCTAAGGAGCTATCCATCACAGTCTTTGCCCTGTTCTGCCCTGGAAAATCAAAACATATTGTTCTTGTGGGGTTCCGTGCTTTTTTAAAAAAAAATAATAACAACTAACAGGAGCATGCAGAATGTTACTCACCTCAGACTGCTGGGGAAAACAGGGGGAAATGGATGTGCTTGAACACCGCTACCCTCATGGATATAAAGTTATCACATTATGTATGCAGGTCTAAGCTCCCCTATTGGCTTAAGGTATGGAATTTATTTAATTATTTCCCACCATGTTGATTGGTTGTCCACATCACAAGGTTATCCTTTGTTCAGAGCTGTATGAAAGACTTTCCACATGCTGTTCCTACAACCTGAGAATTACATCAGAATTTTTTTCCCCTTGACCATGTGGCGTAGGCTTTTTGTTCCCAAAACTTTTGCAGAGCTGGCTTGGAAATTTTCTCTCTCTATGGATGAAGGTTTTTCCCCTTGGCCATATGGTGGAGGGGTTTTTTTTTTGTTCCCAAAACTTTTACAGAGCTGGCATGGGAATTTTTCTGCTTTCTAGGATGCTTTTGGAATTTTTAACTTTCCACTCAGGATAACTGCATGACAAGGTTAAGCTGGTATGTTGCATCTATATATATATTAGTTAGGTTATGACTGCATGGCTTTAAACAAAATGTTTGTTTTCTTTTGGCAGTGAAGTATGTATTTTATTGTTTCTATTTAAAGTAATGAACAAATGAAGGCTGTTTTAGGATTGGGAATCAGTGTATGGCTTTGTGGGGCTGGGAGATGAAGGGTCGTGGGGCTGAGGTAAGGGCATAGAGGGCAGGGGTGGGGCTCATAATCCATCATTTTGACAGGCTGTTTTCTGTTTAAACTATAATTGCCATATTTTTAAACAGAATTTAAGCACACTAAGTTTTAATACAAAAAAACCTTTATTGTTCAACAATTTAACAGCCATAGTTTCTTGTGTTAGAACATGAAGCAGGCAATCTCAATTTTCTAGAGAGGACAGATTTTGTCCTCTAAAATTGAGAGGTGAAAAAACTTCTATAACCCCTGTTGCTGATGACACTTTGAACATGTTTTAAAAATGACTGATCAGTGCTCTTCAGGATATGATCAACAATTTTAACAGAGTCCTGGGACCGGGCTACCTTCATGACCAAAATTAATATCTCATTAACAGTTTCTTGTGTTAGAACAAGACAATTCAGACTGTAAACTGATAAGATAACAACATGGAGCATGCTTTTAAAGCAGATTTTTCCACATATAAAACTTAGCTTCCTAGAAGGTCGTTTTGTGTCCAGAAAATACACTCATGGGATGTTTGTCCCGGGGCATCAATGACACAACTGAGACAACCCTCACACATGTGTTGCCTTAAACAGTGCTTTAAAATGACATACACAACTGATCTGACAATCCCTTTCATTGCTCCCCTCCGTTTTCTTGGTAAAATATTGTCCGTTTCACCCTCTTGAATGCTGAGTATGCTTCTGAGGATGAGATGCCCGGGCTGATTTGATGTCAGATCTGCAGAATCCTAAAATAATAATAATAATACTAATTTAGAAAAAATCATACACAGATCTTTCTTTGGTTTTATACTACATCATGGAAATAATGAATCCACAAACCTGCATTTGAATGCTTCCTATGCCATTTTCCACAGAGCTGATGGTGGTGGTGGCTGTGGATAAACTTCAGCAGAATTTTCATTTGCTGAAAGTCCCTAGAAAATTAAGGCCATGCTTTAACATTTTTGCAACCTTTATTTTTACACCTACCTAGTCATTTTCTTTCCAAATAAAAGCTTACTGGCATTACAGCATTATCAGAGGCAATCGTCTCCAACATGCTGATCCATCTCTTCTTGACCTCAATCACTTCATCTTTTAGCAATTTAGCATGTGGAAAACCATCATCTTCATCAGAACTAGTGGTAATATAGTGCTTTCAAGGGTTAGGGACCTCTACCGATGGCTGGTTGGTTAATTCCTCAGGACTCTTAGGAGTGCTTTCCTCAGGACTCTTAGAAGTGCAGGCTGCTTCCATGTCTACAGTTGGCTGCTTGGTTAATTCCTCAGGACTCTTAGGATTGCTGGCTGCTTCCATGTTCAAAACTCAGAATGTATTCAAGGCTCAGAACATGCCCGGGCATGCAAAATTGCCTGCTCTGACCACCCCCTCTCCTGATTGATTCAAATACATGGTCTACTGGTTGCCATAGCTATAGTGAGTCCTTGAGGAGGGTTGGAAATGGACCCCAAAGGGGTCCATTTCCAGAGGGGTGAGGGTAGGGTAGGAGGGAGGTCAGGGGAAGGTCAGGGGGCTATAAACCAACACCTCTAGGTCCACAGACAGGGGCTGGGACTGGTGATGTCATTTGGAAGAGGGGTAAGGGCTGGGGGCTGGGGGAAGGATGGAGGCTAGGGGTGGGGGAGGTCAGAGGGAGGTTAGGGTCAGGGGTCATTGTGACACCCTTCCCTGGCTCTCCCTGTCAGGTTTCTACCTGCTCGTGGCTACTGCCTGTCACTAGGCACCACCAGGGACTCCACCAGTCCAGACTGTCCTTTTTTATGGTTTCTCTCTCTGCTCTAGCACAGACCTCACTAGATCCCCCTGCTAGGCAGCACCACCAGTCACGTCCTATAACCAGTATTCCCAGAGACTCTGCCTGAGTCTCTCTCAATCAGGTTACCTCTGTGACTGCGTGCTTAAGCTGTCCCAATCCCTTTGATCTATATAGAATGCATATAATTCTGGTTTGCTCTGGATACTTGTGGTGTTATATTCTTCCCTTCACCGCTGCCACCAATTGTTACAGTTTCCCTTCAGCCTTGGTAAGTACCTTGCCCTCCCCTCTGGTCTGTATATTCCCCAGCCAAGGATCAGGCCTCCGGTAAACCAAAATAGTGTTTATTAAATATTAGAAATAACAAGATTACTTTATAAAGGCACATAAGCATATGGTTTCATCTATTCCTGTGATACTTGTCTTAGTATTAATCCAAACTCCACACTCTCCCCACATCCGCCAACTCTCCACACAATCTCCTCTCAAAAACCCCACCAAACACCTCTCAAACAACCCACTAACGTCCACCCAGATTCAACTGTCATTCTTCCTTTTATACGCTCAGCCATTCTAACACTCAGCCAATCATCCAGCATTCTACTGCTCATTTACTCCCCCCTCCTCTTTCATTCCACTTACCACATATCTTCTATACAAACAGCACTTACCATATATACATTAATACAGGAACATCACAGTCATCATCAATCATTTTGACAGCAGGTGGTCTTCTTATACTACTGCTAGGTTCTTGGCCTGAGACTGATCCTGTATCTTTAGGAGAAGAGAAGGTCAGCCAAGTGCAGGTGTTCTTGCAATCCTGTAATGAGAAAAACCACAAGGTGGAATCATTTCTTCCCCCTGCACAACTTTTAAAGATACAAAGGACCTTTTGGAGGCTGAGCCTGGCAACCAAGAGGTCTTCTGTATCTTTAAAAGCTTTGTGCCAAAACACACACTGTTGTCTCTCATCTCCGCAGCCAGTTCTCCACTCCCATCCATTTTTAAACAGTTGTTTTCTCCACTCCATCCTGTCTCACTATCTACCTCCTGCCTCGTTGCCTCCTAAACACCCATAGAGCATGAGGGAAGAGTGACGCTGCACAGAAGCCCAATTTGAAGCACATGATTTTTATCCACAAATCAGAGGAGGAGAAGACTTCCCCTGCTCCCCCCCAAGTAACACCCCAAAGTTACACTGGAAAAGTTAAAGTTACAGCTCAAAAGTAATGAAGTACTATTACCACCAAAATGTAACAAAGTTACCCACTCATTATTCAAAAAAGTAATAAATTACAAGTAACATGTTATTTGAAACTAGTTACTTCCAAGCTTTGGATTTGGGACAGCCTGCTCTGTTGCAGGGAGCCCAGCGGAGCCAGCAGTATGCTGGGAATAGGAGGGAGGGAAAGGCATGGGGTCCCAACCCTCCATTCCCTCACAAGTTCAGAATGCATAGCATCTGGTTCCACGTTCTATATTGAACTGGAACAAAGCAGGTTTGTGGAAAAAGATAAGTCGAAATGGAATTTCATTACATTTCAACAGAATGTAAGCAGATCGGGCCTACCTAGCGGATCCCAACCCTAACCCCATTTGCACACATTCTTAATGCTTGCACAACTAAACATCCCCTCCTTCCCCCACATCCCTCAATTTTATACTGACAGTTCCCTGAAGCCTCCAGAGAAGTCGGGGGGGGGATACAGGGAGATGGAGATGTTTGATTGTGTTAACAGAAGTTTTTGGACAAACAGGATGACTTTATTTGATACAACCCTAGGAGTCCAAGGGTCAGCAATTGGGGAGATCCAGCAGAAGGCAAGGCAAAGGAGCCAGGTCTAGGAATAGGGAGCTGAATGGCATGTATTGATCCAGCCACCAACTGAAGCCTGATATAGCTTGGCCTCCCAGACAACACCCAACACTAACTGCAGAAGAGCAATTTTTCTTGAGGAGTGCCATTACTCTCATAGAGCCCTTTACTTTAGAGTTGTGTAGTGACATAGGTCCCTCAGCCGTGCACTCTGTTATTGACCAGTTGCCTAGGCTTTGACCTTCTGGTGCAACTATCTCAAGAGCTGGGAGTGATTCAACCTCCCCTGCTGACTTGGCTCCTTTGTTGGGGGTGGGTCAGAAAAACACCCCAAGGGTCCTTCCAGGATGTCCCTGGAGGTAAACCTGGGGAGGTCGCTGCTAGCATACCTGGCTGTGTAGTGCTGGCATCAAGGGGTTCTGTCTGCTTAGCTGTGTCTTCAGTCATCAGGAGGTCTGGGTTGTCACTGGAAGATTCAGCATCCAAGGGCAGGGCCTTGCCTAGCACCAAGCCTCATTTCAATGCATGTGGTGGAGAAGTGCATGTCTACCTTCTCTCCCAGCATACAAACAGAATGAATAGCTAGGTGTCTGTATGGATCAACTGGTAACTGAATGGATAATGCAAATAAAAATGGTGATGAAAATTATACTGATGGTGTTAGATCTGGAATAGCCCACTGACATATTCAAATGCCAATGTTGACTTTGCTGTCATCAAGGGATCAACACTGATGTATCAACTAGACATAAGAACTGAGCTGACAAGTTTTTTTCTTGAGACAGAGGGTTTATCCACATGGGAGCATTTCTTTGTAGCAAATACACTGCTTTTACAGTTGTAATAGATTTGAAAGGTCCACACTTCATACTCAATGGTAGCTTTAAATCCATTGTTTTCCATTCACAAAAGTAGGCATTCCTCTGGGAAGGATTAGTGTTGCTGTTGTGGCCCCACCCTCTAATTTTACATTTTTACTCCCTCTGGTTAATCAGTTACTGGGCATGTGCAAATATTTTTGACATGCTCAGCATTTCCACTCCCTCCTGCCCCCACCACTTCCTGAAGTTTGGCAGTTGAAAAGAAGTGGGGTCATC
The DNA here is from genome assembly GCF_030035675.1 of Rhineura floridana. NCBI lineage: Eukaryota > Metazoa > Chordata > Lepidosauria > Squamata > Rhineuridae > Rhineura > Rhineura floridana. Next base: position 18,601,615 of record NC_084488.1, on the reverse strand, counting down.
TCCTCCCCTTTCTCTGCTGCCCCTTGCTTTTTCTAAGTTAATTTTTCCCTGATGGAAAAACAAATCAATATTGATATTTTGAGAAAATATCAAAATATCTCAAAGTATTGATATCGATATTTTTGAGGTGACTTTTTTTTAAAAAATCCACTTTATATTTTTTTAGAAAAAAAAATGGAAACCAGGCATGGAGAAGTGTTACTTCAAAATTCTCCCCGCAAAGATAGAGAATATGAGAATGATAAAATCCAATTACAGTTCCCATCACTAGTTACAAGGAGTGAAGGAAGTGTACTCGGGAAGAAAGGGAGGAAAGAAGGGAGGGCTGGTGGACAGAGCAGTTGGAAGTTGATAGATAAACCACGAGAAACCAAATGGAATTCATGAGAGTTAGTGGGCAGAGAAAGGGGAATAGCTGAAAGTGATGATTCACCCGCCCACTAAAAACCATTGAAGCAAACCATCTTCAAAGATGTGTGGAGCAGAGTGGAGAAGTATTGTTCTAAACTTTTCATAATATCAGCGGATTGGGTATACAGTGAGGAAAGTGTGTGATAGTTTCTGTTTGCCCGTAACATCATGTGAACCATGCAAATTAAAAGGAGATGTGAGTAGCACCAAACACACACTAAACCACTGTGTAGATGAGTCCAAAATGTTTTCGAGTAAGTCTAACATGTCTGCTAGGCAAGTGTTAGTGTGGCTTCCACAGTTTACAAAACGTGTAAGCTACATTAACTTACATGCAATTTAAACATAAAATCAGTTGTATCCCTCTAGCCCACACTGCATATTTTCTTTTGTACCCTTTGTGCAAACAAGTTTCCCATGAAGGATGAAGCCATGTTTCATTTGTATTTCATCGATCCAAACACTTTTGCTGTGTTAAACACAGAAGACAACTATTTACAGAAATAATATGAGTGAGCCTGTGAAATGTTGGCATTAAAAAATGAATAGATAAATGAATTCCTCCAGCTATGTTTACTACATACATCAGTTTAGAATTTTGGAGGAAAACAGCAGCAAGGTATTCTCATTCCACAATCTACTGAGATGATGGAAGGCTGTGAATAGCACTGTTGGGAAAAGCCATATTTACAACTATAAATTTCAAGAACAGCAAATATGAAAATATGTTTTTGGTCTTTGATGTATAGCTCAGAGTGGATTGTTATGATGGAGTTTTGAGCATTGGAAAATAGACAAAAAGGCTGATGCAACAGTAAAGAATGACGAGTCAACTGTGTGGGAGAGCAATTGGTTGAAGCATTGTCTGCACCTATATATTTAAAATTGTTTTTTCTTAAAGGTATCCCTGCCATGAGGTAGGGTAAAGCTGCTGTCTGAAGCAATTAATGGTTGTAAAATATAAGTGGGGGCAAATTTGTAGAGCTGTCCAAAACACATTATCTCTCAAAGTGTCCACTGAAAGTGTGTACGCTCACCTGTTCTGCAGGCCTTCAAAATGCTGTTGGATTACATCTCCCATCATACATGACAACTGGCAATGCTGGCTCGGACCGTTGATGGAATTTGAAATCCAACAGTATTTGAAAGGCCACAGGTTCCCCAAACCTGTGGTAGTGGTTGTGAAAGAGTGTTAATGGCAGCATGGTGCACCTGTCTGTTGTGAACATGCATCCAAGACAGATGGCACCATCTGTCATGCACAGATGGCACCAGTGGCGGCTGGTGTCCATTGGGACTGGTAGGGTGGATGGAAAAGAGCCCAGACAGTAGGTGGATCCAGAGCCAATGACAGGCAGTGTCAACTAATTCTAATTTTGTCCTCCTCCTTGCTGAATTCTACAAGGGCAGCAATTATAATAAGGGAGGAGGAAGCTGACAAGTAGTATTACCCCCTGGTCTAGTAAGAAGGCAGGCTGAGTGCAGTCTGGCTGAGAGTAAGCTGAGGTTGGTGGGACACAACCCCATCTGCCCCAATGGACCAGACTCCACTGCATGGCACTATCTTGGATGCATCATCTCACCCCCCCCGAAAACGCTGGCAAGTACTGTCACAGGAATCAGAAAAGGGTAACAAATCCTTCAAGGTAGCACTGTGCTTTTATGTGCCTAGCCTTGGATATTTGCATGAAATATTATGCACATATATGTCAAATGGTGTCCCATTGCTAGAGGAGCAGTCAGGCTGGGTCGATATGCTGGTGAAACCTAAAGGACTTGGAATGCTGGAATCTGTATTGTAAAGGCAGAAGGCTAAAACTAGTCCTAGGATTATAATCCTACCAGTTCAAAGCGGCCAACTCTTGTGGTCCTTTAAATGTTGAATTTCACTCTAAAGTATCATTTTATTTTATTTCCTGAGTAGATTTTCAGCTAACTGCAGCTCCAGTAAAAGAACATCAGAGCTGTTATTACAACCTGCTTGCCAATGCAGCAAACTTTGAAAGATGCCACTCATAAATATTTGAACAGCACAAGACCAGTCTCAAAACACAAAGTATAATTATTTGTTTTGTTAAGTTTGTGTGTGTGTGTGTGTTTAGCGGAAATTGCATACATCTTAAGTACTACTACAATATTATTGCAGTCATAGTAACCTTTTTGGTCAACAGGAGCCTTTAGAGAGAGAAAAATGGAAAACAACTGGTTGAGATTTTCAGGATATGTTTAGTCATAAATGGGAAGCTTTATGAAACTTTTTTTCTTGTGGCTTAAAAAATGCAAGATTTAGACATTCTGAAAACAGTTACTAGTTATTGGTTGGGTGCAGCTTGAAGTTCTACATCTTAGATGTATCTTCCTTGGCTCTAAACACTAATCCTTCTTGGTGTCTGAGGTGCTACATCCTAACTCCATTTACCTGGGAGTAAGCCTTGTTGAATGAAGTAGGACTTACTTCTGAGTAGCCATGGTAACGATTGTCCTGTTAGTGTTCTGTAGGACAGCCTAGCATATCCCCCAGGCAAAGATTTGAAGTGGATGTATGATACAACTATGATATGGTTGGGCTTGCAGTGAGAAGACTAGGGTTCAAATCTCCACTTAGCTGTAAAGTGTATTGGTGGGATATTTCACAGCCTGTTCTGAGGAGCAATGGGGCAACCCCAGATATGTTGACTGGAGCTCCTTGGAGAAAATGCAGGATACAGGTGGGATATTTATTAGGGCTTCCATGAGAAGTCAGGTAGGGCTACTCGCATAAATGAACAGCCAAGCTTTACTTTGTGACAGCAGATTTGGGGCAGGTAGCAGAATCCACCTTGAGTTTCCAAATGTGTCAAATCTACTCTTGTTAGTACACATCCTTTGCAGCCTGGGGTGGGTGGTCTTTGCAAGTGTGTAGACAGACAGCTGGTGTGATCCTTTCCTCCAGTCACTATAGCCAGCCAACATACTTTCAGCCCCAGAATCCTTCTCTTCAAAAGCCCTGTAAGGAAGGTCACAGTTCTCAGATTATGGGGCCAGCTCACAGGTTATGGGGCACAATATGACTGCAATTGAATTTGAAGCTCAGTGGCAAAGCATTTGCTTTGCATGCAGAAGGTCTCAGATTCAATCCCTAGAATCACCAAACATGGCTGGGATAGACTTCTGTCTGAAATCCTGGAGAACATATTGCTGACAATACTGAGCTAGATGGGTGAATGGTCTGACTCTATAAATCAGGTCCATATGTTCCTATGAAGGGGAGGTTGCCCAGTCTGGCAAATGGAAATAGGCCCCCTCGAATAGCCCATTCAAATTTCACTTCCCCCATGTGATTTCACTTTGGTTGCTCAAGGGGAACCAATTTTGTTTCAGGCCAAGTAGCCTTCTGCTTGTCCATTCCAAATGTGAATATTATTAGCCTTATTAAAATATGTTTCTGCAAATGCACAAAGGGACAAATGGGATCACACACACTGGCCCCTCTGCTGTTCCCCATATGTTTTCAGAATAAGGAAGTCAGCGTCCAGATCCTCACAGCCATGAAAGGTACTGGTTGACTTTGGGCCAGTCACTATCACAAAGCCTAATCCATCTCATAGGGGTGTTGTAAATACAATATGGGGCAGCCACCATGGATTGTGCTAAGCATGCAAATCATCATGATCATCACCTCTTTTGTTTACAGATAGGCCTCTCCTCCTTAAGGCTACAACTAACAAGAGAGTCTGTATAGGATATATATCTGAAAGAAAAGGACATTTTTGTTTAAAAGAGAGCTACATGTATAATGAAAAGACACTTCAGAAAAAAACAGCATTGTCAAAGGCCTTAAGAAGATGACAGTGCCTTTGAAAAAATATAGCATATGGTGATCTTGACAGGACAGGAGCAACAGTTATTACCTGCTCACATTGTGATCCATCTTGCTGCACTGACATTTCCTGGCAGAAACAGTCATTTGTGGTTGTAGTTTTTGCTACTGTCTGTATTTTGACATCTGTGGATTCTGACTTGTTATTTTTTGAACCTCATTGTCTTTGTGGTGCAGGTCATGCATGCTGTAGGATGTGACTTGTTACAAATGCTTCCTATTTGTCCTGTAATGATAATTTCACCTTATTCATTTGCCAAGGTGTGTGAAAACTCCCTGACAAATGTTGCTATTTTTTTTAAAGAAGCACCATTGTCAGAATTCCTCAATTTTTTTTTAATTGGCTCTTGAAAAAGCTATATCTGCAAGTGGTTCCCTGCAGATTGTCACTATATTGTGGGAGAGATTCCATCACTTACCAGCAAATGTGAGTTTGTTTATGAAAGTAGATTAAACGCTCTGGTGCAACAAACCCACTTCAAAAGAATAAGAAGGGGACTTTTTGCAGTAAGGAAATTAATGGGAAAATGCACTTGAAAGTGTAGGATAATGATTAACAGGAAGGGTATAACCCTTGCACACACAATTCAGGATGAATGCTCAATAAACACCAGATGTCATATAAGCTCCACACAAGCAAATCAGAATGTACGCTTAATAAACAGTGGACATTATGTAACCTCCATGGGAGCTTTGTGCAAACAAATCAGGATGAATGCTCAACAGATGGTCAGGAGACTATTATGCCTGCATGCATTTAAACCACAAGGTGTTAAATAAAAACTTTCTCTTAAGATTAAAAAAAAATCCCTCAAAATACTTCTGAAACAATTATGTGGGAGCTTGTATTGTGGCACTGAAATGAATATCCATTAGCTGGGTTCATGTTTTTGAGTTATCTGTTCAAAACCCAGCTTAAATCTGTTTTCTGTGACACCGCACATATCATGTAACAATCTCCAGGAAAAAAGAACCTGGAGGTTTCTGACAAACAGACCTGAGAAAAACAAATCTCTGAAAAGCTTTGGGTTTTTCAAACAAACACTGATCTTTTCTTTTCTTTTTTAAAGATAGCTGTATGCTTTGCTGAGATTGTTGTAAGGCAGCTGCTCAACCAGGTGGAACGCAGCTCTATGATACCTTGTGCGTGATTGAAACCAAGGGAGGAAAAAAGAAAATGAAAAAAAGAAGGCCGAGCCTGTGGTGTTCCTATTAATGAGGTGTTCGCAGACTAAACCATCCGCCTGTTTGGGCTGGAGCTCATGTGTGCCTCAGAAGACCATTATTCTACTCTCAATTTATTGCTGCCTGTTGTCATTATGTTATTAAATATTTAGAACTGAACCATTGGGAAACAAACAAGAAAACAAAAATGTTAGCAATGGGATATATAGTTTGCTACATAGCCAATGGGCCACTCCTGGAATGCCATCAGTCCCAACTAGCATGACCAACAATCAGGGATGACTGGATTTGTAGTCCAACATTTGGGGGGCCACATGGTTTGCATTCCTGGGCTACACAGACCATAGTGGAGGGCCCTCTTCAGCACTGTGGAGCCCGGTTTGCACCTTGGTACAGTACACCACTGAACCGAGGGCAATGAAACAGGCTGGACAATGGCTAGAAAGTATGTGGTGAAAGACATACTGTGAAGCTGATCAGGCAAGAATAACCGTGCCTACTGTGTGGTGGCGATGGCGGCCACTTCTCTGCCTCCATCACATTCTCAAGTAGCCATCCAGTGGAGCTTTTTCATATTGTCAGGGGCCTGTTAAACATCAACTCCAGGAAATGGCATTTTAAACCCTTCAGAAGCCCACTGTGAATTGTTTGCAAAGCACTTCAAGGGTAAAGTTGCTTGCCTCCACAGCAATCTTGATGCCCCATCTACATCTACTGTGAGGTGTCCAGTGCAATGTCCTCTTCAACTTTTTGGGATCAGTTTCAGGTAATGTGATCTGATGATGTGGACAAAGTGCTTGCAACTATGTAGCCAGCAATTTGTCATCTTAACCCTTGCCCTTCTTGGCTTATTAAAGCTTGCTGAACAGAATGACCAAGGGTGTGATCAACATGTCTTTGCAAGGGGGAATAGCCCCAGCATCCTTGAAAGAGCTGGTGATTCCTGAAAGAGCTGCTGAAAAAGCCCACCCTGGACCCACTGGTTTGTGAGAACTACCGCCCAGTTGCAAATGCTCCCTTTTTAGGGAAGGTGATTGAGAGGGTTGTAGCGCAGCCATTGCAAGTACTCTTAGATGAAACAGATTATCATGATCCATTCCAATCTGGGTTCAGGCTTGGTTATGGGGCTGAATCAGCTTTCGCTGCCCTGATGGATGATTTTTATCCAGAGAAGGACAGGGGCAGTATGACCCTGTTATTCTTACTTGATTTCTCAGCAGCTTTTGATACCATTAACCATGCTATCCTTTTGAGCCAACTTGGTGAGATGGGTATCAGAGGCACTGTTTTACAGTGGTTCCGATCCTTTCTCCTTGGTTGTTTTCAGAAAATCGCATTGGCTGATTGTCTTTCAGCACCCTGGCAGTTGTGCTGTGGGGTGCCTCAGGGTACTATTTTGTCCCCAGTGCTCTTTAACATTCATATGAAGTCATTAGGAGCAGTGATCAGGAGATTTGGGGCAAGGTATCAGCAGTACCCAGCTCTATTTCTCTGTAACATCTGAATCAGGAGAGGCTGTGCAAGCTCTGGACCACAGCCTGAACTCAGTAGTAGGCTGGATGAGGGCCAATAAACTGAGTCTGAATCTTAGTAAGATGGAGGAGCTGTGGGTTAGTGGTTCCTGAGTTCAGATAATTGGCCTGCTTTGGATGGGGCTGCGTCCTTCTGGTAGAGCAGGTTCATAGTCTGGGGGTGCTCCTTGATCCATCTTTGTCAATAGAGACCTTGGTAACCTCAGTAGCTAGGAGTGCCTTTTACCACCTTCATCTGGTAAGACATCTTCAGACATTTCAGGTCCAGGATACCTGACCGCTGTTGTCCATGCACTGGTAACCTCCCAGCTGGATTACTGTAATGCACTTTGTGTGGGGCTACCCTAGAGATTGGTCCAGAAACTGCAGCTGGTGCAAAATGCAGTGGCATGACTGCTCACTGGGGCAGGTTATCGCCAACATGTTACCCCACTGCTGAAAGAACTGCACTGGCTGCCCATTAGTTACTGGACTTTCAAGGTGCTAGTGTTGGTATATAAAGTCCTATGCAGCTTGGGACCAGGATACCTGAATTATCATCTCACTCTTAATATACCCAGTCAATCACTGCACTCTGCAGGTGAAAGCCTCCTACAGATACCATCTTATCAGGAGGTCCGTTCTGCACAACATAGGAAGCGGACCTTTAATGTTTTGTCCCCTGTCCTTTGGAATTCTTTCCCTTAAATTTTGTGACTTGGCCACAGTGACACAAGCATTGGTGACATCGAGGCTTGATTACTGTAACACACTCTATGTGGGGCTGCCTTTGAAAACAGTTCAGAAAGTGCAGTTGGTTCAAAATGCAGCAGCCAGAATGTTAACTAGAGCACGGAGCAGGGAGCATATCACCCCTGTGCTTTATCTACTCCACTGGCTCCCAATTTGTTTCCAGACCCAATTCAAAGTGCTGGTTCTAACATTTAAAGCCCTAAATGGCCTTGGACCAATGTACCTGAGGGACCGCTTATGCCCATATGTACCTGCCCGGGATTTAAGATCATCTGCTTCTGGTCTCCTCTGTGTGTCTGGAATAAAATATGTTAGATTGACAGGAATGTGGGAGAGAACTTTTTCAGCTGTGGCCCCCATGGTTTGGAATACTCTACCCCAAGAAGTTTGCTCTGCTTCCTCCCTGTTGGTTGGCCTATGGGAGGGACCAAAGGTAGAGCCAGACACTGATTTTATGCCTTCTACGTTAAATTTTACCTTTGAAGTCCCTTTAGTACTACTCCCTATATATATGCATATGTGTGTATGTGTGTGTATATATATATATATTGTATTTTATGTATTTTAGTTGCATTTTATGTATTTTAATTTATTTTAATGTTTTTGGGATTTTTCTGTTTACAATTTTATTATGTACGTGTTTGATTTTATTTTTGTAAGCCGCCCTGAGTCCCCTATTATAGGGTAGAAGGGCGGGATAGAAATATTTTAAATAAATAAATAGGCACCATCTCTGTTTTCTTTTTGGCACCTGTTGAAGATCTTCCTCCTTCAACAATCCTTTTAAGTAGAGACCTTTTCCCAGTCTGCTCCTTTGCTGGAACTGCTTTTAAAGATGTTTTTAAAGTTTTTTTTTAATGTTTTGTTTTAATAATATGTTTTAAAGAGATTTTGTTTTTAAGATGTTTTAAAGTGCCTTTAGTGTTTTTGTTTGTTTGTCCTGGACTCCTTCTGGGAGGAAGGGATATAAATTTAATAAATAAATAATAAAGAAAATTATAATAATTAGGGATAAGGGTGCAAGGGAGGAACTAACAGAAGTCAGTGAGAAATGGGGGGGAAACTAAACACAAGTGGTCTAAAATGTTTGAACTAATTTAATGTAGTAAATATATCTTAAATCTGTTTTTATGATGTTTTAAAGTGTTTTTAGTGCTTTCATTTGCCACCCAGGGCTCCCACTTGGAGGAAGGGTGGGATATAAATCTAATAAAGTAAATAAATCAGTTCAATAAAATTAAGGGAAGAATCCAGCCAAAGTAAAGGACTTTGAAGCCTTTGTTTTAAAAAAATACCAGGCTAGTCCTAGTGTTAGGCAGATTGAGATGACTGTCTCAAGTCTCAAGTGGCAGATGCTGGGAAGTGTGGCAAGGTGTTGGAGTATAGAGCTGTGCTTGTTATACAGGCTGTCTAACAACCTCTAAGCTAATCTGAGGTTAGTGTGGCTGCAATTGTTGTTGTTCCTAAGCTACTGCCTGTGAAGGTAGACCAAATCATCTGTGCTTTCTCTCTGTCAATTATATTCAATGGAATTGGGTTGGCTGATGAAGTGAGTTTATAGCAGCCCACAGGGGAGACAAAAAAGAGTAGAGAATCTTCTTACTCATTACTCAGACCTCTTTCTGAAGTGAAGGGTCAAATCTGTAAAGAAATTTGGACATTAAAAGGCAGGGGCAGGGCATTCCAGGCAGGGGGTTGCCAGCCCTACTTGGATATGGATATCTTTGTTGACGATCCCTTGTCAAGCTTTACCAACAACACAATCTAAACCATATCTACTGAGAAGTAAGTCCTATTGAGTTCTATGGGGCTTAGTCCCTTAGTAAGTGTGTTTAGAATTGTAGCTGTTCAGGGGCATCCATCTTTATTTGTGAGTGCTCCCATCCAACATCTCCACAACACTAGGCTCCTTTCTTCCTACAATGGCCTTTGGGTGCCTGGCCTGGCCTGGCCTGAGGGCACTTGATCCCTTTTTGCCAGAAGCTAATTGGCTAGATTAAATGTTCCCTACCCAGGCTCCATCTTTTAGCTAAGATTTCTATCTTAATTTCCAATCAATAAATGTTTTTGTATGAATTGTATGCGCCAAGCAACTGTGGTTGATGCTTAATGTATCATGCTTAATGACATCACTTGGACCCACCCCATGATGTCACTTGGACCCACCCTGTGACATCACTTGGACCCACCCCATGATGTCACTTGGACCTGCCCCATGACATCACTTGGACCTGCCCCATGACATCACTCAGGGTGGCCCCCAAAATCTCAGGGTTTGGGACGCTACTGACCTGGCAACCCTAATCCAGGTAACTAAGCGAAGTACCTCATCTCTGCATCAAATTGGTTCCATCAATGTATTATATCTATGCTATATATCAGGATTCAGACCTGATGTTTTAAGATATATAATGCCTTACCCTACTTTTATTTTGATTTTATGCTGATGAGCATTTATTTTCTTTTATGGAATGTTTAAATAGTTTTATAAATAAAGGAAACTTGTTTTACTGGTTTTATTTGTCTGAATACTTGTTCCCAAATCCTAAAATTCATGTGTGTGAATATGAAGAGGGGGAGCTTACTGTCTCCCCTTTGACGAGACTGTAGGGGAACAACAAAAAAATCTGCAAGACATCTAGATGTACATCTGAGGAGGTTTAGTGTGGCATGCCCCATTCCCCCTGCCCCATAATTCTTGTCTCATACCCCTGATCTATATGGTTTATTGCTTTTGCAAACTGCTTGCACAGTACTGGAGTCTGAAAAAAGCTCTGTTCAAGAATATGCTTGTTTGTCCCTGCCGATGCTGACAGCAGAAGCTGGGACAAACCAATTTAATTAGTTAAAACAAACAGCATGAGCTCATCAGGGAGAATACATTCACATACAGGGGTGGGGGAAGGCTTCACAGCTGCATTCTCAGGCCAGCTTGTAACAACTCCAAGGTCACTGTGAGATAAACAAAAGTTAGACGTGTGAGATCTAAAGACACTAACCTCTGGGAAAGATAACAATTTCACAGGTATAGGTGCCACCTGTGCCTCCTCCGAGAGGGTCTTTTTGGTATAAATAGAGGGCCTTCGATCTGGGCAGATAGGTTTCGACATCAGCCTGCAGGGAAGAGTGGCACAGTGTAAATCCAAACAGGGCCATAATGGGATTTCTCTGCAGTCTGCTGTTTGAGCCTTCCAGCAGGGAAAAGGAAAATATAAGATAAGAGCTGTGCTCATCATTAGCTGCTTTAAGTGTGTCTGCCTGCAAAACAACAGCTTTGCTTCAATAAAGCACTAAATTTTCCTTCTTTACAAGTGTGTTTCATAGTCTTTAATATCTTGAACTTTCTTGCCTCTGGGAAAAAGCATCTTCGGCAAAACAGTGGCATGCTTCAGGGAAAGCTAAGGTGCAGCTTGACTGCCATGATCACGTCCTGTTCCATAGACAGCACACTTCAACTTTTAACCTGAACAGAGCAAATCTGTCACAAAGCAAGAGACATTATCAGAGTTCAAGGATACATTTCAGCCTGGCAAAAATACTCAAGGAGGGCAGGACTGGTGAGAGGTGTAGCCTAAGAGAGCAAGTGTGGCTGGATAGGGGGTATAGTGTGGGGAGAATCCCAAGGGCCACATAGATAGGACATTTGGCCCCCAGGACTGATGACCTGGGACTCACTGACACATTTGATTCTGGGTACAACAAGCCTTTTAAGCAGAGACCTTATTCCAGTCTGCATCTGTGTTGGAATTGTTTTTGAGATTTTTTCAAAGTTTTTTTTAAAATGTTTTAGAATGTTTAATATATTTTTTAAGTGTTTTATTGCCTATTTGCCACCCTGGGCTCCTCTTGGGAGCAACGGTGAGATATAAATTTAATAAATAATAATAAATGGGAAGGCCCATAGTTCAGTGGTAGACATCTGCTTTACATGTAAAAGGTCCCAGGTTCAATCCCAGGTATGGCTGGTAGAGCGATACCCTGGAGAGTTACTGCTAAATAGGCTAATGGTTTGACTTCCTAAGTTCAGGATAAGATACTTTCCAAAGTTCAGCACAAAACAGTTTCTGAAGTTCCTATGAATCCCACCCACGGTTCAGACAATGAGAAAGTTAAGAAAATGATTTTTTGTATGTGTGGCTCATACCCAAAATGTTGTTTAAAACAACAGTGCCTGCAACATTCACAGGTTTCCCACTCAATGAGTTCTCATTCCAAAAGTTGTAGTTTAAAGCTGTATTAGTCACTGTTAGTTTTGAATTTCACAGACTCCTCAGGTTTGCACTCTTAAAAACTTCCAAGGAAATGAATATTCAGATTTGAGAATCAGAATTGTTTTACTTCTAATACTGATACACATATATTTTGGACACTTGTAGAGAAGGTAAGTGCTTAAGAAGAGAGATAGGCAATAACTCTAGTTACTTAAGTATTAATAAATAGATTCAACATTCTGCTTAGGGATGGGAGTAGGGCTAGGTAACCTTCAGGTGCCCTCCACTGCTATTATTTTAAGGCAAGCCTGCAAAATTTACAGTCCAGTAGCCCTAACACAGCTCACCAGCCATAAATCATGGCCAGAAAGGAAGCTTCCTGAGGTTGAAATTCTGCACACCAGGGATGGGGAATCTGCAGCCTTCCAGCTGTTGTTGGACCAACTCCCATCAACCACAGCCAGCATGGATAGTTGTTGGGGATGATGGGAGTTGTAGTCCAGCAATGTCTGGAGACCCACAGGTTTCCATTCTGGCTATGCATACTTATTTAGAAATAAAACACATTGAACTCATTGGTATTTGCTTCTGAGCAGACATGTATAGGATTGCATGGTTAGTGCAGGGAAATTTCATTAGTAAAGAGAGACTTCTTTTTAAAGAAACATGATTCCCATCTAGTTTTTTTTTTTTTTAAATCCCTCCAATTGGTTTTACTGGGGGAGGGAGAAAAATTAAGTGCACCAGCTTCAGGCTACCGTAGTTGACAAGCTCAATCGTGGGGCCTCTTGAGAAAGTTGGAGAAATGGTGGATCCTAGGTTGCCTTCAACCCACTCCTGGAACACACAGTTTCAGGACCTACCATGGGCAAAACAACCACCCGTGGATGATTTTTTCCCATGGAGCTTCTTGCAGATGTACTAGGGACCACTAAGGTGGAAATGCCCCTCACTAGCAGAGCTTCTCTTTGCTGGAAGAGGGGCACTTCCATCTAGTTGCCAGACCAGGAATTAGGATTACTTCATCAATTCTACGTAAACAGGTATAGGATTGCACATATTTTACATAACTCCCTCAGATAAATACACTTGAAGTAAGAAGAGCATCAGAATAAGTGGATTAATCCCCCCCTCCAAAGAAACCCAACTACTAGGAGGCAACTTCTGTTTTATTTTATTAATAATAATTTAAAAATCAGTAAACGTCAAGGTGATCATTCCTGCTGCATCTCTAATAACATAGATCTTGAATTTGAATTTATTTAATTCGGTCCAAGACCAGGAGTTATAACATAGATCTGACATGTTCAAATAACATACTTTGATATTTATAGAGTTACTGTACCAATTCTCATTAAAATTAGAAAATATATATTGCTCAAACCATTTGTTAAATCATAAGCAGATGAATAATGAAAATGATGTTATTTATTCATTAAAATGATTCCTACCCTTCTTTCGATTCGTGTGGCTCACTGTGAAATAGAAAATACTTTTGTTCAATGCATCTTAAGCTGAATCTCCCATAAAGAAAGCATTATTATTGCAGTCCTGATTAAAACCACCCCCTCCCAACTGTTATTTGGCTTCAGAGGCAAAGAGCAGCTTCAGGGAGGAGGTTCATCAGGACTATGTTAGAAGAAAGGATTACTTCCTTCCCCATGCAACTGCAGTCAGCAGGGGTGGAGAACCCTTTTCAGCTTGAGATTTGAATTCCCTTCTGAGCAACCTTTCAGAGACCACATGTCAGTAACGGGTGGGGCTAGAAGTGGGTGAGGCACCAAATGCAAATCCTGTTGTACAGTAGGCTAGTTCCTACACAGACTCACACAGCCCTCTCTGTCCTCTATCCAGACAACCAAGGGACATGATCAGCGTTCAAAGACACATTCCAGCCAGGCAAAAACACTAAAGGACAGTGCAAAGCAAGGCTGGTGAGGGGTGTGGCCTGTGGAGAAGTGTGGCTGAGGAGGGGTCTGATGTGGGGACAGTCCCAGAGTCTCAGCATGCTGAGAGTTGATAGGAGACCTCTATTCTTATCACAGAACTACAGTTTTCCAGAGTGGTTTAACTATCATTTCCTCTTTCCAGAAAACTGAAAATTGTAGCTCTGTGAGGGGAACAGGAATCTTCTGACAGCTTTCAGCACCCTTCACAAACTACACTTCCCAGGACTTGCTGAGGGAAGCCATGACTGTTTAAAGTGGAATAATAGTGGCATAAATGTCTGGTGTGAATGTGGCCCGATATTTAAGGGGAGGGAATTCCACAGGGTAGGTACCACAACACTAATGGTCCGCTTCCTATGTTGTGCAGAATTGACCTTCTGATAAGATGGTATCTGCAGGGTGCCTTCACCTGCAGAGCACAGTGATTGACTGGGTGTATAAGGGGTTAAGATGCTAATTCAGGTATCCTGGTCCCAGTCTGTATAGGACTTTGTATATCAAACCAGAACCTTGAACTTGGCCCAGTAGCTAATGGGCAGCCAAGGCAGTTCTTTCAACAGCAGGGTAACATGTTGGCAATACCCTGCCCAGTGATCAGTTGTGCCACAGCATTTTACACCAACTGCAGCTTCCAGACCAACCTCAAGGGCAGCCCCACATAGAGTACATTACAGTAATCCAACCAGGAAGTTACTAGTGCATGGAGAACAGTAGTCAGGCTATGGCTGCAGCTGTCTTACCAGCCGATGCTGGTGAAAGGCACTCCTAGCCACTGAGGTCACCTGGGCCTCTAGCAACAAAGATGGATCAAGGAGCATCCCCCATACTATGGACCTGCTTTTTCAGAGGGAGTACAACCCTATCGAAATCAGGGAATTGACTAATTATCCAAACTCAGGAACCACCAACCCACAGTGCCTTCATCTTACTAGGATTCAGAATCAGTTTATTGGCCCACATCCAGCCTACCACCGAGTCCAGGGCTTTCATGGCCTCTCCTGATTCAGATGTTACAGAAAAATAGATCTAGGTATCATCAGTGTACTGGGACACTTTGTCCCAGATCTCCTGATGACTGTTCCCAAGGGCTTCTTATAGATGTTAAACAACACTGAGGACAAGATGGTACCCTGCAGCACCTCACAGCACACTGTGAGGGACCCGAAAGACAATCACTCAAGGATATTCTCTGAAAAGAACCCTGGAGATAGGATTAGAACCCCTGTGAAACAATGCCTCCGATACCCATCTCACCAATTCGGTTCAGAAGTATACCGTGGTCAATGGTATCAAAAGCCGATGAGAGATCAAATAAAAATAAGAGGATCACACTCCCTCTGTCCTTGTCCCAATAAAAGTCATCCATCAGGGTGACCAAGGCCAATTCAGTCCCATAACCATTTTATGGTTCATTTCAAATTCACTTGTTCAAAATTTTTCTCGGACATTTATTTCTCTTAATAATGGTATTTGTTATTTAGTTTAATTTTTGTAAATTGTATTTCTTTTATTGATGTATTTTTATACTTGTGTTTATTTTTCTTTGTAAGCTGCCTTGAGGGCATTTGGCCAAAAGGTGGGGTATAAATAATAATAACAACAACAACAACAACCAGGACTGAACCCAGATTGGAATGGGTCAAGATAATTTGTTTCATCCGAGAGTACTTGCAATTGCTGTGTCGCAACCCTCTCAATCATCTTCCCTAAAAAGGGGGTATTTGTGACCGGTCGGTAGTTGTGACAAACTAATGGGTCCAGGTGGGCTTTTTCAGGAGCAGTTGGATCACCGCCTCTTTCAGGGAAGCTGGGATCACTCCCTCTCACAAAGACACATTGACCGCACCCTGGATCAACTTGGTCAAGCCAAACAGGGTAAAGGTCAACAGGAAACATTGCTGGCTATATTGTCACAAGCACCTTGTCTATGTCATCAGGCTGCATCAATTGAAACTGATCCCAAGAAGTTGCAACAGATGTTGCACTGGATACCTCACTGGAGATTATAGCAGATGTGAATGGGGCATCACGATTGCTGTGGAGGCAAACAACTTTACCCTCAAAGTGCTTCTGAATAATTCACAGTGGGCTTCTGAAGGGTCTAAAATGTCATTTCCTTGAGTTGATGTCAACAGATCCCTGACAATATGAAAGAGCTACATTGAACAGGTACTTGAGGTTGCAATGAAGGCAGATAAATGGGCCTTCTTTGCTGCCCTAATCATCACACAGTTATGATGTTTTACTGGTGCCTGAACAACCTCATAGCACATCTTTTGCCACTTGTGCTCTAGCTGTGCAGCTTGTTTCATTGTCCTTAGTTCAATGGTCCACCAAGGTGCAAACTGGGCTGCACAACGCTGGGGCAATTGTGTTAAGAGCTGGATTGTTCCACAGAGTGACAAGGGCTTCAACAGAGTCACCTATTCTATCTACTGGAAACTCCCCCAGGACATTCAGGAATTCAGTGGATTACATAAATCTCTGGGGGTGGACCATCTCGATCTGTCCACCAGCCCTGCAGGGGAGGATTGGAGCCCTAAGTATAAACTTCAAAACTCTATTTACAGCCTTTACAAACAATAAAAAATACAGAATCATTCAAACTATGGTTAGAGCAAAATAGCATAATCTATTGCACTATTGTCACTTTGTTTCAGAATTCACAGAAATCAGATGCCCATGTACCCCTAATTTCTAGCACCTCTTTCATCTATGAACATCAGAGGGCAGGTAATTCATATTAATGGCTCTGTAAGGAAGAACCTATGTGATTAACACTACTATTTAACTCAATATGTGTATTCACAAACTGCTCAGAATACACTGGATACCAGAAGATGATAATCCAGCATTAAATGCTGTTTTATGTAAGGAGATTAGAAGCAGATGTTATTTATTTTTCAACCAAGATGACTTTTCACAGAGGAAAATGGGAATGCCTTTCATAGAACAACAAGGATCTATAATCAGCTGTCCAGTGAATTTCTGGCTAATCAACAAGAGAATTGTGGCAATTGATTTAAAATCAGGAAACAAATCATGGCAGTCATCCAAATGTTATGTTCATCATAATAGCCTTATAATTAATAAGGAACCTGGGGGCACCGACACTGGAAAAAGACATTTTACTCAAAACAATAATGACGTAGGTGATCCTGTGCAGTGTAGCCCCCTGTGGGATGCTTAGAGCAAAGCTTTTGGGGATCCATGAGAATTGCCATCAGGGACAGAAAGGGTGTTAAAAGGAAACATCTACAGAAGACTGTGGCACCCCATTTCTTTGAAAGCATTCCATAGTTTTTCATGAGACCAGGGTTCGAATCCCCACATAGCCAGGAAGCTCACTAGGTGACCTTGGGCCAGTCACTGCCTCTCAGCCTCAGAGGAAGGCAATGGTAAACCACCTCTGAATACCACTTACCATGAAAACCCTACTCATAGGGTCGCCATAAATCAGAATAGACTTGAATGCAGGCAGTCCATAAATCACAGGGTTATTTCCTTCTGAATTTCCTTGGTCCGTTCCATTATCCAACGTATGTTTGCAATATGATCTCTGGTGCCTCTTCCCTTCTTTGCTTGGACATCTGGCATTTCTCACTCCATTTATGGTAAAAGCCTTTGCTGTAGAATCTTGAGCATTACTGTACTTGCATGGGATATTAAGGCAATAGTTAGATAATTACTGCATTTCCTGGGATCCCCTTTCTTTGGAACTGGGATATATATCGAACGCTTCCAGTCTGTGGACCATTGTTTAGTGTTCCATATTAGTTGACCATTTTTTGTCAAAATTTGGACAGATTCAGTCTCAGTAGCTTGTAGCAACTCTATTAGTATGCCATCTGTTCTTGGTGGTTTGTTTCTTCCATGTATTTTAAGAGCAGCTTTCACCTCACATTCTACAATTTCTGGTTCTTCATCATACGGATCCTCCATGAATGAATCTGTCATCCTGGCATCTCTTTATAAAGTTCTTCAGTGTATTGCTTCCATCTTTCTTTTATTTCATCTCGGTCATTCAGTGTGTTTTCCTGTTGATTATTCAACATCCCTACTCTTGGTTTAAATTTCCCTTTAATTTCTCTAATCTTTTGGCATAGTGCTCTTGTTCTATCCTTTTTGTTGTCCTTTTCTATTTCTGTACAATAAATATTGTAATAGTTCTCTTTGTCCCTATGTATTAGTCACTGTATGGACTAACCATTTATGGTTCTGACCGTGTTTCTGTCTCCTTTTGCTTTTGCTTTCCTTCTCTCTTTAACCATTTTAAGAGTTTCTTCAGTCATCCACTGAGGTCTTTCTCTCTTTTTAACAAGAGGTATTGTCTTTTTGCATTCTTCCCTGATCATGTCTCTGACTTCACTCCATAGTTCTTCTGGTTCTTTGTTAACTAAGTTTAAAGCCTCAAATCTGTTCCTTATTTGATCTTTATATTCTCCTGGGATGCTATTTAAATTGTATTTTGGCATTATGATTGCTTTGTTGTTCTTTTTTAGCTTTACTCTGATTTTCGATATTACCAGTTCATGATCCGTACCGCAGTCTGCTCATACATCCCTTTCTATCCTCTATCCAGGCAAGCAAGAACCATTATGCAAGGATACCATTCTAGCCAGGCATTCATGCTCAAGGAGTTTGCAAAGCAAGACTGGTAAGGAGTGTGGCTGGGAGGAAGTTGGGACCAGGGAGAGTCCTGGGAGCCAGATAGAGAGGCTCAGCCCCTGAATCTAAAGTCCCCCATCGCTGTATTAAATTGTCTATTGGTTGCTTCCCCTATCTCCTTTCAGGAAATATGGAATGTGGGAAGCCACTTCTTATCCCTTTGAGACTCTGGCATTCTTCTCCCTTAGTCATTCCACTGCAGTTCCCATAGTCCCTGCCACATTGAGCATTTCCTACCTGGTGTTTGGCTTTTTGTGACCATGTTTACGTTATCTCATGGGAAGTAGGTAAGAGGTGCACAGCATGAGATAATGAGCTTATATCTGAAAGAGTCATGTGGTTTACATCAAAGGAAAACATCAAAGATGGATACTTCATCATTGTTTACCATATTCTCCCAGCTCTCACACTGCTGTAGTTGTAACATACTGATGAGACACCTGTTACCTGGCACAGTCTCTCACACTGAGTGCTGAGCTTGTAGCTCACAGCATATCACTGTGAAGAGCTGCAGAATAGCTGATTTAGCTCCTTAAGGAAAGTATTCTACTTACTAGCTCTGGTTACCAATATAAGCTTCATGGAATGGCTTCTAATAAACATGGATTCAAGCCCCTAAATACACTAAGCTGGGCACACTGTGGGGAACACTGCATACATCACTTATATGTCAATACAACTAGTCAGAATATATTAGGCACTAATCAGTTATATACTTTCTGGCCCAGAAAGGATATCTAGGCATGAAAGGAGCTAGTGCACTGCATCAATAACTTCCTTGAAATACAATGGTCTTCTGATTTTATGGCACTACACCCTACCTGGCAAGCCATTTCTGCAGTAGTCAATCAATCACAGGGGTTTGTAATTTGTAGTCCCCCAGTTATTCTTGGATACCAGTTCCCAGCAGGACGAGACAGCATGACTAATCATCAGAGATGATAGGAGTTATAGTCCAGCAACTGGAGATCAATAGGTTCCCTCCCTCTTCAGTGTATGCAATGCTGAGTTAGTTTTTGTATGCCTAACTGACCTTTGCTTCTTATCAATACTTCATTTCCCCCGGAAATTCAGATATTCAGACTATCCTGCCATAGTAGCCTTGAAATGTACATCAATCATTCATTCTTTTTTTAAAAATGTATACTCCATTTTTCCCCTCCCAAAAGAGGTTGCTCAAGATGGTTTATAAATATAAAGAAAAACAACAATCTAAATCTTTAAAACATAAATCAACAAACGAAAAACAGCAGTAAAAACACCACGAGCAGCATTCAAATACATTAAGCAGCAACAAAATTAAGTGCTTATTTAAAAAGGAATCTTTTCAACCATTAGAAACCAGAGAGAAAGATCATCAAACTCTTGGCGCTGAGAGTTTCTCATATAGGGTTGCCACCAGAGAGAAAACCTCAGAAGGCAAAGGCAGGTGCAACTGCTGATCTTAAAGGAGGAGCAGATTCACTAAGGAAGAGAAATTATTTCAAGCCCCTCGATCCCAAACTTTTTAGGCCTTTATGAGTATAATAACCAATCCCTTGAATTGCATCTAGAGATATGATAAGGGGGTAACACAATCCCACACGGTTTGGGACCACAATACCTGATGGAACGCCTCTCCAGATACTAACCCACCCATACACTACGCTGAACATCAAAGGCCTTCCTCCAGGTGCCTCCTCTGAGGGAAGCTCAGAGGAGGGCAACAAGGGAGAAGGCCTTCTCAGTGGTGGCTCCCAAATTATGGAATGATCCTTGTAACGAGGTGTGCCTGGCGCCAACACTGTTATCTTTT
This sequence comes from Rhineura floridana, assembly GCF_030035675.1. Classification (NCBI taxonomy): domain Eukaryota; kingdom Metazoa; phylum Chordata; class Lepidosauria; order Squamata; family Rhineuridae; genus Rhineura; species Rhineura floridana. The sequence goes on along the minus strand of NC_084488.1, from coordinate 18,581,273 downwards.
CAGCGCCAGGTCAAGACTTTCCTCTTCTCCCAGGCATTTTAGCATGTGTTTTAAATTGTGTTTTAAATTGTTTTTAAAAGATGTGTTTTTAAATTTGTATATTTGTATATTGTGTTATACAGCAAAGGTGCCCTCCTGGCTCTAGTGTCTCGGCAGCTTTACCTGGGATGGGGCAGGTGGCGTTGAGGATGAGGCCATACTGGGTTGGCTGTGACAGTGGCTGCATTCAAACAGCAGTTTATTCTGTTCTCCTGATGTTTCCTGATAATGTCCGCATTTTATTTGATCTTTCACACAACATAAAAGCCTCTTCAGGGAATCAATTGGAATATAGTGGAAGTTTAGCATTCATTTCCATGTTAATTGCTTCCAGAAAAAAAATCTGTTTGCAATGCCATTAACCCAGCAAATTGTGAGAGTGAAATGACAAAACTTAGGGCAATATACCAACATACAGTTCTTTCCTGCTGTTTTCATGGGGGAATCATGGGATAATAGGAGCATGCATGTGTGGAAAGGGTGGGGGAGTAGTGACACATCCAATGACATTCATTGTGGAGTCACACCATGCCCACTGTTGTCAGTAACAGGTACAGCAGGGTGAAATGAATGTTCTACAAATCTCATGTTCTACAAATGCTAGAAATGTACTTTTAAAAAAAATGAAATCTGGGGATTAGGATTCATCCCAGGAAAGGCAACTGCCCCTTCCCATGGACCCCCGTGCCAGCCATTACTGCATGAACTCAGCACTTTGCCCCATCAAGATTTTAGACGCAGCATTCTGCACCAGCTGAAGTTTCCAAGTAGTTGTCAAGGGCATCCCCACATACAGGGCATTACAATAGTTCAATCAAGATGTAGCATTGTATGTGGGTAGACTCACGTCCAGGCAACTGACGACACATATATACTGTAAATTATCTATGTAATTGAGGAGCTGTGTCCCTACTGAATATGACAAACTTAGACTACAATTATATATACACTTACAAGTAAGTCCCACGGAACTTAAACCTAAGCAAACATGCATATCATGGGGCTACATGATGATATGCAGCTTACTCACCCTAAGCAAGAACAGGTCTCAGACTGCCTCGGGAGCTTATTAGTAAGCAAGAACAGGACTCAAACTGCCCTGGGAGCTTATTAATATAAATTCTATGACCACAGCAAACAGATGGTACATAAGGAATTATAACATGCCAAAGGTATTTTATTTTAGTCAGATCACAGCAGAAATCCTACAGAAGTGGGGAGGGGTACAAAAAAAATTAAGTGTTTTTACATTATGCATTCTCATCTGTTTGGTAATATAAGGCTCCCCACTGCTAGGCAGTATGTTTTCATGTACTGCAAGGGAAAATAAGGACACAAAAAGCCTATATACTTCCAACTGCTAAATTAGCAGTATAAATAGAACCATTGGAATTATATATACAAAGATATTTACCACCATATGGAGGGTGTACTGCTGTCTTTTAGAGACAGTATTGTAAATATAATGGAACAAACTAATCTGCCACAATCAGTTTGTGTCTGTTTTTAAAGTCTTCAGCAATGACCCAGTCATTTTGCCAATGGCGTTCCTTTTAAGGGGCGTATTTGCCCTCACCATAATTACAGGGAAGGCTTGTGAACATTCTAGAATCAAGAGTTAGGAGCCACGTGAGATCAATCAACCAATAGATGAAGGCGCAGAGCAGCAGATATAAGGCTGCTCCGTCCTTCCCGCGCTTGCCTTTTTCGCCTTGCGGCACGCTTGCACTTAGCTCTTTTGTTGGATTGCTTCAGCTTCCCTCGTTGGATTTCTTCGTTCCTGTGTTTCCTTCCTCCCGTTGCAGCGACGCAGCTGGGCTGTTACAGAGTCGGTGCTGGTTTGTGGCGGTTTTCCCGCCTTCCTAGCTGCGTGTTCCCCTTCACTTGCTCCCTCATAGATGCCACCCCAGTGTGTTAGGGAGTGTGTGTGTGTGTGTTTTCTTTCTCCTCATTCCTGCTTCAGCTGTGCTGCGGGTGAATAAATTCCCTGTGTAATAGCAGGCAGGCGTTGCTTGCTTGGCTTTTGTTGTTGTCGTTGTCTGTTTTTCTTTGCCTGTTTTGCTCCCTGCCTGCTCCGGCGTTATTTAGAGCCTGGGGTGTCGTTTCCTTCCCCTTTTATCCCCGCCCGTCAGCTGATCAGCGGGTAGATAGCGGGCAGTTTCAAAAAACTGCGGGCAAGCGTTTCTTTTTTGTTTTGTTTTTAAAATCTTGCTGCTTGCTCTGCGATAGTTTGTGAGTTATAGTGATTCCTCCACCCCAATTTTTTTTTTTTTTAGGGGCCTTTTGAGTGGCATGTTTTGTGCTGGTCTGTTGGAGAGGGCCTTTTCATAGTGCTTTCCAGCACCATTCCTCCCCCCCCATTTGTTTTAAGGGCCTTTCATTGCGCCCTACTGGGGCCTTGCTGGACTGGGATTTGTCGAGGCGTTTTGCACGAGCACCCCCCACTTGTTGGTATCCTCTGTCAAGCCCCCCCATTCCATTCAGCCTGCGCTGTAATTCTCCCACCCCTTATTGGGTGTTGTGGGAAGTTGGGTCGTTTACCACCTCCCCTTGCACCCCCTCTTGTTCCTTTTGCCGCTTTCATGGGGGAGGTGTGAGTTGCTTCAAAGGGTGGTGGGGTGTCTGTTTTGTCTTATTAATTTATTATATATCATACAATTTTATGATTATTAAATCAATTGATAATAGCATAATTTAATTTTAGGATAATTATAGATATATATTTTTCATTATTAAATAAATAAATAGATAAATACATGAATTCATTTTAATATATTTATAGATATATATGTAAATTTAACACACACACCCGTTCCTTTTGTTTATTGCTTTTCCCCATATCAATTTATTTTATATTTAGTTCTGTTTGTACTCCTACATTCATGTTTTGGTTTTTAAAATGCTGTTCTTGATCATTTAGCTTCATAATTTTGTTGCATGTATTATGCATGGAGAAAAAGTATAGATGCTTATGTAATATCATCTAAAGGGCAATAGATCATTTATTTTAAGGTGAGTTCATTGGAATTCCACATCTCTGACTTCTTATTTGGCTTCAAAATATGTATAAGTGTGATTCAGAGAAAGGTAATTTATGCTATGCAAGCATAGAGGAAATGCTCTACAGCCAGGTGAAGTCATTGTTGTGGCTTTCGGAGAGCCAATACGTTATATATATATATATATATAAGTTTGCTAAATCAGTATTTGTTTGCTTTTTGAGTGATTAAGTCTTAACTGTAATTTTCTTTATGGATCTCTAGTAGTTAATAAGCTTATAACAATAGTTTTTCTATAGCAGGAGTGTAGCAGGAATGTTTTAATATGTTGGTTGCTTAAGGCATTATATTGCCTGTAGTTTTAAATGCTTTGTTTTATCCCTGAAATAGCTAAATGAAATATAAAATATGCCTATTTTAGGAATGATAGCTTATTGGTTCTTGCTTAAACTGCTCCTATAGCATTTGGTATATTTATATCATGAAGCTTTTCCAAGGCATTTTTAATTCAATTTAACTTCATTCCTAAAATATGAATAGTATACTGCTTGTTTCACGAGATACAGGTACCCTCTTCAATCACATCTATTTCATGGCAGTCTTGTGCATACTAGGCGCTGCTACCTGTTCGATTCACATTCATTCATACGTCGGGATGGCAGTTCTTGTTTACATCATATGAAGAAGAACCTTCTGTGGGAAACCTGCATAGGTTGTGTGGGCTTTTGTGTTATGGCCAGGCTGTCGTCTAGATCCTGATCACTTCTACTGGGTTGTGCAAGTGCTGCTGGCCAGATGTGACTTCAACGGCCATTCTTTCTTCAAGAACAAAGGACTTGCTCCTGTAGCTTGAACTGTAGGTAAACTTTGATGCAGTCGGTGGTTGGTATTTTGGTGTCAATTCAGGATCTTGGGTGTGCCGAATAATGGCTGGCTGCTTTTAAGGTGCCTGGGGTTCACAATAGAATTTATTTTCTGGACTATTTTCCGACAGTGCTTGCGGTATATATGTGGCCTTCTGCCCTTCTGATCCGCATGATACGTTCAGTGCAGCACTCGCCTATGGTTATGTGGTAAATCCCCAGAACCTCAACGTGATTTGAGCTATGCGCCTTGTGCATGCGTTTATTCCGCAAAGTACAGTTGCATTCCACCCGAATGTCGCCTAATCCTATGAGGCCATCCCCCCCATGTATGAATGATGTACACCTTGTTGCATCCCATGCTCTACTAAGGAGGGCAGAACATTACCGTTGGGAATATATCCTGCCTCCTTTTTGCCTCTTTCTTTAATTTTCAGGCCAAACGCATTCAAGAACCCATTTTATGAAAACCAAAGGAGGCTAGTCGCATTCCACCCTGAGACCGCCTGGTCCTATGTGGCCCCTGTTATACTGTTGATGTTCCTGCCTTCGATGATTCTTAGTGCCCCCCCTCTTCCAGGCCAGTTATCCTGGGCAGTGGCCTTACCAATAATTTTAAGACGCCTTTTGCCCTGGTAAAATTAGTTTTCCGGGCAAGTCATTGTAATACTTGAGCCCTGCGCTTATATTGCTGTGCTGTTGTCAGTGCATATGCTTAAGTCGGACCAGTGGGCTTGTGATTGAGTGGTGAAGCTGAGGGGCTGTCCATCGCCCTCTCTGTCCCTGGTTCACTGAGGGACCTTTCTCTCTTTCAGGCCAGTGGGCCAGTACTATCTTTTCATGTATCAATGGCTACGCATTGATTCAGTTTTGATTATTGCTATGTTGTTCGCAAGGCCATTATGTTTAAGGATTACATTTCTTTCATACAGGAGCAGCTGCAACAGTTGCCATCGTGGGCACGTGTTCTGGAAGTATTCTGCTATTTATGCTGTATTCAAAGGGCAAAAACTTATTTCTGTCATAACTATCGCTTGACACTTCTCGGCGCTGGCCTTTAATCCAAGGCAAGAGGAATGCAGGATCATTATGTGGATTTAGGGTCAGTAAGGTCCTTGTGGGTTGGTCGCGTTCCGCACCTAGGTCCTCTGACCGGAGGAGGCTAATCACGCCCAATGTCCTCCTTCAGATCCTGCCTTTATTTAGGTCAATGTGCTCATCTTGTATGAGTCGCACCTGTTCGCCGCAGTAACTCTGATGATGTTCTATGGTGCTTTTCGCCCTAGTGAATTATTGGTTTCCTCAAAGCGCGATGTGTCCTATCGTGCCTTATGCTTTGGGGATTGCACGTTAGGTGCAGATTTAGTGAGGTTCTCTTTAAAAGTCTATAAGACTGATCAAAAGGGCCATGGCAGTTTTGCTTCTTTATAGTTGCCAGGTACCTGACTTATGCCCATTTTCCGCTATGCAGCAATGTTTGTGTTTCAGGCCAGCTGGCCAGCGTTATCTCTTTATACATGCAGATGGTTCTGCCCTGACTCAGCTTCAATTTTGGGCCGTTGTTCGGCGGGCCTTGTTGGCCAGTGGTTGCGATGTTGGAGTCTATGGGCTGCATTCCTTTCGACTTTTCGCATGGGCACGGAGCTGCCGTTGGAGTGGCCTATTCCTGTGGAGCATCTATTGCAGTTTACGATACATTTAAAAGGGCACAATAATTCTGTTTCTACTATCGCCGGCCACCTCTCGGCGCTAGCCTTTAACTCCAAGGCAAGGGGGCTGCCAGATCATTCTGTAGATTTTAGTGTCAGAAAGGTCCTTGAGGGTTGGTCGCGTTCCGCTCCCAGGTCCACTGGCCGGAGGAGGCTAATCACGCCCGATGTCCTCCTCCAGATCCTGGCACTATTTAATTCTTTATGCTCATCTCAGTATGAGTCGCACCTGTTCGCCGCAGTAACTCTGACGATGTTTTATGGTGCTTTTCGCCCTAGTGAAATACTGGCCCCTTCTAAGCATGATGTGACTAATCGAGCCTTATGCTTTGGCGATTGCACATTAGGTGCGGATATAGTGAGGTTCTCCCTGCATGTCTCTAAGACCAATCAAAAGGGCCATGGCAGTATCATGGTTTACAACGATGCCAGGTCCCAGTATTGTGCCCTGTGTCTGCAATGCGGCAATTCTTATCCATTTGGCCAGCGGGCCAGCGTTATTTGTTTCTACATGCAGATGTAACTGCCCTGACTCAGTTTCAATTTTGGGCCGTTGTTCGGCGGGCCTTGTTGGCCAGTGGTTGCGCTGTTGGAGTCTATGGGCTGCATTCATTCCAGATTGGTGCGGCTATTGCTGCGGCCCTCGTGGGCATGAGTATAAGCGATATACAGGCGATTGGCAGGTGGCGTTCCGATGCATTCAAGTCTTATGTCAGGTTTTAACAGAGGAATTTGTTTTTGTTTCCCATAGGTTTGACAAACATCCCAATTCCTGTGAGGATCGTCTTGTGTGGCCACTCAATTTTGTTTTGGGCTCACCGGAGGGCATCCTCCTCTGTTCCGGGCACACAGCTGCAGCTGTCAGCCTCAGCTACGGTTCAGTGGGATGCACGGAGGGGCATGTTATGAGATGCGTTGTTGCCTGCCATGTGCCGAATCATGTCCTCTGCTAATAGGCCACACATCGTGTTGATTCATTTGGGAGAAAATGATTTGGTGCAGCATCCTGCGTTGGATTTGCTGCTGAAAGTTATGCGTGATCTCACGTGGCTTATCCTCGTATATCCCAATCTTATAATTGTATGCTCCGAAATGCTTGTTAGAAGGATCTGGAGGGGTGCATTGCACCCCAATAAGATAGATAGATCTAGGAAATGGGTTAATAGGAAGGTAAGGGAGGTAGTTTTGTCCTTGGGTGTGGCAGTTATTCCTCATGAAAGGATTAAGTTTCATGCCCCACATCTGTTTCGTGATGACGGTGGTCATCTTTCTGAGCAAGGGTTTGACATTTTTTTGGAGGATCTTATGGGGGGATTAAGGGGTTTGCTATCTTCATTGGGTGGAGGGGACCAAGCTTAAGCTGAACCCCTCTTGTGGCATAGAATTCGGGCAGGTGAGGTATATGGGGGTTAAAATTAGGCGGTTAAGGCATCCTGAAAAAGGGGCACTCCACAGGGAACCATCAGGGCTTGGTGTCTGGTGGCGATCTGGGTTGTGTCCTTGTGGGACCTACTTGCGCATCAGGGTGAACGCCTGTACGGCGGGGCCATGGTGTGGAGGTGGGAACCACACAGCTGGCTCCAAGAGCAAGGAGGGAGGAATTCACACACGTCCTTGACTCTTGGGTTACGTAATGACGTGAATGGATGCCTTTAGAAGGTGAGGGTGTAATCCCTCATTGTTAGGTTTAGCCTCACCTGCCCGAAGAGTTGGATATTTGAATAATTGGCTGTACTGCATTTGATTTACGATGTTATATTTTAATAAATATAACATTATACCAGTCTGGTGTCACGAGTCATCCTTGTGTGGAGGCAATGGTGTTCCTTTTAAGGGGCGTATTTGCCCTCACCATAATTACAGGGAAGGCTTGTGAACATTCTAGAATCAAGAGTTAGGAGCCACGTGAGATCAATCAACCAACAGATGAAGGTGCAGAGCAGCAGATATAAGGCTGCTCTGTCCTTCCCACACTTGCCTTTTTCGCCTTGCGGCACCCACCCTCCCTCCCTTGTCAGCATGGGCTTTGCTGGTTGCCTGAATGGGGCCAAGTAGGAATTTTGGGGGGGGGATCCTGATTTCAGAGTCCCTTTCGTTTTGCCTACTCCATACTGCTCGGGTTTAATTCAATTGGCTTTTCGGTTGGGTTGGGATGCGTCTGCTTTGGCTTGCATAGAATTCGGGCAGGTGAGGTATATGGGGGTTAAAATTAGGTGGTTAAGGCATCCTGAAAAAGGGGCACTCCACAGGGAACCATCAGGGCTTGGTGTCTGGTGGCGATCTGGGTTGTGTCCTTGTGGGACCTGCTTGCGCATCAGGGTGAACGCCTGTACGGCGGGGCCATGGTGTGGAGGTGGGAACCACACAGCTGGCTCCAAGAGCAAGGAGGGAGGAATTCACCCACGTCCTTGACTATGGAGTCACGTGATGATGAGAAGTGATGCCTTAAGAAGGTGAGGGTGTAATCCCTCGTTGTTAGGTTTAGCCTCACCTGCCCGAAGAGTTGGATATTTGAATAATTGGCTGTATTGCATTTGATTTACGATGTTATATTTTAATAAATATAACATTATACCAGTCTGGTGTCACGAGTCTTCCTTGTGTGGGGGCAAACAGCAGAGCCTCCCAGTGAGGTAAAATACACAATTCTATGCATGTTTATTGAGGAGTAAGTCCCACTGTGTTCAATGGGGCTTAATAACAATGCCATGGGCTGGCCCTCTCATTAGGTAGAATGAAACAGATGCCTCAGCAAGTTGTGTGCCTGCCCTGCACCTCCTAAGCTAGCCTGCTAGCCTCAGGTACAGTTGAGTATACTGTCTCCTTGCCAGCGTTGAAGTAACATTCAACTGACAGTCTCATTGGCTTTTGTACATGGAAAGGAGGAAGGCACCATGTTTTCCCTTTTCCTCCAGCAAAAAAAATGTCTTAGGCCGGCCCTGTTAATGGCATAAACAGTTAACAATGTTCAGTCACAATAATCCAAATTTTAAATTTGGTTCGGGTTGATTCACACATGTTCATCATTTGCCTTCTCTACACTAACATCTGACAGTTGGTGACTGACTTCTCCACGAACTCTACTGAAAAGATTAAGACTTACTTTTATTTATTTATTTATTTACTTATTGTATTTATATACCGCCCCATAGCCGAAGCTCTCTGGGAGGTTCGTAATAACTAAAAACATTAAAAACAAATATACAAATTTAAAAACACATCTTTTAAAAACAATTTAAAACACATGCTTTTCACACTGATTTCAGTGGGACCCAAGTACAACTAACTTAGGCCCGTTCTGTACCAGGCTTTAAAGCACTTTACACTGTCATGGTTTCCCCCCCCCAAAAATAAAATCCTGGGATTTATAGTTTGTTAAGGGTGCTGAAAGCTGTTGGGAGACCCCTGTTCCTTTCACAGAACTACAATTCCCATAGAGGTTTAACAATAAATCCCTCTTCCCAGGGAACTCTGGGAATTTTAGCTAAGTGAGGGGACTAGGGATCTCCTAACAACTCTCAGCACTCCCAACAAATTATAGGTCCCAGGATTCTTCAGGGGAAGCCATTACTGTTTGAAGGGTTATGATGCTGCTTTAAATGAATAGCATAGATGGGACCTCAGTCTGGCTCCATCATTAGACCCACGAGGGTCTTGCCACACCTTCAAATAACCACTTGATATGGCGGTTTTTCAGCTTTTCTCTCAAGCCTCAAATTAGTCTATTTTATTTCTGCATTTTTAAATTCTTCTTGGTTTTTATCTTTGAGTACTGTTTTATGATCTGTACCGTGATTTATATTCTATTTCTGTACACAGATCAGATATTATCTGAATGTACAGTGGTTTTCTGAAATAAATAAATAACTAAAAACTACATTTCAGAGCAGGCTAATTTCTCATTCTGGAAACCATGTGAATGTATTTAAAACTCACTCCTGAACAATAAAACTAATCACTCATTTATTTATTTTTAAAAAAATCTCATCAGCAATATATGTGGATAGAGTAATAGAATCATAGAGTTGGAAGGGGTCTATCAGCCATCTGGTCTAACCCCCTTCTCAATGCAGAAATCCAAATTAAAGCATACCTGACAGGTCGCTGTGCAGCTGCCTCTTGAATGCCTCCAGTGTTGGAGATCCCACCACCTCCCTAGGTAATTGGTCCCATTGTCATACTGCTCTAACAGTTAGGAAGTTTTTCTTGATGTTCAGTCAAAATCTGGCTTCCCGCAACTTGAGCCCATTATTCCGTGTCCTGCACTCTGGGATGACCGAGAAGAGATCCTGGCCCTCCTCTGTGTGACAACCTTTGAAGAAGAGTGCTATCATATCTCCCCTCAGTCTTCTGTTCTCAAGGTTAAGCATGCCCAGTTCTTTCAGTCTCTCCTCATAGGGCTTTGTTTCTAGTCCCTTGATCATCCTTATTGCCCTCCTCTGAACCTGTTCCAGTTTGTCTGCATCCCTCTTAAAGTGTGGTGTCCAGAACTGGATGTAATACTCAAGAAGAGGCCTAGCCAGTGCTGAATAGAGGGGAACCAATACTACATGCAATTTGGAAATGATACTATACTATACTATACTATACTATACTATACTATACTATACTATACTATACTATACTATACTATACTATACTATACTATACTATACTATACTATACTATACTATACTATAGGTGGATAATTCTACCTATGAGCTGAAGAGCTAACTAAAGATCTCCTGAATCAAAACAATATCTCAAGGAGATAGGGAACAAGTGGACATTTGCAGAGAATAAAAATAAAAATAGTAGCAGAGGGTGCAATGGTTGGCGTGTATGGATTGTGAATCTTTATCCAGCACACAAACACATTGTAAGTACTGAGTGAAGCCTGTCAACTCCAGTTAGACATTATAATGACTGTGAACACTGAGGGCAAAGTTGCTTTTCACACTGGGCCTTGTAGAGAGTGTTCTGTCATCTGTCCCAGAACACTCTACATTTTTTTTCCAAAGCAGATGAGCCGTCAAGCTGACTCCCCATCAATAGCTGCATCACTTTTCACCGATTCAGCTCCTTGCCAAACCTTTTGAGACACCTAAATCTGAATGTACACTTTGAGCTGAATGAGTGTATGCTCTTATTTAGATGTTCGCAGATCTAAAAGGGACAGTGTATGGAGAATATTGCATCACACTGAAAGAAAGGGCAACCTTTGAGAAGTGATCTTTTCATGCAGCCACCTGGACAAAACATCAGATGGAGATACAAATTTCTCTTTCAATCCAGCCATCTCTTTATGGGATGACAGCTGGTGCAAGTTGTAGCAAGCATGTGTGTGACCTTGTCTTTATCAGACAATCCCAAGGTGGTCACATCTCACACTCGCTCTTCACAAAGTCTCTAGTCACTTTATAAGTGACCATTGGTGCAGGCAGGTAAACCTTTTTCTTTTGATAAGAACTAATATGTTTTTATTTTTTATGCAAGCTTTAGATGTAGACACCGCCCCAAAATCTAAATAGCCACCTAACAACATATGAAATAAAAAGCAAACTGTCCATTGCCTAGTTTCAATAAAACTAGCAAAACTATTTATATATATATATAATGGTAATTAATTGTCTCTTGATTAAATGAGCTGTGTAACTGGGATGATTAATGTCAAAATTTGTATTAGCTATTTTTCTTTTTTTTAGTTTGATCTGACTGTTTATACATATGCAAAAAAATGAATAAAATATAAATAAATGAAAGAAGAATACTGGCACACATTTCTGTGATGTGTGTCTCTGGAGGGTGGGAGACCAAAACACCTCCCAATCCCTTTTCAAAACAAGCAAATCCTTGCTTTTGACAGTGAAATATATCTTTCTGATCAAATCCTAAGTAGTCTGCTTGTTATTCACTAGACATGAAAGAAAATTATTTTCTTGATGGTGAGTGAGGCAATATATACCAATGTAGGAACATATACGCACACAACATCTACAAAGATTTTAAGTCCATGCGTCAAATGTTGCCCTCCAGGACTCTCTGTCTGGACCTTGGGATTCTCCCCAGACCATGGCTCCTCCCCAGGCCAACCCTCTTTCTCCAGACAACACCCCTCATTGGCCCAGCTCCATATCCTCTTCAAGGTTTATTTTGCCAGCCTGGAATGTGTGCCTGAACTGTAATAATTCCTCTTGCTCTGGATGCAGAGAAGTATGTGTAGAAATCTCTGATTTTGTGTGGCTAGAGCATAGTCTCCTGTACAAAGATAAATCTCCGTTGCCTCATCCACCACTAGCATGTGGCCTCCCAGAGGGTTGCCAACCAAAGAATGTGGTTCTCTTCCTTACATTTGTGCCTGGAATGCTGGAAAACAGGTAGCTCTGAGTTATCATTTATTTATTATTAATTTATTCAATTTAAATCCTGCCCTTCCTCTCAAAACATGGCACAGAACTGGATGTGGGCCATCTCTGTACTGATCCTAATTCACATCAAGTGGCTACTCATGTTCAACTGACAACAAGGCATTAGAATTCTGCTTGACCCAGCAGCACAGATGCTCAACAGCACCTCTGCAGATGTCTGCAGGAACTGTAGGGCCACCGGTGGGCTTGTGACTTGGCTAGGCACCTTAGAGTGAAATCTATACAAGTGGCAGCTGTGAGAGCATGATAGCTTGGGAAGGGGCACATGTGATTGTGTAAACTGAGGCAATCCTAAACTCTGAGAAAGACAATGCCATCTTGTAAAATATTTTACTTACAAACTGAAAGCCTTTTCAGTGCCTTCAGAGAATGAATGAATGAATGTATGAATGAATGAAGGTCTTAAGAAGAACAGTAAGATCCCTGCTGGATCAGTCCAAAGGCCTACCTAGTCCAGCATCCTGTTTCCCAGTGGGCAGCCAAATGCCTCTGGGAAACCCAAAAGCAGAGGATGAAATCAATAATCTTCTCTGGATGGTGGTCTTGATACATGTTTAAAAAAGAAAAGAAAAGCAAGAAGAAGAATCCCTCTATAGTGTATTCCTCTTGTTGTGATGAATCCTCTGACTCCAATTGGCTGAGTTGGTTGTAATGACACATCATCTTTAGAACATTCTATCTGCTCAGGCAACAAAACTGTTAGGATATTTGCAATCCAGTTTCTCCGAGAAAAGGGAAAGTTGGCAGTGTGGGACTGGGATTAAAGTCTCATAAAAGTGCACTGAAGAGGGAAATCTAGAATGCTGAAGCTTCTATTGTTACTACAGCATTGTCACCAGGTAGTTTTAAGGGGAACAATATGTAAGAAGGGCAGGTATGAATTTCATATATTGATGTGGAAAAAACCACATTCCTCTAGCATGGACTGTAACATTTCTAAGAGCATGGGAAATTGAAGAAGTACAAAATTGTGATACAATATTAGCCTTATGAATATTTTTACTTTAATTTTCTATTGATGAATTGCTTCCCATAAATTTCTCAAAGTGTTTTTACAATAAAAGCATCAACAATTAAAACAATTAAAAACAGTTGCATATGTAAAAACAAAAATAATTCCATATACAAACAATTTTAAAAATTCATATGAAAAACAATTTCAAATCCAACACAGATATAGATTGGGATAAAGATCTCCACTTGAAAGACTTGTTGAAAAATGGTCTTCAATAGGCACCAAAAAGACAACAGAGACATCACCTGTCCGATATGTAATTCCCTTCAGAGGGAGTTCCAAAGGGTAGATGCCACCACACTAAAGGCCTGAGTCCTCCCCAGCTGGCTAATGTCTGCTCAGCTTGCCACAGCTGCACAAGCCAGCCCCTTCCTTGTCCGCAACTGCCAGCTGGGGGGCAATTGGGCTCCTTGGGAATATACAGCCTGCCCACGGCTGCCCAGGTGGCAGGGCATGTAATCCCTGAGCCATGCACTGTGGGGGTGATATTTAGCTGGCCCTTGACACCCAGGAGACACGAGCGGGGATGTGAACCCACAGACTCTGGACTCCCAGCCAGGCTCTCCTCCCCACTGTGCTATACCAGCTATACTTGTTCCATTACTAAATTAAAAAAATAGATATGATGGAAGACATGTGTCTATAGCTAAAAAAACAGCAGCTCCCCATATCTTCCTTTTTCTCCTCCTTTTTTTGCCCATCTCAGTAGCATGCAATAAAATTAAGTGTGTGATGTGATGCCCTCACATTTGGTTCCCCCACCCCTGCAAATGGTAGGCAATGAAATGGAACAAAGGTGAGAAAACCTAAATGTGGCTGGATCATGCCAATATTCTTAAACGATCATCTCATCTCTTATATACCCAGCTGATCACTGTGCTCCACAGGGGAGGGTCTCCTGAAAATCCCATCTCAGCAGGACGTCCATTCTGTTTGATATAAGCCAAGGAGCTGTCCAGGGACCACGGTGTCCTAGAAAGCAGAGGAGCTGTCCAGCAAAACAATTCTAGGAAGCACAGCAGGATAAGGTGCTACCTCAACAATGGTTAACCCTATACTGAACAGCTTTACAGCTGGCTTTGCTGTCCCATCCCTTCCAGGTGCATCACTAGGAACCTAAACCGGAGCACACTGGAAGTCTGGCTTTCTTCACCAAAGGAGGTATCAGCAATGGAAGATCTTTTGCTGCCAGATGAACACTGTGCCTTCAGTTCTGGACTTCCACTTGGACAAGCTGTCATCTCTGATCCTGGGGGTGCTCTTGAACAGTCCAGAGCTGAGGGTGGGATGGTGGACCTGTGGCCTCCTCAAACAGGATATATTCCTGGGTGGTGGTTTTGGGGAGGGATTCTTGGTGACTACGGACTTCCTTGACTTCACAGATATTGGCCCAGCAATAGGGTCCTGATCTTTCTCCAAGGTCTCATCTAGTTCTAGGCTGATCTTGGCAGGAAAATAGTGAGACGTAATACCCTGTTTGCAATAATAGTCAAGCATGGCTGCTTTGAATCCTTGCCCCTTTATGTGCCACATCGAGATTTCCTCCCATTAGGGTTCAGCAAATTCTCAAAATGTGGGCTGAATAATAAGCTATTCAATGGGCACCAAGGAGGCCAGCCCTTTGCCTGAGCCATTACCTGATGGTCTGTGTAAATGTCAGACATCATTTGATCATTGTATTGTACTAGCATAGGTAATATACAATCTTATCTTTCCATACACAGATCTGAGATCCCCCCTTTTTTCTTTTTACAAAAGACTGGCTTCACATCGAGGCAAACACTGCCTAGAGTAAATGAACAATTTCTACAGAAAGCTCTAGGATGAAAAACAAATGATGACAATCCTGCTGTCAGCTGGACATTAAATATGCTTTGATACTGTTGACCACCAGGTACTCTTGGAACAATACCAGAGCCTCATGAGGCAGATTCAGGCAGGGTGGTGGTGGGGACGAGAGTCCCTAATGTTAAGATAAGTGGGCAGTTATTGGCTAAATAATCTGCAATTTGGATTCCAGAGTAAGCTATGTAACAGCGTTCTCAGGTAGTCTAGTTGAAGCATATCTCTGTAGTGTATATTCCCCACAGGTTGTCAACCAGCCAGTTGCTGATTCTCACCGAGAAATCCAATGTTCTGCCAGATAAACAGTACTGGGGTCTAAAAAACCTTTGTGTATCAGACCCTGCCAGATCTCTGCACTGCAGTTAAGTCATCATCAAGCATTATGCTGGGGAATAATGAGAAGGAGGAGCACAGAAACAGGTAAAAGAAAGCCTCTTCTGGGATTGGGCCATAGTTTGGTATAGCATCTGATTTCCACTCAAAAGATCCAAGGTTCAATACCCACCATCTCCAAGTAGGCCTGGGAGGGAACTGTGTCTGAAATATTGAAGACAGCCAGTGTGGTGTAGTGGTTAAGGTGTTGGACTACTACCTGGGAGGACCAGGGTTTGAATCCCCACACAGCCATGAAGCGCACTGGGTGACCTTGGTCCAGTCACTGCCTCTCAGCCTCATGAAAACCCTATTCATAGGGTCAGCATAAGTCGGAATCGACTTGAAGGCAGTAGATTTACATTTGCTGCCAGTCAGTGTGGACAGTAATGAATTAAATAGACCAATGCTCTGACTCAGCATAAGACAACTTGCTGTGTTCCTATGTCCTGATGACATAGTCTATCTATAATTTATTGATGTATTTATCTAATTAAAAAAATATCCTACCCTGCTTTTTGAGAAACTTCTTCCACAAAGCGGCTCCCAATCTCCAATCAAAACAAATTCTGGCTAACAATAAAATATAAAAGTACAAAAGAAAAGGTACAAAACAATAAACTTAGCACAAACAGTCATAGCACAGACCTTCCATTGAAGAGAGCGGTTTTAAAAGCCTTTTTGAAAGGATCCAAGAGATGGAGAACCAGCCCAACCTCTGTCAGAAGTGAATGCCATAGTGTTGGGGCTACTGCTCAAAGGGGCTAATTTTGCCCACCTGCCAGCTTGATTGTTTTCATTTGTGGGCACTGCAGCAGACCTTCAGACATTGATCTTAAGGTATGGGCTACATGATATGGGTGCAGAAGGCCCTTAAGGTAAATTGGACCTAAACTGTTCAGGGCTTTAAATGTAATAACCAGTATTACAATTAATAGATCAAATAAGCCAGTGCAAAATTGTATTTGATGATTGCGCACAGCATTGACTCTAATGGGCTCCCCTCCTTGGGTGGGCACACCTCACTTCTGTGACTGCTGCTCACTTGCTTGCCCTCTTTCTCTGAACCCAATTTGCGGGGCCAGTGCCAGGAATGACTGGACATCAGCCTGCCCTGGGATCAAGATGCCCACCTGGGCATCCCACCTACTTCTCACATCATGTACTTTCACGTGATTGATGTGCACATATATCAACCAAGATGGCAGTGGGGGTGTCAGCCCCTTAGGGAAACCCCCACTGTCATCTTGGTTGCTGGCAGACATGCAATGAGAGAGGTAGGTGGGGCGGGCATGCAAGCTTATTGAAGCCCTTATGTTGTCTGCATGGGGGTGTGCCTGGGAGCTCCCTTTCCATGATCCAAGGCAGGGTCAGGAGCTGATGCAGATCATGGAATGGGAGTGCTACCCTCCCATCCTAAGGAGGTGCCCTTCAGGGGTCCCTCTGGGTCTCAGGGGCCTACATCCATGTCCATCTGAGCCATCCTCTGGCACCAGTCCTGCCAATGTGCATGGCAACCCAGAGGGAAAAATAAGCAAAGCTCCTTCTCTTCATTCCTATCACAGCTCGCTCACTCAGGCAACAACAGCTAGGATGAGGAGCAGGAGGGCCAAGGGAAAATGTGAATTAGGTAGGCTGACCTTTAAATGCAAACTGAATCAAATTTCTCCCCCATCCCTAATCCCAGTAAACTGAAACAGCACCCGGAGAACCTAAATTTGGACCAATGCAAAATGCCACCTGACCAATTTAGGGACAATTGAAGTATACAGAAAGTGGTACCCATGGCATCAAAGTTGCTGTAAGGCAGGTAGAGGAAGCTAGTGTTCCCAGCTGGAATGTCCAACAGCATCTGGAGGACTACAGAATCCGCAACTGTTTTAAGGGAGCAGATGTCAGGTGTTGCTAGTCACTATGCCTCATTAATCTTCATGATGCATAGTTCTCATCTTGGTGGAAAATCTGTGTTTGGGCTGTCGCACCTCAGACTGCAAGCTGACATCCCTGGAGGCTCACATGACTCCTCTATATGCTCCTCCCACCCCAAACACCCTTAACAGAGACAACTAGATGATCCTTTTGGATAACTGATAATCTATTCTTCAAGCTCTGCACAACATGTATATACTTGTGGTCCAGATTTTTCATGACTCTATTTGGACAGTGAGAATCAGGCAACTGTAAGCATTGCATGAGACAGGAGAGCAAAGCCACATGCACTTGCACTGCACATGGCCCTGCATCCCATGCTGTCTACTCCTCAATGCTCTCCATGCACTGGGGGGCATCTCTGCAGCAGTTCAGCCAGCCAAATATGTGTCAGCTATCCCCATGAGCTACAAACTTGAGTGCTCATGACTGCAGCTCAGAGGTACAGCCTATTATATTCTACAGACTGCATTGCTGCAAACATGTCCCTAATGTATGGAGAGGCTGGCATGGAATGCAGGGGCACACATGGGAGAAATGTGCATGGTCCTGCTCTCCTCCCACACAAAATTATAATTGTGCACTTTGCAACAGCTGAATATGAGTCCTTTCAATAATGTGTTGAACTATTGTCTAACAAGAAGTAATTTAGACCTCCTAGCAACAGCCAAGTTTGGTGGTTCTACCCTGTCAAGGTGAGAGTGACTTTCTCCTTCCTCTTGGCTTCCTTAATACTAATTTTTGTTTGACCAAAAAATGTTTCGGACCTGCAAATAATACGATATGTTTCACTATGGTGCACCGTGCTATATTTTTCACCAGCAGAGGCTGGTATATTAGGGCTAATGGGGTGCTGTCTGGGGAGTGTTTGGGGAGTTACCTGGGCGCATTTTGGAAGTTGTCTGGGGGGTAGGGGCATTTTGGGAGTTTTCTCAAGGCAGGGTGGGTATTTTGGGAGTTGCCTGGGGGTGGGGGTGGGAAGTTGGGAGTTGTCTGGGGGGGAATTTGGGGAGTTGCCTGGGGGGGTAG
This sequence comes from Rhineura floridana, assembly GCF_030035675.1. Classification (NCBI taxonomy): domain Eukaryota; kingdom Metazoa; phylum Chordata; class Lepidosauria; order Squamata; family Rhineuridae; genus Rhineura; species Rhineura floridana. The sequence continues at coordinate 18,563,066 of NC_084488.1, read as the reverse complement.
GAGGGTCAATTTTAGGATTTGCTTTTGTGTGTGTGTGTGTTTGAGAGTCCTGTGTGTGTGTGTGCAAGAGAGAGAGAGAAAGAGAGAGAGAGAGTCCGTGTGTTTTGGGGAATTGGTGCACAAAGCATGCAGGGGCAAAGCCTATAGTTTCAACAAGGGACAAACTTCCATAATAGATAAATCTGTTGCTATTAAGCAATGTCAGGATTATTCGTTTTTTAAAATCTTTATCAATATGTCTTCATTTCATGCTAGGCCTACTCCATAGGTCACACTGTAATTTTTTACAACTAGAAATGTAGCTGTCTGCACCATGGTATTGAGTAAAGTGTGTCTTCTATTAACAGTCCCCACTCTATATTTTTGTAATACAAACACTAAAAAATGAACATGGCTCACATTTCTGGAATTATATCCTTGCCTTGCCAACACATTATTAATGCAATCCAATTCTTACTGAATTTATTACATCATTGCCTGCCCTTTTCTGCTCTAATAGAGTTAGGAGGTTTAAACAAGTGGCATATGCGTACAGTTTGTTTCCTCATTCAGAGAGTGTAGGGATTCTTTACTACTCTCTGATATTTGGCATACAATATCCTGGAAGACGTAATCATTTATGAAATCAGAGCCTGACAGTTGGGCAGAATGGGCTAATAAAAATATTAGTGAGTCCAGTGGAAACTGGACCTGTTATTTTTTCCGATTGCTGGACCAATTTTTCTGGCAGAAATTCTGTATTGCTGGATAAGACAGGTGTAAATGGGGGTGAGTGCCTATTTCCAGTACTATCTGGTATTCTATTTTATGTAATTTTATTTTACTGCCATGTACCACTTTGTCTGAAATATTACAATAACCTAGAACTAACAAAGACAGATGATGTATCATTTACTGAGTATTTTGAACTTTTTGGTAAATTTTGGGAGGCTGAGGGGTAAAACCAATCCAGAGATTATGCCCCCCCCCTGTTAAACTAAACTACAAATTCAAAGGATGAGAAACCAACCTTAACAAAAGCTGAATTACAAAATTGGGCTAAGTAGTATGCCAGCCTGAGTTATTGGAACGGGTAATATAATTTTGATGTAAATGTAATAAATAACACCACTGAACATAATTTAAAACATTAGGACTCCCTTGTAAAGTGGGCTTGTTCAGATACATAAGATCATGAGAAATCGTGTTTGTTATTCAAACTTTTCACCTCTATTTATGTTGGTATTTGTATTTATAATATTTTTTAATATTTTGGTTGTTTAAAATTATGTTCAGTGGCATTGTTTATTAAATTTACATCAAAATTATATTGATAATTCCAGTACCTCCAGCTATATACCACTTAGCCCAATTTTGTAATTCAGCTTTCCCCCTACTGTTTCCACCACTTCCACCTGTTCTGCAGTGGCAGCATCAGTAGAACTCTCCCTAGTGGCCACTGCATCAACTCATGGCATAATTCCAAGAGAATTGGGGGAGGGGGAGAGAAAGAGAGCAGGTAGCCACTAGAAAGAGTTCCACTGGTGCCATTGGTACATTCCTCTCTTGCTCCTTGCCCCCCCATACCTGCAAACTTGACAGACTCATCCCACTATCGCCACCTGTAAATTAGGTGGCAAAATTGGAGGCATTTCAGGTTGGCCCTAGCCATACTATTTCTGACTTCAGGTGGAGGAGGTAATCTAATGTTTTACTACTCATTTACATAAGGATGGCATATCAGGTTAGCAGGATGAGAGATCAAGTGAATATAAAGGAAGCTAAACTAATATCCAGGAGGATCGTAGCAGCCAGAATGTTTATTATATAAAAATGGAAATATATAAAGACATCTATACACAAATGGTGTAAAATGTGGGGGGTGCTTATGGGGAAATAATCTGCAATTGCTTATGGTATATATAATCGGAAAGTTGAATGCTACTAATATTTATGTCTGTCTGGCACTCTCATCTTATTTTGGGCTAACATATATGAACATCATAATGTTAGAATTCTAGTATTAAATGTGTTATGTGCTTTATTTCTTGTAAGTAGTTTTGTAGTAGTAAAATATATAGAGTAGGATCTGTAGGGTTACTTGAATGTTTAAAGGCTTCATCTCTCTCTCTCTCTCTCTCTCTCTCTCTCTGTGCATGTGTTTATTAGAGAGAGAGAGGGAGGGAAGGAGAGAGAGGAGGGGGAGAATTTGCTGCCTCCAGTTCTGTAGTGGATTCTGAAGTGACCTCAACTGATAAGCACCTCCTGGAATATAATGTGCAGATTGAAAGTATCTCTGCTTCATAATTTTGACTCTAATGAATTTCACAAGGTAGTCTGAGTAAGAGCTGCTTTCTTTCTTTCTTTCATTTTCCTCTCTCTCTCCCTACCTACAGATAATTGGTGCTTGGACTTCTTTAAAGTGGATGGTGGCTGCCATGAACATTGAAAATGGGGCCACAAATGCCCTATGAAAACAATGGGATATGATGACATCCCATTGCTTGCATGGATGCCATACAACAAAAAAGATGACTACGATGAATGGGCCCATACAGTGTTGCTGCAAGCAATAGGATGTGATTACATTTCACAACATTCAGGGACAGGGCCCCATTTTCACCAATAGTTGCAGCTGTAGTCCACTTTCAAGGCACTCCAGGCAGTGATTGCTTATTTTAAAGAAAAAAGGAAAAATATTAAGACAGCCCTTTCTTGGAACAGGACATAATTAATTTTTTAAACTCTTACTTCTGTCCATTTTTTTTTAAAAAAAATCTGCATGCTATATGCAGAACTGAGACAGAACTGATTTAGTTTAGACTACATGTGGAAATGCGGTGCAACAGACTTAGGTTGTCCTGTCCTTTCCTAATTAATCTCAGAGTAATTTAACAATCAACCTCTCTTCCCAGGGAACTCTAGGAACTGTAGCTGTGATGGAAATATGTGTCTCCTAACAATTCTTAGAACTTAACAAATTACAGTTCCCAGGGGTTTGGGGGGAAATCATTACTGCTTTAAATGGTATGAGAGTGGCTGTATACTATCGCCAGCATGGATTTTTAACATTCCACAATGTTAAATTGAAAATATACCCCATGCAATTCTGATGCTCCCATAACTCATTTCAAATCAAAACCTTACAAAACTTGTTTAACAACCCTTTAAGTTTTCATGGTGATGCACAAAACAGTCAGAGAGAATTGACAGTTCGAAGTGTAAAAAAAGAGACAGAGAGAGAAAACAGACCCGTTTTGGACTTCCTTCTGTCACTGTTCTCATAATTTGTTGAAATTAATTAAAAATCAGCTATGTTCACAGAGTACCTGTAATCCTCTTACTGTCCTTGCCCCATACTCTGGCCTTCATCTTCTGCAGTTTAAAAGTAAAAAAAAAATGCATGGCTGATTTTAATTAATATAAGAAATTTAACATTAAAGTCAATGATAAGGCTGGGCATGCTCAGTAAGAACCAACTATCAGTGTTCTAAAAGTCAGACTCACAGCATCTTGGCTTGGCTAATCAGGGGCCACACTCACACCAGACCTTTATTTCACTTGAAACAGTCATGGCTTCCCCCAAAGAATCCTGGGAAGTATAGTTTGTGAAGGACGCTGAGAGGAGATTGCTATTCTCCTCAGGGCTGGTGCCAGGTGTGAGTGGGCCCTTGGGCACCAGCCTAACCTGGGGCCCCTGCTCCCAGCCCCCCCTACAGACCGTGTGGGACCACTCCACCTACCTCTTCCCTCTTTCTGCGAATGCCCTGCGTGCTGGGAATGTAGGTCACTGCCATCAACCAAGATGGTGGCGGAGGCTTCTCTAAGGGGCTGATACCCCACCACAATCTTTGTTGATGGCACACATACATGTTACACTGCGTGTGCTCACATGCCTCCCATCAATCAAGATGGTGGTACAGAAAGGGAGGAGAGGTAGGTGGAGTGGATGGGTGCTGCAGGCCTGCACGGTCCGTAGGGAGGAGCTTGAAGCTCCGTCTCTGAGATCTGTGGCAGGGTTGGGAGTCAACCCTGCTGAGGATCATGAAAGGAGGGTGCTACCCCCACACCCTAAGGAGGTGCCCCTCTGGGCTGCAGGGGCCCTTAGCCAGGGCCCAACCTGGCTGCTCTTTGATGCTCATCTTGATTCTCCTGCTCCAGTGGTCAGAGTGGTTTAACAGTCAGCCACTCTGATTAAAGCACTGTGAGGTAAGCAACTCTCCTAGCAACTCTCAGCACCCTTCACTAACTACACTTCCCAGGATTCTTTGGGAGAAGCCATGACTGTCTAAAGTGAAATAAAGGTCTGGTGTGAATGTGGCCAGTGACAGCTTTGATTTAAATTTGGCTGGAAGACTACATGTGCCTGCTGTAAAATAAAAAGGTGGTGGAAACTTGGAATAACAATAATACTGTTCAGAATGTTTTCCTTTTGGAAAGGAAAGGGGCTTCCCCTCTGCCCAGTGCCCACCCCAATCTCCTCACCTCCCCTCCCTTTCCTGCCCTCATTCCACCTTCCCTCCTTCTTCCCCCTTCCTGACCCTCCCCCAGATCAGTTTCACCTATCCTAAACATGATTGCACAGGAGTAAATCCCACTGAATTCAAAAATGACGCAAATGATCAAACCTGCCCCCTTCTCCTCCTTCCTATCCCTCCCTCTTGCCCCTCCCTCCCCCTCCTCTATCTCCTTCCAATCCCCTCCCTCTCCCTCCCCCTCCCCCATGGTCAGTTTTACCTGTCCTAACCATGATTGCACGGGAGTAAATCCCATTGAATTCAATAAGCATGCAAATGATTAGCCCTCCCTTTCTCCTCCTTCCCCTCTCCTTCCCCTTCCTCCTCTCTTCTTCCTCCCTTCACCTCTTCCTTCTTTCTCCTCCCCTGCCCACTCCAGCCCTCCCTCCTTCCCTCTTCTCCTCCTTTCCCATCATGGTCAGTTTTACGTATGCTAAGCATGATTGCATGTGAGTAAATCCCACTGATTTCAATAAGCATGCAAATGAGTAAACCTGCCCTCCACCTGCCCTCTCCCTGCTGCCTGCTCCCTCCCCTTACTCCCTTCTACCCTTCCTCCCCTCACTCCCCCTCCTCCCCTCCTCATCTCCTGTGGTCCGTTTCACCTATCCTAAGCATGATTGCAGGGGAGTAAATCCCATTAAACTCAATCAGCACACAAATGATCCATACATTCTCAGCAAACTTGGACAGGATCCCATTTCTTACCTCCCTTATTAAAAAGCAGATACATTCACTAATAGGCAAAGAAAACCTTGTGGTTTAAGAACATACCATCACTCACCATATGCTCAGAGGCACATGTAACCAAATTCTTCCAAGCTACACAGGAAGTGGATTGGACTGTGAAAGACCAACCCAAATTGTGTTTGCATTTTTACAGATTTGTAGGGCAGTACAATATCTCACGACCCCCCATGGTGCAGAGAGGTAAGTGGCAGTAACGCAGCCAAAGCTTTGCTCATGGCCGGAGTTCGATTCCAATGGAAGGAGGAAGTCAAATCTCTGGTAAAAGGGGTCAAGGTCCACTCAGCCTTCCATCCATCTGTGGTTGGTAAAATGAGTACCCGGCATATGCTGGGGGGTAAAGAAAGGCCAGGGAAGGAACTGGCAATCCCACCCCATACATATGGTCTGCCTAGTAAACGTTGCAAGACGTCACCCTAAGAGTCGGAAACGACTCGCACTACAAGTGTGGGGACACCTTTACCTTTTTTTTTTTTTTACAATATCTCAGAAAGGCGGTCAGGTGTCTTGCTCCCCTGGTGCATTCACTATAGCTGCCCAATTTCCCTGCTTTTTAAAGTTAGATAGAAATATATTTTGGCTATAGGTATCTTCTTAAACCACAAGGGTTTTTTCCCTATTAGTTAATATATATTTAAAGGTGGCATAGCATATCAAGGAAAAGGTTAATGAGAATATTTTGTCTGTGTATTCAGTATATATAAAGAGCACATGCAATCATTCAGTTCACCTTCCTGCACTTCCTATACAGCCCAACAAAATTCCAACATATGAAGCTGCAACTTGTTTGTTTTTGTTATTAAAGGAATGCTCAGCATTTATAGCCATGAAATCTACAATCAAAAGATACTCCAATTGTTCCTATTTGGGGAAAACAATTAGCCTTAAACTGGCTGTCAGGAGTCAACACTCCTGTTGGGTGTTACCGTGGGATGACACAGGGCTGTCTCAAAGCCTTTTGAAGTCCCTCCTTCCCCTTTAAGTCCCCAATCTCAGAAACTGAAAAAGGAAGAATGGGGAGACTTGCAAAAGGCTTTGCAGGTATCCTTCCCCTCCCCTCCTCTGAGATCAGGGGCTTAAAGTGGGAAGGGGGAGACTCGGAGAGCCGTTTGCTCTTCTCCCTACACTCTCCTTGAAGCCTTCAATATTGTTGGCTTAAAAGAGGAGCACAGGGAGTCTTTCAAAGTGTAAGGGATTTTGAGAATTTGGTGGCCCCACCCACCTGTCACATATGGCCCACAAGGCAGATCCTGGCACGTGGAGCCAAAATATTTTTTCCAAGCATACTCTACAGTGTGGAGTTTTACTAGTCACCCTTTCTGGGGGATGAGCAGGAATTTGGTGGGGGAGGCTTGGGACTCTTCTTTTTCCCTACTCCACCCTATAGACTGCCTATTTGATTTGCTCTTGATGTGTGCACTTATTTGGTCTGTTTGGTATTCAATGCAGGCAGGTAAGGGAATGGAAGAACGTAATTGACAGGCAACCTAAGGCATCATTGGGTTAAGGGCACTCTTGAGTCACTTTCCACAGCCTTTGGCCTGGGGGGCCCTTGGGGTTTCCATTTAGGCCTGGCATGCACACCTTGATGAACGCTGGACAGCAGGACTCAAGTGTGCATGCTGTGTTCACATAAACAACGTTCACTTAATAGGGAGGAGGAATTTTCTTCCGATCCTTGACCAGGGAACCACAGAATGTGGCTGTTTACATGCCCAGGGGAACAGAGGGATGCTTTCCTCATGTACATTATTTCAATCCCACATGCTCATGCTTACATAATTTGGTTATTGTTAGGCAGATAAATATAACCTTTCCATTCTTACTCTGTTGTCGGCAATTTAATCTTGAACATATTCAAGAGTGGGCTTCTGAACTTCACTAAGAATCTCTCCCTCACAGCCCACCACAAAGAAAAAAAATAAGTGAAATGGTACCCCCATTTATCACTGCTTATAGACAAACTACCTTTAAGGCCCTAAGTAGGTTAAGACCAGCATACCTGAAAAATTACCTCTCTCTACATTAGCCTGCCCATGAGTGTTTAAGATTAGCAGAGGGAGCCCTTCTTCATGTTCTGCTGTTAAGGGAGGACCATTTGGTGGGGATGTGGGATAGAGCCCTCTGTGTGGTAGTGTCCCATTTGTGGAATGCCCTCACCTTACAGATACATTGTTGCAATTTCAGTACCAACTGAAGACATAACTGTTGACTCAGGTTTTTTAGGGTTTTAAATGAGTGACTTTTTTAGCCTTCCCTTCTGCTTAGCTCAGGAGTTGAGAACCTTTTTCGACATGAGGCCCACCTTCCTTTCTAAGCAACCTTCCAGGAGCCACAAGTCAGTGGTGGATGGGCAGAGCAATGAATGTACATTTTACCTTTGTACCTTTGGCTTGGGCAATTTTATTTTTGTACAGAGGGGGTGTGGCTGTGGAGAGGCAAGGGCTGACAGAGTCTTGTGGGCCAGACAGAGAAGAATGGGGGGGGCACATTTGTCCCCAGGTCTAAGGTTTCCTACCCCTGGTTTGTTTGCTGGTTTTTAAAAGATTACTACTGTATTACGATTCCTATTATTATTCCTATTATTAATGGTTGTTTATGATTTTATGGTGTACCTTGTCCTGGTAATGGTGCCAGTAAAGATTTGGGGCAGGCTCTATATCTTTGAACTAAAGAAATAATAAACAATAGCATGTGTTCAGTTGTGAATGGTGGCTAAGTTGCTTGCGCCAAATGTCATAAGTGATCCCTGCCTGGGAGAAACCATTCGCCACCCCCTTAATAGTACAGCCGGCCCAATACCAGTTATCATCTGAACCAACTGGTGTCCTAGCTGCTAGCACATTCAGAATTAACAAGTCACTTCTTGAATAGCTGCTTTGCAAACCTTAAAAATGTTTAAGCCTTTAAAAATGTTTTACCACCCCTTCTTTTGTTATGGACATATCATTTAGCTTGTATAAGATCATAGTGACAAACTACAGTACCTGGCTGTCCCTTTTTTTGGTGGTTCACAAAGTTCTTTATTTGCAACAGATTTTGCTCTTATTTATTAACAAGCCTGTTAAAACCTCAGATTTGTTGTGGCTTTTATCATCCCTCAACTGCAGCAATTTCTGTCAGCTCAGTGCAGCTAGAAGCCAACATAACATTTTGGCAGAAACCTTAGAGTAATAATCACCTTAAATAATTTGTGCAATTTAAATACAGATTAACAGCATAGTAGATTGCTTATGGGGAGCCTGTTTGCTTTAAAAAAAAAAAAAAACTCTGTTAACATCCATATGCATTGTTATGAAAAAGTACTTTAAAAATTAAAGGATGAAACTGGGGCATCCTCTAGATATCCTCTGGAGGTGCTCAGGTCATGGTAAAGATTCAAGAACATGCTGTCTTGGGCAGTTTCAGTGGACAAAGTTTTATTTTTTTATTTTTTGTTCAGAATCTTAATCAGGAATGTGCCACCTAGTTCAGAAATGGTGAACCAGGTCCCCACCCCCACACTAAGATGTTGTTGGACTCAACAACATCAACCCAGTAAGTTCCCATCAACCTCAGTGGACATGGTCAGTGATCAGGGATTATGAGAGTTGTAGTCCAACAATATCTGGAGGGCCATAGGTTTCCTTTTCTGCTCTTGATCATGTTTTACAGGCAGCCATTGCAGTGGATGCCATGCCCCCTCTCCGTCCACTGAAAATGGTGAGACCGAAATTAGTTCCATGGTTCTCAAAAGACCTATTAAAAATGAAACGCTCCTACCGGCGTCTAGACCATCTCTTTAAAATGGGTCTCAGAGGTACAGTTCTAAAATGGCTTCGCTCCTTTCTGGAAAAAAGGCTTCAGAGAGTTACCCTCGGGGATCATTGCTCTGAACCCTGGCCATTAAAATATGGCATCCCACAGGGCTCTGTTTTATTCCCGATGTTATTTAATATTTATGTAAGCCCTTTAGGAAAAATCATTCGAAAATTTGGGATTCATGACTTCCGGGAAGGGTGACTTAGCCTGTGCCTGCTTTTGAGACGGGCTCCTGCCTCAAAAGAAGCTTATTCAGATATATCAGTCAGTTTTTTCTTTTTTTTTTGACTGATTAAACTTCTCCCGGGTAGGGAGAAACGAAGAGATTAACCTCAAAGCCTATTTTTGTTGGGACGACCAGATCTCATTAATTTATGGGACGAGGTCCAGCCGACGAAGGTGGGACGGATTTTCAACAGCAAGCTCTATCTGTTAAAGCGAAAGTTCATCTTATCTTCTAAGAGAGAACGCACTAACAGGCAAGCACCCTTCTTTCTATATTTTTCTTTTACTTGACTTAAATTGTTGCTGTTTAAAAGAGATTTGCCAGATTGATCGGTTTTTGACATCTCACTGGGGAGCCGTAACTTCTCTCTGCTACGCACTAATTAATAGCTTATCTCTGTTTTTGTTGCAAAAAGCTGTCCTGGATTTGCATTCTAAAGATACACACAGAAGAGGGATTTCTATTCCAGATTTTTATTTTGAAAAATATTATACTGTTTTGAGACTACTCTCTTTTTGGTCTATTTTATTTTGACGAATCTGTTTCTTGACGATTGCCATTAATTGCTTCGATCCTGGGAACTGCATTTTGTTTACTTAACTATTGGAGAGATAAGGCTGTCTGCTCTGTTTATACTGTGATGTCACCAAGTTTGGAGTATTAACCCAATTGTTGCTGAAATAAGAAGTGGTTTTCCTATATTTTTCTTTTAAAATGGCAATTAAGAAAGTGGCTGAGAATCTGGAAATAACTATGTTTCAGAGAATAATGAATGAGATTGAGATAACGAAAATTGAATTGAGTAAAATGAAGCAGGAGATTAAAGATATAAGGGTCCCTGTGAGAGAGGTGACCCTGGAAGGGGTCCCTGTGAGAGAGGAGACCCCGGAGATTGGAATAGGGGTCCCTGTGAGAGAGGAGACCCTGGAGACTGGAATAGGGGTCCCTGTGAGAGAGGAGATCCCGGAGATTGGAACAAACGTGGAACAGGAACAAGATTTGGAGTCTATGGACTTTAGAAATAAAATCTATTGTTTGGAACTTAATGTTATCTCTGAAGAAATTAATGAAGATTCTAGAGATAAAGTTATCAATGGCATGGATTATCTTCTGGACTGGAATGATGTGATGGAGCCCAATATAGAGAAAATCTATGGAATTAACTGCAGCCATGTGACAATGGAAAAACTTTTAAGAGATGACCCAGTGTATTTTGAAAAAAAGAACAGAGATATGATTTTACAGCAGTATTTCAGCAACTTATTCAGAATGGATGGCAAGAAAATATTTGGGATAGAGGTAATTCCCATCAGACTCTTATTATATGACTATGGCTTTGACAGCAAGATTATTATGGAATACTGATAATGGAAGATTGGATATTGAAATTACTGGACTTAACAAGACTACTGAAGATGGAAGATGGAAAATGGAACTAATAGAGATAATAGAACAATGGTTACTGAAATTACTGAACCTAACAGATTCTGATGTGATGGATTAATTGAAATGTTTATTTTGACTATGGTTATGACAATAAGATTATCATAATTAGTAATGAGATGGATTAATCGATATGCTTATCTGGAAAAAAAAATTGATAGATATATTTCTTAAAGAATTGAAACCTCTCTTTGACTTTTTGTGGAAAGAATAAAGTAATGTTTATGAGATTTGATGATTAAGTAAGATAACTACTGGAGGAAAGTGATTTTATAATATGACTTAAGAGACAGGATTGCTATATATTATAGACTTATAACTGATTTGATCTTTGACAAATGGGAAGTCAATATTTTACTCTTTATTTTTTATTTTTGTTTTTTTTTTTTTCTTCTTCTTTTCTTTTTTTCTTTTTGTTTAACTATTTTTGATTTTGTTTTTTGTCTTTGAATGTTTTATGATTTTGTCTTGTATGTTTTATGAAAATCTGAATAAAAATTATTGAAAAAAAAAAAAAGAAAATTTGGGATTCATTATCACCAATATGCCGATGATACACAACTTTATTGTTCCTTTCCACCGAACACTGTAGAGACTGTCAACTGCCTTAATCAATGTCTCTTAGCAGTGCAAAATTGGATGAATAAAAACAAACTGAAACTAAACCCAGAAAAAACAGAGGTCATCCTCATTGGCAAAAATCTCCCCCAAGGAACTGGACATCTGCCTTCACTTGATGGAGTTTCTCTCCCTTTAAAATCTCAAGTCCGTAGTTTAGGTATAATCTTGGACTCAGCCCTAACCTTTGAACCCCAGGTTGCAGCCGTGACTAGAGCCACATTTGCAAAACTAAAACTGGTCCGTCAACTTCGCCCATTTTTAGGAACATCAGAATTAATGAAAGTAACTCAGGCCTTAGTAAACTCTCGACTGGACTATTGTAATTCTTTATATGTTGGCCTTTCTGCTAGAGCACTTCGACCGCTCAAGCAGGTACAAAGAGTGGCCGCGAGGATGATCACTAAAACTGGCCCTCGGGTTCATACTTCACCTCTTCTTTATCATCTTCACTGGCTCCCTATTGGCTCCAGACATCAGTTTAAGATTCTGGTCCTAACTTTTAAGGCACTCCACGGACTGGCGCCGGTATATCTGACAAACCGTCTCGTTGAATTTAAAACCTATCGCCCTATGAGATCGATTTCTGAAGGCACTCTTATTATTCCCTCAACTTTCATGATCCGCCAAATGAACACCAGGAGGAAGGCCTTCTCAGTCATAGCCCCTACTCTTTGGAATAATTTACCATCTGAGATACAACGTTCCTCGTCTCTCATTGAATTCCGTCGGCGGATTAAAACATACTTGTTTCAACTAGCTTTTAATGTTTGAATTTGAGATTGCTGTCGAACTTTTTTAGTATTAATTTACTTATTTGTTTTAGGTATTACATTATGCTGTTTTTTGTATTATCTCTGTTTTTAATGTTCACCGCTCTGAATTCTGAGTTTCGGAACTAGAGCGGTATATAAATTCTTAAAATACATAAATAAATAAATAAAAATGAAATTGCTAAGAGACACAGGAGGAAAAACTGGTTTCTGACCTTACCAATGGCACTGCCATGATTTTTTTTTTTTTTTTTTGGATTATCACAAAAACCTTCTGTCTGGTGGCCAGACTGATGAAAACATCAGACCAGTGTGGCTGGTATGAAAAAAATGGATTTCATGTTGGGGGTCATGGGGGGGAATTAAAAATAAAACTGATAATATCATAATGCCTTTATACAAATCTAGTGTGATGGCACTTGGAATGTGGGGAAGGAAGGCTTACCCACTGGCTCTGCCAGGAGTGTTCACAGGGTTTAGGAAGGAGAAGGTGGTTTTCAGGTGGCTTTCAGATGGCTTTAATCCCCTCCCCACCACCTGTAGTTCCAAGGAGGGTGGACCAGCAGGGAACAGGGAAGGAGAGTGAGACTGTTTAGGTGCAGTCCAACCTCTGTGCCCCTCACACAGCAATTCACTTTGGATATGCTGAAGGCAAGCAAGGTTATGGCCAGATCAGATCTCACCAGAGAAAGGGTCCCATGATGGACTAGTCTAAGCTTGTTAACAGCATGTCTGGCCACCTCTGCTATGCACGTTTCCAACACCAGAATCTGATCTAGGAGCACTGCCAAGCTGGAAGCTTGTTTTTTAATATGTCTACTACCTAAACCTAGATCAACATTACTTCCATTTTGTCTTGATGAGGTTATATTTTGTTAGCTCACATCCACTATATCAGACACTGTATTATTGCTCTTTCCTATATTCCAGGTGTGGGGCTGAAGCTAAGATGCAGCAGGTTGTCTAAGGCCACCTGTTGAGTTTGTGTAAGATGATGATGATTTCAAATACAGATGCTCTTTTTCAACAACAAGAGCACTTTCTCCAAATAATTGACATAGAGCAAGGTGACTTACAAGAACATTTGAATGAAGTTATTTACATTCTCAACAGAGGTGGACTTCCAAATGTATATTGTCCATCATAGAACAAAGAAAGGAGAGTGCATGAGTGAACATTTACAAGTCTGGTGTCTTTTTTTTTTTTTGTAAGGGGAGGGGGACACCTTGGAATTCACTTTGGTAGAGCTATTGCAGTTGACTATTTGTCTATCTATCCATCTATGTTGCCCACATTCTAACATGCAAATGGAAGATGCCTTCAGAGTGAGAGTCTGTAACAGGCAGAAGGCTGGCCCTCCCCGGGTGTGAGACAGGAGGGGGAGTAGATGGGCCCTGTGTGAAAAAGTTTGTATATGTATGAGTGTTCCCAATTCTCGCAGAGGCCTACTGGAATAATTGGCTCTTGCAGGTTTTGTTGGTGGGCTCATGTTGGGTTCACATTAGGTGTTTAGGAGGAGTCTTAGTATGGAGGAACATGGATGGTGCCACCCCAATTTCAGTGTTTATGGGTTGAGGGAAATATAGCCATGGGAATGAGGTGAATTACCATAGAAGATGAGGGCAAGGCTATCTGTGCCTTGTTCCTTGCTGCCACTCCTCTCATGGATGGCTTCCTTGTTGCTCATCTGCTGTGCCCACTGTCTTGTGTGTGTTGTTGTTTAACACCAGATCAGTTCACAATAAGATCACTGTCATCCATTATTTGATTGTGGATGGTGCTGATTTGGTGTGCATTACCGAGATCTGGGAGGGTTAGGTGGGAGGAGTTGATCTGACCCAACTTTGCCCACCTGGATACTTGGTGCAACAACAGCACAGGCTGCAGGGACAGGGGAGAGAGGAGTTGCTGTGGTCTACAGAACATCCATCTCTGTCACCAGGAAACCACTTTGTCTTGGAGCTGGTTGTGAGGGCCTGCACCTGGTGTCAGGCTGAGGAGACAGGAAACTAGGGTTGCTGCTGGTGTACTGTCCACCCAGCTGCCCGGCAGCTTCTCTGACTGAGCTGGTGGAGGCCATCTTGGCTGTGGTGTTGGAGGAGCCCAGAACGATAGTGCTGGGTGATTTCAATATCCATGTGGAGGCTGCCTATAGTGTTCCGGCTCAGGACTTCATGGCACCCATGATGACCATGGGACTGTCTCAAGTTGTCACTGGCCCGACACATAGGGCAGGGGACACCCTGGATCCACTTGGTCATACCTCCTTGGCAAGTTTTAACAAGCCAAGAAGGGGGAGTCCCCAGTAGATAGAGCAGTTGACCCTGTTGAAGCCCTTGTCATGCTGTGGAACAGCGAGGCATGTCGGGCTCTTGACACGGTTGCCCCCGAGCACCCTCTTTGGCATTGTGGAGCCCAGTTTGCACCTTGGTACATCAGTGAGCTAAGAGCAATGAAACAGGCTGGATGACGGCTAGAGTGCAAGTGGCGAAAGACATGCTGTGAGGCTGATCTGGCACAAGTAAAACATCATAACCGTGCCTCCATCGCATCCTCAAGTAGTCATCCAGTGGAGCTTTTCTGTATTGTCAGGGGACTGTTGACATCAACTCCAGGAAATGGAGTTTTAGACCCTTTGGAGGCCCACTGTGAATTGTTTGCAAGGGGCTTTAAGGGTAAAGTTGCTCTCCTCCATAGCACTCTTGATGCCCCATCTATATCTACTATAGTCCCCAATGAGGTGTCTGGTGCAATGCCTGCTGCAACTTCTTGGGAATGGTTTCAGTTGATGTGGCCTGATGACGTAGACTAGGTGCTTGTGATGATGCAGCCAGCAACATGTCCTCTTGACCCTTGCCCTTCTTGGCTTATTAAAGCTTGCCGAGGGGGTTTGACCGTGTGGATCCAGGGTGAGGTCAATTCATTATTGCAGGAGGGAGTGGTCCTAGCCACCTTGAAAGGGGCGGTGATCCAACCACTGCTGAAAAACCCCAACCTGGACTCATTGGTTTGTGACAACTACTGACCAGATGCAAATACAGTAGGGCCCCATTCATATGGCAGGTTCTGTTCCAGGCCCCGCTGAAAAGCGAAAACCTCTGGAAAGTGGGACACTACTCAGCTGTAGTGCAAGAGCTCCTTGCACTACAGCTGATCACCTGTAGTGCGCGATCAGCTGAAGCGCAAGATTAGCTGGAGAGCTAGAGCTCCCTGCGCTACAGCTGATCGCTGTCAGTTTTAGCATGCGATCAGTTGGAGTGCGGGGAGCTAGCGTGCTACACCTGATAGCTGTCAGTTGGAGCGCAGTGGCTGGAGCTCCCCGTGCTAAAGCTGATCACCCTGCTGGTGCCACTGTATTAACAGAACACCAAAAAAGTGGGGCACTGACAAGTGGGGCCCTACTGTACCCTCGTTTTAGGGAAGGTAATTGAGAGGGCTGTGGTGCAGCAGTTGCAAGTATTCTTGGATGAAACAGATTATCCCAGTCTGGGTTCAGAACTGGTTATGGGACTGAATCAGCCTTGGTTGCCCTGATGGATGACCTTTATCAGGAGAACAGGGGGAGTGCGACCTTGTTATTCTTACTTGATCTCTCAGTGCCTTTGGATACCATTGACCATGGTATCCTTCTGGGCTGACTTGGTGAGATGGGTATTGGAGGAACTGTTTTACAGTGGTTCCGATCCTATCTCCAGGGTCGCTCTCAGAGAATAGCATTGTGTGACTGACTTTTGGCCCCCTGGCAGTTGTGCTGTGGGGTGCCACAGGGTACCATCTTGTTCCCCATGCTGTTTAACATCTATATGAAGCCCTTGGGAGTGGTCATCAGGAGATCTGGGGCAAGGTGTCAGCAGTACGCTGATGATACCCAGCTCTATTTCTTCGTAACATCTGAGTCAGGAGAGGTGGTGCAAGTCCTGGACCGCTGCCTGGACTTAGTGGTGGGCTGGATGAGGGCCAATAAACTGAGTCTGAATCCTAGCAAGACAGAGGCACTGTGGGTTGGTGGTTCCCGAGTTCGGATAATTGGTCAGTTACCTGCTTTGGATGGGGTCTCCCTCTGAAAGAGCAGGTCTATAGTCTGGGGTGCTCCTGGATCCATCTTTGTTGCTAGAGGTCCAGGTGACCTCCATGGCTAGGAGTGCCTTTTACCAGCTTTGGCAGGTAAAACAGCTGCAGCCATTTCTGGACCGGGATAGCCTGACCACTGTTGTCCACGCACTAGCAACTTCCAGTCTGGATTACTGTAATGTGCTCAGTAAATAAACCCACAATGAGAGTATGCAAAATGAAGACTTAAACTGATACCTTCCTTTTTCAAAGCTGATCCTACACTCTTAGATCCTACACACCAGAGACTAGTTTGCACATCTACATGCATCACCTGATTTCTCTGCACTCAATGTGGAAACAAACTCCACTGAAAAAGAAGGCATCAGAGGTGATGTGAAAGTTCAGTCCGTCTGTAGTTTTGAATCTGTGATGTCCCATTCACACATTTGAGGAATCAAATGATGAGCATGGATGTGTAAAGCAGCCCCTGTGTCATAGGGCATTGTTCCATGATGCCAGTAACGGCAAGATCCATGTGTGGCTATGCTGTGTGGTGAAACACTGAAAATGCTTTTTAGTGAAGTACCTTCAGGTCTTGTACTGCATCCTTGCTGTTTGATCCTGACTTCTGCCTTGTTCCTCAACCCTGCTGCCTGGCTTATCCACAAGTCTTGGCATGCCCTTTGGTTCTGACTACTGTGTCCTGGGTCATGCTACACTACTGCCTATGGACTAACACTGACACCCTGTTCAAGGAACTATATATATTCAAGGAATGCAAAACAAAAAAGTTGTTAGGCAAAGGAGCAGCAGTGGCAGTCCATGTGGTGGGGTGGAGCTTTGGATTCACACTCCTGAAACTGGCATTCCTGCAGCTCCCCTTAATGTGGCTAGGTCAGGGGTGTGTGAGCACATTGTCTGTGTCAATCCAGCACTCCTGCTAGGGCATCTATGCAACCCCAAATGTGCTGCCACACTGTCTCACCCCCAGCTCCATCCAGTTAAACTGTAGTGATGCTGGTGTTGGAAGGGTGGCACCACAATCCCACCCAGAGCTTGGAAAAGTTACTTTTTTGAACTACAACTCCCATCAGCCCCAGCCAGCATGGCCAGTGGATTGGATTGATGGAAGTTGTAGTTCAAAAAAGTAACTTTTCCAAGCTCTGAATTCCCACCAAATGGGTTGCTACTGAGGAGAAGCCTCCTCTGGAAAAAAGAACTAGGAATACAAACTTGGCTATACCCTTATTTCCAGATTAGGCACAGATTAGTGGTTGCTTTCCTTAAACAATAAAGAAGCAGGCAACACATTCATCTCCTTCTGAAAAATGGCAGTTTAGCCAGTGAAATACTATAAAACATTTCTCTACCATTTATTTTTTTAATGAGCAAAAATAGATCTTTCATCGCTCACCAGAAGAAGTGAGAAGCAGAGACCTCTCTTTAGAACACACTTTTGGAAAACAAGTTGTTTCAGTTCTCTCCTCCTGTTCCCATCTATTTTTTTTAAAAATAGAAACATTTAAAAAGCTAATGTGACATCTCTTCATCTGTGTGGAACTAATAATGCCTTCACCACAAGACAGTTGTTTTGGTACACGCCGGATACTGATGTAAAATAACAGGCAAAAACATATGGAATAGTTAGCTAATGTGTACTTTTCCTCCTTGACATAATCAGGTCATTTCTATACCATCTTGTACATAAAAGATGAATTTATTTATATGAAAATGGCTCAACATTCAAACTGGAATTAAATCAACTCCAAGAGAGCTGCTTAGGGAATATAATGGTCTTGAAAAACCTTTAGAATATATCTTGGATAGATTTCTGCTACACATCTACTTTTCTTCCCCACTAACTTATTCCCTCAACTTCCTATAGAAATCAGCTTGATTAATTAATAGCTTATCTCTGTTTTTGTTGCAAAAAGCTGTCCTGGATTTGCATTCTAAAGATATACACAGAAGAGGGATTTCTATTCCAGATTTTTATTTTGAAGAATATTATATTGTCTGAGACTACTCTCTTTTTGGTCTATTTTATTTTGACGAATCTGTTTCTTGACGACCGCCATTAATTGTTTCGATCCTGGGAACTGCATTTTGTTTACTTAAGCATGGAGAGATAAGGCTGTCTGCTCTGTTTATATTGTGATGTCACCAAGTTTGGAGTATTAACCCAATTGTTGCTGAAATAAGAAGTGGTTTTCCTATATTTTTCTTTTAAAGTGGCTGAGAAGCTGGAAATAACTATGTTTCAGAAAATAATGGATGAGATTGAGATAACGAAACAAAACCTGCGACAGGGTTGTAAGGAGCTGAAAATTGAATTGAGTAAAATGAAGCAGGAGATTAAAGATATAGGGGTCCCTGTGAGAGAGGTGACCCTGGAAGGGGTCCCTGTGAGAGAGGTGACCCCGGAGATTGGAACAAACGTGGAACAGGAAAAAGATTTGGAGTCTATGGACTTTAGAAACAAAATTTATTGTTTGGAGACACAGGAGATTAAAGACATAGGGGTCCTTGTGAGAGAGGAGACCCTGGAGACTGGAACAGGGGTCCCTGTGAGAGAGGAGACCCTGGAGACTGGAACAGGGGTCCCTGTGAGAGAGGAGATCCCGGAGATTGGAACAAACGTGGAACAGGAACAAGATTTGGAGTCTATGGACTTTAGAAATAAAATCTATTGTTTGGAACTCAATGTTATCTCTGAAGAAATTAATGAAGATTCTAGAGATAAAGTTATCAATGGCATGGATAATCTTCTGGACTGGAATGATGTGATGGAGCCCAATATAGAGAAAATCTATGGAATTAACTGCAGCCATGTGACAATGGAAAAACTTTCAAGAGATGACCCAGTGTATTTTGAAAAAAAGAACAGAGATATGATTTTACAGCAGTATTTCAGCAACCTATTCAGAATGGATGGCAAGAAAATATTTGGAATAGAGGTAATTCCCATCAGACTCTTACTATATGACTATGGCTTTGACAGCAAGATTATTATGGAATACTGATAATGGAAGATTGGATACTGAAATTACTGGACTTAACAAGACTACTGAAGATGGAAGATGGAAAATGGAACTAATAGGGATAATAGAACAATGGCTGCTGAAATTACTGAACCTAACAGATTCTGATGTGATGGATTAATTGAAATGTTTATTTTGACTATGGTTATGACAATAAGATTATCATAATTAGTAATGAGATGGATTAATCGATATGCTTATCTGGGAAAAAAAAATTGATAGATATATTTCTTAAAGAATTGAAACCTCTCTTTGACTTTTTGTGGAAAGAATAAAGTAATGTTTATGAGATTTGATGATTAAGTAAGATAACTACTGGAGGAAAGTGATTTTATAATATGACTTAAGAGACAGGATTGTTATATATTATAGACTTATAACTGATTTGATCTTTGACAAATGGGAAGTCAATATTTTACTCTTTATTTTTTATTTTTGTTTTTTTTTTTCTTTTTTTTCTTTTTGTTTAACTATTTTTGATTTTGTTTTTTGTCTTTGAATGTTTTATGATTTTGTCTTGTATGTTTTATGAAAATCTGAATAAAAATTATTGAAAAAAAAAAAGAAATCAGCTTGAGATATGGTCCTAAGTCTACCAACATGTACTCAGTCAGAAGATCAACAACTAGGAGCCTAATTTGTGGGGCCATTCCAGGAAAAAAATGCTTCATTTGAGCTGAATTGCACCACGGTGTTGTACTCTTTCACAAGTCTGAGGGCCGTGTTCAACTAAGTCCTACTCAGAGCAGACCCATTGAAATGAATGAACCTAAGCTAGTCATGTACGTTAACTTCCATGGGACAACTCTGAGTAGGTATAGCATTGGATACCATCCTCAGTTCCACTCTGTCACACGTTTGAGGGTCATAACTCAGTAGTAAAGCACCTGCTTTGCATGCAGAAGGTCCCAGGTTCAGTCTCCAGCATCTCCAGGTAGGACTGGGAAAGATTCTGCCTGGAACCCTGGAGAGCCACTGCCAGTCAGTGTAGACAGTACTAAGCTAGATGGACGAATGGTCTGACTCAGTATAAGGCAGCTGCCTATGCATGGTATGCTGCAGCTCCACCCATACAACAAAAGTTCCTGTTCCGCTTCTATCTCCCTCCAACTCCCTCTCCTTGTGTGCTCTCAAATCAGCTCTGGATGGTTGGGGGACCCTCCAAAGCAGATTTTGGAGGCACATGGTAGAGGTGGGGAAACAAAAATCCCACTGCATGAGCTGACCTCTACTTGTGAAGCATTGGGTACATCCTTATGTTCCTCGCTGGAACTCATTATAGGATTACTGGGGGGGAAATCCCTATGGGATTCACACTGTGGATGAAAACGTATCCCAAAGTAGGCTCTTCCACTCCAAAAATGACCAGAGTGTCATTTCTTTCCATTTAGTGAAACTACATGCACAGATATACTTCGATAGAGTTATTGACACAATGGCTAGCTTGATCATACCTGTGCCCATACTCCCAGAATATCCCATGTGAACATTGCACACATGCAATGAGCCTTTCAGCTTCTGCTTCCCAAAGAGCAGCCAC
The DNA here is from genome assembly GCF_030035675.1 of Rhineura floridana. Lineage (NCBI taxonomy): Eukaryota > Metazoa > Chordata > Lepidosauria > Squamata > Rhineuridae > Rhineura > Rhineura floridana. The sequence continues at coordinate 18,542,328 of NC_084488.1, read as the reverse complement.
CAAGCACTGCATAGCAAAATATTATTGGAAATCAGAGACAACTCTTATTCTGCTAACTCAGTTTCCCATTGTTGATATTTCATATCATCTGAAGGGGGTGGGGTTCTGTCCTAAGTACAGCTATTGAGAAAGCTGTAATTCCATCTGTATTTCCCAGATGGAAGAAGAGAGTGTTTTGTTGTACACCCCTTAATATAGATATACTTTGCTGACTAGTACTCCGAGGGAGGGGGAATCTGTATCCATAGCAGGCTGTTTAATTGTTCCAAACTCCAATCCAGATTAAAAAGGGAGATGCATAATCAAAAGTTTTTATTAGAGCTGCTACCAAATGTTATAACTCCATGCATGGATTACTGACATTTTTGCTATGTGGGGCTGCCCTTGAAGACAAGTCAGAAGCTACAGCTGGTTCAAAATGCTGCTACCTGGTTATTGAGCAACATGCCATTTCACATTACATCTATTCTTCATGAGCTACACTGAACTGCCTATTTATTTCAGAGCCCAATTTAAGGTTTCATTGACTTTCGTTAACCCTAAACAGGCCAGGGAGCAAATACTTTATGAAGCACCTCTCCTGTTATGTCCTAGCCTAGCTATTCAGATCATTGGGGGGGGGGAGGTCTTCATATAGAACCAAGGGATGGTGACTCAGCTGAGCACCTTCTCAAATGTGGTACCCTCCCTGCGGAACTTCTTTCACTCACACCTTTTTGAGGTTGCTGCCAATAAGGTAAAATTTAGTTTATAGACAAGTCTGTGAGATTATTAACTTGCTGATGTTTTAAGGCTGAAGATGTTTTAATATTTATACTAACAACAAGAGAACACCAGGAAACATCTCAAAAATAACATAAGAACTTTGCTGAATCAGGCCAAAAGCTTACCTAGTCTGCATTCTACTGACTACAATGGTTAACCAGATGCCTGTGGGAAGCAGGACATGAAGGCAATAGCACTCCTTTTATTTCTCTTCTTTTTATACTAGCCTGGTTAAAATAGCATAGACATGAGACTGAACCACAAATGAACCACAAATTAAGAACCAAAAGAACATATTATAGATATTAGTATACGTACAAAAGGGGTAAACTGAAACCATGGAGTCACTTTCCAATCCTTCCCTCCACTGAAATTGGACTTGAAAGAAGAATTCTATTGTATCCAACAGAATAGGTGCCGTGTGTGTGTGTGTGGTGCACAAACGTTTCTTTGGTTTGCAAATGGGCCCATGAGCTCCAAAAGGTTGGAGACAGTGTAATATAGCTCAGCCTTCAACATACTGGTACTCTCCAGATGTTTTAGACTGCAACTCCCATCAGCCCCAGCCAGCACAGTATGTAGTCCAAAACATCTAGAGGGCACCAGGTTGGCAAAGACTGATATAGTTAATACTTTAATGTTTGCTGAGGTTTGAGGATCCAAGATTAAGCTTTCAATCAGGCACAGGGCAAATACCTGTGCTTCAGTCAAACAGGAATAGATGGGGCTAGCATGCATACTTAGCATGGGTCATGAGACCCTGACCTTTCCTTTGACAAGGCATTCAGTATCGGGGTTTCAACCCTCAACTTGGTTAGACATGTGGTCTGGCCGTCCTGAGAATGAACATCCACACCCACATCCAGACATACAAAAGAACCAGTCTTATCTATCCCACATTCATCATAATGTCATATCCCTGCCTGCTTAAGTGGCTGATGTACCCTGTATTGTCATATGTCAGAACGTTGTTTTCATTCATCCCATTTTACCTGCCTCTCTTCTTCCTCCTCTTCCTTTGTTATCTTCCTCACTGTCAAAATTCAGATTGTAAATTGTTCAGGGCACAGAATGATTTTTGCTTTTAGCATTTGTTACTCTGTAGAGAGCGATGTACAGTGATGGTGCTACATACTTAATAGTAATGAAGCAGCTATTGCATCTTACAACTGCACATCTGCCTTGGAAGAATGAGTGTAGAAAGAAATCAGGCACACCTACCTTAGTCCACCAACACTGATTTCTGTTTCCCATCTTCTCCCTTTGGCCACAAATTGAAAAATACCACCCTTGAAGCTATGCAAGTTGAAGCTTGGGCTCTACAAATGGAGTGGAGATGCCACTGAAAATTAATTTGACATGATTTTTAATGAAAAAAATGAGGTTTCTCCTCCAACACAATGTCTGAGGAATTCTGGAGAAAGCTAAAAGAGTTCTTATAAGATAAGCAAAATTTCTCAGATAGGCTTCACATACCTCTAAAATGGAATTAATCTGGGCTGTTATAAATGGAGTCCAATACCTCATGATGCATGGGAACTACCTCACACTATAGCTTCCCTTGATAAATACCTCAGTGATCTGTTCTTTCAAGCTATTTCTGAACTGCCTGCTCCACAAAAGGAACATGCTAAAACAGGTTGCATGTTGAATGCTGTTGGGAAGAGGCTCATTTCTTTAAAAAAGTATTTATTTATTTAGAAAGATCTATGAACCGCTTATTCAAAGCAGTGTACAAACAAAATAGTAGATAAAACACAGCTAATATCCACAAAACTATTAAAAACAAATATAAATCAAATAATTATCATTAAAACAAAGAAAAGAAAACATCAACATTGAACTATTATGCTGTATGAAATGTGTTTGTGATTTATATTAAAGAGAACAGATCTCTGACAGGAATGACGGGGGCATTTCTCAAGCTCTGGGACAAAGGCTATAGAAGACAAGATGTATGATTGGTGGAATTGTTTGAAACAAATCATGTCTGATTTGTAGTCAAATTTATTGATGTATATTTTATTGGTACTAAGCCATATTGTTATGTGCAATAATATCCTACTGGTTTGGGTTTATTTGTGTTGCTTCTTTCTTAAAAATAAAAATTTAAAAGCAAAGACAATCAGCAAAACTTAAACCATGTATAGGTGATTAAATTATATGGCTAGGTAGAGTTGCTGAACAAAAGAAATTTCCAGCAGTAGTCTAGAACAATATATCAAGGATGCCTGCCTGCCTAAAGTCAATATGCAGGGAGTTCCAAAACACAGGTGCTGCCACATTAAAAGACTAGTCCTCACAAATGTGGAAGAAACATTATGAAACGTAAAAGTGCAAGTTCCACAAATCAGAGTGGTCAAATCGGTAGGTATGTCTGCTACCTGTGCATGCTAGGTTGGTCAAGAATACTGGGGGGGGGTCTTCCTTGGACCCATGTCAACAAGAAAATACATGTTGGGTGATCATATACAGTATTCTACAGTAACTAATACAGCTATGAGAGGTAAGGTCCTGAAAGAGACTTTATACCATTGCCCACATCTGCCTCACAAATGAAAGTTTAAACATTTGCCTGCCTTTTCTGTTGGTCACACTATAAATGCAACTTTCCTTCCATTAAGTAAAGCAAAATGTTACAGATTAATAGAGTCCCATCTAGAGATTTTTATTTCATCCAGCTTTCTAGACTGATCCTAATTATATTCTCTTCCTTGAGCTTTTTTAGGGATTCAAAGGCAACCAAATGTCTTTTTTGTTCTTTCATTTAAATTCTAGCTTGAAAGGATTTGCTGCAAACTTGCTGTGTCTGCAATTTTTGATGTAAAATATTAATGCAACAGAAAATGAAGCACATATTGTTTATAATAATTCTATAAGTATAAAGAAAAAAAGAAAAAAGAAAAATATAGTTTATACTCTAAAACGGTCAGCTAATTGACCTTCTTAACAAACAACTGAAAACCATCTAGATTCAAACAACAGGAAATAATATTGTAAAGCTTCACCAAGCAAAAAAGTAAATAAAAATAAATTCCCTCTGAAAGAATATGTTTAGTTAATAAACAAATGCCATTTTTTCTTTTTGTGATATAAATACCTGAACTTAAAGGATGAGTTCGAGATACGATTGTTTTTGTTAAAACCATTGCAATTCTTTGCAATGATTCACACAATTCTAAGATAAAGATGGCCACAGCATGGTAACTTGGGTAAAAATGTAGACAGTCTAAATCAGGGATAGGGATGGAATAGACTTGCTGATTCTGGTCCAATCTCATTCCCTCAAATGGGCAGGCCATTCCATTCTGTATTTGATTGTGTACCGCTATCTCCTACTTTTACCTTGTTTGATTTTTCCCTGTGAAAATAATGTTATCACTAATGTTATTTTGGGCACGTGTGTGTGTGTGTGTGTGTGTGTGTGTGTGTGTGTGTGTGTGTGTGTGTGTGTGTGAGAGAGAGAGAGAGAGAGAGAGAGAGAGAGAGAGAGAGAGCACAAAAGGACAATCTTGTGATTTGGACATTCTGGGCTTGCTAGGAGTGTGGAAGGACATTAAAAGATAAATACTAGAGAGATTAAAAGGCAAGCCTAGAGAGTCTCCTCCATGTGGCCACTGACTCAGTGCCCATGTTAAGGAGATTTTCTAGGCTCGCCTTTTAATCTCTCTAGTATTGACCCTTTAAATGTTGTAATTACAGGCTTGGGATTTTTTTTCTAGCAGAGGGGCTAGGCTTGGCTTGCTCCCTCCCTGCTTGGAGCTTGGATCACTTGGATTATTAGAGCAGAGGGTGACATGGACACAGAGAGAAACCTGTATAAATAACTGCTGTGCTGTGAATAAAAATCAATGTTGTTTTCAAAGTTTTTTTTAAAAAAAAACCTGTGTCAGGGAAAGCCACTCAAGCTTGAATCAAACATGATCATCCTGGAAAAATAGTGACAATGCGGACTACTGGAAAATCCAGTGCCAAATCTGACTTCAATGGAATTCTCCCCCATCTAATGTGGTAACCAAGAGCACCAGAGTTTCTACCAGTACCCCTGACAAGTCTCAGTAAATATCTCCTCAAAACTCCACAGTGCATGAGAGACTGTTTGCTCTTCCTGCTCAGTTCCTGTTTGCAGTGAGTTAGCTTCTAACACTGAACATGTCCCCTTGAATATCCTTGTATTTTACTGTGTGCCAGAACTGGACACCCACTCTCCCTTCCATTCTGAACAGAGGAGAGCTAGAAAGAGAAAGGGAAAGAGCTTCTGTCTGTGAATGAATCAGATGGTGCCTGCTGTAGGTCCCTTTCTGCTATTATGGTGTGGCAGGTGGGGGGGGCATGCCTGCACCATTTTGTACTCCTCTCTCTCTCTCTCTTTTTGCTATTTAGATATGCCACACCCCTGCAGCAGCCATTTTGTGTTATGCCATGCCCCCATAGCAGGCAGTTTGACTGGCATCCACACCCCTTTCTCAACATTCCAAGTGTGCCCACTGGTGGTCTAGCTGCACTTACGATGCCCTTTACCCCTGCAACAGCCATGTCCTTTGTTACATGGCGAATGGCTTTTAAATCCTTGCATATGTACAAGACACAGGGCTTTTATACTCTCAAATACAAACACAAGAATTTAGGCTTGCAGGGGTCAGCTCTGCCTTCTTTCTGAATGCAGCTTTTTACTGTGGCCAGCAAGTCTCAAGCTGCTGGACAGATAAAGAGAAGGTGAGTTAACTCTGCTTTACTGCTTTGGTTGCATCACGCCAGGAAGGTTTGCTGAGAGCAAGGGAGAGTTCAGATCATGGATTCCTTTCCTCCTCCAGCAGCACTTACAATACTAGAGTGTGGGTAAGAGGATTCCCCCAGCCTTTCTTCCTTTTCAGTTTGTCAGTGGATTGCTGGGCTGCCTGCTTCCCTCCTCTAACAATGCCAGGAGTAAGTAGAATGAAAAGGGATGTCTTTTGTTGTTGTTGCAAAAGAGCACGTGGGAGAGGTGTTACTGAAGAAAGACCCCCGCAGTCATGTGATATGTGTATTCCACATGTAGGCATATACACATGGAGGTATGATTTGCACAACCATATACCCATTTTCTGGAGATGGAAATTGGAGTTCTGCATCCTTGAAAGCCCTCATCTTCATGGAGCACCCACATCACACATAATGTTATATGCAGGGTGGGAAGGACTGTGTAACCACGTCTTCATCTCAGCTGACCAGGTAAGCATGTGAACCAATCCTTGCTGTGCTATTATACAGTTGCTTATGGTAGCACACACCAAATGCCGGAGGTGCCCAATGGCATAGCATTTCACACCGATATACAGACAATATTTATGGTTAGGAAGCCTGATACACTGAGATTAAAACATGAGGCGAAGTTGATGCAAAATATGGGGCCTTTAGATCAAACATGAAACAAAGTGATCAGTGGAGCAGAAACTATGATAAGTCCATTAAAATAAGTTCTGCAAAGCACACTAATGAGGAAGTCTAGACACAATTTGCAAACTGTAGTGGCTTTTTTCTAGTTTTATAAGTAAGCAATTTCATGCTTCCTACAGGATTGAGAAGTGAAGGATAATAGCTCACTACGCTCACTACGGAGGAAACTAAACTGCCATGGATTGCAATTATCAACCAAGTTCAAGAGGATTATTTGATGGTGGACTGATCTTCAATACTCACTGGAAGAATTTCAAAAAGCTTGTGTTAATGATTCAAATAGGTTTTTTTCTGGCAATATTTGAATATCCAAAGCATTTCCCACCTCTTCAACTGATTGCATATATACTGCACTAATTTTAAGCTGAACATTTGCTTTTAAACTTAAACATAGTCCTGTATCAGCTGAAAATCTCTTTCCATTTAAAGCACCTCGCTCTCCCAGGATTAAGATTAAAATACTTGCATTGATTTGGCAATAATGCAAACATGAATAGCCTGACCTGATCCTAAATGAGGGTAGCATAAATAATCAAAGCAGTTTTGTACTCCATTCTATCCACTAGTTAATGTGCTAGTGAGCCAGTATGGAAGAAGCATGTTTTTTTTCTCTCTCATCTCCAATCTCATTTGCATCTGCAAAAATACAGTAGAATGTCGAGTTTGGTTTGGCTTCAGGATTTTGGAGATGCTTGTCCAGATGACTCATCCAAACAAGAAATATATATGCCAGTTTTTTGGTCACCTTCTAACACTCAAGCACAGCATTGACATTGTCCACAGAAAACCCCACCTCCACTGGCCCAATCTTGGGCTACCTACAGAAGATTGCAACATTACATTCTTCTTGTAGTGCAAGTGTGATCATTGTGACAAATCAGTACCTACTGAAGGTGAGAGGCTCAACGTACATCCAAATCAGGGATGGGTAAACTGTGGCCCAACAGATGTTGCTGGGCTACAACTCCCATCATCCCTGATCGCTGTTCATGCTGGCTGGGGCTGATGGGAGTCCAACAACATCTGGAGGTCTCCAGGTTCTCCACCCAGATCTGAATAAAGATGATACCTAGGCTTTTCTCCCTAGCCCCTTATGAGCTGTCACTCAGGTCTGTAGAACTTCACTATTACCTTTGGGCCAATCACAGTAGAGGTGACCTCTCCACTATTCTGTGGTATTGGAGTCCACTGGTTCTATCAGAAAAAATGTTTACGCACAGAAGACAATGGTAATACATAACTTTCTCTCTCTTTTTTAATGGAATGCCTCAAGCCTGGATGATGTTTTTCCCTTCTCAGTAGCTGGCTTTTTTTTCTTATCTACTTACTCCTTTTGATGAAATACATCCCAAACACATAGGCAGCAGTATCTAAATCCCACGGTTATTTTGCTTGCACATAAAGGGCTACAGAGTTTCAAGGATAATTTATGTGTTTTGAGCTTAGAGAGAATGGCCCTGCAGGTATCTTCAGATTTTATCAGTATGTTGTATTGGTATGAACTGGTTCCATGTGTTCATTACTTACAGGGTTTTTGTTCTGTTTTTAAACTCAGTCAAGTTCCACTTGACTGTTTCAGCATGTCACATTTTGCAAGTGAAGCAAATGAACAATAAATGCATCACCACCAACACCTGAACCTGCATAGCCAAGTCAGGCGCCATGGTGGAATAACTTAACTCATATGGCAAGGGAAAGAACTGCATGAGCAATGTGCATTTCTGGGGTCCTGCATTGTATAGCATAGTATTTTATACCATCAAACAGATTTCTGCTCATATGCATAGGGAGAAGTCTGCTTAACAACTGCAACATTCTGGTCATAATAGGCAAAGCCATAAAAATCCAGAATCTAAAACATTTCAGTCTTGCTTTATTTCCAACCCTGCTGCCTGAGCTGAAAGTTACCAAGAAAGATCTTCAGGCTTTCGCACACACAATTGTTCAAACATTTCAGAGGTTGAACATGAGGGGTGACAGTGGTGTAGTGATCTTTTTCTTTTTCTTTTACTTGTTCTTCACCACATGTGCCAGAACTCATTTAGGGAATGGCCACAATGATCCAGAAGTATTTTTGTCCAAGAAAAAATTATGCTTGCCAGCTTGTAGCTAACATGGCTAGCAGGAAGAGTTCTGCCATTCTCGCCTGTGGTAGCAGCACCAATGAGGAGATTACCACACTGCTGTTGCCACCACCGCCACCACTGGTGAATACCCTATATCACTTTGAAAAAATCAAACACCTTTGAACAATCACTGAAATCCCTTAGACTGAAATTTTTCAGAGACCCAGCCCCAGCCCTAGATTCTGTGTTTTTCTCACAGGATGGGTCTGCTCAATTTTATTCCACTAAGCTGCATGTAATTTACCACCCATGCATTCTGACACAATAGCAGCTCAATAAACCTGCTTAGGGATGCAGCAAGGGTGTTATCAAGCAACTGGCTGGCCACAATGCACATATGGTGGGCAGTGCCAGTGCCAGGCTATTTTGCACCCTAGGCAAGGCTAACTACTTGCACCCCCCAAAAAATTTGCTAAGTTCAATTTTCAAAAACAGATGTCTTGTAGAAAAAAATGAAAAGCACAAAACTTGAAATTGCTAAATTTATTTTAGTTGCATTTTTTCCAAGGGTTAAAAAAACTAATCTGTATAAAACTGTGCCCCTCAAAGGTCAGTACTGTGCCCCTCTGAGGTCTGTGCCCTAGGCGGCTGTCTAGTTGGCCTAATGATAGCACCGGCCCTGCTGGTGGGCTGCAACTAGTCCAAGGAGCTATGATTTAGGCAGAGCCATTGTAGGATGCATTGATGCATTATAAGAGAATGTTCAGTGTTCAAAGTGGTGCGACGAAGAAAGGAACTGAGGTGGTTTCATTCCAAATTAAGAGAGACTCAATTTAGCCTGTGCTCCATTCACCACTTTTATAACTATGCAAACTATTTGCTAACAAGCTTGAATGACTACATTTGCACTTTGATCACTGAGTGCTGGCTTTTCAGCCATTACCATGAAAAGAATAAAGTCAAAACCATTAATGAATGTGGCCTAATATTAGGCAAGGAATATATTCTAAGAAGTTTCCGGTTAGATCTGACATAGAACGATTGTGGATTTTGCTATCTGATCAACTGTTTGAAATATACGACATGCTGTTTTGCAGTATTTAGACTGTGCTTTCACATTTAATGATTCCATTATCTCTTTTTTTAGCCAGAATGTTTATATCACATATCTTTATATGTGTGCAGCTGATTGTTTATGCCCACAGTTTTCTCTAATGGATGGATGCAGATTAGTTACTTTTCTTCTCTTTCCATCTCACCATCTCCCAGGAAAAGAGGGGGAGAATAGCCTATGAAAATAAATGGATTTCTCTCCTTTGAATGTCATAAAGGTGTGGGAGAAATCTTTATACCATTTCCCTGGCATTTATAATTTCCACCATTTGTAAAATAAAACTTAATTTTTCTGTTGGAATTTCTTCCAAGAGTCAAAGGTGTGTCCTTCTGCAACAATGGGACTTCCGACATGTGATTGCAAGTTTGTTTACTTCTTTGACATATGACTGTAGACTTGTTTGCTCTTGCAAAGGTGGGAGGGAAATTTTTACTTCAGTGCTCTTTGTTGACCAGCCCTGGACCATTTTTATATTTGAAAAACGGCATGTTTTCCTACTCCAATCAGCTAACGTTGGCTGGGGTAGTAAATATAGCCCAATGGCAAAATTCCATGCATTTCTGGGACATTTTGGGTGCCAGGTGTTTCTTTCCCCAGAAAGAAAATGGTAAGTGGTAACTGGCTGAAATGTGGGGACGTTGTACAGGTAGCAATTTGTGACAAATACATTTTTATGCATGCTCTGCTCTAGTATATGAATCTTTGTATATGTCACTTGGCTAGAGTAATGCAAATGTTGAAGGTTGGCTCTTTTTTGGTTCACATATTGTTTCAGAAAGTGAAAAATTTGTAGCTTCACCTTCAGATGCGAACGGAATCAAATTTGTTCCCCATCCCTAGAAGCATCATTACAACTTTTGCTGGCTTCAAGTTAACTTGCAATACGTGAGCTTGGGGTTTTGAAAAAAAATCAATAGAGCAGCCAAAAATCTTCAGCATGAACCTCTGTAAGTTTATTTGGAAATAAATCTCACTGGACTGATGTTTGAACAACAGTCATTTTTTTCCTCAGTTAGATTCCTTGGTCTGTTTGTGTAAACATTGTGCTAATGGCAAATATTGGATCAGGGAAAATGTTAGTCCTTGTGCTTGGAGTTTAAAGCAGGTTACAACAACCATGGTTTGGACTTGATTCATGAGGGTGAAGAGAGGCATAACATTTGTAGTGTGGTGGTGGAAGTGTCTTACACACACATATAGTCCTGGGGGGTTGGTGGAGGTGGGTGTCATGAGCCCCATGGAGAACTCTTGGCAAGACTGGTTTGAGGAAGAGGAGGAGGCTTGGGATCCAAGGGGGAGGCCCAGTGGTTTGGGCACTGGCAATGAGGATGCTGGGGAGCCCACTAGTCTGCCCATTGACAGCCCCGCTCCTGAGATAGAAGCTGACATGGATGAAGGGATCAAGCCACCGGTCCCTCTGATCTCAGTGCCCACTATGGCAGACACACAGCCAAGTCCAAACCCTGCAGTGAGCTGAGATATGCTCAAAGCATTTCCACCACTGTGCTACAACTGTCTGCAACCTGGTCATGTGAGCAAAAATTGCCACATTTGTTCCACAAATATGATGCAGGAAGGACTGTGAAGAAATATCAGCTGTGCCTAATGTGGATGTTCCATTCAAGGCTAAACTTGATTTGTCCTGGTCTTCACGGACTCATCATTCAGAATGAGCATCAACTCATCAGAGTGACTTTATTCTTACAATTCAGCTTATAATACTGTGTCTTGTTCAAAACAGGGAAATTGACTTTCACATAATCTCTTCAAGCACTGCATTTCACATGTCTGCTATTTTAAGTGTGGCACAACCCTATGGCCTAGGTAGGAAAGGATGGATTAAAAATGAAATAAATAAAAATGATCATCATTTTCATCATCATCAAATAGCATCATTTACAAATTCAGGAAAAGGCTATCAATGGCTACTAGCCACAATGGCTATGTTCCTCCTCCACTGCTGGAGGCAGTATTATATCTCTGAATACTAATTTCTGGAAATTGCATGGGAGGGAAGAGTGCAGTTGTGCTCAGATTCTGCTTTCTGCCTTTCCATGGGCATCTGGCTGGCCACTGTGTGAAGGGGATGCTGGACTAGAAGGGACTTTAGTTTGATCCAGCAAGACTCTTCTTATGTTCTTAGTACCATCATATGTTCAAAGCACATTACATACATCACATTATTTTAATCTTTACAACAACACTAGTGCAGATGGGTAACTGAAGCTCAGAGAAGAATTTTGAAGCAGGGTCTTTGATACATTCTTAGCCACAACTTTACATCTATTCTATGGGAAATAGAGATCACCGTTTCATCCACCTACTGGGGCTCCCAGTTGTGTCTATCATGTGAGGACATGTGAGAGGATAAGATGTTTGGAGTTAGTGGGTGTGCAGCAGTCAATCACAAACCACTCTTTAGCCACACTGCAGCCCAAGCCTCATCCCAGGTTGATCTCTTGGGGTGGGGCTTTGAAGTGGACCTGAAGGAGAAGCTCCTTCTCTTGGTTCAGTTATAAACTGGAGTCCTGGCGTAGGCTTGGGTAGGAAACAGGCTATGCCTAGCAAACTTTTCCCTCAAAGTGTGGTCTTGAAAGAAAGAAAAAAATGTTTAAATTCATGTGGAAGCTGTATTTCCATACATATTCCCTAGCTGGGAGGTAACCATACAAGAAAGGATTGCGTCCTTACTTTTGTTGGAAGCTGGAAGAGGAAAAAAAGTAAAATAAAATCATGCATTTGAAGTCTGAGATGTATATGAAAGGAGTTCTGGTACTTTATGAAGGCCTAGAGAATGCAATTTGAAGTTTAAAAAATGAAAAATGTATCTAGATTTTAAAGTCATAGAATAGAAATGCATGCACTTTCCCCACATTTTTGTATGGAGGTAACTTGATAGCTGGCATAACCAAACAGTTCACAAAGAATCCAATAGCCTTGCTAAGTCAAACTGTTTTATATTAATATGAGGGCCAATCTTTGGATGCTGATTCTAACCTCACTTAGATTCCAATCTTATGCACACATTCTTGGGAGTAAACCCCAATAAACAAAGTGGGTCATGCACAGGATTACATTGTTAGCATTGTCTCATGCATCTGTAATCAGAATTGGAACTGCAGTCTAAACTTAAAGAACTATCAGAACAAAGGATTTTGGACTATGCCATCCTTTATACTGATAGATTCTAATTGTCTGAGTGCTGGTTCTTATGTAGCCAAAACGGCACCATCCTAGGCAGAAGAAGAAAGTATTAGGAGGTCTGGGAGAATCCCAAGATTTGCAGAAGTATGCATACAATTTGGGAAGGGGAGGCTAAAGGGGGGGAGATTAAAAAAAAACAGTCTAGTGATACATAAGCACGTCCAAAGGCATGGCATGCTGACTTTTTAGGATGGGGGGTGGGGAGGGGATGGAATGGAATGGATGTCCTAGAACATGACATGGCTGACTGAATCCTGAACAAAAACACTCCAAACTGCAACATTTTGTTGCAGGTCCTACTTGTTTTTTTTTTTTGCTACAGACTTTTCACAAGAACATCTATAAGTTGTTGTCTGAAATGGTAATTTTGCATTTGGCAGGTTGCAGGTGAAAGCTCACACACTGAAAGCTCACCTGTCAACAAACAAAACTAGCATATACATGCAAAGGCTAGACTGCAACTCTTCTCTTTGACACCTAGCTTTCAGTTTTCAAGGAATATACTTTTATGGGAACAAGGCATTAGAGTTTGTGCTGTGAGGTGGGAAGCCATGGTACACATATCATAGCCATTACATAAGACATGAATCATGCCAAATTAGTGGCATAAAGACACTATTCTCTTACTCCTACAGCATAATCCAGACCCAAGATCTACTAGGGTGAGAAAAATTGAATTTTGTAGATGTTGGGCTTTCCCAGAAAAGTTGGAGCTCAGCCAGGCCTATGCTGGTTCAAGTCCCTCACCCCAGCTAACCCAGAGATATGATGGCATAAGTCCCTCACCCAAGCTCAGCTGAATCTCAGCCAGCATAATTTACTCTGGCGTAATTTCCTAGAAAGGGACATTCCAGGAGCATGACTGGACAAGGAGACACATACGTATATTCCAAACTATGTTCACCTCAGTCATATGACATAGGGCCCAGTTGTCAAAACTTGGGACCGCACACCTCTGCCAGCTCAGGTAGCAAAAGCCCCTCCCTGAATGGAGTTTGGAATTGCAAGAAATCTATGCTGGCAAAAGTTATACTGGCTTCCTCTAGTAAGGATTGCTCTGTTAGCCACTCTTTTGCATTACAGGGATAGTACTAGGGGTGTGCATTGGAATTGGATAAATCCCAATTCCTGAAGTGAAGAAGGATGTTTTGGAGTTATGTTTGGATTCTCAGAGGTAAACCAGAATGTGTAGAAGGCAGCATGAGTCAAAGCAGGGACCCCCAGAGCACTTCATGGTGCCTCCGTGATCCAGGCATTAATAAGAAGCATCAACTGAAAGTGGAAGTAGACTTAAGCTTTCACACAATGCCAGGATGGGTGTTGGGAGTAGGGAGACTGAACACCAAAATGGGGGGACAATGATAGGAAAGCTCCATTATAACTGGCAGGTCAAGCTTTTAATCAGATGGAATTATTTTACCTAGAAAGTGAATTCCTTTTCGTCTTCACCCAAAAATCAATTTTAAAGACACATGACACAAAAGCCTTTGTCTGCAGTTTGGCAGTTTTATTACCCAAGGGCATGTCTCTTATGTTTGAGATTTTCAGACCACAAAACATTAGGGATGAGTAATTTATTCCTTTTTCATCCCCCACCCTAACTGTAACAGCTAACCACTATAGCCACCTTTCTGAAATTTGGCAGGAGTCATGCTCTCAGAAGGGGTGGCCTTGTCTGTAAATTTCATCCAACCCTGGCCCTTTTTGTAAAAAAAAGTTGTAGATCCTTTCTGGAACAACAAAAAACCACATTTTAGTGTTGTCCAGCACAAAAGTCTCTGGACCTATTTGCCTGTAATTTATCAGGCTTTATTCCCTCTTGGGGAAGGAGTTAGTATGCCTACACATTTCATCCACTTCTGTCAAAAAGGGGAGAGAAATATTGCTGTTTTGATTTCCCAATAGAGAATGGGGGTGGGGTGGGGGAATAAAATGAACTTGGACTCTCAAGCCGAATTGGTCAGTCTCCACATTGATCTGAACCAAATCAGACTGTTTTATGAAATGTTGAACTGGGGTCTAAACCAAATTTTGTGGTTGATGCACGCTCTAAGATACTACTACTGACCTTCCTACAGGATTGTTGCAAAATGTATTCAAGTTATGTATCTGAAGAACCTTGAATACTCAGAAAACACTCATTTCTTATTATGAAAATTGCCTACTTTTGTTATCCGTTAGCTAGTCTGAAGGTGAGAGTGTCAGTACAGAGAAATACATTGTCTCCTATTGCCCATTTCTAAATGTTATCTGAAATACTCAGATCTTTAGAGCCTTTGCCATGTCTCTATTAGGATAGGATTAGAGATGAAAAGCAGAGTTTATTTTACTTTTTTGGTATGAGTTTTTCAATTCATCCTTAGCTTGATTGCACATCTCATTTCAGCTGCTTTGCTATAATTACAGTTGCAGTCTCCAAAGAAAGGCCTTCGTTCTTTGATTAGCTGTCTGGGAAATATCCACAAATTTTCCTATGACAGCGTAAGGTTCTTAACACACACACACACACTTTTTAAAGGCATAAATGATGACAAAGGTTTTGCTATTTGAGTTAGCGATAAGCCCAATTCAGCTTGGGCTCAGCAGGATCCCATGCCAATTCTGAATTTGGATCCTGGAGTATAAGACATATGAGAGCCCCCAAATGCCACCCCCAAGTGCCCTGCAAGCCTCTAAACCAGAGGTCCCCAATCTTCTTGGACTGGGGGACACATTTAGGAATCTAAGCACCTCATGGGCACCAAAACCAGTGATGCTTAGAACCCTCCCAAACAACATATGAAACACCTACACACCCTAAAACAAATAAAATACATACAAAAAATCAGGCATCCCCCATAAAATGAGGCACCACCAAAGAACCTCCCAAAGCCCCCCCAAAAGTCCTCAATTAAAAAGAATAAGAAATGGAAGAGGCGGGGAGCCCTGACAGGAACCAAGGAGTGTGTCTGAGGATTTCATGGTGTCCATGAGCACCATGTTGGGAGCCCCAGCCCCAACCCCTACTCCACTACCCACAAACATCCTTGGTGGTGGCTCATTATTAACAGGGAGGTCTCAGTGAAGATGTCTGTATGTGCCCTCACTTTTTCCCTTCCTGTTGCCTAAAATGCTGCCAGGCTGGGCCAGTGCCAGAGGCTGGCCAGGTCAGGCCCTGGCTGCAGGCCCCTGAAGGGCCCCCCTTAGGGTGGTAGGGTAGTACTCCCATTCTGTGATCTGCAGCAGCATCAGCTCCCAACCTTGCCATGGATCACGGACAGCGAGCTCCCAGATGCCCCCCAATACAGTCAGCTCCACCTACCTCTCCCATTGCTGTGAATGCTGTGCGCTCTGTGCTTGCATGCGTACCATCAACCAAGATGGTAGCAGGGGCTTCCCTAAGGGGCTGATGCCCCTCCCACCATCTTGGTTGATGGCAGGCATGCAAGCTATGCATGCATGCCATTCACATGAGACTACACAACGCAAGAGGTAGTTAGGACGTGTGGGTGGGCACCTCGAGCCTGGGCCAGGCTGGTGCCCAAAGGTGTAGTCATGCCTGGCATCAGCCCTGCTGCCAGGACAGGGTCCCATACAGTGTTCAACAGGTGCTTGTCCATAGACTTAGGTCCCAGATAAAGGTGCCAACACATTGCTTCTCCCCCTCTATGTTCTTTGCAAATTCCCAGATGTGATTTGTCAACCTCAGCTTGTACTGTGCACCTACCCGATAGCAAATAGGTAGACACACTTCAAGCTTGTGTAATTTTCTTTTCTTTTTTGTTTTAGTTTTACTATATCACCATGATTCACATACCCCAGCCATTCACAAAATAGTGGCTCATTAGGGGAAATCCATAGATGAGAGTATGTGACATCTGTGACATCTGTCTTCCCTTAAATTATGATAAATGTTGGGTTGAAAAGAAACAAATCATTAGGGTGTTGTCACAGGCAAATGTAAATTCCCAAAGGCATTACAACTTCTCACATGGACTTGATGCTGATCTGCAACAAGTAAAGTGTCATATGGTCAAGGTCATGCTTTGGAGGCAATTATTTGTGGGTATCTATCAGTGAATTGTCACGTGTTATGTTGGTCACGGGTAATGTGTCAGGTAACTTCTTTTTACAGTTTCCAATAAACATTGTCATAAATTTGACACTTGTCCATGAAACATGAGCTCTTTGTGTGTATAGATGGAGGGTTTTTTTCCCCATTATTCATACTTTTAGGGAATTCAGTTATCCAAGTTACATATAAATTCCTAAGACTATAAAACCGTTATGTTGGTCACATCGTTTAAAACCCAATAAAAATAAAAAACAAGAAAAAGAAAGTATTGAAACTACCAGTGGCATACTTCTTAATTATTTTTGAATGGAAGATCAATCCAGTTAACCGACAAATGATTAAATGTCAATTGGAGTTCAAATAATATTAGCTAAAATACAAAACATTCCAAATGTCATGTTGGTCACTACAGAATTATCTTACACAACTACATCAACATCACATTTCAAGACAAAATTCTTTGCTGGAAGAAGTCAAATAAGTACTAGAATACCCTTGTTTTCCTTGTTTTTTGTTTGATGGTGGGTTTTTTGTTTTTTGTTTTGGCTAGCTGAGCAGACAGTAAGTGGGAATAAAAACCACTGTAGCTCTTCATTCAATTTCCAGAGAGCTTTTCATATATGCTTCCTGGAGAGGTGAGGTGAACAATTGTTTTACTTTCGATTTCACATGCTGAAACCAATGATCATCATCAACAACAACATCACCATTACTGCGATCTTGATCCCCTCCCCCCAAGAAAATGGTCTGATTCACTTCCTCTTGCAGATCAACTTGACAAGAAAGGCAAGTCTTTACGGATCCTGTCTGGGAGAATTAAAGCCTTGGCAGACCACAATGATTGTGAAGTTCCTAGTACCTCTTCAGCCAGTCAGAAGGAGGCATTGGGGTTCCCTGAACCTACTGGGGATTTTAGAGTTAGGAAGATGCTGGAAGGCTGGGCTAGGGTAACACCTCAGCAGCCTAAGGCACGTAGCCCCATTTTCCCAACTTTACTCTTGGCCTGTGTCAGGGCTCTTGCAGTTGAGTGTCAATAGTTCAAGGCTGCCATGCTCCTGGCATTTTGGGGGGCTTTCAGGGTTAGCAAGTTAGTGGCTGCTTCTAAGTTTGATCGTTCTGCCAGAGCATTGGGTTTTTCTGATGTTGCTTTTACTGATGAGGGTTTGTCTATCCGGCTACGTAAATCGAAGACCAACCAGAGAGACAAAGGCTCTGCAGTCTCATTGGCAACCTATGAGGTTACTGACCTTTGTCCAGTTCAGAATTTGGTTGCTTATATTTGCCTTTGTGGGCAGAACCTAGGGTTTTACTGCAGCATGAGGATCAGCCACCTCTGATTTATTTCCAGTTCTGGGCAGTGATTAAGAACACCTTGGAGATGGCTAGTGCTCCAGCTGGAACTTTTGGAACCTTCTCTTTTCGCATTAGTGCAGCCTCTACTGCAGCACTCCTGGGCTTTGGAGGCAGGCATATTCAAGCCATTGAGCACTGGAAGTCTGGGGCTTTTAAGTAGCATATCTGGCTTTTTAAATAGTTTTACTTGTGTAATTTTGAAAGTTCTGTGCTGGGGTTCTGTTTTGACTTTTATTTTGTTTTTATAGGTTTTGGCTGGAGTGGTGAGCCTAAGTACATCCTGATTTGTGGCCACAATATCATTTTCTGGGCCCTTTGCAGGGCTAGAGAGTCTGGCTTGGGTTCGTAGCTTGGCTTCAGTTCAATCACTTACATCGATTGGGCAAGCTGGTGTGGTATGGTTTGGAGCCAGCTTCTCCTTGTCCTGCTTCAGCGGCTGCATGGTGGCTCCCTGCCTCAAGTCTTCTTGATCCGCCTGAGTGAGATTGACTTAGGTGTGAGGAAGAGCTTGTCCCTTCGCTTCCAGGCTGAGAAGGAGTTTGCTTCCATCCAATCTGCCTTCGCAGGGGTTAGAATTATCTGGTCTGATATGCTTCAGTGCAGAGTATGGAAGTGCAATGCCCCCAAGCACGTGAATGAAACCAGGAGGAAGGTGAATGGTTCCTTGAGGCAGGCTTTGATGGCTGGTGAGGGAGGGTTCATCCACCATCCAGACATCAAACACTCCTTGCCACACCTGTACAGGGATGATGGAGTACACCACTCCGGTGAGGGGTATGGCATTTTCCTTGAGGATCTGCAGTGGGGTATTAGGCATCACCTTAGACTCTGGTGGGGGGTGAGGTGACCTAAGCATGGGCTAGATCTCGTCTGTGTCAGGGTCAGTGCAGGCTTAGGGAAAAAGGGAGTAAGTGGGAAAAATTTGGTGAAAACCTTGAAGCACATTCTAGAAGGTGAAAGTGTGCTTCCTCAGACCTATCCATCAAAGCCTCAAGGCCAGACGCTGCAGACAGGAGCCCTCCTTGAGGACTGCCCAGGTCACAGACTCAATGCCTCAAAGCTGGAGTCGAGGGTGAGATGGACATGATTCATTAAGCACAGTTAATGTGCCGGCAATGAAAGACCAGGAGTTGCTAGTTCATAACTCTGCGGCCAAGAGCCAAGGTTACTCACTCAAAAATCTGAGCTGCTGGAATTAAGTTTCATAGCACTCAGATTTATAGAAGCCCGCACTGATGTTTAAAAATTATCTAGGTTCCCTCCGCAGATCTCAGTTTGGTCGATTGACTTAATTCGGTTTTCAGTTTCCATCCGGCTTAATTGGTTTTTTCCTTAAGAGGTTATTTGCTTTAATTGGTTTAATTTAGTTAAATTGGTGTAATTGGCATTAGTAAAATGTTGCCTGTTCTTAACCTGTATTCTTGGTGTCTGCCTCATCATTTTGGTAGGTCTGGGTACAAAGGCTATAGCCCTAAATTCACTTGCAAGTGAGGACTCCCATTGAGTAAATATGCATGGGATTGCACTGTAAGAAACTGTCATAGAAACACAGGAAACTGTCTTATACAGAATCAGACCATTGATTCATCTAGTTCACTATTGTCCACACTGACTGCAAGTGGCTCTCCAGGGTATCAGATAGGAGTCTTTCCCAGCTCTACAGGGAGATGCCAGGGGTTAAAACAAAAATCTACATGCAAAGCAGATGCTCTGCCACTGAGCTAGTGTTCTGCCCGGTCCATCCCCACAGGCAGCTGTTTCAGATTTATCCTAACTTTAATTTCTGGAAAGATATACATAAAATAACAAATTCACGCTGTTTTATATATATGACACTTGTGCATGATTGATCATATTAGCAGGAAAAAATGAAAACTAAATATTTTTACACCTCTTTGGGCCTTAAAAATCTCATTTCCTTGCTTTTAAATCATGCAGTTTTCTGTTGCTGGCCTACAAAACATATTTACAAAATTTAAGAGGCTGTCACTAACAGCAGCCACGTAGCCAGGGTGGGTCAAATGAGTGGACTGCCCCTCTCCTGGATTTTTCTTTTTTGGAAAATTGTCTTTTTAATTTGTGACATGACAGATGACAACCTCCCATTAAAGAATGACAGCTTCTTTTAAGAACAGGAGCAGTTACCCTCTGAAAATGAATACAATAGCCTCATCTGGAAGAATTCTCGAAAGCCTACTCACTCAAGATCTTCCCTGACTGGGGATAGATTTTTCATGATTACAATCACCCTATAATTACTTAAATGATTTGGGGGGGGGAAACAGCCTGTATCATAACATGACCCCCAAGGGGTTAAATATTAGAACTTTGTATTATAGGTTAGAGTTAGACCCCTTGGACTTTGCTTTGCTCTACTTTTCTGTTTCAGTTGTGTTCTCTACCCAGCCAGCAGTTAAGAAGCATGTTTGTTTGCCTGCAGTAAGAAGTAAGGAGGAGTTAACAAACACACCCTAAAGTATTTATTTTCTCTCTGCCCTTCCCTAAATATGTGGTATGGACTTGTTTGTTTTTTGGGTGGAATCTAACCCTGATATACCAAATCCAGCATCAAAGCCAAGCTCAGGAGCTCACTGTCATTTCCAAAGTAGTTCAGTTCAGAAGACAGGGACAGACCATGTGTGAAAGAATACTATAGCTATAGCCAAAGTCAAGCTCTGCTATTCCTGTGGATCTCTAAAGAAAAGATGAGACAATTCAACATTCTGTAAGTTAACATATTCTCTGCATGGAGCAGTGAGGGAGGAGGTCACTCCTTTCCCTTTGCCCTGGTTCGGCCCTCACATCTTCTCCACAAATGTGTGTGTGTGGGGGGGAGGGAATTGTCTGCGCTATGTGCTTCCCTTCCAAAAATGTCCCACCTTGAAATGTGGAGTTACGGAAGAATGAAGGAGATCTTTAGGAACTGGAAGATACTATGGGTAGTATTCAACTGTCTTTTACTCAGAGTAGAACCACTGAAATTAATGGACCTAAGTCGGTCTAGCATTGGCAACAACCCTGTCATTGTTATAGTTAATGAGGCATTTAGAAGGTTTTCAATGGAGTGAATAAAAAGTCTTTCTTCTCTTAAAATGTGAATGCACAGAGGAAAGGTCCAAGACATTTTGCTATCTGAGGCATAGGACAAGATGAGACGTCACCTCAGTTGACTGGACTGGCAGGTGAATCTTATTTCAACACTGACAGGACAACATCCTCCACTGCATGCAAGGGTGGCAGCTAATGTACAGTGTACAGGGCAGACCTGGAGCACACACATCTGTGTCCTTCAACATATCACCACCTTCTCTGCACACAACCACTGCCTAAGGCTGCCTCACTTTGCCTAATAATAGGGCTGGTCCTAACTCATCTTTCCATTCATCTCATGGCTCTTTGTACAATGAAGAACAAGGCAGTTTTGATCTCTCTCCCTCCATCCACAAGAAACACAACGGCATAAATGCAAACATACCCCGAACAGTTCCATCTGTTGCCTTTAACTGCACAGATTATGAAATTGGTGGAATTGGAGGAGGGAACCCTTTTAAATTAATTTCATAGTGAGAATGAATATGCTTTCAAACAAAATGAAACAAAACTTGATATTTAGATTGAGGAATTCCATGAGGGAACCATCCAGAGATTCCCAATAAATATGATGTCTCTCACATCTCCAGAATGTCAGGGTGTGAATGACTGGTGAAACAAGCTGTTAAATATGGACACTGTACTTAAATTAGCAGAAATTGCTAATTTTCATTTCAGGACACATAACATTAGCTTCCCAAATGTTTCACCTTAGATGTAGGGGGTAAAGCCTCCTGCAAAAACTGCCTGCAATTAAAAAAGTAGGATAGCAAGGAGCAGGCAAGGCTTAGCCTTTTTCCCTGATGTACTAGCTTTTTTTTAATTGCAGAGAGTTTTTTTATGTAGGAGAGGAGTATTCAAAATTGGATTTTCTTACCTGTAGCCTCAAGTGCTACAGTCCACTCTGCCACGTGATTCTGCTGTAGACAGGCCCCACTTACAAATTTAATTGACCACTTGATTATAATTTCATCAGATGATGTGGATGCATGTGTGACTCTAAGATGTAGTATATCAATGATGTTATCACAGCATTTTTTCTTACACACACACAAACCTACCCACAATACTTGTTTCTATCTCTTGTCTTTTCATGACATTTTGGTGCACAGTTTAATCAATGGAATGTATATAGATATATAAAACAGGTAAATAAAGAACATGAAGAATTTTGCAATCTGATTCCACAATCTGATTAACTTTTTTTTCTGAAATATTACTCATGTGGCAGGTGTTATTCAAGTTC